>NC_057863.1:41525356-42725356 GCF_019393635.1 Dromiciops gliroides
TTCACTACCATTGTGGGTAGCAAAGATTCAAATGGTTTAATGGGCTGTGGCTTAACTTTGAGATCGGGAGGGGGAGCTATATCTCTCTAGGTAGATTTCTGGTATCTGAGGTAGCATCATACTCTCAGCACCCTTTGTGATTCACAGCTCTCCATCTGCTGCCCTTTTTGAAAAAAAAATATATCAAGTTGCTCTTCCCATCCCCGCCTTTCATGACTTTTTCATTGGCCTTTCTGAACTGGGGGAAATCCTTTAGGGAGCTCTCACTTCTCCATGCACCTGCATGCAAACTCCCAGGCCTGGCTCAAGTTTCTTGCACTTCTGAACTGCTGGGAGATTTCCCTTGAATGAGATGGAACAGTAATCAGCCTCTTTCTATGGAAACAAGATCATTGTGATCACTTTCTTTGTTAAATTCCTCACTAGTTATTCTCAGTAGTAGGGAGGGAGGGGGCTGGTGGAAAGGGAGGCAAGGAAGGAGGGAAAAAAGTAGAGAGAAGTCATTCCTGATCTCCCCAGCTGCTATTGTGCCCCCTTCCTAAATCAGCATGTATTGATTTTGTATACATGATGTCTATACTCATTTAAGTTCATGCTATCTCTCTTATAAAAATATAAGCATCTTGAGAACAGGGACTTAGCATAGCACCTGACACACATTAAGTGTTTAATAATGCTTGTTTATTAATGGACTGATTTATTAAAGGGGCACTGTCGGGTTTTTAAAAATATTTTGATCACTGTATTTCAATATAATTAGTTTCCTTTGTAAATCCAAGTATTTGACTTGATGCATTTAAGTACATTATTCTGAGAAGGGGGCCACAGATTTCACCAAACTGCCAAGGGTATCTATGCCAAAGGCATACTGTTTTAAGTCCTATATGCTGATGCAGAGAGAAGTGAGCAGAACTAGAACAATTTATGCAACACCAACAACTTTATAGGAAAAAACTATTTTGAAAGACTTTAGAACTTTGATTAATTCAATGACAAACCATAGTTCAGAAGACTGAAGAAACATGCCACTCACCTCCTGCAAATGAGCTGGTGAACCGAAAATGCAGAGACAGACATTTTTAGGAATGGTCAATGTGGGAATTTGTTCTGCTGAATGTTAAAATGAGGAGTTTATTTTTCTTATTATTTTTACCTAGGTTATGGTAGGGAGCAGTGGGAAGAATAGATTATAAACATATGTAAAAATAAATGATATTTTAAAAATTAAAGCCTGCTTCAGTATCAGAGGGACATAGGTTCAAATCCCTGCTCTTCTACTTATTATTTGTGTCGTTGACAAGTTAGTTGTCCTCCCTGGACCTTTGTTTCCTCCCCTGTAAAAGGAGGGAGTTGTAGCAGATGATCTTCTAACTCTACTAATCCCATGACCCCTCCCTTAGTTCCTCTTGCTAAAGACTATAGTATTGATAGCTTGCTCTAATGGAATTTCAATAGGGTTGGAAGATATATTTGGCTACTCTTCAGAGTTAATTGTTAACATTATAAAAAGTGGTTTATAATGCAGACTGACATGTAAAATGTAATTTGAACAGGATGCTATAAAATAGCTCTGCATTGGCAGTGAGTAGGGCTTTTAAAACTTGACTCTTTGGATGTCAACAATTTTCCCTGTTTCCATTCTGTGTGAGAATGTGTATGTGTGTCTCTATGGAATCATGAAGGCATCCTCTGCTCTAAAAAGGCAGGAGAAAATGCAAACCTCCAGTTAGTTTATATCTATCAGAAGGGGATGGCCTCAAGCCCATGATATCAACAAACTGGGTATGTTAAATCTGGAGAAGAGAAGGATAGTGTACAGTGAGGGAGACTGTAAGACTATAATCCAGTGTTCAAAAAGTCATTCCATGAAAGAAAGATTAGATTTATTCTATTCAGCTCCTGATGGTAGAAATGTAAACAATGGGTTTCCATTCCGTATGGGAAGAGGCTAAGTGTATGAGTAAAATTCATTTCAATTAAAACTGTCCAAAAAGTAGAAGGGACTGCTTTAGGAGGTAGCAGATGTCCCCTCACCAAAGTTTGGATGGACACTTATTGGTGATGCTCCAAAGAGGATTCGTTTTGGGGATTTGGCTTAGACAGGATTAGGGGTCTTAACCTGGAGTTGTGAACTTGTTATATTTTTAATACTTTGATAGCTTTTAATTATGACAGGTTTCCTTCGTATTCAATTTTATGGGTTTTTTTTTTCTGAGAAGGGATCCATAGTATTCACCAGAATGCCAAGGGACCCTGTGACAAAGAGAAGATTAAGAACCCCTGGACTGGATGGCAACTGAAGTCCTGACCTATACTGAGATTCTGGAATTCTGTCTCTAGCACCCACATGAGTTTGTGGAGGAAAGGAAGCAACAAATTTATGTTACCCCAGCCTCTGATCCATTCTAGAATTGGAAGGAAGCTTAGAAATTACTAAGACCAACATGCTTGTTTTTTCAGAGGAGGAAACTGAGACCCAGAGAGGTCAAGTCATTTACCATACAGGTGGTAAGTGACAGATCTGGTATAACAACTCAGGTCCTTTGGGTCCAAAGTCAGTATTCCTACCACTGTGCCATGCTGAGACAGGCATCTGAAAAAGGGAAGTCCTTTACAAATTCTGAATTTAAAAAACATGAGGAATATTTCACAAAATTCTATTCTTATTTTTATTTTTCTTCATGAATATATTTGAACCTGTTCTCACTTGCAGTTACTCTGCACTGTTCAAAATCTTGATGTTTGATCCTATATGTTTCTTCAGGACTGTTACTCCTAGATATACAGTTTTTCTTATTAAAAAGTCTTTTAATATGTTTTTCTCCTTTATTCCATTTTCTGGCATTGAATAGGCAAAACACCCAGAGGACCACATTTTAACTCTTTAAATGCTCTTGTATTGTGGAGACATGTTAGCAGTCATGTCTATGGGACAAAGACTAGTTCTTGTTTCTTCCAGGAGTGTGGTAAGGAGCAAAAAAGACCATGTGTGTAAGGCATTTTGTAAACTGTAATCCATGAAATAAATATGGTTTATAAGCTGTCAGAAGCATGAGTAATAAATGTATTTAAATTTATGCATACATAAATTTTATTTTTATATATCTAGAAATGTTCATTAAATATCAAAATTAAATTCTTTTTTTTTGGTGGGGCAATGAGGGTTAAGTGACTTGCCCAGGGTCACACAGCTAGTAAGTGTCAAGTGTCTGAGGCTGGATTTGAACTCAGGTCCTCCTGAATCCAGGGCCAATGTTTTATCCACTGTGCCACCTAGTTACCCCCCCCCAAAATTAAACTCTTAAACCAGTGGTGTTGTAGGAGAATATTCTGGCTAATCAAATATTATGGTTAATTGACCAAATATACCATATATGTATCAAAGGATTACAAAGGACTTGTGATTTTGCTAGTGTAGGAAATCCCCTCTAGCAAGTAGACCATCAACTTCTCTAATGTACAGTCTTTGAGAGTTGTTGGGGGGTGGGGTGGGGTGGGCAGAGAGGTGGCACCCAGAGAGTAAAGGTCTTATGCAATTTCATATAACTACAATATGTCAGAGGCATAACTTAAAGCCAGGTCTTCCTGACTCAGAAACTCATTATGCTATGTTACCTTTCCTTCAAAGAATTAGGAGATTCAAATATTCACTGAACATTTAAATGATACAGAACATAATTTAGTATTTCATGGATGATTCAGAAGGCAGCTGAGCATTTTGTAGTGTCTTATCCTCACCATTATAAGCATTACAATTTTTGTTATAGTACAAAAGTGCAAGTTAATAGTTGCTAGAATCTTAAGGCTGGAAAAGAGCTCAGAAATCATCTAGTCCAACCCATATCTAGCCAAACATTCCCTTCTGCATTCCTAAGAGTTTGTCTAGACTTTGCTTGAAGATGTATGCTATAAGGAAGTTATTATTGAATCAGGCAGACCACTCTACTTTTGGGTAGCTCTAATTGTTAGGAAGCTCTCCCATTTGCTGATCTGCAACTTTCCTTCCTGTTGTTTGTAATCATTGGTCGTACTTCTGCCCCATTGACCCATAAAAATGTCTTCTCACCCTTTCTTATGTCAGCCTTTAAAATATCCAAAGGTAGGTGCCCTCTAAATTGTTTTTTCTCTGGACTAAATATTATGAATTTCTTTAACTGTTCTTCATTTGATAAGATTCCAAGTATCCTCACTATCCTATTCACCTGGTTGGGACAAGTCTCAGTTTTGTCACTTTTTAATTCACCATTATAATTCCAGTCTACTACATCTCGAATATTTTTCAGCTAAAAATCACTTATGGAATTGAAAATGGTTTTATATTAGTTATGAGTCATTTTGGACTAGTGAAGAAACTTAAGTCTACCAATACAGATTGTTACCTTTTCAGCAATATGTAGTCTTAAAGAATGACCAAAAATACCAAGAGATTACTTAACTTGCCAAGAGTCACAAGTCAGATTCAGAACTTGAACCCAGGTTTTTCTCACCAAAGGGCTGGTTCAATATCCATAATGCCCTGCTGTACTTAGTTCTCAGTCTTGAAGTAAAATAATCAGGAATTGGACAGAAAATAGTCATGATAGAGAAAGAATGGGATGGAGCAGGGGAAAAGATATAAGTAGGGCTTTTAAGAATTACTAATAATTATTAGGAAGAAACAAATCAACAATGACAACAATAATAACAACAAAAACCCAGCAGCGCAATCAACAAGGGCAGCTAGGTGGAACAATGGATAGAGCATTGGGCCTGGAGTCAAGAGGACCTGAGTTTAAATTTGTTCTCAGATACTTACTACCTGTGTAACCCTGTGTGCCTTAACCATATTTGCCTCTATTTCCTCATCTATAAAATAAACTGGAGAAGAAATGGCAAACCGTTCCAGAATCTTTGCCAAGAAAACCCCAAATGGGATCATGACTGAAATGACTCAACAACAACAACAACAACAACAACAACAACACAATAGACTGACTCGAATAAGACTAAAAAACCCCTCTGAATTATATTTCAAACTACTGGCTGCTGTTCTAATTCTTAGAAGATCTGTAAATATTAGATCTTGCCTCTTTAGTTTCAATTAAGATCTAACTACAAGAAGAACTGAAATTTAGAGAGTGGAGATAGTAATAGAGAAACAAGGATAAGAAAGATAAGAGTTGGAGGAGAAGGCAGTATGTCAGAGAAAGAAAACTTTGCCTATTAGTAATTTTGTCTCTTGCTGGGTCGGATTATGATAATACTGTGCTGGATTGAATTTTAAGAAGATAATATGCAGGCCCTCCTATGGACTGCATTCCTCTATTTCAACATAATTTGTGCATGGTTCATGACAGTTGTTTGCTTCCCTCTGCTCACAATTATTTCGTATATAACATGTATATGTCTTGTATTTACTTGTGTCTGTTCATTTCATTCCCATACACTCCCAATAGAATGTAAGCCCCATGAGGGCAAAAACTGTTTTGTTTTTGTCTTTACAGAACACCTACAACAGTCAGGCATGTAGCAGAAGCTGAATATATATTTGTTGATTTGAATTGCTTTGAACTGAATTAATTAACAATCTTCAGAGGAGGTAGATGGATGTCTTCAGATTAAATTTAAAGAAGATTCTCTTCCTTCTGTGTTGGATACCCAGGATTTCCCTAATACTATATGTTTCTGTTAAGGCTATAATTAAAATGCTCAGAAATTAAGAAAGTACAGCCAAATGATCGTCTGTGTGTATGTTATACAAAATTTTGAAAATAGGCTCCTAGGCAGAAACAAGAAACAAGAAACACTGTGAGCAGCATGGTATCTTATCCTGTTGTCAGTGAGGAGGTAACAAGCTTATTTTGTAAACTATTTTGCCTTTTGAAGATTTTAACAGAAAAATAAACAGGAAGTCCCTCATGGAGCCACACAAATAAAATCCAAATGAAATGTCCACCTTCAGGATTATTTATAATATGCTAAACAAGGAGTATTTTATATTATTCAAGATTGCAAGGGTGTGGGGAACTCCTGATGTAGAAATTCTGACAACTAAATCAGATAAACAACTCACTTGTAACTTATAGTCTTAGAGATTTACCTGGATCTCTGAAAGATCAAGTGATTTGCACATAAAGACGATATGTACCAGGGACAAGGCTTGAACCCATGTGTTCCTAACTTAAACTTCACCTCTCTGTCTACTATAGCATACTGAGAAAACACAGTACAGTGGAAAGAACTGTGGATTTTGAGTTAGGGGTGACATGGGTTCAAATCCTTGTTTTTCTACTTATGCAATGTAAGACTTTGGGCAAGTCATTTAACCACTCTTGCCCTTGGTTTCCTCATCCTAAAAATGAGGAGCTTTTGAGCTAATGATCTCTTAGATTTATTCGAGCTCAAAATCTAAGTCTTTCAGCTATCCAAGGTATTTCAAATTATTTCCTTATTGAGAGCAAGGGTAGAAGAATGTTGTCTTTGAGAAGCTTAAGAATTGAATTTTGAATTTTAAAATGAAAACAGACAGCTGCAATGACAAAGAGATTGATAGATATTATGCCCAGAGGTACCAACCAAACTGTAATGAGTATAACCAAATCTTCATAATAGCACCTTTTCTTGTTTTTCACTAAAGAAAAATCTTGATCTTACCGCCCTACTCAGACAATTATGTTGTTCTCTATTTATAATAGCTCAGAAACAGAGTTTTTCAAAGGAAGTAATTGGAGGCACGACTCTAGGGCTTTCATTAGCAGTTGTAATTCATATATGTGAATAGACACTGGTATTGACAGGAATGGCTATTATATGAAAGTGCCATTTATTAGGAATGGAAAAATTTCCTCACAACTAGCACTAAATAATAGTCAACCTAACACAAAGCCCTTGGGGTCAATGTGGAATAAAATTTGAAACTTACCCCAAAGAAGCAACCTTTGGCCAAATTGCTGGGTAAATAAAATTCCTGCTGAGGCTAATTAGTGAAGGCAGTGGGATTATGATGTACACAGTGACTTGAGGGTTAGGCCCCCAAGGTGTGTCTGATTTATGACACTTTGGACTGTATATTAACTTCCCTCTGTTTTTCGAAGTTGCCCCAGTATGCCTCAATGAAGCCTTGATGGTAAGCTAAGAGTAGAAAAAGGTTATGTATAAAAATGTGAAAAGTTGATGAGTTAGGTGCTATGGCTAACTGTCTGGATTGAGTCCCTATGTGTGAATTCATAGCTTTTCTATACTTGCCAAACTGGTAAATCAAATACAAAAACTGCAGGAGATAGGTTTCTTGTTAAAATGGTCCTTAAAACTCCATAAACTCTTCTTTGTGCCTACATGCTTATAGAAACACTTCCTCCCCAAATCTGTTTCAATTCCCTGGACTTTTTGGAAAGTTTCCGTATCACTGGCTCATCTGAGACCCTAAATGAAAATATTAGCTGCACAGTGTAGCTTCCTAATGACTACTAATCTTCTCTGTTCCATTCCTTTGGGGGAGTAACTGGCCAAGCATTATACGTATTTTAAGCCTGCCTTAGACTTGGCAAAAATGTTTGTGAATTTCCCCATCCCAAGATCACTTTAAACAGATAGGATTCAAATTTTTAATCAAAATATTTGACTATGTTTTGGCTGTGTTTCCCCTCTACTGTTCATCACCCCATCCTATGATTAAAGACAGGTGCACCCAAGAAGAAACTGTGGACTTTAAAAAAAGGAAAGCTTTTAACCAAGTTCAGAATAATGTCAGTAGAGTGGAGACTTTGACTGTAGCCTAAAGATTTGTCTTTCAGAGAAGATCATAGGGTGTTTTTAAAATAATAAATGCAGTTAGTTAACAGATTTATTATGGCTCTAGTTGAAATGTTATTTTTAGGGGGTGCAGGCTGTCCCAATTTGAGATGTCATAATTAAATAATTCATAAACATAATTCTTGAAAAATTGAAGATGCTAAGTATACTACCAGTGGTCAACAGTAAATAGTCATGGGGGTAGGGTGGGAGGAGGGTGATAAAAAGCATTATGTTCTAGATTTGGGGATACCATATTGATCATAGTCTTTATTTAGCAACATTTTCAAGTTAAGCTTGGCAGCAAAGAGATTTCTGAGCCTTTCTTTGTAGGAAAACATCCTATTTGCTGTTTTAGCACTGCACAAGCAAAAACCATTAAGTTTTGTGCAGATACTGAGTTTTAGGCTGAATCTAACTGTCCTTGCAAAGTGAACCCAAAAATGAGGGCAAGTGTCTAGAAGATTCAGGTCCTCATAAAAACCTTGCCCAATAATGGCGAGAAAATGGAGGAAGAAGCAGATATATTTTGGCCTGAACCATCCTCAATCTCTACTTCATATTTCAGGTATAGACACAGGCTTGTGTGTGTGTTGTTCAAACAAGCAAAGATACCCTGGACAGTTTTTCTTTGATAGAGTTAAAGAAATTAGGTTTTTTAAATACTTGTCCAAAAAAATTCTGATTTTGCATGTCTGTGTGCAGATAATCTTTTAGAAAGTCTATTCTATTTAACCAAGCCCACCTGTTTTCTCCTTTTTGATGAGTTTTCTGGGGGAACAAAACACTAATCACAAATTTCAGAATGACATTCAAGGATGAGGAAAAAAGCATAAAATATACTATTTCTGTAGAATTTACTAAGCCAATACATGTCCAATTCTTTATTATAAATGTCCACATCAATTAGTCTACATCCTATAAATAACATGCAAACAAATCACTAGCCATGGACTGAGAAGCCAGCTCCTAGAAATTATTTTACTTCTCTTGACTTGTTTATTTTTGTTCCTTCTCCCAACAAATGTGATATCATTTCATTAGTAATTACCAAAACAGAATGAGGTCATTAATATGGGAAATGCTCTTGGAATTCTGCTTTGCTGATTCAGGTTTCTTACTAAACTTATTAGCAAGACCTAAGGCTGGGCTTGACATCTAAGTGAGGCTGTAGTTCAAGATAACTTCCCCACAAAGCCTCAAATAGTACAGCAGTTGTAAACAGACTCAATGATATCTTTACTCATCTGCAGTCCTTCAAATTGAAAGGACCAACAGCCTCAATACTCTCTCTCCCATGCAATATACCAGTGTAGAGGCACTGCAAGGTAAAAAAAAAAAAAGTCTGACCATTTGAGAGATGGAAAGCCAGGAGAGCTAAGCCTCAGCTCATATTTCAGGAACTGATTTAGTGTTTCCTTTTCTCAAATGTATACCTGTGTTTTTAAAGGGGAGGGGAACTTGCGAATCAGAAAGGGAGTCAAGGTGAAAGTAATCTTGTCCAAAATGCCGAGACCGTTTGCATCAGGGAGAGGTGGAGATCAAGGACGACACAAAGAAACCCTTTCCCCTGAAAATGTTCAAGTCACCTGGACATGTGTTGGAGATTCAGGCTCCAAAGTCATGATGTGCCTACTGGGCACAGGAACGTCCCAGGATCTGAAGGGGTGGGGGTGGGGAAAATAGCACAGCCTACTTCAAAAACAACATTAAAAATAATAGAACAGCAAGTTATCCCAAATAACCATGAACCCTTTGCAGACGTGCAAAGACCATGCTTTGCCTTGCCTATTATTGTTTGCCCTTCAGTTGACATACATGCGGAGACGCCTCCATCAGATTGCAACAGACGTGGAAACCGAAAACATTGACATTACAGATATTTTCCCTGCTTGGATTCCCTTCGGAGCCTGTTTGAATAGGCGGGCAAAATGCAAAGTTCACTGTCTTAAAGTTCCCAGGATTTCTCCCCCCTCTGCCCCAGTAAAAGACCCGTCTAGTTTCTCTTATAGCCCCTGTACTCCCTTGTCTTGAACATTTTAGCACCAATTCTTTCACTTGTTGAGTTTATCCTGGAACTTGGTGGCTCAATCATCTTTTCCTGAAATCAGTCCAAAAGCATCTTTGGGACTAGGTTAGATCTTCTTACCTGCATGTGTCCCTGGTACATTCTGCTCGGGCTTCTTTGGGTCCCCTGAGGCGGGCAGGTTTTCTCCTTTGTAGGCTGGCACCCCGGGAGCAGCTGGGGAGAGGCGCTCGGGGGTCTTGGGGCGGCAGGCGGACACTGAGCTCAGGTGCCCTCCCGCCTGCCTGCCTGCGCTCCCCTCGGCTCAGCTCAGCCTAGTTCAGCCTAGCTCAGCGCACTCGCCTCGGCTAGGCTCGGCTCGACTCGGCTTGGGCTGCACCTTCGCAGTGCTGCAGGAGGCGAGGAGCTGTCCCCCAGCCCAGTGCTGAAGGCGAAGGCAGGAGACAGCCTAGTCTCCCAGCCAGGGAGTGGGAACAGCCAAGCGAGAAGGAGGCAAAGGAGGAGGAGGAGAGGGAGGAGGAAGAAGAAGATGAGGAGGATGAGGATGAAGATGAGGAGGAAAATGAGAAGAAGGAGGAGGAGGAGGAGGAGAAAAGTCTCGCTTGTCCGCTCAGGAGCCGCTACAACTCTCTCCTTTTCCAGCGAACTCTTTCTCGCTTTCCGCTTGGCTCCTTCATTTCTCTCTCTCCAAGCGAGCCCTCCTCCTCTGGGGGCCGGACCCCAGCCTCCCCTCCCCTCCCCTGACGTGAGCGCCCACCCCAGCTGCCGCCGCAGCTGCCGCCGCCGCCGAGAGGTGCAGAGCACGAGCTGCCGGCGAGCGCGCGCCCCCGGGCCCCGGGAACGTGCGCAGAGGCCGAGAGCGCGCGCGCGCTGATCGCGGATTCCCCAGGGCGTTCAGGGCCAGCTTCAGGAGGGCGCTGTACCCTAGAGCTCGCGCGCGCGCGTGCCCTTCCACTGCAAAGAGCCTGCCTGCCCAAGGTGGGGGTGGGGGGTGGGGAGTGGGGAGTGGAGGAGTGAGTAGATGGCCTGGTGCGAGGCTCAGGCTGGCAGAGAGGACTATGGAAGGGCTGGCTGCTGGTCCAGCTCCAGAAGAAGTGCAGGGCAGGGCTGGATGGAAGAGTGGAGGTAAAAAAAACATTCTACAGTGGGAAGGGGGAGAGTTCCACCGGAACAACTGAGGCAAACAGAGGTCTCACCGCACTTGGCACACAGAAGCGTTGGAGGGCTGGGATTGCTCGGGAGTTTCCATATGACTCTGTGCAGTTATCACAAGTTATCTTAGCCCACGGCATCATGGGCCTTAACTCTGTCTCTGAGATATGCGTGTATATTGACACACACATATGTAGGCGTATGTATACACACACATGCATGCGTGTGCATATATGTATACACACGGGTGCCTTAGAGGAACTTAAATCCCACACATTAGGTGCTTAATAAATGCTTGCTGGATTGACTTGGATTTTAGCCATACATAATGTATATGTGCTATATATACAGATATATGTGTGTGGGTATGTTTCTACATGCATTGATACAGATGCAAACATACATAGGTGTATATACATTATACATGTGATATATAAATACAAGTATGCACATACACATGTATTATATAGAAGTAACAGCCAATCAGCCCAGGAGGCATTTATTGGGCACTTTCCAATATGTTATAATATAACAATGTTTATTGGGCACTTTCCAATATGTTATAATATAACAATGTATGGCATGCATATATACATACATGTGTGTATATACACATTATATATACATGTAACATTCATATTACATATCTTTGTAAACTTCTGTATATATGTATCTTTGTAACTGCTGTATAATCATATATATGTGTATATATATACATTCACTATATATAAGTATATGTATATATGTGAGTATATATATATATGAGCACTTAATAAATGCTTTCTGCCTTGGATTGGATGTTGTGGTTCAGTGTCATCCAGACATGAGGCACACTTATATGTGGGAACTGGTGTTTTCTTCCCAAAACAGGAGTGGGGATGTGGAAAAGTCTCAAGGTAGCCTGATGCAGTGGAAAGGAAGATGGGTGTGAAATCAGAACACCTGCTCTTGAGTCTCATTTCCAACACTTGTTTCTCTGACCTCTATGAACCCTTATGTATAATGAGAATAATACTCTACATATATATATGTGTACACATGAACACATATGTCTGTGTACACATGGACACATATATGATGTGACTTTATCCTCTGGGGTTGGGATGTTGCTGGAGGACAGTATTCTAGTAGAAGTCATGCTCCTTGGAGGGCTCTTTTTCCTTTGGTCATCATATGCTCAGTGCTTAGCTTAGTGTTGGAAATCAATTGATCAAAAGCATTTATTAAGAGTCTGCGGTAGGGCAGCTAGGTGGTACAGTGGATAAAACATGGGCACTGGATTCAGGAGGACCTGAGTTCAAATCCAGCCTCAGACACTTGACACTTACTAGCTGTGTGACCCTGGGCAAGTCACATAACCTTCATTGCCCTGCCCCCCCCCCAAAAAAAAGTCTGCTGTATTCCAGGTGCTTGGCTAGGCACATTGTAGTGATTAAATGGTGATACAAAGGTAAATGGAAGTCTCTGCCTTCAAGGAATTTATATTCCACACAAGAGGTGCTTAATAAATGCTTGGTGAAATGACTTGGGTGTTATCCCTAGCACTTCATATGTATATCATGTTGGTCACACACACATATGCATGCATACTGCACTAAATTTTGGCATAGCTGAGCTGCATTGGCTTCCAGTCTCACTTTCCAGCTGTATTTCATGGTATTCCCCTTCATAAACTCTATGTTCCAGGCAAAGTGGTCCACTTGTTACTCTCTAAACTTTCCACATCTTGCTTTTACCTCTTGTCCCCATCAAGGAAAAGAATGAGATTAAGTGACTTATTCACTTATTCATAGGCAGGTAAGAAATGTCCAAGATGGTCTTTGAGCAAAATAGGCTCTAAAACCAATGCTCTTTCCATTATACTCCAATGCTTCTGTATTTGTAAGGAACTCTTCAACTCCATCCATTAAAATTCAGTTTCCTCCAAGACTCACTTACCATACACTTACTACAAACTTCTTCCAAGAATGATTTCCTTACTTTCTTTACCCATCTGTTGGTACTCACCACCACCACTACCCCGACTACCACCACCACCATCAACATTTATGTAGTGCTTACTTTGTGCTGCCAGGTTCTGTGTTAAGCATCTTGAAATTATTATTAATTTGATCCTCATAACAATCCTGGGAAGCAGTACTCTATCCCCATTTTACAGGTAAGGAAACTGAGGCAAGTAGTGGTTAAGTGACTTGCTCAGGGTCACATAGCTGATAAGAGTCTGAAACGGAATTTGAGCTCAAGTCTTCTTAATTCCAGGTTTAGCTTTCTATCCACTGTACTACCTAACTGTTATGCATATATTTAAATGTTTACAAGGTCCCCGCCCCCCAATAATATGTAAGGTACCTGAAGATCGGGACTCTTTTTCATTGTGTCTTTGTGTCCCCAGTGTGGAACATGTGCCTTTCACATAGTAGGCACTTAATAAATGCTTTCCACTTTAGAATTGGTTGGATATGTTATGGTTTGGTGACATCCAGATATAGAACACACATATGTGGGAACTGGTGTTTTCTTCCCAAAACAAGATTGGGGATATGGAAGTCTCAAACCAGCCTGATGCAGTGGAAATGAAGATGGGTGTGAAGTCAGAACATTTTCTCTTGAGTCTTGATTCTGACACTTGTTTCTCTGATCTCTATGAACCCAACTTTTTATGGCCATAATACTCTACATTCTGCACTCTCTACCTCTTAGGGTTGATGTGATGACCAAGTGAGGGAATGATTATGAAGTTCTTTGTAAACTGCTCTATAATCTTAAAGTAAATTGAAGAGCTCTGGGAGATTTTGAAGACTGAAACAAAAAAAGTGTTTTCTTATGATTAAATGCTGTCTTTGTATCCAATAAGCTGATTTTATTCTATTTTGCTGTTATTTACAAGTGATAAAAATCTATGAAAAAAGTATCATGGATGCCTCCCAATACATTATGTGACCATTATCTCTAAACACATTCTAAACTATACTTAGTAGTCAACCAAAATCATCACTAAAAGTATTTAGACAACAATGCATCCATCTAGAACAGAAGTTAGAGCCCAAAAGAACCTTTGGGAATAAGGGGAAATCCTTCAATACATGTATATACCCCTTCCAATAAGGGAATCACAGTTGACACAGAGCTAAATTTGAAGTCAGGGGACTGGATTAAAGCTCTGGTTTTGCCACTTACCACTCATGTGACATAGACATGTTGCTTCACCTCTCTGGCTCTCAGTTTCTTCCTCTGTAAAACAAGGGAGTTCAGCTAGATGATTTCTAAACTCCTTTCTGTGATCGAAGGGAATAGACCTATGTACCTTTAGCTGAATAAAAATTCAGTGGAGGTTTGTTACTTTCCTTGGTAAATAAAGACAGATGCCCTCTTAATAATGAAGATTTTTCTGAATTTGTTTCAAATTCTACCTGCTACATACTTTCCTTTTAAAGTTGTCATCTAAGCTTTCCTGGATCTTTGACAATTATCCTGACTGCTGATTAAACTGAATGGGAAGGATCTCAGGACATTGATTGATTTGCACTTCTGTGAAGTGATTTACATATTTAGCTTGACTAAACATGTTGATCCAACATCTTCTTGGACATGGGCTAGAAATCTAACATTGTAAATAAAACAATTGGACGTGTCTAAGCAAAAGGAAATTTTCATTAACAAATAAATATGCCAGTAGAGAAAAACAGTATTGTCAAGAGAAGGTAATGGAATTATGGTGATAAGTAGGAATAGATAAAAAGTGTGATGTAGTGCAAACAGGGAAGATCTGTTACCATTAATGAGGAGGAAAATTTAAAATTCATAATATCATTAACATTTCTTATTATTTCAAAAAGGAAGTAATAACCTCTTTGTGAGATAGTATGTGAGAAACATAATAGCATAGTCGATAGAGGACCTTCCTTGAAGTCAGGAAAACCTGAACTCAAATAATTTCTCCCACATAATAGCTATGTGACACTGGACAAAGAACTTAAACCCTTTTTGTTTCTCTAGGCAAGTGTCTAAGAGAGTGAGTTTAGAGAAGTTGCTTTTCTTCGTGAGTCGAGAGCATTTCTATAAAGGAGTAAAAAGCACATTTGTACAAACTCTCTACCCCCACAATAACCTGCAACCAAACCCAAACTAAAACTAGGTCTCAACAGTAAGTTGAATGGTCATAGTATAATAGCTTTAAAACTGGAAGGAACCGTTGGGGCATCTAGTCCAGCCATCTCATTTTATAGATGAAGGAACCAAGGCCCAGGGAGAAAAGAATGATTTGCCTAGGTTTCCATGAGTAGTAAGCCATTGAGGTGGGATTTGAGCCCAGGTTCCATGATCAAATCCAGTACACTTCCCATCGTGGTACACTGCTTCCCAAATTACAATTCATTTGGGTTAGCACAATTATTTAAGTAAGTTGTTAATTGTTTTAAAGACATATGAAATAAGAGAAATGTGTGTAAAATATTTTATCCCTTCTATACTGGATGGATACTTTATTGACTTATGTGGAAAAGAATCACAAAAGATTGAAAGGCATCTGTACCCCCATCCAATGATATCCCAGCTCCACTGAAGTATATTTGGTGCAATAATAGGAGGATCAAGTTCTCAGTGTAACACAGCCTCATTAGGTACTTATTGAAGTATCATTCCCAAAGTAACCCTAATCAATCAATTCAGTCAAACCAGTGCCAAGTTGAAAGGCATTATGAAAAAGATGACTTAATAGTTTTCTTTGTCTAATCCCTACTCCCTCTAGTGAGTTGTTGGATTGTATATAGGCAGACAAAGTAAGCAAGGAGTTTCCAATTTGAGAAGGGGTAAATTAAAAAAAAAAACTAAATGTGTCAGGTACCAATGTACTGATGTTTGTCATCACCTTAATGCCTTAATTCTTCCAGTGATAGCTTGTGCCTATAACTTAAGAAACATGGTGACTTTTGTTGTTTTGTCATTTCTTTTTTTTTTTAATGTATGAGGTATTTTATTTTTTCCGTTACATATAAAGATAGTTCTCAACTTTTGTTTATACATGCTTTACAATTTCAGATTTTTCTCCCTCCCTCCCCTCCCTCCCCCCTCCCCTAGACAGCAGGTAATCTGATATAGGTTATATCTATATATCTCTATACATATACATATAGATATATACACACACACACACATATATATATATATATATACACATAATAACATTAATCCTATTTCTGCATTAATCCTGTTACAAGAGAAAGAATCAGAGCAGTGATGCAAAACCTCAAAATAGAAAAAAAAAAAAACAACAGCACCCAGAGCAAAAGAAATAATATGGTTCAATCAGCATCTATACTCCACAGTTCTTTCTTTTTTTTCTTGGATTTGGAGATCCTCTTCTATCATGAGTTCCCTGGAACTCTTCTGTACCATTGCATTGGTGAGAAGAATATAGTCCATCACAGTAGGTCAACACTCAATGTTGATGATACTGTGTACAATGTTCTTCTGGTTCTGCTCATCTCACTCATCATCAGCTCACGTAAGACCCTCCAGGTTTCTCTGAACTCTTCCTGCTCATCATTTCTTACAGCACAATAGTATTCCATTGTATTCATATACCACAACTTGTCCAGCCATTCCCCAATTGATGGGCACCCCCTCAACTTCCAATTCCTTGCTACCACATAAAGAGCAGCTATAAATATTTTTGTACATGTGGGTCCCTTTCCCCCTTCCATGATTTCTTTGGGCAAAAGACCTAAAAGTGGGATTTCTGGGTCAAAGGGTATGCACAGCTTTATCGCCCTTTGGGCATAATTCCAAATTGCTCTCCAGAATGGTTGGATCAGCTCACAGCTCCACCAACAATGCATTAGTGTTCCAATTTTCCCACAGCCTCTCCAACATTTATTATCTTCCTTTTTTGTCATTTTAGCCAATCTGATAGGTGTCAGGTGGTACCTCAGAGTTTGTTTTGTCATTTCTGACTCTTTTGTGACCCCATTTGGGGTTTTCTTGACAAAGATACTTCAGTGGTTTGCCATTTCCTTTTCCAGTTCATTTTACAAATGAGGAAACTGAAGCAAACAGGGTTAAGTGACTTGCCAAAGGTAATACAGCTAGTAAGTGTCTGAAGCTGGATTTTAATTCAGGTCTTCCTGACTTTAGGCCCAGTGCTATATCCAATGGTCTACCTAACTGCACCACGGTGACTGTGGAAGAATTCAAAAGGCTAGAAGTAAGGCATATAGTGAACATTAGCAATGGATAGCCTGTTACTAATGATAGCTTATACTCCAGAAGAAACATAAAAGGCAATGAAGATATGTATAGTCAGAAATGGAGTTGGGCTAGTCATTCAGGGAGAATGAGAGACAGCAGATGGACAGTCTAAGTGCTATGCAAGTGCAGTAAGATCACAAGAACCAGTGAAATGTCTTTACATTCCACATGTGGGGGCATCCTCCAAGAAAGGTTCACCTAAAGATAAGGACTAGAATTGAAGAAACATGCAGGGGGAGGCAGTGAGAAGTTTCGATGTGCACCATTAGGGGGAGCACTTACACTGACCAAATTTTGGATCTCTCACAGGGCCAAAGCATCAGGTAACAATTAAGTTGTTGCCTCTTAGGCATAAATCTGACTCTGTGATGTCAAAATATCTGGATCAACAACAGAAAATTTCAGCCAAATGTCTAAATGTTTTGCTTAATTGGCAACAAACACCGGGATAATTAATTGAGTTGGAATTAATTGAGTTCTCATCCTGATGTTTCAGACCATAAAATAATACTAGCTGACATTTGCCTAACGTTATTTATGGTTACAAAGAGTTTTTCAGTGATTGTCTCATAGAATAATAGATTTAGAGCTTAAAGGGACTGCAGAGACCAAACTGTTCAACTTTCTTATTTAACAGATGAGGAAACCGAGATTAAGTGACTTATTCATAGGGAGGTAAGAAATGTCCAAGATGTTCTTTGAGCAAAGGTCTCTGGCTCTAAAACCAATGTTCTTTCCATTATACTCCAATGCTTCTGTATTTGTAAGGAATTAACTTGATACATATACCCCCCTATATATATATATGTATATGTATATATATGCATATCTATATACATGTACATGTACATGTAAACATACACACATATACACAATCATTTGCAGTAGTAAAGGTATCATTGTTACCATTTTACAGAAAAGGACATTGAGGCTCAGTAAAGTGATTTGGCTTGCCAAAAATTTCACATTCAAAATTCAATAACTAATTTTTAAGCATACACTTTATGCTGTAAGGCACTGTGGTAGGCACTGGAAATATAAAGAGCAAAAAAAGAGTCCCTGCCCTCTATGAGCTGCTATTCTAGGTTACTTTGTATTTGTTATGTAAGTGTTTTAGGAATAGGGATAAGGAGTAACTGACAATTTCATCATTATAGTACTCTGATGAGGAAACTCACTGCTGATGGAGGTCAGTGTCTTCTGCAGTTTATACATTTAAAGCTTTGCCTAGAACACTAAAGATTAAGTAACTTGCCTGAACTCATACAGCCAATATGTGTCAGAGGAAGCATTTGAATTTGGGTCTTTCGGGCTTCAAGCCAGCTCTCTAGCTCCTGTACCAGATTGTCTCTCACTGTATATAATACACACACATGTGTATGTATGTTGCATGCATGAGTACAAATGTGTATATGTGTACACATATACATGAACATATACATATTCACACATATATATGTATATATATAAACACATGATCTCTCTCATTATAATTTAAGTTCCTTGATGGTAAGGATTGTTTCATTTTCGTCTTTGTACTCCAATGCTTAGTATAGTATTTGGCACATAGTAAGTGCTTAATAAATGCAGGTTGAAGCCTATCTGTCTGTCTTCTCCAGCTTTTAACACAGAGCTTCAAATAGAGCCATGCTCCAAGGAATCCATGGAGCCACAGGGAAAAGCCAATGTCTACTTCTCCATCATGGTGCTTTACCCTCTGCAGTCACACCTGCATGAAAGGGCTGCAGTGAGGGCTGCAACCAGGATTGTTGCACTTAGCCAGGGATTGTTAAGATCTGAAAAGCTTAGGGTTGGAGATTGCCTAGGCCAGCCTTTCCGTTTTACATGGGAGAAAAAGGAGATCCAGAGGGGTTAAGTAACTTGCCCATGTTCTCAGAGATTGTAAAAAAAAGCAGAGAGATTGGATCATAAATTTAGATTTGGAAGTGACCTTGAAGGCCATCTATTCCCAAAGCTTCATTTTATAAATGAGGAAATTAAGACCCATAGAGGTGAAGTGACTTGCTCTAATTCACATAGGTAGTAAGTAACAGAGGCAGAATTTAAACCCAGGTCCTTTGACTCCAATGCTAGCATTCATTTTACCATGCCGCCCAGCCAAGAGATTCTTTCAAGGACAATGACAAAATGGTGTTCCTCATAAGCAATGTGATTTCATACACAAACACACATATGTATATGTATGTGTGTGAATTGTATATGTATACACTTAATGTGTATTTAACTATTATATAATATACATACACATATACAATATGTACATACATACATAATACATATATGATATAATATACAATATGTAACTATTTATCTCTATTTGTACTTAATTATCTATACTTAACTACATAAATAACTATATAAGTATATCTTATGTATGCTTAACTATGATTTATATATTATACTTAACTATATTAACTCTATATACTTAACTATATAGCCATGTATATATAGATAAGAATAGAGTTACATATATATATATAGACAAGTGTATATATATATATTCAGTCATACATAGTCAAGCATATATATAGTTATATGTTTATGTAGTATATAAAATTATATATATAGTTATATATAATACACTTAAACACATACACCTATAACTCCACATATGTATCTATATGGATGAATGGATAGATAGATAGATAGATAGATAGATAGATAGATAGATAGATAGATAGATAGATAGATAGATAGATAGATAGATAGATGTGACTATATCTACATATACCTATCAAATGTGTCCCCTCCTCTCCATTCACACAGTTACCATCCTAGTTCAGGCTGTTGTCATTTCTTCCCTGGCCAAGTGCAATATCCTTCTGACTGATCTTCTTGTTTCCAATCCATTCTCCTTGCATCTGCCAAAATACTCATCTTTTCCATGTGAATCTTCAAGGTCTCTACAGTACCCCTAGGATAAAACACAAGCTTCTCAGCTAAGTATTTAAAACCACAATCTGGATCCAGCCTATTTTTCCTAGTCTTCTTTCATTGGCTGATGAAACCATTCCTGAACCTTCTAGTTACTAATTAGCTTTTTTGTTTTCTTGTAATTGTGTCCCCAGTGACAGCACAGTGGTTAGCACATAGCACACGCATAACGAACACTTGTGGATTGATTGAACTCTGAACTTGACCCTTTATTTTTTGCCTTGGTGCCTTTGCATAGGCTATTCCCCATGCCTGGGATGCCCTTCATTTCAGCATCCTAGAATCTTTAGCTTCCTTCAAAGCTCAACTCAAGTATTATCCCCTGTGAAAGTTTTTTCCTGTTTCTCCTAGCTGATAATACATTCTCCCTCCGCAAATTATCTTATATTTACTTATCTATTTACATTTTGCATCAATCAGTAGAAAGTAAGCTCCTTAAGGACAGGGATAGTTTTTCTTTTTTCTTTCTTTCTTTTTTCTTTTTTCCCCCGCAACTCCAATCCTAAGACAGTGCTTTGAACATTATTGAGAATTAAAACGTGTTTGTTAAATTGAATTGAATGGGGGCAGTTAGGTGGTGCAGTGGATAGAGCACTGGCCCTGGATTCAGGAGGACCTGAGTTAAAATCCAGCCTCATACACTTGACATGTACTAGCTGCATGACCCTGGGCAAGTCACTTAACCCTCATTGCCCCAGGCAAAATAAATGAATTGAATGTCACTTATAAATTGAGTTTCAGAAGTGTTGTTTTAGAGAACAAAGGAAGTTAATTCTCAATCAGAGCCAAACTCTCCAGAACCAACCTCTTTCCCGAGGTCCTCAATCCCAATTTCTTTTACAACCAAGCAGGAACCCAACAAACTTAATTGAGTCTTAAAATATAAGGCTTACAGCCTTATATTCCAGCAGTCCTGGAATTTGGGATGACATAGAGGAGTTATTGAGATGTTTATTTTCCAAAAGGTGGAGATTTGGGAAAGAGCCCTGAAAACTCTGACATTTGCCAATAAAGGCTTATAGATAAAATCAGTCTCCATAAGAGTCATCTCTCAAATGCTTCTTCATTTGGAAAATACTCTCTTCTTCTGTTGACCTGTCCATACATAAATGGTGGTGCAGAAAGATGCCTGTGTTTCTTGTGATGAAAGATTAGATAATGACAGAGTAATTTCATAAATTGCATTGAAACAAAATTTGCCCCCACCCCCCACTAACATCCTATTTTAATGAGTAGGATCTAATAGAATGTAATCTCTTTGAGATCAGGGAATTTTCTTTTTTCCCTTCATACCTATTACCTAGCATATTGCCTGGCAGGTACTAAGTATTCAGTAAATACTTGTTAATTGATTCCTACTTCATTACAACTTTGGGAGGGGGACAGGCTGTTTTCATGTGTGTGTGTGTGTACATACACATTTGTGCCAATTTTATATAGATTTTTATTCTCCAGGATAAGAATTGAATTCCTGCTTGTTTCCAGTATCAATAAAGGAAAATGCTGTTCACTTCTTTTCCTACTGAACACATTCAAGTTCTTAAAATATTCAGAAGTTACTCAGCCCTTCAAATGTGATTGAATAAAAGGTGAAGGTCTGAGTCTGCTTGGTGGGGATGGTGTTTATTCAGAACTGTCAGTAATCTAGATGTTTCAGTCCTCAAGGAAAGAGGAGTTATATCCCACAGTAGCACATCCTGAAAGCTTTTAGATTTATCCTTGGTCAAGATGGCAGTCTGACCAGTTGCACCACAAGAAACAACATTATCAGGGTTGATGCTCTTATTCTTTTCTTTGCCATTTTTGTGAAGAAGCTTGTGGACCTTGGGAACAGGAGTTACTCACCTAGATGATAGCATGAATCTAAGACATTCCAATTGGCCTCACTCAAGGTATTTTTTAATATTTTATTTTTTCCTAATTACATGTAAAAATAATTTTAACATTTTTTTGTTTGTTTGCAGGGCAATGAGGGTTAAGTGACTTGTCCATGGCCACACAGCTGGTAAGTGTCAAGTGTCTGAGGCTGGATTTGAACTAAAGTACTCCTAAATTCAGGACCAGTGCTTTATCTACTACACCACCTAGCTGCCCTAATTTTAACATTGATTTAAAAAACTGAGTTTCAAATTCTTTTCCTTCCTCTCCCCTCTTCTTGAGAAGTCAAGCAATTTGACATAGGTTATACGTGTGCAGTCACTCAAACATATTTCCATATTTTTTCATATGAAAAATACTGACAAAAAAGAAAGAAAAGAAACAAGAAAAATAAAGAAAAAATTTTAAAGTAGGCTTTTATCTGCCTTCAGACTCCATCAGTTCTTTCTCTGGAGGTGGATAGCATTTTTTCATTGAGTCCTTCAGAATTATCTTGGATTGTTTTATCAATCAGAGTAGCTGTCTTTCACAGTTGACTACCATTACAATATTACTGTTACTGTGTACAATGTTCTCCTGGTTCTGCTCACTTTACTTTGCATCAATTCATATAAGACTTTCTAGGTTTTCCTGAAATCATTCTGCTCATCATTTCTTATGGCACAGTAGTATTCCATCATATCATATATCACAACTTATTCAGCCATTCCCCAAACAATGGGCATCCTCTAGATGTCAAATTCTTTACCACTACTAAAAGAGCTGCTATAAGAACTATTGTACACGTAGATCCTTTTCCTTTTTTATCTCTTTGGGATATAGACCTAGTAGTGGTATTGTTGGGTGAGAGGTTTTATAGCTCTTTGGGCATAGTTCCCAATTGTCCTTCAGAATGGCTGAATCAATTCGTAACTCTACCAATAGTGAATGAATGTCTTGATTTTCCCATATTCACTTAAGCACTTGTCCTTTTCTTTTCTATCATATTAGCCAATTTGATAGGTAAAGGGTAGTACCTCAGAGTTATTTTAATTTGCATTTTTCTAATCAATAGTGATTTAAAGCATTTTCATAGGACTATAGTTAGCTTTGGGGCCAGCTAGGTGGTGCAGTGGATAAAGTATCGGCCCTGGATTCAGGAGGACCTGAGTTCAAATCTGGACTCAGATGCTTGACACTTACTAGCTGTGTGACCTAGGGCAAATTTCTTAACCCTCATTGCCCTGCAATAAGAAAGACAGACAGACAGACAGACAGAAAGAAAGAAAGAAAGAAAGAAAGAAAGAAAGAAAGACAGACAGACTATAGATAGCTTTGATTACTTCATCTGAAAACTACCTATTCATATCCATTGACTCCTTACTAATTGGGGAATTACGTATATTCTTATAAATTTGACTCATTATGAGGGTTTATCAGGGAAACTTGCTATACATTTTTTCACAAGTGTGATTAGTGTATTTCTCTCCATCTTATTTCCCCTTGTTATCATATTCTCTCTCTCTCTCTTTCTCCATGCTATTTATCCTCATGTGTTTGTTTCTGATTACCTCCTCCCCTCAGTGTGCATGTTATTTCCTATTTGAGGCAATTCCACAAAAAGTAAGATTCAAGTGTTCCCTCACCAACTTCCCCTTCTTTTCCACTATAAAAATTTTGTGCCCCTTTTATGTCAGATAATTTACCCCATCTTACCTTTCCCTTTTCCCTTATCCCAGTGCATTTTTCTTTCTTACCCTTTAATATATTTTTAGATATCATCCCATTATATTCAACCCACATACCTACCCTCTTCCTACATATACGTCTTCGAACTGCCCTAATAATGAGAAAGATCTTAGGAGTTACAGATATCATCTTCCCATGTAGGAATGTAAACAGTTTAACCTTATTGAATCTCTTATGACTTCTCTTTGCTGTTTACTTTTCATGCTTCTCTTAAGTTTTGTATTTGAAAGTCAAATTTTCCATGCAGTTCTTGTCTTCTCATCAGGAATACTTAAAAGTTCTCTGTTTCATTGAATGTCTATCTTTCACCTGAAGGATTATACTTAGTTTTGCTGGGTAGGTAGTTCTTGGTTGTAATCCTAAATCCTTTGCCCTCCAGAATATCATATTCCAAACCCTCCAATTTTTTAATATAAAAGTTGCTAAATTCGAGTTATCCTGAAGGTTACTCCATAATATTTAAATTGTTTCTTTCTGCCTATTTTCAGTATTTTCTCTTTGACCTGGGAGCTCTGGGATTTGACTATAATATTCCTGAGAGTTTTCATTTTGGGATCTCTTTCAGAAAGTGATTGGTGAATTCTTTGACCCTTCCATTCTTTTTCTTTCTTTCTTTCTTTCTTTTTTTTTTTGCAGGGCAATGAGGGTTTAGTGACTTGTCAAGGGTTACACAGCTAATAAGTGTCAAGTGTCTGAGGCCAGATTTGAACTCAGGTCCTCCTGAATCCAGGGCTGTTGTTTTATCCACTGTGCCACCTAGCTTCCCTGATTGGTGAATTCTTTCAATTTCATTCCTACTAATTGGTTCTAGAATATCAAGGAATTTTTTTTTGATAATTTCTTGAAAAATGATATCTAGGCTCTTTTTTTATCATGACTTTCAGATAATCCAATAATTATTAATTTTTCTCTCCTTGATCTATTTTCCAGTTCAGTTCTTTTCCCAAAGAGATTATTTCACATTTTCTTCTACTGTTTTATTTAATTTTTTAAATGTTTCTTGATGTTTCATGGAGTCATTAACTTCCACTTGCCCAATTCTAATTTTTAAGGAATTATTTTGTTCATTAAACTTTTGTACCTTCTTTTCCATTTAGCCAATTCTACTTTTTAAGAAGTTTTTTTTTTTCCAATGAATTTTTGTACCTCTTTTTCCATTTGTACCTTATATACCATTCGGCCTATTTTTTTAAGGTGTGATTTTCTTTAGTATTTTTTGTTCCTTCTTTACTAAGCTGTTGTCTTTTCATTATTTTCTTGCATCACTGCAATTTATTTTCTTAATTTTTTCCTCCACTTCTTTTATTTGGTTTTTAAAATCTTTTTTGAGCTCTTTCAGAAATTCTTATTTGAGCCTAAGACCAATTCACATTTTCCTTTGAGACTTTGTATATAGCAGTTTTGACTTTGTTGTTGTTTTCTGGGTTTATGTTTTGATTTTTCCTACCATCATACTAACTTTCTATGGCCAGGATTTTTTTTTGTTGATGTTTGCTTATTTTCCAGCTTATTTCTTGTTTTTTTTGTTTTGTTTTATATTAAAATTGGGCTCTGATCCCAGGGTGGAGGGGGCATTGTACCAAACTTCAGAGTTTTTGTGCAGCTGTTTTTGGAGTTAGTTCTAGGATTTTATAAGCTTTCAGTTCTTCCAAGGTGATATGATCTATGGAGAGGTGTATTTACTATGTTCCTGGACTGTACTCTTGTCTGGGAATGACCATAAGCACTTATTTCCACTCTAAAACTGTTATCAGGGTCCTCGCTTCCTTGTTATTTCAAGCTCTGGTGTGCTAGTGCTCCTATTCACCCTGGGACTACCATCCAGACTGCAACCCAGCTCCAAGTATGGGTAATGCAAGAGAGTCCTGTACCCAGGATCAGAAAAGGGACCCCTGTATTCACCTTCTGACCAATTGTCCAGGCCCTTTACCATCTGAGGGTTGAGAGCTCTGAAAGTTGTTGCTGTCTATTCAGGTGCCCCCAAGGCCTGCTGCTGGCTTGCCAGGGCTTTGTCTTTGCTGATCTGAACTCCACTCTCACCTTGGTGCAACAGACCTTTCCTGCTAACTTTCTTAGTTGTATTGGGTTAAAAATGGTTTTATCCCATCCTTTTATTGGTTCTACCACTCAAAATTTTGTTTGTGAGACATTGTTTTAACGTTGTT
Organism: Dromiciops gliroides; assembly: GCF_019393635.1. Lineage (NCBI taxonomy): Eukaryota > Metazoa > Chordata > Mammalia > Microbiotheria > Microbiotheriidae > Dromiciops > Dromiciops gliroides. Next base: position 41,551,277 of record NC_057863.1, read on the forward strand.
TGCTAGGAAATTTGAAAGAGTTCAGGTAAGTCCTTTCATTTTCTCTGCTATCTTGGTTCTGCCTCCCCCTCCCCACACTCTAAGTCTTTACCATGGGGTCTATGATTTTACAGAAGTCAGCATTCTGCTCTTCATAGTAGTCATGGATGCTATAGAAGTCTATACTTTCTTTTTTGTTGTTGTTTTTGTTTTGTTTTGCAGGGCAATGGGGGTTAAGTGACTTGCCCAGGGTCACACAGCTAGTAAGTGTCAAGTCTCTGAGGCCGGATTTGAACTCAGGTACTCCTGAATCCAGGGCCAGTGCTTTATCCACTGTGCTATCTAGCCGCCCCCGAAGTCTATACTTTCAATACTAACCTATGTATGGAAGTGAGAGCATGCTTTACAGAATCACAAGAGGTGAGAATAGAGCAGATTCCCCTCTTGTTCTCTTTTTATATTTTTATATTTTTATTTTTTAATTAAAAAGTTTTAATTTCAAAAAAATTTTCCCCTCTTGTTTTCAATGATGTTCTCTTTATGCTTACCCTGGACTCAGCAATGAAATGATTGATCATATGATTATCAAAGTCCTTTGCATCCAAGGGGAAAGTCCCTGATTATGGACTTGACTTCAAAGAGGTCATATTCAGTGATCAGTATAAAGAAAATATCACCTTAAAAGTCAAAAATCAATACATTGTTGATACCAACTTTCTTGTATGAGCCATAAACAACATTATCAGCAATTAGTCTATTGATGATATAAAACATGGTGTGATTAGTGCTGACTCTAGCCTCTCTAGTGATCTGATGTTGAGAGTCATTGAAGTTGGCAGGTACTGTGATCAACCATAGTGTTGGTAAAATAGCTCCAATGTAAACTTCAGCTTCCATATTTTTCTTTTTTTCTTTTTTTTTTTTGTGAGGCAATTGAGGTTAAGTGACTTGCCCAGGGTGACACAGCTAGTAAGTGTTAAGTGTCTGAGGCCGGATTTGAACTTAGGTACTTCTGAATCCAGGGCCAGTGCCACCTAGCTGCCCCTATTTTCAAGATCATACATGATATTTTTTCAGGAAAGATGCTTTATGCTTCCCTTTTGTCCTTTATATCCATGCTGTTAAACTGAAATTGAAAACAAGGGTGCAATAAGCAGTACATAGGGATTCCTGTGAGCTATATATTGATTCAGAAAATCACATATTAACATTATCTATGTTTAATTGTGTTTTTATTTTGTTAAATATTTCCCGATTACATTTTAATCTGATTCAAGGTATGTATGGGCTCTCTGCCACTAAGGGCAGAGATGTTTGATACCTGTACTCTATGCAGACTGTAGAATGCTACATCTGGTTAAACCACTAGGTGGTGGTCTAGACTTAAGCTGCTCCAGCTCCCTCATTGGGCACATGGGAAAGAAATTTCTTGGTGGTTTGCAAATGAGCAAGACACTAGGTGGTGATCAAACCTTGAGGCCTACCACCTCCTTCATGGTGCATGCATGAAACACCAGGGTTATGGTGGTTTGGTTTGATTTTACAGCCCTTGCTTTTCCTGATATTTTCCCAAGTTCTCATTTTAAGAATATTATTAACTTGACAAATTCTCATGGTTTAGATATATTCCATTAAGATTCTGATCTCTTGTTTTCTCTTCTCAATTGATTTCCAAAGAGTATTCACTTACATATAGATTCTAAGACACTCACTAAAGCAGAAGTGAAATTAACCAAAGACATATTTAGAATTCCAGAACAGCAGGTCTGGCCCTGGACTGAGACTGAAATCTCAACTTCCCTCATGCAGTGTTCTGTGCTTGATTTTCCATAGTCACACTTAAGAGATTGCCTCCTTCCCCTAAGCATTTTTTTACTTAAATGTAGAGAATGCTAGATGGTCTTCCTCTTGGCTCATCACATTCACCTCCTACCATCTAGCTGCTCCTGTAATAATTGGTGCTCTTTAGTGACTTGCTAGCTGTCTTCTCCAAGTATAATCTCTTGATATTACTATTGGTGTTAAGGAGTAGGGTTGATATATTTATCCAAATGTAAAATGTGACCCCTGATAAACACAGATTGAAAACTCCTTGTCTTTCTTTGCCTTCCCTCCTTGGCCTTTTATGTCTTATTGTCTTCTGCCACAATTCAAGGTGCCTTTCTCTCATTTATATGGGTTGTGGTAGCCCCACATTGAAAGGTTCTAAGAAACTTCATTTTTGTAAAATGGCAATGGATAATTCATCTCTCGACAGCTACCTTTTCTTTGCCACCTCAATAAAAAATAAAAATGCACAAAGAGAAAAAACCCAGTTAAGTGGATTTTACAGAAGTAATTATTTGTTGTTTTGGGGTTTTTTAAAAGACACAGGAAGTGGTCACATCATCAGTTTGGCAGGGACTGGCTTTGACTTAATCAGTACATGCATTCACCTGCATACTAAAAGAACATTGAAAATGCAGAGTTTCTTAGGAATTTTCATAGCTGAGTAATAATGATGGCAATGTTCTTATGGGCTTAAAAATATCAGCAAGAATAGTCTTTTGGTGATTCAACCCTTCTTTTGTAGTGGATATAATTGAAACCCTGCTGCACAGGGCTAGTGTAGGAGCTGTCAACAGTAAAGATGACTGCAAACCCCAATTAAAATGCCTCATTTTCTTTTATTGCCCAATCAGAAGGAGGGGGTACTTTGCTAAGATCCACCCACTTACCCATTTTTGTTTCTCCAAGGCATTGAAAAGGATCAATTGGCCTTCAGAGCATCAGGCTTACAATGCATCTTTCCAGTAGGGTATGAATCTAGAAAATCCACACAAGAGACCCAAGGCTGCCAGGGGAAGGAAGGCAGAGTGGAAGAAAGGAATAAGGCTTCGTGGGGTATAGAGATAATCAAATGAAATTATTTGTAAATAATATTTGTAAAGCACTTTGCACAGTGCTTGGCATATCGTAGGCATTTAATAAATGTTTCCTTCCTTCCTTCTGGAGAGAGCCGGCAATGTTGCAGAACAACAAACAAGGCCACGTGTTTAGTCTTTGACTCATAAAATCATAGATCTCAAGTTGGAAGGGATTTCAGAAGCCATTTAGTCTAACCCCTCATTTTACACATGAGAAAACTGAGGCCCAGGGTCTTGGAAGAAGGAAGCATTGGAGGTGAGATTTGAGCCCAGGTCCCAAAGCTGGTGCACTTCCAATTGAAGGGAGTCAGTAGCCATAGAAGGAAATCTTTGACTATATTCCAAGTATTCAACTTTGCTTTAAAAAGTCTTATTATTGCCTTTTGCTATACATTACACTCTTTCCAGCAACATTATTCTCTACCACTTCCTCAAAGCACCAAACCCTTTCTGAAACAAAGAAAAATAATGAAGCAACAAGAATTGATGGTCATAGCATCTGACTGTGTTTGTAATATTGGTCCACCCCAAAGCCTCTCTACCTCACTACCTAGAGAGCATAGGATCATAGATCTAGAGATGTAATGGGTTATCAAACTCCTCTAGTCCAGCCCCCTCATTCTGTAGCTGATGACTAGAATGAGGAAGTGAGTTTCTCAAGCTCACAGAAATAGTAAGTGGCAGATATGGTACTGGAATGCAAGTCCATTGACTGATTCCAGTACTCTGGGTTTTTATAATACTACCTTGAAAGGAACATTTAACATTGCTTTTTTCCTTTTTTTGGTGGGGCAATGAGGGTTAAGTGACTTGTCCAGGGTCACACTGGTAGTAAGTGTCAAGTGTCTGAAGCTGGATTTGAACTCAGGTCCCCCTGAATCCAGGGCCAGTGCTTTATCCATTGTGCCACCTAGCTGCCTCAAAACTCTTAGTACAAATTACTATTGTTTTTTTGCAGGGCAATATGGGTTAAGGGACTTGCCCAGGGTCACACAGCTACTAAGTCTCAAATATCAGATTTGAACTCAGGTCTTTCTGTTAACATGGCTTTTTAATGACTTTTTTAAAACCTCAAAAAAAGCCCACTAACTTTGAGTCTGGATAAGAAACCATTGGAAGAGCAAGAACCTGGTTTACTCTCTAAGAATTTGGGGCACTGAGAAACCTCTGAAAATTGAATATCTCTAAAATAATTTACTGTTTAAGTAATAGTTCTGATGTAATCTAATAATATTCAATATTAACATATTGAGTGAAGGAACAGCTGATATAGCTTTAATGATATATGCTTTTATCACTTGAAACAAATTCTACTTATGAAAGACTCCGAAGTTTGGCGATGGAATTAACTATGAAGAAAGCAGTGAGAGTATAATATGGGTTGTATCACAAAATGCTATGATCTGAGACTTTTGAAATTTTGGATATTAATAATCAAGGAATTATTATATTACGCCAAGGGAATTCAATTGAAAAACCATATAGAAAAACATTTATGGAGACTGGCCATCCTCAAAAAGATGTGAGGAATTTATTTTGGGATTCTGAATGTGATAAAACCAAGAAGAGAGCATAATAGAATTGAGACCCGGGAGCTCATCTTGGCTTGGTCTCTAGCTTACTCAGCACTCTCCATTGCTGATTCCTTTGGATTCCATGACATTGCCCTGTCCCGGGTCACCTTTTACCTTTGACCATTATTCTTTCTCCTTTATTGGCTCCTGATCTTCTCCTGTCTCCTAAATGCTGGCTTTACTTTAGGCTCTGTCCTGATCCTTCTTTTCTTCTCTTTTTTCCCTCTCCCCTGGTGATTTCATCCACTGACATCACTCTAAGAGCCATTTTCAAATTCTTCAAGTTGATTGAGATGATTCCCCAAGACTACAGGAAGCCCCAAATGTGCATTTACAACACTGACCTTCCCCTTTAGAGAAGGGTCTTAAAAGGGAAGCCATGAGCTTTGAACTCCTTGACTCAGCCTCTAAAGTCTACTGCCTAACCTTACTTCCTGAGTTATTATTTGAGGTTTTTATGCCTCGGCGCGCACTGGCCTGGGGCTCTGCAAACTGCATGGTGCTCCACCCACTGGTTGTAGCAGTTGCCAGGGCTCTGGCACCTCAAGTCATCACCACTCGCAGAGGCCTACATGGGCCTGGCAAAATTATAATGATTGGAAGCCTAGTGAGGGCAGTCATGTGACTGTCAGAGCGGCCATCCCATTGGCTGGGGCTGTGTGGAGTGTTTCTAGGTTTGGGGGAGGAGAATTGGGCATTCTAGGTGGAAGCTGGAAAGTGACAGGCATTCTGCTGAGTATTTTCAGCTGATTCCTGGGCAGTGGTATTTTTTCAGGTATTATAATTTCCCTTTCCCCATTTTATTTCCTTTCCCTTGATCCTACTGATCATATTTGTGGGTTTTTTTTTAAGTTCGTTCTTGTTAAAATAAATCTTGTTCTGTTTTGAGGGAGGCTGCCGGTCTCCTTCCTTGCCCCAATATTGCGGTGAGCCACTTAGCTAGTACTCCCCAATTAAAAATTGGTCCCCACAGTAATGACAATCATACCATCTAGAGCAGAAAAACCAGTATTATCTTAGATTAAAATGTTTCCCTATCTCCACACTACTTCTTTCCTATATTCATCTCCTCCTCACCTTTCCCATTGCTATTATGCTGGTTCATACTATCATTAGCTCTTGCCTAAACTATTGCAATAGCATATCTTCTGGTCTTTTGGGCACCAGTTTTTCTCATCTCCTATTCATCTTATAGTTATCCTGCACACATTAATCTTTATAGAGCACAACCCATCACGTTACTCCCCTGATCAATTTTTAATACCTTCTTAGTGCCTATTGAAAAAAGTCCGGGGCAGCTAGGTGGCACAGTGGATAGAGCACTGGTCCTGGATTCAGGAGTATCTGAGTTCAAAACCAGCCTCAGACACTTAACACTTACTAGCTGTGTGACTCTGGGCAAGTCACTTCACCCCAATTGCCTCGCCAAAAGAAAAAAAAAAAGAATAAAGTCCAAACTTCATACTAGCTGGGTGACCCTGGGTAGGTAACTTAAGTTCTCTGTGCTTCAGTTTCCTTGTTTGTAAAATGGGGATAATAATAGCACCCATGCCTGCAAGATGTTGTGCGGATAAAATGAGATATTTGTAAAGTACTTTGTAAACTTTAAAGTGCTACAGAAATGCTACCTATTGCTATGCCTATGACTATAATTACACCTTATTATGACACTCAAAGTCTTAGATAATTTGGCCTTAACCCAGCTTTGTAGTATATCTTGCTATTGCTACTTTTCACACACCCTGGTCCCCATCCAAATTGAATTGCTTATTAAGTACTTGTTTTGTATTGAGTAAAAATAACTAGAATTTTTGTCTCATTTTCTAAACACAGTCTCTACTTTCCTCCATATTATTCCATCTTTCTTGAATATTCTCCCCCCAGGTTGGCCTTTCTCATTCCAATCCATCATTTAGGGCTCAGGTCAAATGCTCATAAAGTTTTACCTGACACCTTTAGCAAAAAGCAATTTCCTTTTCTTCTGATGTCTCAGAGAGCTTTTCTTGATGTCCTTTTGTTTTTGACATTTAATTATAGTTATAGTTAACTTATGACCTTATTATAGTTAACTTATGACCTTAACTGGACTGTAATCTCAGAAAGAACAGGGACCACACTTTATTTGACTCTGTCCCCAATGGCATCTTGCACTTAGGAGCTACTTGGTAAATATTTGTTGAACGAATTAATCAATGATATTTATAGGTTATGATAACTAGACATAGTGTGGCATAATGGATAGAAGACTAACCTTAGAGTCAGAAAGGTCTGGGTTCAAGTGACACTTACTGGTTGTATTACTCTGGCCAAATCTCTTGACCTCTTAGGGACTCTGGCAGTTCTCATAAGTTTAATCAACTGCAGACATTGGTGAAGGGAATTTTACACATTGAGATTTCCCTGCCCTGATGAAATAACAGATCCATCTCCCTTTCAAGCCCCAACAAGGTAGTCTCAAACATATTTTAAAGATAAGCTGTAACCATAGAAAATCAATTTTTTTTCTAAGAAAAAGAAAAGTTCAAAGTCTTTAATTTTGGTTTAAATGATTTCCTTTTGCTTAGGGTTGACACAATTATTTTAATCATACCATCTCAATCTTTTCCCCTGGTCTACTGGGCAGTTAAATGTAAAAACTTAGATTAGGGTTTCTATTTTTCTTCTGCTGGTGTACTAAATTTCCAACATGGTCTCTTAATATATACATTTGTAAAATTTTCATTTCTAAAGACAGGGTTTAACAGCCAACATCACTTGACTTGGAAAGGTATGTCACTAGAATGTTGATGATCACCTCCATTAAACACTGGTCATTGAAATAGCTATCAACTTTAATTGTGTGGCCTCAGTTTCCTATCTGTAAGTATGATGGGAATATATTCATGAAAATGTGGATATATTGAATTTGGCTATATGACAAAATCCGGGATTTAAGAGTACAAAAGAACTATAGTTTTTGTTTCATTCAAGACCCTTTACAAAAAGTTTATTCAAAGTGAAACAAATTCTAATTGTATCACAGATGTATTTAATATTGGCACTGGAAAAAGCCAGGATAGTGAAAAGACCCTTGGATTTGGAGTCAGTGAATTATGGTTTGAGTCTACTAATAATAGTCATAAACTATGTGACCTTAGGCAAGTCATTTAATCTCTATGGGCCTCAGTTGCAATTTATGTAAAGTAAGGGGATTGGACTAGCTAGCTTCTAATGTTCCTTACATCTCTAGAGCTATTTTCTTATGATCATTTCCTCTCCCCACCCATTTGACAAGTGAGGGAACTGAGGCAAATTAAGGAAAATTGATATAACCCATCACTCCTTTAGTCACATCTCCAGGTCCTAGTAATGGCTTAGGAGAGATGGTGTCTCCAGAGGACAGATTATTTCACTGAAGCACCCCTTCTGGACTCAGTCTCCCAACTCACACTGTACTGGCCTGTTGGGTCTCAAAAGATGGTTGATTTATTTTTTGACAGGATTCTTGGTGGGGGTAGGGGAGGGGAGGTTTATAACCCTGAGGGGGTTTGGTTTTTAGGACAAGTCACTCATAAGTGCCCCTCTGATGTGTTTCCACTCAATTAACCAGTTGATACTAATTAGCTTTTATAAGTAGCTTTACTGAGAAAGTATAGAAAAGGAAAATTGCAAAATGCCTCCCCCAGATCTGGAAGTGTGGTGGAGATCAAGCTTAAAGTGGTTGGTACAAAAATCCACTTCCAATTTAGGAGTGTACTTTCTCTCTTGAACATATCCAAGTTTTCTGGGGTCAATGGGGTCAAACTTGAAACACGAGTTATTGAAGCATATATTGAAGTATTTACATGTATCCAAGGACCACCTTGTGGCCATGGGAATCCTCATTTTCCCCTGAAAGTATCTCCACTAATTGAATTTGAGAGTGGCATAACTGGTGAATGGGTCCCTCCCTTGATCAGCTAGGATAGGACCTTGAAGGATGAGGTTTCTTGGATTACACATCAAATATGGTTGGGTCCATCCTCAAGATTCTCCTCACCAAATTCAGCTATAGGTGATATAAGCTATGGTGGTCTCTACTCTGGTGGTCTTCAACAACTCCAGTTGATGAGGATATATATTTTGGCTCTTCCATTACTTTTGTCCTTTTATAACAAGGACATAATCTAGTTTATTCTGTTAGTGGATATTCATTCACCTAAGTATCATTCAGAAGTTGAGTTGCCAGTCTACAATGATTCAAGAAGTTTCCACTATTCGATTCCCTTATCATTATTTTTCAGATGAGGAAATGGAGACCCAGAAACATTAAGTGAATAGTCTAACACCACACAGGTATGAAGTCATAGATCCAGGACTAGAAGGGACCTTAGAGACCATTTGGTACAACGTTCTCACTTTACAGATGGGGAAACTGAGACCCAAGGCTAAGTAATTTACCCAAGATCACAAAGGTAAATGACAAATCCCACATTTGAAACCAGATCTTCTTATTCTAAATACACCAAATAGCACTCTCTCTGGCCATAAGTCTATTCTTTTAGGCAAAAGAGAAGTGGATTGAACAAACAATGTTTCTAGAGATCAGGGTAATTTTTAGAATGTTTTCTCATTCAAGTATTCACTGAAATAGCAACTATAATTCTAGTGAATAAATATGTTTATTTCAAGATGAATTTTAAGGAAACTTAAATATTATATAAAATAACCAAATACTTGGCATCTTAGAATCCCAATCAAGAGGCTCAGTGTGGGAAGATGTGAGATTTAGACTCATTTGCCAGTAATGAGGTCCTTGAGTCACAGTCTCCTGGTTGGGGACTGCAGCAAAGGCCCTTGAGTGATTGTAGTTGCTTCAATGGTTATTAATTTGCTCAGTGGGCACCCAAATCCTCCTTTATTGCTCTGATGTTTTCTATGGGTATTAAACAAACAGGCCTGTGCATTGTGGCTACAGCCACTAGAATAGGGTGGCAAATGATGGCCTGACTCAGAAACCTATGTATACTTTCCTTTACTTCTTTGTTTTGCACATACCAAAGGGTGACTGAGAAGTTCCCCAGCTCCAATTGCTCCTTACCAGTTGTTTGACAAAGATGCTTGGGTTGGAAATCTATTTCTTTCTTGCATGCTGAGATATGCAGAAATGGCAATTATGCACCTCCATCTTGCTAGGCTTTACAAACCTGCTCTGATTGACAGCTCAGCAAAAGCAATTTGGGAAGAGGGGAAAAGGCTGAGCTGTCTATCCACCCAGTGATAAGCTCATCTCTAGCAGGCACTTGCACCTCCATCCAGGATGCCTGACTCCCTTGTAAGGATGGCAAATAGATGCCTGAAAATGAAAGACTCTATTTAGGGTCAGCCCTAGGGAAAAATGTAAGGTAGGTGGCTTGCTTTTTGGTGGGACCAGTCTCCTCCCTTTCCCTCTTGGTTGTTTTCCTTCAGTAACCCTCTTTCTGGATCCCAGGAAGAAGAGATTTGTCAAATTCTAGTACTTCCATCTACTATGTGAGAAGCCACTCAACCACTCTGGAGGTCAGTTTCCTTGAAATGAGAACATATGCCTGGATGATAAAAAGAGTCTCCAATTTTTATCATGCTTTAGGGTTTATGAAGCACTTTACAGACATTAGCTTTTTTTTTTTTTTACCCTCACAACAATTCTGCATAGTGGATGTTGTTATCACCTCATTTTATAGATAGGCGAACTGAGGCTGAGACATTAAGTGACTTAGCTGGGGTCACACAGCTAGTATGTAGTCTTTGTGACTCTAAGCTACTCTATTCTCTATCCCATACCATCTCTCAAAGGTAGCCTTTATCTCTAAAATCCTGTTATCCTATAGAGGTGCAATATGGTGTGCTGGGAAAAGATTACTTAACCTAGAGCCAGGGGATTTCTGATTTTGAACCTCACCTCTGTTAGTAGCTGTGGAATGATTAATAATTTCCTTATCCATAGAAAGAAGATAATAATTTTGGTAGAAACAGACAGCAAGGCTTATTGAAGAGAAAACTGGCTTTAGATCCCAGAATATGTAGGTTCAAGTCTTTACTCAGGTGTATATGGGCTATGTGACCCTGGACAATCTTTTAACTTATCTAGGCCATTGATAAGGCAATATAATTGCAGAAAAGGTACTAACCTGCATTTATAGAGGGCTTCCTCTTAGCCAGGAGTTCCTTCTGTCAATGAAACCTTGGGTATTATAGTATCTAACTTACAGAGTTGTTATGAAGATTAAATACATGCAAAAGGTAAAGTATTATATAAACATCAAGTTTTATTATAATCATAATTTTCCTCCCCAACCCCCCCCCCATTACTGTCACATGACTGCTCAAGGCCTGCACTATAGTGACCCAGCTTAAGCTGACCTTCTTGTCTGGGGTTCATACTTTGGATAATTTTCCTATTACTTCCCTTCATCTCAAATTTGGGAGGAAATTCAGAAGCCATCCAATCCAGCAGGTACTTATATAAAGAATTCCCCTTTCAAATAGATTTGATAAATAGTCACCCCATATTTATTGAAGCACTCTGACTGTCAGAAAGCTTTTTCCTTGGTTTGAAATGAAATTTCCCTCTCTATCCCTCCTACAAGAGTGGCAATATGGCATAGAAAGCTTCCCTCAGAGTCAGGAAGTCCTGGGGTCAGATCTCACCTCTGACACCAACTGGCTGTGTAACCCTGGGCAAGTCACTTAATCTCTTAGTGTTCCAGGAAACACTTGATAATATAAATTCCAGAGAAAGTGACAAAAACTGCATATTAGCATTAGCTTTTTGGCAGATGTACTAATCATTCTGTTGACTCATGCTGATCTTGAAGGCCACTAAAACCATGAGATCTTCTCCAAATGAACTTTTGTTTCTGAATCTTATATTTCTGGGGTTAATTTGTTGAGCCCAAATGTCAGATTTTACATTTATTCTCATTAAATTTCATCTTAATAGAATCTGCCCAATGTTATAAGGATGAAATGAATTATGTAGGAAAAATGCTTTTTAAACCTTTAAAGCCTTACATAAATATTACCTGTCATTATTGTTGAGTGACAATTATATGTGTGTATGTATATGTGCGTATATACACACATATATGTAAATATATGTGTGCAAATGTATACCTGTATGTATATATAATTAATATCACTAATAAAATGACATGATATAACATTAGGTAACATAAGGTAATGTAACATAACACAAGATGACAACATGATATAATATAACATTATAATATAACACCACAATGATACAACATAATATAAATATAATATGATAACAAATATAATTAATTTAATATAATGTGTTTAATATGTTATTGTATGTCATGGCATAGTACAGTACAGTATGGTATAATTTAGTATTATATGATATGACATGCGATATGATATGATATAACTTGTAACTCAAAACTTTAAATAAAAATGCTTATTTATAAAAAAGACAATTGGATGTTTCCTTTTCAACCATGTATTTCTGTTCTCTTTATTCTTTCAAAGAAAAACTGACAATAGCTCAGAAATCCTCTTAAACTCAATATGTCTAAAACTGAACCCATTATCTTTACTGCCAAACCTTCTCTTCTTCCTAACTTCCCTATTATTGTTGACAGTACTCTTAGCCTCCCAGTCTCCCAGGTTCAAAACCTAGGTGTTATCTTCAACTTCTCACTCAGTTTTACTTTCCTCCCACCCCCACATCCAATCTGATGCCAAGTCTTGTTGATTTTACCTTTGTAACATCTCTCAAATATTCTCCCTTCTCTCCTCTGTCACTGCTACCACTCTGTTATGGGTACTCCTCATGTAATCACTGGACCATTGCTAGTGCCAGCTGGTTGTTCTCCTTGCTACAAGTCTCTCCCTACTTCAATCTATCCTCTATTCAGATGGCATAAAGCTCAGGGCTGACTGCCACACCCCCGCTCAATAAACTCCAAGGGCTCTCTATTACCTTCTCTGGATCATATATAAAATTCTCTGGCATACAAAGCCTTTCCTGACATACAAAATCTGGCCCTCACTACATTTCTGGTCTTCTTACACCTTACATCCCCAACATGCTTGGAAACCCAGTAACACTGGCTTCCTTGTTGTTTTCCTCAAGACACTACATTTACCAATTCCATGCCTGGAATTCCTTCCCTTCTTATCTCTACCTCTTGGATTCTCTGGATTCCTTTAAAGTCCCATCTAAAATTCCACTTTTGGGGGCAGCTAGGTGGTAGAGTGGATAAAGCACCAGCCCTGGATTCAGGAGGACCTGAGTTCAAATCCAGCCTCAGACACTTGAAACTTAACAACTCATTGCCCTGCAAAATACAAATAAAATAAAATTCCACTTTCTACATCCCAATCTTTGTTAATTCTAGTGTTTTCTCTCTATTGAATCTCTAATTTATACTATGTAAAACTTGTTTGTATGTAGTTATTTGCATGCTCTTTCCCCCCATTAAACTGTGAGTTCCTTGAGATCAGAAACTGTCTTTTGCCTTTCTTTGTATCCCAGCGTTTATGTAGTATATGGAGCATATTAAGTGTTTAATAAATGTTTATTGACTGATCAATTGACAACTGCCAATTGTTTTTAGCATACAAGGATGCAGTTCATCTGGGCCAAGAGACTTGAATTCATTAAGACAGGGAGGTGCTTTGTTACTGTCTCCTTCCTTATCTTGAGATCAACTTCCCGTTAGCCATTTTAGTTCTATCCTTACTGATCCCACAGTCATTCTCCTTGGCAGCTCTGCCTTCTCTCCATTGCCAATTATCATTATCCCATTCATGCATGGGAGTAATCTTATCTGTCTTTTTTAGCCCTTCTTTTCCCCCTACATAACTTAATAAATATTTCAATTTTATTTCTTTAAGGTGGCACTAGGCTTATTTCTCACACTGACTCATAATGGGAAGGAAGGTTTCGAAAGAGATTTTTCTTATGAGAGTGAGTAAAACACAACAGAAGGATTGGAAGATTTTAAAAAATGATTCTTTCTACCAATTAATTGTTTTTTCTCCAAAGTTTTAATTCTCCCACTATTCTTGGATTGCGAAAACCAAGTCATTCATAGAAATAATATTTCATAGACTGCATTAATGCTGAACTGCCAGCCTCAGAGAAGACCAAGGGTCTGGAGGCTATAAGCTGGGAACTAGTCTTTAAAATGTTAACTGCTACTAATTCTTCTGGTCTCTGTGGTGCCCTATGAGTCCCTTTACAGAAAGGAATAATTTATTGTGGAATTAACTTTACACAATAACAAAAATTAAACATATTTACAACTAATAAAGCTTTAAAAGGACCATGTAGGTACAGATCCAATAACAACTTATCACTTATATGCTTCCTTTGTGCCTCCTTCTCACTGTTGTTAGCCACCACTAATGTACCATAGGAAATAGTAAGGATCCTTAAGAAGATGTAATCAGAAAGAGCAGATGGACCTGACATAAATCTTTAAAAAAACCAAAGCTAATAATATTTAAATGAAGTGATAGTATTTCAAACACTCAAGGATCAATTTTCAAGACATCTCTCTGATTTCCCCATTACTGTTGAGGGGACCACAGTTCTCCCAGTCACCTCGGCTCACAAACTGTGTTATCCTCAACTCCTCAGCTTCTACCACCCAGACCCATATCCAATCTGTTGCCAAATCCTGTCTGTTTTACCTTTACAACATCTCTTGTATGTATGTCTCCTTTGACACTGTTATCACCCTAGCACAGGTCCTCATCATCTCATACCTCAACTATTGCAATAGCCTGCTTTTTGGTCTCCTAGTTTCAACTATTTCCCCATTCTGGTCCATTTTTTTTTTTGGACAGGGCAGTAAGGATTAAGTGACTTGCCCAGTGTCACACAGTAGTAAGTGTCAAGTGTCTGAGGTCAGATTTGAACTCAGGTCCTCCTGAATCCAGGGCTAGTGCTTTTCCACTGCTCCACCTAGCTACCCCTCTGGTCCACTTTTGATCTAAATGATCTTTCTAAAGGGTATATTTGACCATGAGGGTTGTCTCCACCCCATCTCCTTCAAGAAACTCTAATGCCTCCCTATTAGTTCTCAAATCAGATATAAAAAACAATGTTTGACTTTTGAAGTCCTTTATAACCTAATCCATTCCTATCTTACCAGTTTTCTTATATCTTACTCCTTTCCACATACTCTATGATTAAGTAACACTGGCTTTTTGGAAATTCCCCACACAAAATATTCTATTTCCTTATTTCATGTCTTTTCATTGACTGTACCCCAAGCCTAGAATGTGGTGCTTCCTCATCCCTACCTCCTGGCTTCCCAGGTTTCCTCCAAATGTCTGCTTTCTGAAAGAAAACTTCTCTCTCTCTCTCTCTCTCTCTCTCTCTCTCTCTCTCTCTCTCTCTCTCTCTCTCTTTGGTGAGGAAGTTGGGGTTAAGTGACTTGCCCAGAGTCACACAGCTAGTAAGTGTCTGAGGCTGAATTTGAACTCAGGTCCTCCTGACTCCAGGGCTGGTCCAGTCTCTTTTAATCCTTTTGCCTTTCCTATGAGATTACCTTCAAGTTGTCCTGTCTATACCTTGTTTGTACATAGTTGTTTTCATATTACCTTCTCCCATTAGATTATTAACTTCTTGAGGGCTAGGATTGTTTTTGCTATTCTTTGTATTGTGAGAAAATAATAGGATTTGGCAGATACTCAAAGGCCCCACCTGGAGATTAATCTAAACTAATTGAATTGAGAGTGATTGACTTTGCTGATTAGCCTATATAATGTTAATTAGATTATAACCACACCTGGCTGGCCCTTAAGATGATATTGTTCTCAGAAGCTATGGACTTTGAACTCAAAAGGAGACCACCTTCAAGTCCAGTGAACCAATGGTTTTGGATGATGCTAACCAATCAGCTTGAAGCAGTGTGAAAGGACCACCTCTCCTCCGGACCTATAAAAAGCTTTCACACTCAGTTTGCCCGGCAAGTTCATGGTTGAAGCAAGCCTGTGGTGGAGGACTTGTGGAAGAACCAGACCAGGCTGGAACTCTAGGCTAGATAGGCCTTTTGTTAACTTTCTGAACTCCACATGTTTTCCTTTTTAAAGAATTAATTGTTAATTGAGGTTTTTATGCCTTGGTGCTCACTGGCCTGGGGCTCTGCAAACTGCATGGTGCTCCACCCACTGGTTGTAGCCGTTGCCATGGCGCTGGCACCTCACATCATCACCACTCGCCGAGGCCTACATGGGCCTGGCAAAATTATAATGATTAGAAGCCTAGTGAGGGCAGTGATGTGACTGTCAGAGCAGCCATCCCATTGGGTGGGGCGGTATGGGGTTTTCTGGGATTGGGGGAGGAGAATTGGGCATTCTAGGTGGAAGCTAGAAGGTGACAGGCGTTCTGCTGCGCATTCTCAGCTGATTCCTGGGCGGTGGTATTTTCTCAGGTTGTATAATTTCCCTTTCCCCATTTTATTTCCTTTCCCTTGATCTTACTGATCCTGTTTGTGTTTTTTTTTTTTAAGTTCATTCTTGTTAAAATAAATCCTGTTCTGTTTTGAGGGAGGCTGCCAGTCTCCTTCCTTGCCCCAATATTGCGGCAAGCTGCTTAGCTAGCACTCCACAATTAAAAATTGGTCCCCACACCTTTTTTACTAATACCTAGTATGGTTTAATAAAGGTTTAATGCCCAAAGACTGGTGCTAAAGTTTGTAATTTAAGGCAACCACACATTCAGATTTTAAACATCACAGTATCCTTAGGGCTTAGCATGGTTCTTGGAACATAGCAAGTGTTTAACCAGTCCTTGTTGGCTTGTTGACTTGACTTAGAGCAGAAAGGAACCAGATAATCAAGTTCAATCCCTTTATTTTACAGTATGTGTAGTATGTGGTGCCTCCCTCACCAACATGTAGGTCCCCAGTAAACCATCTTTGTGGCAGTTTTCAAACTACACTTTCTGGCCCAGTATCAACTCAAAACTGTAACTAATGAGTCCCTACCTATGAGTTTCTTCTGCTAGACACAATAATTCAAAGCAAAAATACATTCAATCATATAGGACAAAAGAATAAATAACAGGAAAGACTCCCTTTATACATACAAGAGTATACTTTCCCATAGGCCCCCATGCCATTAATGGTGTATAAATGCAAGGAACATATATGATGAGGAAATAGACATTAAAAATCACATGTATTGGGCAAACACTTTGCCAATAATGTCCACGGAAGGGTACACTCAAAGAAGAGAGACTTTGTGCTAACCTGCTTAATTAATGAAGCCCTTAAGGCTTTCTAATTTTATCTATTGAACTCTTTTAATTCTGAGCTGCCTTGCTGTGAGTTGAATCCTGCATTTGATAAAGAGCAAGAAAATTCCTTTCTATTTCCATAATGCCAATGGTTACCAATGAAAATTAAATATTCTGGGATATCAGTTAGCAAAATTAGAAGGGCAAGGGAGAACTACTGCTGGCAGCAATAAAATCACTGCTTTACCAATAAATGGCTGAAGAAACTAAGACTCAGAATGGTTGACTTGCCCAGTCATACAATGGTAAAAACAAGACCAGAATTTAAACCCACATCCTTTGTCTCCACATAATCCTTTTTCTCCAAATAGGGAAAGATTTCTAAAGACTTAAAAGATCACACACTATTACCAAAATAAAAAAGAAAAGGGAAAATGTCACTCTTGACTGAAAAGATATCATTGGTGATCCACATTCCTAATTTCTCATTTGTATGTATGTGTAGGGGAGTGAGTCTCTGATCAACACCTTTCAGCTTTCCTTCCAAGGAACAAGTCTCTTTTAATTTCATGACTACAGTTGCCATCTGCAGTGATCTTTAGGCCCAAAAAAGATGAAATCTGACACTGCTTCTATTTCTTCTCCCTCTATTTGCTAGGAAGTGATGGTACCAGTTGCCAAGATCTTAGTTTTTTTTTATGCTATGTTTTAAGCCAGCTTTTACACTCTCCTTTTACTCTCTCAAGACTACTTAGTTCTTCATTTTCTGCCATCAAAGTGGCATTGTCTGCATATCTGAGATGGTTGATATTTCTCCTGACAACTTTAATTCCAGCTTTTGATTCATACAGCCTGGCATTAAAATAAGGTGATGGTATATAGCCTTATTGTACTCCTTTTTCAATATTTAACCAATCAGTTGTTCCATGTTTGGCTTTAACTGTTGCTTCTTGACCTACATACAAGTTCCTCAGGAGACAAGTAAGATAATCTGGTACTCTTATCACTGGACTTGCCACATTTTGTTGTGATCCACATAGTCTTAGGATTTAGTGCAGTCAGAGATAAGGTCATTGGGCTGCTAACTTTTTTAATCTTAAACATTTTATTATGTTTAAATTAAGAAATTATTATATAGAAGTTCAGAAACATTAGTCTTTGCTATGGCATTTTCTAAGTTAGATGAATAGATATCACATACATATAAAGTTATTTTAATAGTTCTTTAAAAACTGCTTTTCTGAAATAAAACTTGTCTACTTATTGATAACCATAGTTTATATGATATATTTCATTCATTCGTATTTGTATTTACCAAAGTATAAAGTTAAGATGGTGGAGCAACAAGTAGCAATTGTGCCCTAACTCCTTCACATCCTCCTCTGCAATGACCTATAAACTGTGTCAGACTAAATTCTGAGTGGGAAAGCATAGAAACATCACATTGCATCATTTTCCATCCCAGGACAGCTTAGGAAAACAAACAGAGAGGTCCACAAACACTGTAGTGGTGTAGTGGTGTCTGGCAGTAGTTTGGCAGCAGGAGAAAGCAGCAGCGGACTATGGGAGCAACAGAAGTAGTAGCAGGGAGCAGCCCAGTGCCTAACGTTAGTAAGGGGACTTAATACTTGAGTAGAAAGAGATCTCATTGGACCTTGTTCCTCTCATTGTTCTTGAACAAGGAGAAGGCAGGTGGGAGTGGGGATGGATGGGCATTTGGTATCTGTTACCCATTACCCAGTTCTAGGTCTCATTTCCAGAGGGAAGAGGAGCAGCTGAGGTCACAAGGAATCAGGGGTCCTACCTGTGTAAGGAGCAAGGAACGAGTTCCAAAATCAAAACTGTATGGCTCTGAGCCCAACAGAAGAGTGGGGACTCAGTTCTCACCTTTAGTCTACGGTGGAATAAATCAGGGCAGGAGAGCAAGACCAAGGAGAAATTAGCAGTTCAGACATTCTGAAGGTGCAGAACTTCTAACTGGGCTAATTGTGACCGAGTCCAGCAGCAGTCTATGAAAGAAGATCTAAAGAAAGAGATTTTCAAAAGAGCAAAAATTGATTTTAAAATTTAATTAAGAGTGGTAGAGAAAAACTGGGAAAAGAAGTGAGAGCTATACAACAAAATTAAGAAAAGAAGATTAACAGTGTGGTGAAAAAGACACCAAAATAGTGGATAAAGTAACTCATTAAAACAGAATTGGCTAAATGGTAAAAAGAGGTAGAAACCTCACTGAACAAAATAACTCCCTAAAATATATTTATAATTACTCATAATTTCTTTTCATTTAGGAGAATCCAGATATATTGAAGAGGATATTGGACTTAGAATTAGGAAGATTTGAGTTTGAATCTTTCCTTTGACTTTTACTAGCTCAGTGACCATAACCAAATCACTTAATTTTTCTGAACCTCAGTTCCCTCATCTGTAACATAAGGATGTTAATATCTACTGCACTCACAGGATTTCTGTAAGAAAAAAATGTACTTTTATACACACACACACACACACACACACACACACACACACACACATGGGTTACTTTGCAAAGCTTAAAGTGCTCTGTAGACAGCAATACTGTTTGAAGAAGAACTGTGAAAGACTTAACTATTCTCAAGAATACAATGATCCGGGGCAGCTAGGTGGCACAGTGGGTAAAGCACCAGCCCTGGATTCAGGAGGACCTGAGTTCAAATCTGGCCTCAGACCCTTGACACTTACTAGCTGTGTGACCCTGGGCAAGTCATTTAACCATCATTGCCCTGACCAAAAAAAAAAAAAAGAATACAATGATCCAAGACAATCCCAAAGGACTATACATGAAACATACTATTCACCTCCAAAGAAAGAACTGATATTGATAGAACACATACTGAAGTATGACATTTTTCACTTTCATTTTTTTCTTTTTCTTTTTCATTTAATTTCTTAACTATTGTCAATAACACAATGATCCAAGACAATCTCAACTGATTTTTGATGAAACATACCATGCAACTCCAAATAAAGAACTGATATTGATGGAACATAGGCTGAAGCATGCTATTTTCACTTTCTTTCATTTTTTTATTTTCAAGTTTTCTTATATAAAATGGCTAATATGGTAATGTTTTAAATAACCATATATGTATAACCCATATCTGATTGCTTACCATCTGAGGGAGGGGCAAGGGAGGGAAGGAAGGAAGGATAAAATTGGAACCCCAAACTATAAATAAAAATGTTTATTACTTTTAAAAAGTGCTCTGTAAATATTAGTTATTAATAGGTGGTGCAGTGGGTAGAGCACTGGGCCTGGATTCAGGAGCACCTGAGTTCAAATCTGGCCTTGGACACTTGACACTTACTAGCTGTGTGACCCTGGGCAAGCCACTTAACCCTCATTGCTCTGCAAAAAAAATCATTATTAAAGTAATAATAACAAATGACTAAGTCATGTAGATTTATTTTTGTAGAAACCAAGGGATTTATGATAGCAATTAAGGACTAAACCTTTGCTTCTAGAAATTCAAGAAAGGTTATTCTCAAGAAGGCCAGACTTAGGGATTAATCTAGGTTATGCAAGGATGAAGACTGTGGAGAGACTATATCATGGCAGGTTGTCAAAATTTAGCACCTACTGAGTGTCTAGGAAGACATGATTGGGTGACTAGAACTACATCAGAAGATGTCTTTCATGGACTAACAGATGACAAATCTTCATACAGACCTCAAGATATCCTAGGGATCTCAAACAATGTCCTGGAAGTAGATTCTTATCATAGACCAAATGATTGTGCACAATTGTTGGGACATACCACTAATCTATAAAAATTTAGCTCATTTTTGTTAGTGCTGTACCAGATTCTCAAAAAATCTCCAAACTATGTGGAAAGGAAAACTTTCAAAATGTAGACACCCTAGGACAAGAGAGCAAAATTATTTTGGAACTGAACAAGGTTCACATCATCTTTGTTGTCCTCTACTTTGGGAATGACTTTCAGTGAGCCCACAGAAAATGAGATTGCATTCTACTACTTTTATTAAACTATAAAAAGCAGTTAAGTATAAAATAATGACAAACGATAGCAACTTGTTCAAAAGATCATTTCTATCTAAACTCCATCCAAAAATGAGATGGATGAGATAATAATAATGTTAATAATTCAATTAAATATGAATTGATTATGTATTTTCTATGTATCAAGAAAAGTGACATTATGGGGTTACAAAAATTGAAAATTCCCTCCCCTCAGGGAGTTTACATTATATTGCAATGCCTCTATTCTTTTCTAGTATTATTAATAAGCCACCAATAAACTTATTATTTCTTTATTGCAGACACTTCTATTTGAAGTAGAGGGCATTATACAAAGGGTTAAACCAAGAGATGTTGAAACTAGGCCTGGATTAATTGCTGTGTAACCTTAGGAAAACACCTTTGAATTTCTGGATCTAAATTTTCTTGCCTGTAAATAAATGACTTTGATTCCCAATGATCTTTAGCATTCCTTTCTACTCTAAAGTTAGATGCTTCTAGGATATCCCCAGTTTATAATGTAGAAAATGGCTTTTGCTTGGCACTTCTTTACAAGGTAGTATAGAAAAGTAAACTATACCACACAGGAGTTCATCCCAAAGTCAGAGCAATCACAATTACTAAGAGATAATTTCTGAATCAAATTCATTTCTGATAAAAAATCCATTTCAATAGGAATTAGAGAATCGATCAATGTTTCTTCTGAGTGCACTTTTGAAATCCTCTTTTCATGATTATGCATGAAGAGACCTTAATGTGTTTAATTCAAGTTTCCCAATTATTTTCATGATAGCAGACTAGGATGTTATGGATAAAAAAACTGAAGTCATTTTCCAACAAAGAACCAAAATCCATCTTCTGCAGTCATACTCCACATAGAGAACTCAATCTTTTCTCTCCTCTTGGTGCCCCAAAGAACACAGTATCTATAGAGAAGTGTGAAATTGTAAAGCAGAAGGGACCAGTGAGCTCACTGCATCTGATCTGCTCTCTCTTTTTAAAGATGAAGGAAAGGAAGCTAAAAGAGGTTGAATGACTTGCTGAAAGTTGTGGTCATGTGGCTAGTTAGTTGCAGAGCTGGAAGAGAACTCATATCTCTTGACTTTCAATTGAAAGGTTTTTTCTTTTTAAGCTAAAAGAATAAATATTATGGCATTATAAGTGTTCTCCAACCATTTCAGGTCAACAGTCATTTATTAAGCTAGGCACTGTACTAAGAGCTGGATAATGAAAGGGTAAATGAAGAACTTTTAAATTCATATCTGTATACATAAACATATATGTACATATATATGTATACATATCTATCTATCTATCTATCTATCTATCTATCTATCTATCTATCTATCTATCTATCTTTCTATTTATGATGTTCCAAAGGTCTTAGTACAGAAATGAAATCTGGTCATAATTCAGGAGTTTTGTATGGTCCTGCAGAGTTGATGGAGGGCTTTAATATAAATGCAGAGCAACTGAAGCACAGAGTCAATAGCAAACATTTGAAGATCTTAGAACATGTCACCTGTTTCTTTGTGGGGGTAGAGCCTCCATGTGATTTCCATCAACTAGATTATAATAGTTATATTCTTATATTTATATTGTATAATAATGTGTATATTATAAAATATAATTAAGTGGAGCTTAATTTAGAAAATATTCTCATGGCAACTCTATGAGGTAGTGCGAGTATTGTTATACTAATTTATAGATGAGAAAACTGAGGTGCAGAAAGCTAAATGAGAAAGCTAAAATGAGTAGCAGAGCCAGGATTTAAAATTAGGTCTTTGGGCACCCAGTCCACTGATCTTTCCATCAATCCAATTCAATGAAAGAAACATTAAGTTCTTAAAATGTGCCAGGCTGTTGCTAGGTGCTGAGCATTCAAAGACAAAAATGAAATAATTGTTGTTGTTCAGTCGTGTCTGACTCTTTGTAACCCCATTTGGGGTTTTCTTGGCAGAGATACTAGAGTGGTTTGCCTTTTCCTTTTCCAATCATTTTACAGATGAGGAAACTGAGGCAAACGGGATTAAGTGGATTGCCCAGGGTCATACAGCTAGTAGGTCCTGAGGTCAGATTTCAATTCATGTTTTCCTGACTCCAGGCCCAATGCTCTATGCACTGTGCCATCTAGTTGCTCCTCTAAATGAAATAATATTTGTCCTCATACAGCTTCTAGTCTACTCTATGTCATATGATATGTTCACATACAAGGGAGTACAATCTATATAAAAATCAAATCACCACAAAAAGATCTTCTATAAATATTTTTGTACAAATACACCTTTTTCTCTTTTTGGGGATATCTTGGGGATATAAACCTAGCAGTGGTATTGCTGGATCAGAGGCTATGCACAGTTCTATAACTCTTTGGGCATAGTTCCAAATTGCTCTCTAGAATGGTTCGGTCTTTTCACAACTCCACCAACAGTGGATTAGTGTCACAGCCTTCTCACATCCCCTAAAACATCCAATATTTTCCATTTTTGTTTTATTTGCCACTATGATAGGTGTGAGGTGATATCTCAGAGTTTTTTTAATTTGTATTTCTCTATCAGTAGTGATATAGAGCATTTTTTTTCATATGATTATAGATAGTTTTGATTTCTTTGTTTGAAAACTGCCTGTTCATATCCTTTGACCATTTATCAATTGGGGAATGAGGTGTTTTGGGTTTTTTTTTTTATAAATTTGACTCAGTTCTCTATATAATTGAGAAATGAGATCTTCATCAGAAATATTTGTTTTGGGACAGCTAGGTGGCACAGTGGATAGAGCACCAGTCCTGGATTCAGGCAGACCTGAGTTCAAATCCAGCCTCAGACACTTGACACTTACTAGCTGTGTGACCCTGGGCAAGTCACTTAACCCCAATTGCCTCACTAAAAAAAAGAAAAGGGAAAAGAAATCTTTGTTTCTAAAATTCTTTCCCAGTTTTCTGCATCCCATATAATCTTCATTACATTAGTTTTGTTCGTACAAAAATGTTTAAATTTTATATAATCAAAATGATCTATTTTACATTTTATTTTTTTGTTGTTTGTTTTATTTTTATTCTTTTATTTATTTACTTATTAATTAATTAATCTATCTGTTTGTTTATTTATCTATCTATATTTATTCATTCATTCATTTTGTAGTTTTTGGTTCCAATCTCTACCACTCTTTCCCTCCATCCCCTCCCCCCTCCCTGAGACACTTGTATGATCATGCAAAACATTACTATTTTTGTCACTTTTTATAAGCAAATTAAATCATAAAAATTAAAAAAAAACCATAAGAATGTGAAAAATATCATACTTTAGTCTTTTCCATCAATATCAGTTCTTTCTTTGGAGGTGGATAGTATGTTTCATCCATAGTCCTTTGGGATTGCCTTGGATCATTGTAATAGCTGAGAATAGTCAAGACATTCATGGTTCTTCATCAAACAATATTGCTCTCTCTGTGTACAATGTTATTTTAGTTCTGCTCACTTCCCAATACAAAATTTCATACATCTTTCCAAGATTTTCTAAAGTCATCCTGCTTGTCATTTCTTATTGTAAAATAATATTCCATCACCATTATATACCACGATTTGTTTAGCCATTCCCCAATTGATGGGCATTCCTTTGATTTCCAATTCTTAGCCACCACAAAAAGAGTTGCTATAAATATTTTTGCACAAATGGGTCTTTTTCTCTTTATTGGGATATCTTTGGGATATAAACCTAGTAGTGGTATTGCTTGAACAAAGGATATGCACAATTCTATAGCCTTTTGGGCATAATTCTAAATTGCTCTCCAGAATGGTTTGGAAAATGCATTTTGAATTTTGTTTTGTTCTCTATATCTTCTTTCATCCTAAATTTTTCCTTTGCCCATAAATCTGACAGATAAAAGATACCATGCCCTCTTAATTTACTTATGGTATCATCCTTTATGTGTAAATCATGTACTCACTTTAACCTTATTTTAGTATGTGCTGTGAGATGTTGGTCTTGTGAGAAAATAATTACCGATAATGGTTTTTTGGGGGACCCAGGGACCCCACTTCAGAAAGCATAGTTCTTAGAAACTTTAGCTAATCCCTTTTAGGACCAGCCCAGGAGCCCATGGGTGGATTAATAGAAATGGAGATCGACTAGATGAGATTAGCCACACCTGGATATCATCTGCCATGCCCTTCAGAGATGGTCTTTTTGCACACTTCCCCATTAATTCATTATATCATTAGGTCATAGGTAAAATTCATTTTAATATGGAATTGAATTATTCTAGCCAATTGCCTTTGAGTACTGTGTTAAGAGCCACTTCTATCAGAAGAAGGAAAAGACTGAGATCACAAGGTGAACATGATTCTGGGACATACACTGGGTGATGTAACGATTGGAATAACGCCACCTGCTGGATACTTACTGTAGAAGAGTTCTGCCCATGAAGGGAAGGTCTTTGAGGGCAAGACCAGGAGTCAGGAAGTGACGCGGGCTAGTGGGAGGAGGAAGGAAGAGACTGGCGCTCAGGCTCGCGCTCTTTCCTCTGGACTCGGGTGGAGAGCGGAGCTAGAAATGTGCTCTCCCTTTAATAGATAGGAATCTAGGCCTTTCTCTCTCTCTCTTTACCAAATTCTTATTCTCCTTAATAAATGCTTAAGGCTGTCTGGTAGCTAAGCTCTCTCTTTAGGTAATGTAGAGTTTCTGAACTCTGTTGGGGGTCACTTATAGTTTTGAGTTCCAATTTTTATCCCTCCTTCCATCCCTCCCCTATCCCCTCCCTGAGGGAGTAAACAATCAGATATGGGTTATACATATCTGATTACGTAAAGCATTACCATATTAGTAATTTTGTATTAAAAAACTTGAATGAAAGTGAAGAACAGCATGCTTTGGTCTGTGTTCAGTTCATACCAGTTCTTTCTTTGGAGATGGATAGTATGTTTCATCATCTAGAAAAACAGAAGCTCAAGGATATCATGGGAATCAATGAAAAAATACAAAAGAAGGTAGTCTGGCAGTACCAGATCTCAAACTGTATTATGTTGTCCACTGTTATTTTAAATGGAATTTCTCTTTATATCTCTTGTTGCTGGACTTGGTTGGTTGGTTGGTGTGTGTGTATATATATATATATATATATATATATATATACACACACATACATACATATATATATATATATATGTTGATGATTTATGTGGGTTTATTTTGTATCCTACAACTTTGCTAAAGTTGTTAATAATTTAAAGTAGCTTTTTAGTTGATTCTTTAGGATTTTCTAAGTATAACAACGTATCAGCTGCAGAGTAATAGTTTTGTTTCCTCACTACTTATTCTAATTCCTTTAATTTCTTTTTCTTCTGTTATTGCTATATGATGGTGATGGAATATTATTGTACTATAAGAAATGACAAGCAGGATGATTTCAGAAAGGCCTAGAAGAACTTATAGAAACTAATGCATAGTGAAGTGAGCAGAACCAGAAGAACATTGTGCACAAAGACAGCAATATTTTTTGATGAAGAACTGTGAATGACTTAACTATTCTCAGCAATACAATGATCCAAGACTATCCCAAAGGACTATTGATGAAACATACTATCCATCTCCAAAGAAAGAACTGGTATGAACTGAACACAGACCAAAGCATGCTGTTATTCACTTTCATTCAAGTTTTTTAATACAAAATTACTAATATGGTAATGCTTTACATAATCAGATATGTATAACCCATATCTGATTGTTTACTCCCTCAGGGAGGGGATAGGGGAGGGATGGAAGGAGGGATAAAAATTGGAACTCAAAACTATAAATAAAAATGTTTATCACTTAAAAAAATAATCAAATCAACATAATTCCATGAGGAAGAAAGAACTATTAACTAGCATGATCAGGAAAGGTCTTATGTAGCCCTGAACTGTGCTTAGAAGGAAGCTATGTATGTCACTGTGATGTTATATTCAAAGCTTCTTTTCTCTCAGTCACTTGAAAAAAAGGTATTTCCAGCACTGTCACAGTTGACAGAATGTAACCTGTCTTAAAATTAATTATACAATAGTTCCTTCATCTTGAAGAAAGCATGACACCCTGGAAACAAAACATCTCAGGGAAGAAACACGATGAAAACCAGAGGTGACTAGGTCTCAGAAACCCTTGCAAATTCATTCTGCAGAAGATCAGGCACTGGTATGAAAGGCAGGCTGAATCCTGCTTCCTTCAAGAAACTGGCCCCAATTCTTGGAGGTGGCAAAGCAATTTCCCACCCCCAGGAATAAGTGGTACAGTAGGTGGCAAATTTTTCTTGGACTCAGGACAATGGAAATTTGAATCTTGCCTCAGACATGTCCTAGCTTTGTGGTTATGGACATGTCATCCTTTCTCAGCCTCAATTTCTCCACTTTAAAATGGGAAGAATGACAGCACCTGCCTCCCTGGGTTGTTGTGAAGATGAAATGAGATGTCATATGTAAAGTGCTCTGCAAACCTTAAAGTGCTATATAAATGCTAGGTAGTAGTAGTAGTAGTAGTAGTAGTAGTAGTAGTAGTAGTAGTAGTAGTAGTAGTAGTAGTATCATCACCATCATCATCATTGACAAGTCATGGACACAACTGTCTTATGTCAAAATCTAAATAATGCCATTTTCCTTTGGCTCACACTTCATGTCAATATAATATCCCTTTGAGGATTGGGTTAATCTAATGAACTGCATTTTCCGATGAGCCAGAAGAATCTGAAAGCTCTTGGGTTTTAGTTTTGTCCCTGAAAATATATTTGCCCCCTGTCTTGCCCCAGTTAGTAAGGAATGGACTTGGACAGCTCTCAACATAAATTTCTGACATAGAAAATGCAGAAAATCAATGTTTGTGGGTCCAGATTCTCAGCAGGGACTAATTAAGGTACAATGGAAAGAACTCTGCTTCAATTTTGCTATGAGACTTTGATGAAGACTGCTCTTCTCTGGAATCAGTTTTGTTTCATGTCAAAAAATGAGTTTATAGAGCACTGGCCCTGGATTCAGGAGGACCTGACTTCAAATCTGGCCTCAGACACTTAACACTTAACTAGTTGTGTGACCCTTGGCAAGTCACTTAACCCCAATTGTCCCACAAAAAAAAAATGAGTTTAGACTCAATGATCTGAAGGAGCTGCTCTGGATCAAATGTTCTAGGATTTTTTTGTAAGTGCTACCATGAATTAACAAGACTATTGGCTCTCTGTCCCACTTCTCTGTGTCCCTCACAGGGGTTTACAGAGCAGTGGGCACAGACTGCCTCTATCCTGCCCCTCCCCCTCCTCCAGCACCAAAAAGGCTTTGTAATGATAATTTTTGGACTCTGCTCTCCTCCACACTTTCCTGGATGATTGTTGGGAGTTGCTATGGCTAAAAATTTCATCACCCTATAGTCCACATGATTCTGGGTTTACAAACAGGCTGGTTCTTAAGCAATAATTCATCACTGGGACAGTATTTGAAGCCTTTTCAGTTTGAATGAGACAAACTAGAAATGGTAATTTATTGGAATTGCCTTAGGGAAGTGAAGGCCACCTCTACACCAAAATTAGACATTAGAAGAGGATATTTGTATTAGTAAATCTAGCAGAAAATGCTAGATTTGGAGTGGGAGGACATGAAAGAGTTGAAAGAATTAAAGTTGGATAGAAATCATTGGGTCTGGCAATAATTACCTGTGTGACCTTTCACAAGGTCCTTTGCCTCTCTGTCCCTCAGTTTCTTCATCTGTCAAATGAGGGGTGCGTACTAGGTGACCAATGTAAAGAAATTCAATAGGTTAGTCAACTCCAGGCTGGCTTGTCAATCTGTAGGGGCCAAATTTTAATTTGGGAGTGTTAGTTAGGCAGCTCGCCAAAATATTGGGGCAAGGAATGAAATTAACTGCCTCTTTCAAAAACAGAACAGGGTTTATTAAGAAGAACAAACTTAAAAACACAAGTAAGATTAGTAGAATTAAGGGAAAGGGAAAAAAAAGGAGTTGGGGAAGGAAAACAATATGACCTGAATCACACCATTGCCCAGGGCTCAGTAGTACACACAGCTGCGTCCTGTCTTTTTCCAGATCAATGCCAGAATGGCTAATCTCCTCCCTTCTCCTTGCCAGCAAACCCCGCCCCCCAGGCTTCCAGGAAGCAGGGCAGACAGACACACAGCTCCAAGCTAATTGGCTGGCAGCCTTGACTGACAGAATTAACAAGCCACTCTACAACTGCCAGCCCCCCTTCAGCTTCTGGACACCGGAGGTCACCTGACTGCCCTCACTTGGCTTCCAGTCATGGCAGGACTGCTCTCATTATAATTTTGCCAGGCCCATGCAGGCTCATGGGTGCGCACCCAAAGCAAGGTCAGGGTGCACAGGGTTTCTAATTTTAGGCAAATATGGGGTCATAGAAACCTCGAATCACAATTAATTCTTTACACCTATAAGGCTAATTCTAGCTCTAAGCCAATGGTCTAATGATTTCTTTCAGCCTTAGTTTCCTCATCTATAAGATGTGGCTAATAATAACAGCTAAGTCACAGGATCATAAGGATCAAATGAGATAACAAATTTCAAGTCCTTTGAAAGCTTTAAAATGCCATGCCAATAATAGCTGCTATTATAATCATTCTATGGTTAATGGGGATCATATTATATTATTTGCTGACATTTATATAGCTCTTGACCCACTTTATAGGGCTACTTGGTCTACTTTATAGACCATTTAGAGCTTGTGACAATCCTGTAAGGTATTATTACTTCTATTTTATAGATGAGGAAATTGAGGCTGAGAGGTCAAGTGAATTGCCCATTGCATAAGAAGTGTCAATGGTAGGATTTAAACCTAGACCTTTCCTGATTTTAAGTCTTTTGTGACTTTCCACTAAACTCCACTGTTTTTTATTTAGTTTTGTGGGTTTTTTGCAGGGCAGTGGGGGTTAAGTGACTTGCCCAGGGTCACACAGCTAGTAAGTGTCATGTGTCTGAGGTTGGATTTGAACTCAGGTCCTCCTGAATTCAGGGCCAGTTCTCTATCCACTTCACCACCTAGCTGCCCCCCACTGGTTCTTAATAATTATCAAGTTTCTAACAATTTTCATTGAGCAATACCTCATTTGCATTGCCCCATAATTCACGACTCCATGAGAGGTCAATGTTAATCATCAGTAATTCAGTTTTCAGTTCCTATGCAAGATGGGTAGCAAGAGGAGAGTTCATGGTGCAGCACAAAGTGATCATGGTTCCAAAAAGCCAAGAAAGGACACAGGGACAGTATAATAAAAAAGTTCTCTTCCTATAATTGGAAGTCCGCAGGGAGGGTTCCATGGCTATTATAGGAGGAAGGGGAAAATTATCTTGAAAGGCTGTCCTGCAAAGGAGGAATTTGACTTGTTTTGTCTGGCCCCAGGAAGCAGAACTAGAAGCAATGCAGTTTTTATTACACCCACTTTATAGATGAGTAAAATAAAGTCCAAGGTTTATAATGAATAGAAGTTGCAGAGTAGATTTCGATCTGATGTCAAGGAAACTTCCTAACAATGAAGATTATCCAAAAAGAAGAATAAACTGCTTCATCAGATAGTGTGTTCTCCCCACTGAAGGCTTTTAAACAGAAGCTGTACAGTGGCATTTGGGTATATTGGAATGGTGCTCTTTTGGGGTGGAGGTGGGGTATGGTTTGGACAAGATGGCAGATGAGGTTCTTTCCAACTTTGAAATTCTGTGACCATGTGAGAGGCAATTCAAATCCCAAATGTCCCTTTAGTCCTCAATATAGATTTTCTCCCTGTAAAGCACCTGGGAATGAATGAGACTGAAGGGTTAGCTCTGAGGAGTAGATAAGGAGTAGGAAGCTTTGAGAGTCTGAGAAACTGTCAAGCCTTCTAATTATTTTGTAAAAGTCTACACCACTGGTTTAGCTTGGATGTAGTCATTTCTGACACATTTGATGAGACTTCACAGTCTATGAAGAAATGAAGCCCTTTGGTGCAGTGGAGAAAGCCGTGGACTTTAGATTGGGGAAATTTTAGTCGGTTATTCAATAAATATTTAATGAGCACCTACTATGTACCAGGCACTATGCCAGGTGCTGGGGATACAAAGAAAAATGACAGCCCTTGCTCTCAAAGAGCTCCCAGTCTAATAGGGTATTCAAAATGCAAACAACTGCATACAAACTAGCTATGCACAAGATAAATAGGAAATAATTAACAGAGGGAAAGCACTAGAATTAAGAGGGGTTGGGAAAGGCTTCTTATAGAAAGTGGAATTTATCTGGAACTTGAAGGAAATCCCTGGTTCCCTCCAGGCAAACCAAGAAGTAGAGATTAACTCTTTTCCATGTCATGACCCATGAAATGGTTGAAGACCACTATCATGTCCCCTAGGTCTTCTCTTCTCCAAGTGAAATCCCTCCATTTCTTTCATATGGCATGAACTTGAGGTCCTTGGCTATCTGGTCACCCTCTTCTAAGACACTCCAATTTATCAATGTCCCTGTTCAATTGTGATGTCTAGAACTGAACCCAGTATTTCAGATGTGGCCTGACCAGGGCAGAGATAAGGTAAGACTATCATTTCCTTAGTCTTGCTCATAAAGCAACATTTGATTGCACTAGCTTCTTAGAATCCCATGCTTTCTTCAAAATTCAGCACAAATGCTTCCTACATGAGGCCAATCCTGATTGCCCCAGCTGTTGTTGCCTTCACCCCCTAATTTACTTTGCATTTACTTTGTTTATATTTTGTCTCTGTTTATATGTGTACATGTCACCTTTTCCCAAATAATGTCAATTCCCTTGAGGACAGATTGATTTTTTGCTTTATATTTCTACACTTGGTTCCCAGTCCATCAACTCCTATAAATAAGTCCCTCTAAGAGGCAATTGGACCAGGCTATTAAAAATATTTAGAGATAGATTAATGTCTGACATACAGTCAGTGCTTAATAAATGATTCTTGATTGATTGATTTTGGCTATTCCATCACACTATTGATTTAATGCACAGTCTACTCAAACCCCCTGCATCATTTTCAGATTAATTGCTATCTAGTCAGGATTTTCCAGTTGTGTACTTGTGAAGTTGATTGTTTTTAGCCTAAGTATGAGATTTTAGATATCCTCTTTTCAGATAAATAGATATAGATAGATAGATAGATAGATAGATAGATAGATAGATAGATAGATAGATAGATAGATAGATAGATGATGGATAGATGGATGGATGGATGGATGGATGGGTGGATGAGTAGGTAGGTAGTTTTTCATTGTCAGACTGGGCTCCAGATTTCTTTCCCTTGCTGGTGATAACTAACTATAACTGAGAGGAATGATATCCTTATTAAATTTCTTTTGGCTCATTTGGCCCTCATTCTCTAGCCTGTCAACTTTTTTGGAATCCTTTTTCTTCACATGAGCTATCCCTCCCAGCATGAAGTATTTTCCTTTCTGACCTGAGTTTCTACTCTGCCCAATGAGGAGCCTGGGTAAGATGCTTTCAAAAGTCCCATCCTGCAAAATCAGTGGAACCAGGGCTGAGCCTGCCCTGCCTGGGACTACTCCGAGGAGGTCAGTCCATCCCAAACTAGTTCTGCCCTGGGCAGAGTAGACTATCTGATCATCTGCATAGAATAAAGAGAGAAGAATATATCTTTAGCCTCCAGAGCAGTTAAATATATATTTGAACTAATAACAAGGATTTATTAATGGCAACGTTGTTCATATAAAGCAGATGCTGTCACCATTGTTAGGCACCCTGACTAAGTGGCAGCAATGTGTGAGGCGCAGAGTGTATGTGAGGAATGTTGTGTTAGACATGGTTTCTGTTGGGGATCTAAATTTGACAGACCGACAAGCCACAAATGCTACAGAAGGCCTTCATTATGCTCAAGGGAAGACTGAGCGAAAAGGCTTTCTGGATTGTCTGGGAGCATGTCATTTCAGTTCTAATCCAGCAGGTCTGCTGACTGTTCCCTCTGTACATACCACTCCATCTTTTGCCTCCGTGCCTTTACATGGAGTGGTCCCCCATGTCTGGAATATACTCCTTTTTCACCCCAGCCTCTTAAAAGTACTGGAATCCTTCAAAAAGCCCAGCTAAAATCCCACTTCCTATATGAGGCCCTCATGATTTCCCCCGTGCTTTCATCCTCTTGAAATCACTTTCTATACTGTTGCTTATACTGTGCATTTCCTTGTCTGTGTAAATTCTGTATTGCCTGGTATAATGTAAGCTTCCTGAGGTCAGGGACTATTTCACTGTGGTCTTTGTATCCCTGGCACCTACCATAATGCTTTGCATTAATAAATTCCCAGTAGATGATTATTGAATTGCATTGCATATGGGAGGCTATGCTTTTTCTCTCTCCTGGGAGCACTGGGGACTTTAACTTCTTATTTGAATCTAGCTTGGAGAAAGGTAAGGTAGAAGCTACACAAGTGAGAAGAATATTATTGCCAGAGGGGTGATATTTTCTACATGGATTATGAGATCTGGGCAAATGCTGGTCATTGATCTCATTCCTCTCAGTTATAGTTAATTATCACCAGTAAGGGAGAGGAAGCTAGAGCCCACTCTGGTAGTGAAAGACAATGTGTCTGGCCTCAGACACTTGACATTTACTACCTGTGTGACCTTGGGCAAGTAACTTAACCCTTATTGCCCTGAAAAGAAATAAATTAATTAAAGTAGTTGATAAATTAATCAATAAATTAATTAATTAAAAAGAATGTGGGGAGACTCCCTACCTATCTAACCATCTATTTATCCATCCATCCCTTTGTCTGTCTATCTGTCTGTACATTTGTCTGTGTCTGTCTATCTACCATCTATTTATCTATCAATCATCCATTAATTTATCTATTTATCTGAAAAGGAGGTATTAGCCTATGAAGTTGTGACTCAACCTTGTGTCCATGAGAGAAATCATCTTCAAGATGTTGTGGACAGAGTGTGGTCCTTATATCTGGGTGATTTTTTTTCTTTTATAAACCTAGAGGTAGATGGAAAGTCTAGCCCCAAAGGGAAGACTTTATTGTGCAAGAAACCTGACCCTGTTTGATTAGCAATGTTTGGAAAACTTTGGTCTCCATGATTACAGTAAAGCTGTTTAAGTATTGCCCTTTGAGGCACAGAATTGGGCTCCATTACAGAGAAACTTTTATTTTTGGGAAAAAAGAGTTAAGGACATTAAGTACTAGGCATTGTAGAGAACTATGCAAAGAGCCACACACTAAAAAACTCAGAGCATTGTTGACTGGGACACCTAGCAAGTGCCTGCCTATAAGTGTTGGAAACTGCACAGGTTTCTGGGGAAGGGTTGTTAATTGGTGGGTCTTGTTATTTTCTTTAAATTTAGTATGTTGCTTTTTACTATTTACATGTAAAAACAATTTTAATGTTCTTTTTCCAAATTTTGAGTTCCAAATTCTCTCCCTCTCTCCCTTCCCAACCTCCTTAAGAAGACAAACAATTTAACATAAATTATACATGTGTAGTCATGGAAAACATATTTTCATGTAAGTCATGCTGTGAAAGAGAACAAAGACAAAAAGAAACTCAAGAAAAATAAAGTAATAAAGAAAAAAGTATCTTCAATCTGCATTCAGGCTCTATCAGTTCTGTTATCTGTCTATCAGCTCTGATTATTTTCTATGAGCTCTGTTATATTTTTTATTTTCTTTGTCCTATAAATAATCTCTTCCTTCTTTGAGCTTTATAAATCATGTGTTTATAAGGGGAATTCGTGACAATGCACTGAACAGTGCCATATATTGAAAGTTGTTTTTTTTTTTTTTTTAAATTTTCTGGGTGGGAGATGAGCCATCTCTCCAAAAATCTCTCCAAATATACTGGGATCCTTTGAGTCATGTGAGAATGAGAAGATGAATTACAAGAAAGGCTACATCACATGGAGACAAAGTAGACAATTGTTGTATGGTTTGATTTAGAGACTCCTTGGCCTTAAATGCTCACAAGTGTTAGCCTATCTCAGGATCATTGTGTGTACCATTCATTCATTTATGTCTAGAAGTGTTTGTCATTTCCAATGATCCACTAAGAAAATATATCCCTCTTTCATGTATCTGCTAACATTTTAAAGCTGATCCATTGCTGAGGTCAAGGTCTGGGCCTGGACTGTGAAATAGATCTGGGGAATGAGCTTCTGGATGGGGGGAGAGGAAGTTGTTCTACCAAGGACAACAAGGATATCATCATCTCAACTAGACCCTTATTGTTTCATAGAAATCCTTGTGTGTTTCCCTTTCATTCCTCGTGCCTGGAAAATATTCCTTCCTTACCTCTACTTCTAGCATCCCTAACTTCCTTCTGGTAGGCAGCTTCCTTAAAGGAAGCTAGAAACAGAAACATGAAGGGAATGAATTCTAATCCCAAGAAATCCAACCCCTCTACTTTTCAGAAGGAAGGGAACATGCACTGTACCATGTGCTGGGGATACAAATACAAGTAAAAAGACACTCCTTGCCCTCAAGGACCTTACATTCTAGTGGCAAATGACAACATACAAAAAGAGCTATAAAAGGGGGAGGATAGGAAGGTACCCACTCTGGGCATGGTTTTGAAGTCTACGAGTCAGGAACAAGTCTGAGAACTGGCTTGAGTCTCTCTACAAAAAAGACTGTTATTTTTAGGAAGTTTCCCATCAAAGGAGCAAATAAGAATCTTCAGGCCATTTCCAGTGACCTTAAAATGCAGGAGGAAGATGATTGACTTTTGAGGAGAATTAAAAACTGAACACACAGTTTGACAATCCAATCATAGGGGAAGAAAGTAGACAGGTCCAGCAATCTCCAGTAATTGCTTACTTGGCCAAATCTCTGAGGACTATAGGGATTTACTCTTTCATGAAATTAAAAAAGAAGAAAGGAAAAATAGATGCTATTATATAAAACCAGAAATATCAGAGGACTTGGATTTCCCTGACTGTGCAGAAGGATGGGGGTAATAATCACTCCATTTGTCTTTTGGTATGTTGCATGGTTTCCTATGACTAGCAGCTTGTATTTTCTTTTTTTTTAATTTAAATTTTTAAATTTTTCTTTCTTTATTTTTTTAGTGAGGCAATTGGGGTTAAGTGACTTGCCCAGGGTCACACAGCTAGTAAGTGTTAAGGGTCTGAGGCTGGATTTGAACTCAGGAACTCCTGATTCCAGCTCCAGTGCTCTATCCACTGCGCCACCTAGCTGCCCCTAGCAGCTTGTATTTTCGGGGCTTTATAGTGGGAGAATGGGGGAGGTCCATTTTAATTTTTCTTAAGTGGTAAGGTTCCTAAATGGTCATTTCCCCAATCTGAGACCTTAATAAAGATGGCAGGGAAGCATAGATCAGCAGAGAGGAGGAGCTTAGGACCATACATGTAGTGCAGGTAGAGATAATGGTCCCTTTTATTCATTGCCCTAACTTTATTTATGAAGAAACTGAGAAAAGACGTGGCAGGCCCAGACTCCCACAGGTAGTTAATTAGCAGAGTCAGGATTGACCCCAATCATTTGACTTGAATTTCAAGGCTCTTTCTACTGCAATGAGTTGGGTTAGGAGATGATTGATGTGCTCCAAAGAACTCTCTGGGAAAGTGTCACTAACTTTTGGTGGAGAGCCCTGAGTAAGCACAATCTGTGCATGAGTATAAAGGTTAGTGGCAGACCTTAGTAGCTTTGTGTTTGCATGTTTTTATGTTTTATAAGATGATTTTTTTTTTTTTTAGGCAATGGGGGTTAAGTGACTTGCCCACGGTCACACAGCTAGCAAGTGTCAAGTGTCTGAGGTCAGATTTGAACTCAGGTACTCCTGAATCCAGGGCCGGTGCTTTAACCACTGCGCCATCTAGCTGCCCCCTATAAGATGATTAAAAAACCCAGATTTCATTGAAATATGAGGAAAACCTCCTCACAATTAGAGCTGTGCACATGTGTAATGGGTTCTCTTGGAATGCAGTAGGTTCCCTCTAATTAGAATTCTTCTAGCAAATACCAGATGACTACTTGTAAAAGACATAGCAAGGCTGGGGTCAGCTAGGTGGCAGCTAGGTGGTACAGTGGATAAAGCACCGGCCTTGGATTCAGGAGGACCTGAGTTCAAATCTAGCCTCAGACACTTGATGCGTGACCTTTGGCAAGTCACTAAATCCTCATTGCCCAGTCCCCTCCCCCCAATAAAAAAGACATAGCAAGGAGCCTTACTTGAATGAAGACCTCTAAGATCCCTTTCTTCTTTGAGGTTTTCCAAAGTAGCAGTCATAATGTGAACCCTGCAGTTCAAATCTGGTTCTGTATGTTGCTGATTGCTCTGTCTCTTCTATACACAAGATACAGTTAGGTAGATTCCAAACTAGTGAAAAGACTTAATGACAACATTTTCTTCATGAGGCAGGTCTCCTGTGGAGTGCCCCAGAAAATCTATCACTGGTCCTTGTTTGTTCAACATTTTTATCAATGACTGGCTCGAAGGTATATATGGCACACTCATAACATTTGCAGGTGACCTGAAGCTGGGAAAATTTGTAATATTCTGGATGACAGTTAGGATTCAAAATAACTGCAACAGGCTAAAGAAATGGGTTAAATCTAACATGAAATTAATAGGGATAAATGTAAAGTCATACTTGGTTTCAAGAAATCAATAGAGCAGATACAAGAAGGAGGAGGTTGAATAACAATAAATAATTTATGTGACAATCACTTAAGAGGTAGTGGACTGCTAGCTCACTATGACCTTCCAAAAAAGATAATTTGATCTTTTACTAGATTACTAGAAGCAAGCATGGTGTCTGAAACAACGGATATGAAAGGTTCTCTGTATTTTGTCCTAGTCAGAACATGTGGAGTTCAGTTCTGGTCACCAGATTTTAGGGAGGACAATGAGAAACTGGTATGAAGCTAAAAAAGACCAGCATCATGGCAAAACTGGAAACAATATCCCATTATAATGCCTTGAAGGCATTAGAAAAGTATTGGAATCAAGGAATGAGGTAGTAACTGTCTTCAAGTATTTAAAGGGCTGATGTAGAAGAATTATTAGAATTATTTTGCTGGGGTCACAAAAACAGAACAAAGATTCATGGGTGGAAGTTTTAGAAATTAAGAGTTAGAAATTTTCAGAAGAAGTCAAAGTTATTTATTGATAGTCATATAAAATGCTCTAAATTGCTACTGATTAGAGAAATGCAAATTAAAAGAATTCTAAGATACTGCCTCATACCTATCAGATTGTCTAACATGATAAAAAAGGAAAATGATGAATGTGGAGGATATAGGGAAAAATGGCATACTAATGCACTTTTGGAGTTGTGCACTAGTTCAAACATTCTGGAGAACAAGTTGGGATTATACCCAAAGGACTATCAAATTGTTCATACCCTTTGATCCAGGAGTAGCATTACAAGGTATGTATCCCAAAGAGATCAAAGAAAAATGAAAAAGACCTACATGTACAGAAATATTTATAGCAACTCTTCTTTTGGTGACAAAGAATTGGAAATTGAGGGGCCACCCATTAATTGGGGAATGGCTAAACAAACTGTTGTGTATGATTGTGGTGGAATACTATTGTGCTATAAAATGATGAGCAAGATGGCTTCAGAAAAACCTATGAAGTCTTATATGAACTGATGCAAAGTGAAGTAAGCAGAACCAGGAGAACAATGTGCACAGTAATAGAAATACTGTAATGATGATCAACTGTGAAAAACTTAGCTACTCTGATCAATACAACTGGCCAATATAATTCCAAAGCACTCATGATGAAAAAATGCTATCCACCTCCAGAGAGAACAATGAGCTCTGAGTACAGACTGAAGTATATTTTTTCACTTTATTTTTCTTGCTTTTTTTGCAACATGGGTAATATGGAAATATTTTTCATGATTCCACATGTGTAATTGATATATTGCTTGCATTGTCAAGAGAGAGAGAGAGGGAGATAATTCAGAACTGAATTTTTCAAACAAAATGAAGGTGAGAAAGTGAGTGAACGAAAGAGAGAGAGAGAGAGGGAAGGAGGCAGGGAGAGAGAGAGAGAGAGAGAGAGAGAGAGAGAGAGAGAGAGAGAGAGAGAGAGAGAGAGAGAGAGAGAGAGGAAAGGAGGGAGGGAGAGAGAGAAATCCTATATGAGGAAAAAATTCCTGACAACTAAAGCTTTATAAAAGTGGAATGGGATGCTTCAGGATGTGATGAGTTCTTCATTACTAGAGGGAGACAAGGTGTTTGGGAATGATTTAAACAAGATCATTTCTGAGGATGCATCTGATGCTGAGATCCTGTGATGCTGGAAGAGGTAGAATAAAAATTAAACTGACATCATACTTCAAAATGTGAAAATAAATTTACATACAATAGCTCATCTGAGCTTCTCAACATCCCTTTAAGGTCAGTGATACAAGTGTTATTATCCTCATTTTACAGATAACAACGGAAACTGGAAGTTTAAGTGACTGGTTTAG
Source organism: Dromiciops gliroides (assembly GCF_019393635.1). Taxonomy (NCBI): domain Eukaryota; kingdom Metazoa; phylum Chordata; class Mammalia; order Microbiotheria; family Microbiotheriidae; genus Dromiciops; species Dromiciops gliroides. The sequence continues at coordinate 41,590,399 of NC_057863.1, forward strand.
AATCACACAGCAAGTAATTATGAATCATAATCTGAACTTTTTTTCCCCAAAATCAACACATTTTATGTATGTAATGCACCTTGTTGCTACTCAGTGGACTAGAATAGAAATTATTGGGAAAGTCAAGGTCACAATGATGATAAGATCAAGAATGGGGGCAGCTAGGTGGCACAGTGGATAGAACACCAGCCCTGGAGTCAGGAGGACCTGGGTTCAAATCCGGCCTCAGACACTTGACACTTACTAGCTGTGTGACCCTGAGCAAGTAACTTAACTCCAATTGCCTCACACACACACACACACACAAAAAGATCAAGTATGGTGTCAAGAGTGGGAAAGGCTAAAGGATAGTTAATCTTTTCTTTTCTTTTCATGGCAGTGAGGGTTAAATGACTTGCCCAGGGTCACGCAGCTAATAAGTGTCAGGGGTCTGAGGCTGGATATGAACTCAGGTCCTCCGGAATCTAGGGCCAGCATTTTATCCACTGCGCCACCTAACTGCCCCAAGGATAGTTAATCTTAATGAATCAGATATGTTTTATTAAACTAGATACCCAAACTATGGCACCAATAAGTGGAAGAATCAAGATAAGAATATGTTCTTCTAAAAACATATTTTCTTGTGATCACACAATCAAACTAGGTTATCTTTGGAATTGCAAACTCCAGCTATACAGGATATTCTTTACACTCCCAACTAAAGGTATTACCATCTCACTAAAGGCATTACCAAGTTTAAGGAGGCAAAGTAAGTGTATTGTGGCACAGAAAGGCAGCATTTGCTGCCAATAAACCTAAAAAAGGGACCAGATACTTTCCTACTCTTTAACTGCCTGTAGGCAATATATAAAAATAGAAAAAAAGACTCAAACTCAAATTCTGCAATGTTGTTAGTCCTATAAATTCTATTTCAACAGTAGAATTGCATAATGATAATTGTGTTAGAGGAAAGGAGAAAAAGAGAACAAAGGCAATTTTTTTTTTTATTGTTAGAAATGTGTGGCAGGGGCAGCTAGGTGGCGCAGTGGATAGAGCACCAGCCCTGAATTCAGGAGGACCTTAGTTCAAATCTGCCTCAGACACTTAACGCTTACTAGCTGTGTGACCCTGGGCAGGTCACTTAACCCCAATTGCCTCACCAAAAAAAAATGTGTGGCTTTGAGAATGTTGATTCTGAAACTGGCTTTTCTTGTATTTGTGTTTGTGTTCTCCTATATTGTATGTGTACCTGAAAAAGTTTAGTACACTGTGCTGAGCTGTGAGCTGCCTGAGGTCTCAGTTACAGAGAACACAAAAAGGCTTAGTGGTGACAATTCTGTGGCAGGTTCAGACAAACCTGATAATTTGACAACACATTCTGAGTACTTTCCAATTTTCTAAGATATGCTTATGCCAAAGGTCATGTTATACTTTGACTAAGGAACCACCAATCACATGAAGACTGATTTGTAAGTATCTATGATGAATAGAATAGCAGCTAAGTGGCACAGCAGATAGATTGGTTGACCTGGAATCAGGAAGACTAATCTTTCGGAGTTCAAATCTGACCTCAGATACTTCCTAACTATATGATCCTGGGTGGTCACTCAACCCTGTTTGCCTCAGTTTCCTCATCTGTAAAATGTAAAAATCTGTAGGAAAATAAAACTATACAAGGAAATGGCAAATCATTCCAGTATCAAGAAAAGCACAAATTGGGTCATAAGAATTTGAACACAACTGAAATGACTGATCAAAAAAACCCAACAGAAACAAATGATAAATAACAGATGTGTAACCCTGAACATCTTTGATTTAAACATTTTTTTACCTTTCCAGTTTCTTCAAATACATCTATGGGATGTTATCCTGGACACAGCTTGCTCAAAAGTGGAACCAAGCACCCAGATACTTATTCCTGTTAGCCATGCTAAGAGGTGTCTAACATGGAAACACCAGAAATACACTTTGTATTGATTGCTGAGAAGTTATAAAATATGCAAGGATTTCAGGAAGAATTAATCCAATAATATAAATGACAAAGGAAAGGCCCAGTTAAATCAAGCTCTAATTCATAAATTAGAGTTTAACAATGTAACATCCACTCTTATTAATGAGTATTTCTAATACTTTCTCCTCCCTTCATTTAATGGGCTGGCAGAATTCTTCCATCAAAAACAGCCACCAAGGCTATAAAATCTCAAAGTTATTAGGGTCTAGTATTTTTTTCAGGAACTATGCTAGACACTGAGAATACAGAGACAAAAATAAAATAGTCCCTGCCATCATGAAGCATACAGTTTATTGAGGGAAACAACATGTATATATGTAAGAAAATATAAAATCTATTCAAAGAAATTCAAGGTTCATTAGCAAATGGGAGCATCAGGAAAACAAAGGTGTTGAGATGAGATTTAAAAGAAACTAGGGATTTCATGAGGCCAAAGTGAGGAGGGTGTGCATTCAAGGCTAGACGTAGGCATGCAGTTGGGAGAAAAAAATTCTCAGGAGGAATGTAACAATTCAGTTTAGCTGAAACACAAAGGCAAGTAATTTATATAGTATTGTGTTTGGGACAGAGAGAAAGATTTAAGGAAGACCATCAGACAAATGGTCTTTCAGGGAAAACTTCTAGTTCAATATAAACATCTATGTCTTTCAAAAATGAATCCTATAAAATGTCAATGAAACCCTTAGCTAAAATAAAATGGGGCACACAATCATTTCTGAAAGAAGCCTGCCTTGATCTGAGGAGGCCAACCAAAATTAATTCTTAATGTCTAGCAGAGAGAAGGAAGAGGAGAAAAGATGAGAGAAAGAGTTGATTGAGAAGCAATGGCTTTAGAGTTCTTGAGTTCAAATCCTCCCCCTGTTGTGAATTACTTCTGTAAGGCTGGGCAGGTAACTTCACTTCTGTGGGCCTCAGTTTCCTCTTGTACAAAATGATGCTGCTTAAGGTGTCCTCCGGTTATAGATCTACAACTCTATGTCACTTTCTCTGTCTTGGTCTCAGTTTCATCTCCAAAATTACAGAGTTGAATTAGATAGCTTCTAAAACCCCTCCTGGCTCTAACTCTATGGCTCTATGATCCAAAATAATTTTACTTCTTTGGGCCTCACTTTTCCCTTTTGTTTTCTGTAATATGTGTAGTTAGAACATGTGGCCTCTGTGGTCCTTCCCAAGTACAAGTCTATAATCCTATGCTTGCTGTTGAGTCATTTTTAGTCATGTCTATGTCTGACTCTTCATGACTCCATCTGGGTTTTCTTGGCAAAGATACTGGAGTGGTTTGCCATTTCCTTCTCCAGCTCATTTTACAGATGAAGAAACTGAAGCAAAGAAGGTTAAATGACTTGCCCAAGGTCACACAGCTAAGAACTGTCTGACGACAGATTTGATCTCACAAAGATAAGTCTTTCTTACTCCAGGACTGGCACTCTAAACATCACACCACCTAGCTGCCCCAATGCTCTGGTTAGCCCTTTGCCCTCTATGAGAGGTACCTTTTCTTGCCTTTGCTCCTTGAAAAGAGGAGGCTCTGATTGTTCTATCCTTTTGGTAAGAAGGGAAGCCAGGCACAGATAGAGCTCTGTTTTCTTGCCCTGTCAGAAAGGATGAGTCTTTAGACATGAAAAGAGAGGGGAGCTCCTGTGGCTATGGAACCTATCCACTGTTCCTGGTTTACATGGGTCATCTACTACTGGTCCTGTTCCATCTGAGTAGGATTAGGGTGTACCCAGGTCTGTGATTTCAGAGATTCAGACAATATCATGTACTCTTTATGTTTCAAGTTCTACTTGATTTTAGTTAATAGAGGCCCTCCCTCCCTCCCCCACTTTTCAAGGTACAGGTCAGTGTTGAATCCAGGGAGCCCTGCCTTGTCCATTCAACAAGATTCTGGATCTCCCTTTCTTGGCTGAAACTCAATGAGGTAAGGTATTATTTGTTGCTCATTCCTTTCCAAATAAATGGAAGATAAAAGGGTAACAGCTGCTAATCACAGAATTATCAAGCCTAGTTATTCAGATAGGCTCCCTACACTTTCTCTTTTCTGTGCTTCAAAAGATTTTAAGAGGATCATAAATCTCTGATGCTAAGGAAAAGCATGACAATCAACACTTCAAAGATTCCAAACTTGGGTTTCCTCCATGTGTCCTTGGTCTGGTCCAGGCATTTATTCTGTTTCATCTTCTTAAGGACCATTGCCTCTTCTTTTGTAGCATATTGGGTACCTAGGTGGGAGAATTCAAATTTGCATTGAGGGTGCTGGCAAATCTGTTTTATTTTCCATCTATTTGTGCTCCTTCCTAATTCATTTATAAATGATTTTTGGAGGGACCACGCTTAGGTCACTTTCACATTGAGCTTTCTGAAGACTCATTCCTCTCTTTACTGCCTTTCTCTGTTTTGTGAAGCGGTGATTCTTTGTCATCATCTGCCACCCTCCTTTATAGTATTTCCCCAGTAATTTTGCCCTTGGTTTTCCAGTTTCTCTCCTTTGAAATGAGATTCTGTTTTTGCAGACTGCAGGTAATACATTTTGTCAACTTCTTTATATCAATTAAATGTCTATAAGAAATGGAACTAATCAGAGCTAATGTTTTTATCTTTATAAAATCTTCATTTCCAGCATATTTAAATGGACCAGATGGGAGCTGTTTTAATTGTGTGGAGCATCTTGTCATCTTTCTCCTTTCTTCTAACTTGGCATTAGGTTTAGCCTTTGTTCTAATTAGTTGTTGGTCTGACTATAGACCATTGACTTGGAAAAGACCAACTCATAAGTAACTAGAAATTTCCTGTCTGTTAAGATACAATCAATTGTGGGGCGGCTAGGTGGCGCAGTGGATAGAGCACCGGCCCTGGATTCAGGAGTACCTGAGTTCAAATCCGGCCTCAGACACTTGACACTTACTAGCTGTGTGACCCTGGGCAAGTCGCTTAACCCCCATTGCCCCGCAAAAAAAAAAAAAAAGAAAAAAAAAGATACAATCAATTGTGTGTGTGTGTGTGTGTTTTTGTGAGAGAGAGAGAGAGATTGTTCAGTGTCTACCTTATCTAGTGCCTCTTGTCTGTCATAGTGAAGAAGGTTATTGATGACAAACTGGTATGAGGCCACTGAGTAAATAACAAACAATTGATTGCTTTTATGTCTCAATCATTCTGCTTGTGTGGAATCTTTTCTGATTCCATAAAATGCTACTATTCTCCCTATAATATCTTGTATTTAACTACTTTGTTTTTGTTGTTGTTCAGTTGTATCCAATTCTTTGTGACCCCATGGATGTTGTTGTCTATGGGGTTTTCTTGGCAAAGACACTGGGCTGGTTTGACATTTCCTTCTCCAGCATGTCCCCATTTTATAGATGAGGAACTGAGGCAAATAGAGGTTAAGTGGCTTGACCAGGGTCACACAGCTACTAAGTAGCTGAGGCCACACTTGAACTCAGGCCTTCCAATTCCAGGTCTGGTCCTCTATCACCTGTACCACCTAGCTGCCCCTGTGTATTAACTTATACTTACTAATATTTATTATATTTATATATGTTCTTGGTGTCACCCCAATAGAATTAAACTCCTCGAAAACAGAAATTGTTTCATTTATTTTCTGTAAACTCCTGCACCAAGCACAGAGCCAGGAACATAGTCCTTCCTAATGTATGCTAATTGATTTCTGTTTTCCAACACATTTTGCCAGTCTTTTCCTGGGGCCACCTTTTGTGTCCTGGAAAAAATTATAATAGGACCTACAAATGTAATGACAGTAGTCCACATGGTACTCAAGTTTGTTGAATTTATTTGGAGAATTTTGCTTAAAAAAAAAGATTAGCACTTTCTAGACTTGAAACATAGTATTATAATGCTGTTGGTACTTCAGATAATATTATCTCCATTTTTTAGATGAGGAAATGAAGGCTCAGTGGGGTTAAAGTGACTCATTCATGATCCCACTGCTAGAAAGTATTAGAAATGGGCAGCTAGGTAGCACAGTGGACAAAGAACTGGGTGGAGGACCGAAGTTCAAATCCAGCCTCAAACACTTGACACTAACTAGCTGTGTGACCCTGGGCAAGTCACTTAACCCTCATTTCCTGGCCAAAAAAGTATTAGAAATAAGATTTGGACTCAGGTCTTCATATTTCTAATTCTTGCCCTCTATCTGTTTTATTCTACCTCCCTGCCACTCAGTAACAACTTAGGAGATCAGGGAAGGCTTCCCAGAGGAGGAGACACTTGAGTAAAGTCCTGAAGGAAGAAATGTATTCTGAAGAGTGGAGAAGAAGAAGGAGTGAAGTATATTGCTCCCCTTCCTTGCAACCTGAAATCCAGCCAAAATAGCCTTTTCGGTTTCTCAGGCATTAGATGCCATTAGCTTTAGCTTACTCTATAACTTTGTACCGGATGTCCCCTGCACCTGGAATGGATTCCTTCCTCACCCCTGCATCACAGTGTCCTTTCCTTCCTTCAATATAGCTCTCAGCCACCATGTTCTGCAAGAAACCTTTCTTTTTTTCTTTTTTTTTTTCAGGGCAATGAGGGTTAAGTGACTTGCCCAGGGTCACACAGCTACTTAAGTATTAATTGTCTGAGGCTGGATTTGAAATCAGGTCCTCCTGAATGCAGGGCCAGTGCTTTATCCAGTTCGCCACCTAGCTGCCCTAGGAAGCCTTTCTTGCTCCCCCAGCCTGCTAGTGCTTGCACTTAACTATTTTGTATATATTTATATTTATTCTGTAAATAATTTTCTATGGACGTGTTGTCTCTCCTATTAGAATGTAAACTCATTTCAAATAGAGACCATTTTATTCATTATATTTGGAGACCAATGCCAGACACATAGTAAGCACTTAAAATGATTGTTGATTGGTTGTATTTCATTTATGCATGCCAATTCTTACCCACTTAATGATCATTTCTCATGTATGTGCCATCTACTCCTCCCCCCTGCTTCTTTCCCTTGATGATAAATTCCTTAAGGGTAGTGGTGCCCCGAGTCTGAAAGAAAGAGGTGGTAAGGAGAATATTCATTCAAAGGATTTGGGACAGTGTAAACTTGTGTGACCTTGGGCAAGTCACTTAAACTTTCTTAGCTTCCATTTCTTCAGCTACAAAATGGGGATAGTAATAATATCTGCCTCACTGAGTTACGATGAGATAATATTTAGGGTTTTGTTTTGTTTTTGTAAACCTTAAAGTGCTCCATAAATGCTAACTATGTAAAAAGTGGTACCTGTATGAAAAGAAATTGGGATTTATAAGACGGAAAGGAGAGGGAAGATAGTCACTGCTAAGGTCCAGAGAAACAAGATGGGTTTTATTTGTTTCTTTTTGTTTTTGATTTTTGATGAGAAGTTCTTTGTATTTTTTTTTTTTTGGTAAGGCAATTGGGGTTAAGTGACTTGCCCAGGGTCACACAGCCAGTAAGTGTTAAGTGTCTGAGAGCAGATTTGAACTCAGGTCCTCCTGACTCCAAGGCTGGTGCTCTATCTACTGCACCACCTAGCTGCCCCGATGAGAAGCTCTTAAGTTGCACTCAAGAGCTAAGTAAAAGTCGACTTTATCCTGTTGTAGGCATTTTAACTCTAAAGGCAAATTTGCTAAACTCGAAGGAACAGCAGGAAATCAACAAACACATTGGATGCCAATTCATGTTTGAGCACCTTAACTCATAGGAGAATAACTGTTGGATTTGTCAAAAAACATTTCTTTCCCAATGAAAGCTTCCTTCTTCACCCCATTCCCTTTGCCATGTGGTGGTAGTTACTCACACAAATCATTTCCAGGGAGCCCACCAAACAGTGATGAGACCAGTTTTCAATTAAACCTCAGTGGCAGAAGAGTGAAAAGCATTGGAAAGAAACAGCTTCTTCTCCAATAAATAACTACCTGCCGCCATCTGAAGCTTAATGGTAGAGACACCATTGTTGCATTCCTAGTCAATTGATGAGTGGGAAGTTAACAAATTCTTATTGGCACGAAGAGCCCAATGTGTTTTCAAGACACATCAAGCAGTTGAGGGCCACATGAAAAATAATCATGCTACAGCTTCCCCAGCTCGTCTCATTTATAAAACCTGGACTGGATTATTCCTGGAGGGAAAGACTCAATATGCTTTACTTATATGTTGCTTTGGGTGACATGTAGAGAAACAAATATAGGTAGATTCTTCATGAATAGCATAAGCTCCTGTGATGTTTAAGATTTATGTGTGTGTGTGTGTGGGGGGGGGGGACAATTGGGGTTAAGTGACTTGCCCAGAGTCACACAACTAGTAAGTGTCAAGTGCCTAAGGCCAGATTTGAACTCAGGACCTCCTGAATCCAAGGCCAGTGCTCTATCCACTGTGCCAGCTAGCTACCCCTGATGTTTAAAATTTAATGTGTAGTCGCCTTATTCCTGTCCCAAGTGTAGGGAAAACTAGCTAGGGTTTACTTATAAATTACAAGCTTTAGCACCAGTTTTGGGCATTAAGCATTTTTTAGTAAAAAGAGAACACCTGGGTCAGAAAGTTAAGAAAAGGCCTATCTAGCCTAGAGTCCTCAAGTCCTCTTTCACCAGCATGTTCAAGAGACAAACTGAGTGTGGAAGCTTCCTCTGCATCCCAAGGACAGGCGGTCCTTCCACACTGCTTCAAGCGAATTGGCTAGCATCACCCAAATCCATTGGTTCACGGACTTCAGGGTGGTCCCATGTTGAGGTCAGACTCCACGGTCTCTGAGAACACACTCTCCTGAGGACCAGGCAGGTGTGGCTTCATTTGAATTAACTTTGAGTATATTAATCATAATCCCATATGAATACAAATCTATTCCTTTTTTAATGAAATTTCCCTGGGTCATAGAGTATTCAAGCTCACACAGACTATGTATCAAAGGTAGAATGTGAAACCAGATTTCCTCACTCCAAAGCTAGCCACCCTCCACCCACCATGGCTGTCAAAGGCACCATTATCCTTCCAGTCTAAGGTTCATCATTTTGGCCTTCTCCTGCACTCCTTGCTTTTATTTACCACATGTATCCAGTAGGTTTCCAAATCTTGTTTCTACTTTTACAATATCTTTCTAATCCAACCCATTCTCTCCATTTACCCAATTACCACCTTCTTTTAGGCCCTCATTACCTCTTGCCTACATCAGTGTTGTTAAAATCAGGGCCCACTATATTGCACATAAGGATCCTCACTGCTATAGATTGACTTAGAAAACTACATATTAACGTTATATATGTTCTACTATATATTTATTTATTTTGTTAAATATTTCCCAATTACATTTTCATCTGTTTCTGGTCACAAGCTGTCTCCTAAATTACTGCAACATTCTCCTAATTAATCTCCCTGCATCAAATCTCTCCCTGCCCTAGTCCATCCTCCACACTGCTGCCAAAGTGATTCCCATTTTTTTTTAGTGAGGCAATTGGGGTTAAGTGACTTGCCCAGGGTCACACAGCTAGTAAGTGTTAAGTGTCTGAGGTTGGATTTGAACTCAGGTACTCCTGAATCCAGGGCCAGTACTCTATCCACTGCACCACCTAGCTGCCCCAGATTCCCATTTTTTTAAGTAATAAACATTTTTATTTATAGTTTTAGGTTCCAATTTTTATCTCTCCTTCCCTCCTTCCCTGAGGCTGTACAAAGTGATTTTTCTTAAGCAGTAATGACTGTGATTCCCCTATTAGACTGCCTCCATTGCCTCCCTGAGATCTTCAAGATAAAATAAAATGCTTGTATTCAGCTTTTAAAGCCTTACACAACAGTCCTAATCTATATTTTTGGCCCTTTGGGCAATCCTACTTCTCCCTCATATCCCCTTTCAATGATCTACCCAACCGGTTTTCTCTCTGTTCTTCAAATATAATTCTATATCTCCAGCATAGAGGCTTTGCACTGTCCATCTCTCATGATTCCTTTTGCCTCCCTGCCTCACAGAGTCCTTTTCCTCTTTTAAGATGACACTCAGGCACCATCTTCTACATAGAGCTTTTCCTCATCTCCCAGACTGCTAAAGCCCATCTTCCCAAACTGCCTTCTATTAAACTACTTTGCATGTATTTGTATTTTGTTTACTTTCTTTTTGTACTGTATATGTATTTCTATGTCCCCCACAATATGTATTATCATGTCCCCCACAAGAATGTAAGATTATTGGGAGTAGGAATTGTTTCATTTGTTGTACTTGTATCTCCAGAACCTAGAAGGGTACCTGGTACATATTAGGCTTTTTAATAAATACTTGTTGATTGATTGATTGATCTCTCACAATCATCACATCCATTTCTCCATGTTACTCCTAACCAATGATTCTGACAATAAGTGGGTTGGGAAGCATTTCTCAAATGGCTGCCACCATTTGCAATTGCTTCATCTTCAAAAAGCAAATGACTCCCTTTACTCAGGTAAGAGGTGGAGGTACATTATGCTCATACTGAATAAAAGAATTCTTTTTAGAATTCCATTAATGTCCTTTTATTTGCTATGATATCAAAAGAACAAAATGAAAGTAGGTGCTAATCTTTAGGGCTTTGCCTCAAAATTAGTTGGACCTCAGACTACCCGGTCAGCCTGCAGACTTGTTTCAATATTTGAAGTATATAATTGAGGCAGATTTTATAAGGGTTTCACAAAAGAATATACAGAGCTGCTCCAAATGGCTGAAAAGATTTTGAGGTTAGTGTTCTCAGCTAACTCTTGCAAGTAGCGATTGTGAATTGCATGCACTAGGAGTTTTGGAATAAATGACCCACCCAAACAAAAAAAGGATTTATGAAGTGTTTACAATGTGCCATACAGTGTGATAAGCCTAGGAATACAAATACAAAAGTAAAGATGGTCCTGCCCTCAAGGAGCTTGTAGCCTATTAGGAAAGAGTACTCAGAAAAAGAGAGGGAGTGGTGGCTAGGCAAGATGATTTGACCCAGAAAGTTGGGGGACAGGGAAGGGTGAGTGGGACCAGAGAGGATTAAATTGATACACCCAATCTAGGAAGAATGGCACAGTTCACTTGATCATGGCTCCAGAACTGTAAGAAAGAAGTAGTGGTCAAGAGAGTGCATGATGGTGAATCTCTGCACTGCTCTCTCTATGAGTTTTGCCCTAATTTAAAATTCCATTTAATATTGCATGACAGCTAAGCTGACAAATATTGTTTGCTTTCTCTTTTTCTGCTTCCATATGCACCCCTCCTCTCCTCCACCCATTCTTGTAGTTCAGCCTAGCTATAGAAAATGGGATCTTTCTTCATGGGGGTAGAGTATAGGCTGGGTAAGCCTTCTATAGACTTTCTTATTTCTCCAGGCTCATCATCCTTGTTCTGCCCTCCAAATCTATGGCGTAATTATTCCTCAGCCTGGTCTCACCATCAATAGATGCAGGGAGACTCATATCAATAGGCAGAATAGTATACTGATATGAGCATTCCATTTGAGGTCAGAGGGACTGGGTTCAAATTCATATACTTCTACTTCCAAGGCTAGAGTGAGTTTCCTGAAGGAAAAGGTTTCTGGTGCATGGTAGAAAAAGTCTGGTGGATAAACTAGAGAAGAATGTGATGTGAGTAGTCTTGCCTTATTGAGGAATCCATCTTAGTCAGTAGCCTGAGAAGAACTGCTTCCAGGAATAATTTTAGTAGCTTCACCTGAGTTAGGGACAATCAAGGTTTCAGAAACTCTGCCTGAAATGCCTTCCCCACCCTTTACACACATGCAGATAGTGACAGATTCTGATTAAATGTCATCAGAGAAGGAAGTGATGAGAGCTGAGGAGGAAATGGGTACATAAGTGACTGCACTGGGCATAAAGGAAAGGAAAGAGAAACCCAGATATGCCTAGTTCTGTTCTCCCCAGAAGCTATGAGTATAAGGCCCAGTGAAACCTAACACCCCAAATGTGGTAGAAGGCTGAGATAGCTTTTTAAGAGTACTTAGCAATGTATCCTCTGCTAAAGGAGTCAGAAAGTAAAAAAAAATAAAAAATAAAAAATGAGAGAATGCAAGAAAAAACACACAGCTAAAACACCAAAGATTTGAAGAGAAAAAATAGTAAAAACACAGAGTAAAAACAGATGAACGAAGGAAAGAATCCTAAAACTTAGATATGATGAGTACTATACCCTCAAAGAGATTGCACAGCTCCCTTAAGTATTACAAGACAAAGGAAAGTGAACCAAGACATCAAGAAAAAGATTATTTCTTGGAATACTAAGAGAATATGGAACAATAATAAGAAATTATAGAATTTCAGAATTCTTTAAAAGGGAAATGAAATTCATAAAAGAAGAAATTTAGAATAAGCATAACATAGAATTTATGGTTCTCAATGCAATAATAAAAAACTCAATCATCAAACTAGAAGGAAAAAAGTGAATCCCGGGTAGAAAGTTCCTTCAAAGAAGCAAAAAGGAGATGAACAAATTTATAATATAAAAATGCTGAAGGGGAGGAAAATCTAGCAGAAGAGAAGCAAGCCATTGATCTCAAAGACAGAATATGGGGAGACAATTTGAAGATCGTAAGTCTTCCAGAGGAACACAAGAAAAAAAAACCTCGAAAAACTGTGATGAAAAGCAAATTTAAAAAGGAACAAAACTCCCCAGAACTTCCAAACACAGTAAACAAAGCACCCATCAAAAGAATCTACAGATAACTCAAAGAAAAACAAAACAAAAACCTTATGCTTCAAATTCCAAGATGTGGTTAAATTTTATGATGCCCATGAAGAATAGCAAGTGACGGGGCAGCTCAGTGGCGCAGTAGATAGAGCACCGGCCCTGGAGTCAGGAGAACTTGAGTTCAAATCCGACCTCAGACACTTGACACTTATTAACTGTGTGACCCTGGGCAAGTCACTTAACCCCAATTGCCTCACAAAAAAAAAAAAAAAAGAATAGCAAGTTACTAGCAGAAAAACCTTCAAATAGAAATGAAGGCTAGTTCAAATAACTGTGTGTGTGTATATATGTATGCATGCATTGTATATGCATGCATGTACATATATACATACACATATACATGCATTATATGTATATGTGTGTATGATATATGTGTTGTTTGTATATGTACATGCACATATATGTATGTGTATATGTGTGTATACACATACACACACATAATCTTCTACTAGGAACCTTGAAAAGGAATGGAATAGTATATTACAAAAAGCAAAAGAGCTCAGACCATGTCACCTTCCTATTCAATGGTTCTCTATAATTTTCAAGATCAAATAAAAAAATCTGTTTGGCTTTTAAGGATCTTCATCATCCAGCCCTTTCCTACCTTTCAAGTCTTTTGTCTTTCCCTCTTCCACCCACTTTTCCTCCCTCCCGCCTCATATTCTGATATCCAATGACTGTCATTGCTGTTCCTTGTATATGCCTGGAACTCTCTCCCTCCTGATTTCCATTTCCTGACTACCCTTGTTCCCTTAAAATTTCATCTTAAGTTCCACTTTCTGCACAAAAGATATTCAGGTTCTTCCTTAATCTTAGTGCCTTTCCTCTGAGATTACCTCCAATCTATCCTGCATTTATCTTATTTGTACACGTTTCTTTGTATGTTGTCTCTCCCATTCCACTGAAAGCTTCTTAAGAGCAAGAACTGGTGGGGTTTGCTTATGTTTTTGTTTTTTGCCTTTCTCTTTATCTCTAGTGCTTAGTGTCTGCCACAGTCTTGGTAGAAAAGACTTGAATCCTCAGGTTCCTAGACTTAGAGTTGGAAGAAGTTTTAAATGCCATCAAGTTCAACAACCTCATTTTATAAATGAGAAAACTGACACCCAGAGGAGTGGAGAGAATTGTCCATTGCTACAGATACTACATAAATAACAATTATGATTTGAATCTTGATCTACTGACCCCAAGTCTAGTGCTCCTTCCACTACCCCATGCTTCATCACTTACTTGGTGCATGTCTTTAGGCAAATCATTTCCTCTCTCAGGGTGTCAGTTCTCTCATCTGTAAAATGAGGATAATATTATTTACCCTGCTCACCTCCTGGGGTCATCATGAGAATCCAGAAAGACAATGTAAGCAAGAATGACTTCATAAAAACAAACAAAAACCATTGCACAAGTATGAGGACTAATATGTGGTAAAAAAATATTTGTGGTAAAGATGAATATTCCCATTTTTAGCGAACACATTTGGGAGGGGCCACACCTAGCCCACCCCCGGGGTTACGTAGGCTACTGAGCTCAGAAAGGCAGCTTTTGAAGGACCTCCCCTTTTGGGGGAGGAGAGATTGAACGCTTGCTGAAGGGAGGCAGGCGGCTTCCGGAAGGCGAGGCGTTTTCCAGAACTCAACTTTTTTTCCTGCTGGGTCCTTGAGCTGGCGGCGAGTATTTGTGCTCTTGGTGTGGCAACTGCGGTCCGGGTGGCATGAGCAACCTTAGACTGGTGGGCTGTTCAGGTGTTTGGTGAGTTTAATTATGGAAAACCCTAATAGGCTAAGTTTAGAGTTAAGAGCATTTCTCTGTATTTCTATTTTCCTATTTCCTTATCTTTGATTTTTATTAGTTTCACCTTTGGTGTTTAATTAATTCCCAAGTAATAAAATCTGATCCTTTTGTAAACTAAAGTTTAGAGGCTCCTTTCTTATTGGCCTGGGAGAAACATCTAAAAAGGGCAGTTCAGAGGGGAGGTTAAACTTAAAAGGGTCCCTCATATTTCTGGGACCCCAATATTAAGGCAAGTCACCCAAATACTGCTCCGTATATCAAATTTTGGCCCTCACAATATCACCTTGAAATAATATTGGTAAAAAATTCACTTGCCACCTCTCCTTTAGTTAGCAAAACAGTAAACATTTTCTGAAAACAATAAGTCAATACTTCAAGCATTTATTAAGCATAGCATTTATATTTATGCAGCATGTATGTCATTTCTATAGAAAATTAGTTACTCTGGTGCTTCAAAGACCTGTGATCTTAGGAAATGCTCTACGGGACTCCCCAAAGACAAACCTCCCAAGCAATGCCAAATTCTTTCCTTTTCCATGTTCCCAAAGAACCCCTTCTTTGGTTTTTTTTCATAATTGAGAAATTTATTGGATTTTAAATGAAGGTTCTAGGAGGTTAGCCTGAATAGGACCACTGTATTTCTTTCTTTCTTTCTTTCTTTTTTTGCAGGGCAATGAGGGTTAAGTGACTTGCCCAGGGTCACACAGCTAGTATCCACTGCACCACCTAGCTGCCCCTTGGACCAGTATATTTCAGCCCCAAGGATCATTTAATAAAGCAAGACAGATGGAAATGGTAATGAATAAAAGAGAGCTGAGCCCATTAATGTCATCCATTTCCAGCTTCTCATTCGAATCATTAGGATAATTTATTGACATTTTCTGACATTTCATTAAGTGCTGCTCCCACCCACCCTTTCTCTCTAAATCCTAATGCTCAGTGTAGCATTCAAGCCCTGTGTACCACACCACCCTCAACCAGTCCCCACTCCTCTTGAACTGAAATAGCCTCAGATGCTTTCTACTTTTCAAGTCACTTGATTACACCCTCTTGTGCATTTTCTTTCTATTTGACTAACACTTGAGAGAGATTTGAGTCAGCAATGAATGATTTGGGGTCTTGTTTGTCTCCTTTCCTCAACAGATGTTTACACAGGTGAGACTACCTTTAGTGGGAGCCTAAAGTCAACGACTACAGAATTTTAAGTCAAATGAGAGGCAGCATCGCATCGTAGAAAATGGACAAGAATTGGAGTGAGAAAGTCCCATGTTCAAATCCTGGCTCCATATCACCTTCAAGTTAAAAAACAAAATCCTGTTTGATGTTCAAATCTTTTAATAATGTAGTCCTCCCCTACCTATGCAGTCTTCATATACCTTACTCCTTGTTATGTACTTTGGGATTCAGTTCCATGAACAAGATACTCCATCTGTCAACTCCAGGCATTTTCTCTAGCATGGCCTCCCATGAGAAGGGGATGCTTTTCCTTCCTCATCTCTGCCTACTTACTGGCTTCCTTGACTTCCCTGGATCCCCTGGCTTCCTTTAAATCCTAACTAAAATTCTATCTTCTACAGGAAGCTTTTCCCAACCCCTCTTAATTCTAGTGATTTTCCTTTTGTTAATTATTTCCTTTTTATCCTGTATAAAGCTTATTTGTATATGTTCATTTGCTTGCTTCTCCAATTAGACTGTGAGATCCTTGAGGGCAGAACCTTGATCTTTTCTCTCCTTTTGTGGCCCCAGAGCTTAACATGGCAACTGGCACATAGTAGATGCTTAATAAATGTTTATTGACTGACTGACTAACATGCCATGGTATGAAAGAATCCAGGGCTGCATTTATTGCATTAAAACTTTTGAAAATTATTGTTATTAGTAGCCATAGAAACAAAACTAATATTTACTTACCTTTATAATGTTACCTGTGTGTGTGTGTGTGTGTGTGTGTATGTAGTATTAAGATGACCTTAGTATCTTCCCAGATGATATAGGCCAAGTACAGACAGTATGTGTGTGTGTGTGTGTGTGTGTGTGTGTGTGTGTGTATTTCAATTGAGGGTCAGCCTAAGTTTGAATCAGCTCATCACCAATTGAATGATTAATTTTTTTGAGCCACAGCAACTCATGAAGACTCTATGGAGGATGGCTGGGATCTAGTGGGTAGAACTAGCTGGGTGATCTTGGGCAAATCATTAGCTTCTTTTGGCCTGTTTGTGTGTAAAATGAAGAAGTTGGAAAAGATGGTCTCCATGGATTCCATCAGTTCTAGATCTAGGAACCTCTGATGGAGGACTCAACCTGATAAAATTCCTCCAAAAGAGGAGCACTGGAGCAAATAATGTTGCATGAGCAAGGCAGCTGGATGTAGGCAGAGATCCAAACTTAGAGGAAAGAAGATTTGGATTGAGTCCTGTCTCTGACATTTCACTATTTTGTGACCCTGGGCAAGTCCCTTAACTTCTCAGGGTTATGGGTGGCTCTCAAGGAGTAAAAGATGCAGAGCAGGCACTGGTTTGAATGGGGAGAGGAAATATCCTCACTGAGAGTTCTTTGGAACAGTGAAATTGCAGCTCAGGAACAATTACGACATATATACATGTGTATATACATATATTATATGGATAGATGTATTTATATATTTATTTATTGCCTATAAATGCATATGTAACATGTTTAACCATTTGTTCTCCAAAAGGTAAATACATGAATAATATAGAAACAAAGTTTTTAGTAAAAGCAGTGAGAATAAAAAAAAAAAGCTGTGAGAATAGGGGATGCCTACCACATAGTATCACTTAATATATGCTTATTGACCTACTGATAGACTTGTTGACTGACTAGTTCTCTACGATATTCTCTGACCCTGATTCAAAATCTGTGTCTAGCCAACATTTCCAGGGTGTCACATTATTTACCTTTAAGACATTCTAGAATCTAGCCAAGCTGGCCTACTTCATAGTCCTTGGTGTTAACATCTGTGTTGTTTAAAATTCTAAATGTGGGTTCTAATCTGTCCCCCCCCCAGTTTTGGGGGGAAACTGGCTAAAATCACTGATAAATTCACCAAGAATTTAGGCTTTTAAGGGTTTATTAAAAGATATAAGATAATAAAGAGAGAAAGATTGAGAACAGATTTCTTATAGCATGGAAATCCTAGCCTTCCTAACCTCCCATGTGAAGTCCTGCCACCAAGCCCGATGTCTCCAGCCCAAAAGAGGAAGAACCCCTCCGTCAGTGTCTGCTTCCTACTTCGTGTTCTCCTCCCAGAAATGGGAGGCTCCTCAAGTTGATTGGCTGGTAGTTTTGATAGACAGTACCCATGAGCAAATGCCACTTCCTGATGCCAAGGAACTGACCACATGGTTTGCCCTCAGACGCCTTCTCCTCATGGCGGAGCTTTCCTACAGTAACTCTCCAGCAGGTGGCGTCACTCCAATCATTACACATTCTATCTCCTCTTACCTCCATGTCTTTGCACAGGCTATTCCCCTCCATACTTAGAATTCTCCCCCTTCTCATCTATACTTTTTAGAAGCCCCAGATTCTTTCAAATCTCAGTCAGGTGTCACTTTAGAATTCTCTCTTTTAGATTCTTCCACCTCAAATCATCACATATATACTTGTCTTTGTAAATGTTGTATCATTCCACCCCTTGTAGAATATAGGCTCCTTGAAGGTAGGGACTGTTTTGGTTTGTTTGTTATTGTTTTCCCTAGCCTAGCATGTCACAATTATTGCACACAGCTAGTGTTTAATAATTGCTTGCTGCACTGGTCCCCGGCAATAGAAATAAATATAAGTTGTTGTTGTTTGTCCTTTATTTTCTAAGAGGATCAATGACATCATGGGGTGATGTCTTGACTCATCAATTGGACTTAAGTGAGGCAGAGTTGCACATCATCATCATCCTTACTCTCCCAGAGTCATTGAAGTCCAGTGGCAAGACTAAAGTCCAAATGACTGGCGAAGGCCAGGGATACAGTGCATGACTTCAGTATCTTTGATGTCTGACCAAGCTCTAAGTGCTCTGCAGTGCCTGATTCCTCTGCCTCTTTAATCAGTGGAACAAATTATTCTCATCCAAGCATTCCACTGGGGAAAGTCTTCACATGCTTGGCATAGACATCCCCCTAACTCATCAACTAGTTTGAGGTCCATTGGTTACTAGCTACCTGGTTTAACCCATCTGCTGGGACAGTTTTACCATGGTGTGGCCACTGCTACAATAAATAGATAAATGTAAATATTCATTATGCATCTATTTCATTATTTATCCACATTTACAGAAAGAGAGAGAAGGGAGAGGGGGAAAATGGAAAATTAATAAGGTGTTATTGAGTTGTGATTTTTCCACTCTTTTACTTAGTTTATAAAATGGTTTATTCAAGATAGAAACTGAATGTGATATATCTCTACATCTATCTTTCATTTAGCCCAAGTCATAGGATCATAAAATCATAGATCTCAAGCTGGAAGGGCTTTTAGAGACCATTTAGTCTAACTTTCTCATTTAACAGATGAAGAAATGGAGTCTCTAAGTGACTTGTCCAAGGTCACATAGTAAGACTCAGAGGAAAGATTCAAAGCCAGTTTCTTCATCTCAAGAGCCACCAATTCACATAAAGCATTTTAGCTCTCCCAGACAGAGGGGTATTAGAGAACACTATTCTTCTGCTGAAACAAATATCATTATCAACTTCTCTGAACTCTGAGATGACTCTAGATGCCACTCACCATCATATTAAGAACAAAAGTCATGATTTTCCTCTGATGAAGAAAATACCATAGCTCCCAAGGTTGACTCCAGGTGTTTTGGAGTCTCATCTTCCTATTTTATTCTGGCCTTTTCAAGACCCTACATCCTTATAGTTTCTGATTCAACTGAACCCATGGCCCCAAGGAAGCTGATATCCAAGCACCTAAGGTGTACAGATATTACTCTGAGATGTGACTTTCAGTGATACCCATTTATAATGTGCCACTTCCTTTTTGCACTTCATAATTTTATCTTCAGTCTAGTGACATGGCTTATGCTATTTCAGGTCCTGTAAGAATGTATATTTGAAGAAGCACAGTCAGTGGGAAGGAGAAGAAAGAGATGTTGATTGACATGCTATGTAATTACTTTAGGTATCAAGGCTTTGGGGTGGTGTTTATTGGAAAATCCATCTTGTTAAAGTAGCATCAAGGGTGATGTCAGATGGATTGCACCAAGGCAGTCGATGCTCAGACATTAACCTTTAGTATGAACAAGGAGTATTTTCGTTGGAGGCAGACAAATAATCAAAGAGGGACTAAGAAGCAAATGATTGCTTTTTAAATTAAGAAAGATAATTGGAGTACAACCCAAAATGCAACTTAGAAAGAGGCAACTTTCTTTGTTACTATTTATATATTTGTGTTAAAGGAAATATGGGACCAACTAAGAACTTACCATTTAATTCTACATTTGTCTTCCTCACATGTTTCAGATTTGTCTTAGAGAATGGTCTGTGTCCATTTCTTCAGCTTTCTGGCTTTCAAAATTTCCTGACGTATTGCTGAGACTTGAAGGCATGCAATATGAGCATCAATGGAAGAAACTGGAGATTTTTTCCCTGGAGAAGAAAAGGCTGTCTTCAAGCACTTGAAAGGCTGTGAAAGAAAGTTTAGACTTATGGTAAGAACAAAGTCAATGGGAACAACTTGCAGAGAGACAGACTTTGGCTTCATGTAAGCAATGACTTCCTAATAATTAGAGCTATGCAAAAAAGTAGAAGGGGATGTGTTGACAGGTCATGGATTCTCCATTCACAGGAGATCTTCACTTAAAAACTGATTGCTTGCTTGGTTGGCTCTTAGGGACATAGTAGAGGGGAATCCTCTTTCAATTATGATTTGGATTAGTGAAACTCCAAGGTTCTTTCCAACTCTGAAGTTCTATGACTATGATCCTGAATCTTTATTTGCATAACTCCAATTCAATTGAACACATATTTATTGAGTGGTTACTACATCACAAGGAATGTTAGGCACTAAGAAGGATAAAAAGTTGAATAAGATGTAGTTCTTGCCCTCAAATGGTGATGATATGGTAGAGAGGATAAGAAAATTAAGCCACTAAATTGATTCACATAGCATGCCTTTGGGGATAAAGCATAGTGTAGTGGAGAGGGTGCTGGATTTGAAATCAGGGAGATGAGGGTTTGAATTTCAACCTAGACACTTACCACCTGTATGACCATGACATTGACTTAAACTTTGGGAGATCTGTTTCCTTATTTGTAAAATTAAGAAGTTGAACTTAACAACCTCTGAGGTCCTCTCTACTTCTAAATCTGTGGTCCTGTGTCTTAAAGTTGGAGACCATATTGGATCCAGGAACAGATTTGTTGAGACCTGTATAGTCAGGAAATGATCAGCTGATATTTACTTAGAATGATGGTTGGCATATTTACTCTTTCTCCTTTGGCCTAATTTGTAGCAACATTGGGTTTTCTGTAAATGTATGCCCTTGTCTGTAATTAGCTTCTACATTTTAGTACAATTCTCTATCTAGAATCTGTCTACCTATGTATGTATCTAGAGTTCTACACATATACATATGCATATATATATACATATATGAGTATGCATATTTATTAATTTAATTATCCATCCATCCTCTTTCATTCATTCAATAAGCTTTTATTAAGTCCACATACTATTCATTGTGCCCCCTTGCATTTGGTTTGTATCACTGTTGTTCAGTCATTTCATATTCTTCATGACCCCATTTTGGGTTTTCTTGGCAAAGACACTGGAGTGGTTTGCCATTTTCTTCTCCAGCTAATTTTACAGATAAGGAAACAGAGGCAAATAAGTGACTTATTCAGGGTCACACAGCCAGTAAGTGTCTGGAGTGATTTTTGAACTCATCAATATGAGTCTTCCTGATTCCAAGCCCAGTGGTCTATCTACTGTGCCACCCAGCTGCTCTTGATTTGTATAAAGATAATTAAATACTCTATCTATCTATCTATCTATCTATCTATCTATCTATACACACATAAACATATATACATACATAAAATACATAGATGTGTGTATAGAACTAGCAACTGAGATTTATTAATGCTTAGCTGAGCTTTGAAGGAAGCTAGATTCTAAGACATGAGAGAGTTCATTAGAGGTATTACAGTAAGCAAGCATAGGTAGGGGGACAGATTGCAAAGGGCCTTGAATGCCAAACCAAGGTGGTTAGATTGTGTTCTCCAGATAATAGGTTTTTGAGGACGGGAATGAGGTGATCAGAGTTATGTTTTTATAAAGTTGATATGTCAGTGGTATTCACAATGGATTTGATGGGGGAAGTCCCATATGTGACATATTCTCCTTCTTCCTCTAGAATGATTACAATGACATATGCCCCATAAAAATAAATCCAATCCTACCAGCATCCCTCCTCCAGTTCCTAGCTCTCAACCAAATGTTTTATATTCACTCTTTTCATAGTCTTTCTTCTCCACCACCACTCCTCTGTCTGTTAAAATTATTTAGTTTCAAAGCAACATAGACCAATCATGACATGTGATTTCCTGCATCTCTTCTCCTCCTCCATCTCCACTATTGCACTTATTATTTTGAAAACAACCCAGGTACAAAGTCTACCCCTGTTCTTGCATGTCAGCCCTTTCCCAACCACAGTGAAAGGAGTTGATGGATCATGACAAATGTGATCTGCTGGGTCACACCCACCTGACTACCCTTAATGCAATCAGCACATCCTAGAGGTTTTTGCTCCAAGGCACCCCTTGGAGTGAAATGACAAAGCCTATGATTCCAGAACTTTTCTGGGGAAGATTTCCTTAGCCAGGGAATTAATGAGTGCTGTCCATTTCCAAGCTGGGTCACCTCAACTCCCAAGTCTTTATGATATAGTCGGCACCCCATATGTGAATCCACAAATAGGAGCTCATCCTCAGGGTTCCAACAACATTTGCAGAAATAAGTATATTTCCAAATTAAATCTTATTCACAGTTACTGCTCAGCATAAACCAACCTAACCTGATGAATGTCTTTGACATGTTAGGGAATAATTACATTTATTTCATGAACAGAATAGAAATGAAAGCCCTTGGTGGGGCACTGCAGGGGCTGTCAGCCACCCGTTGCCTGCAAGATTTCCAAAAGAAAAGGAAACCAAGCCCCATGGGGAGACCTTCATCCCAACAACCTTCACAGGAACAGAACTGTCAAACCATCGCACCTCAAACTTTGTTCTAAAGCAGAGGTGTCACACACACACACACACACACACACACACTCACCTTCTACACTATTGCAGCAGGAACTAGGTTAAAATATAATTGGGAAATATTTACCAGAATTAATAAAAGTACACTAGAACATAGATAATGTTGAGATATAGTTTTCTAAGTCAATGGCCTTCAGGGATCCTTACATATGGTTTAGTGGCCCATTTTAATTTTAATTTGACACCTCTCTGCTAGAGCACCATTGAAAGGATGTTAGATTTGCAATAAGGCAACCTGGAACCAATCCCTGGCTCTGATATGCATTACTTTTGTGATTATCAGCAGGTCACAACCTCTCTGGGTATCACTTTTCTCACCAGTATAATGAAGGGTCTGGCCTAAATGAAATCTAGTCATATTTAATATTTATGGTTCTCTATAACCTTTACAGAGGCAGCTAGTTGTGCAGTAAATTGGTCTTGGAATCAGGAAGAATTATCTTCATGTGTTCAAATGTGGCCTGAGACACTTAGTAATTGTGTGACCCTGGGCAAGTCACTTTACCCTGTTTGTCTCAGTTTCCCCAATCTGTAAAATGAACTGGAGAAGGAAGTGACAAACCACTCCAGTATCTTTGTCAAGAAAACCTCAAATGGGATCATGAAAGTTGAACAGGACTGAACAATAACATAATCCTTACAGATGGACCTTTAGATCTAAAAATGGAAATGTCTGTGACTTTTCCTTTTGAAAAGGTAAACTACATAGAGTGTAGCCTCTTTATTTATGTTGGATCATAGTATTATATGATCATAGATTCAGAGGTGGATGGGACTTTGGAGCCCATCTATTCCAATCCTCTCATTTCATAGACGAGGAAGCTGAGGCCCAGAGAGGGTAATTGATTTTCTCAGGGTCACACAACCAGTAAGTGATTGTTGTTTATCCTTCATTCTCAAAGAGAAACATGATATTGGGAAGTGATATCATGACTTGCAGTGAACTGGATTGAAGTGAGGGAGGGCTGTGCAAAGTCTCCAGCCTCACTCTCTCCTCCAGAGCCATCTGGGTCCAGTGGCAAGATATGCAGCAGGACAACTGGAGATGGCTCCGGATGTTCGAGGGAATTGGGAGTAAGTGACTTGCCCAGGGTCATATAGCTAGCTAGTAAGTGTCAAGTGTCTGAGGTTGAGTTTGAAGTCAGGTTCCTATGACTCCAGCATCAGTGCCCTATCCACTGTACCACCTAGATTCCTTGTAAGTGATTAAAGCAGGACCATAGTCATAGATCCAGAGCTAGAAGGGACTTCAAAGGCCACATCCCCATGGTTTAATTTACTCATTTTACAGCTGAGAAAACTGAGTCTCAGGCAAATTAAATGACTTGCCAAGGGCAAGGTTGTATAAGAAGCAGAGCTAAGAGTTGTGTAAGGTTGTATAATAAGCAGAGCTAAGAGTTGTGTAAGGTTGTATAATAAGCAGAGCTAAGAGTTGAACTGTAACGATTGGAATGACGCCACCTGCTGGAGACTTACTGTAGAAGAGTTCTGCCCATGAAGCGAAGGTCTTTGAGGGCAAGACCAGGAGTCAGGAAGTGACGCAGGCTAGTGGGAGGAGGAAGGAAGAGACTGGCACTGACTCTGGGGCTCTTTCCTTTGGACTCTGGTGGAGAGCGGAGCTAGAAATGTGCTCTCCCTTTAATAGATAGGAATCTAGGCCTTTCTCTCTCTTTATCAAATTCTTATTCTCCTTAATAAATGCTTAAAAGTCTAACTCTTGCTAAAGCTTATAATTTATTGGCGACCACTCATTAAATAGTTTAGACAGTTTAGCTAGAATTTTAGTCCTTAACAGAACCCAGGTCTTCTGACACCAACTTCATCCTCTTTTCCACCAAAACATGAGGCAGCCTAGAGTAGTAAGGTACTAAACTTGAATTCAGGAAGGTCTGGATTAAAATCTCCCCATGCATACTCATTAGCTGCCTGATTATGAGCAAGTCTCCTGGACTGTCTGAAAGTCTGGCAATCCTTTAAGACTGACCAAGTCAGGGGGCAGCTAGGTGGCGCAGTGGATTCAGGAGGACTTGAGTTCAAATCTGGCCTCAGACACTTGACACTTACTAGCTGTGTGACCCTGGGCAAGTCACTTAACCCTCATTACCTGCAAAAAAAAAAAAGACTGATCAAGTCAGTTTATAAATTTATAAATTTAGGTCATTGCTTTCCAAAGACTTTATGATTTTTCATTAGCAAGACTGTAGATGAAAGTTCTGAAGAGTCAGCCCATGAGCATCAGAAACAAAAGAGTGAGGGAAGTGAAAAGAATGAAGAGAAAATTATTCTACCAGCTTTCTATCCTCCAGAGTACAGTTTAGGAACAAACCTTAATAGCAAGAATCAGTGTGGAGGAGATGGGATTTTTATCAGGGCAGATTAAAGGAGGGATACCCCCTCTCTATTCCCAGAAGCCTTGGCTCTCTTAATCTCTCTGTGATTTATTAAGTATATTCTGCCAGGGGCAAACAATTGGATAAGCACAAGATTTTTGAAGGACCATCAATTATGGTAGAAAATCAGAGAATAACAAAATTTTAGAATTTGTAAGGATCTCAGCAGCCATCCCTATGGGAAAAATATCCACCATAACGTACTTGGAAAGTTGTCCTACATCCTTTGCTTGAAGACTAACAATGCAGACAGATGAATAGCTATCTAACCATACTTCCCCTATCACATAACTAAGTTTATTGATTGATTCCAAGAAGTCAATTATACATACATGTGAACATTTAATT
This sequence comes from Dromiciops gliroides, assembly GCF_019393635.1. Taxonomy (NCBI): domain Eukaryota; kingdom Metazoa; phylum Chordata; class Mammalia; order Microbiotheria; family Microbiotheriidae; genus Dromiciops; species Dromiciops gliroides. The sequence goes on from NC_057863.1 coordinate 41,615,846, forward strand.
TTTATTAACATGCTCCATTTTTATTTTTAAATGCTCAGATGGATTTGTGATCTTATAGATTTGAGGATTTACTCCAATGATGCTGATTTCAATCCACCCATGTTTTCATATAACATTCATTTCCAAATACATACTTTCCCTCTCTCCTCACAGAACCATACTTTTATAAGTGGGAAAAATATTTCAACAAGACTAAGCAATGAATTAATCAAGTCTGACATTACATGTGGTGCTCCAGACACATCAACCCCACACCTCTGCAAAGAAAAGAAGCAGGTAAATTCTCAGATCTTTTTGGTGGGGCAAGATTGGCTATCATCATTTCATATCATTCTCTTTTGATTTGTTGTTGTTGTTCATTTGCCCTGTAAACGATATATATATATATATATATATGTATATATATATATATATATATATATATATATGCACATATATGCATACACACACACACACACACACACACACACACACACACATATATATATATATATATATATATGTTACTAGTTCTGTTTACTTCACTGCATAGGTTCATAGATCTTTGCTTCTCAGTATTCTTTTTTTTTTTTCAGGGCAATGGGGGTTAAGTGACTTGCCCAGGGTCACAGAGCTAGTACGCATCAAGTGTCTGAAGCTGGATTTGAACTCAGGTTTTCCTGAATCCAGGGACAGTGCTTTCTTTATCCACTGCACCACCTAGCTTCCCGCTTCAGTATTCTTCATATTCATTTTTCATGTTCTATGTTTTCATGAACCATGATTTGTTTAGCTATATCCACAATTGATGAACTTTGACTTTGTTTCTACTACAAAAGACGAAAAATGCTGCTTTTGCATAAAGGACCTTTGTTTTTGTCTTTGACCTCTTAACACTATTTGCTTAGCAGTGAAATCTATGGGTAAAAGAATGGGCATTTTCGTTGCTCTCATTAGATAATTGCAAATTGTTTTCCAGAACCAGCAGTACCAATTCATAGTTCCATCAGCAGTGCATCAGTACCCCTGTCTTTCTACAGTTCCTCAAACACTGGTTATTCCCATACTTTGTCACTTTGCCAATTTTGGGGTGTGATGTGAAACCTCAGACTTGCTCTGATTTATATTTTTCTCATTAGTAGTTTGTAAGTACATTTCATATGGTTTTAGAAAATGTTTTATAATCCTTTTGAGAACTGTGTCTATATTCTTTGAATTTCCTAACCACTGGGAAATGACTTTCAATCATGATTTTGTATTAGTTCTCAATATATCTCAGATACCAGAACTTTATTAGAAATAATTGATACAAAGATTTTTCCCCAATTGACTTCTTCCTTTCTTATCTTGCTTGATTTGATTTGGTTTGTGAAAGAGCTTTTTCCTTTTTGCTAATTAAAATTCTCTATTTTATCTTTTGTGATTGCCTCTGTCCTTTGCTGGGTTAAAAATTCTCCCTCCACCACATCTGTGAAAGGTGTCTGATCTGGTTGTCTTGAAGATCAAATAGAAAGTCCTCAGTTTGATATATAAAGCTGTTTTTAACCTAGCTCTTTCCTAATCTTTTTAGTCTTCTTATTGCACTCTGCTAGCCAGCCATACTGACCTGTATTAGATGCATTTCTTCTCTGTGCCTTTCGATCCCCTGTCTCCCATGCTTGGAGTGCACTTCCTCCTCATCCCCACATCTTGGAATTAATTACTGGTTTCCTTCAAGACTAAGCCCTAAGACATCTTCATGAAGTTTTTCTTTGTCCCTACAGATGCTAGCACAATCCCTTCCCAAAGAAGTTTTTATTCATTTTGTATGGATTCTGCATTAACATATATGTGTACAAATATTGTTTCCTCTATTAGAAGGAGGTATCTTGAGGACAGAGATTTTTTCATTTTTTTGTCTTTGTATTCCTGGTGCTTAGAATGGTACCTGGCATGTAGTCAGTGCTTAATAAATGTGTGTATTGTTTGATTCTCTTCTAAATGGTGTGAACTTTCATATTCAGGACTCACATCCAGTTTGAGTTTATTGTATTATATGTTGCAAGATGTTAGTCTAAACCCAATTTCTGCCAAGGTGTTTTCCAGTTTTCACAGTGATTCATGTCAAATAGGAAACTCTCTCCCAAGGAATCTATTGTTCCATGATTAACAAATTATCTTTCATATTAAACCTGTGATTTTTTTTCTAGAAATTAATTTGAATATAATTGTGCTTTTCCTTATCTGTGTCCATATTCTCTTCCCCAATATAATTAAAGTGCTTAGCAGAGTACCTAGAGGTAGTAGGTGGCACAGTGGATACAGCAGCAGATTTGGAATCCGGAAGACATCTTCCTGAATTCAAATCTGGCCTCAGACACTTGCTGCAAGACCCTGGGCAAGTCACTTAACCTTGTTTGCCTCAGTACCTTATCTGTAAAATGAGCAGGAGAAGGAAATAGAAAATTACTCCAGTATTTTTGCCAACAAAACCCTGAAAGAGACACAAAGAATTGTACATGACTGAGAATCACTAAACAGCAGCAGCAACAGCGGCGGAGTACCTGACACACAATAGGTATTTAATAAATGATTGTTGAATTGTAAAAGAGGGATTAGCCTTGTTCTGCTTGGTGCTAGAGGATAGAGTGCAGGGCAGTGATGGAAGCTGCAGAGGTAGATTTTGTCTTTTCTGTGAGAGCAAAGATCCTAACAGTTGGAGCCATATCAAAGGACACTGGAACAACTAGGGATAGAGTTCATTCTCCTTCACTGGAGGTCTTTAAGCAAAGACTGGATGGCCATTTTTTCTGAATGTTCCACAGGGGATTTCTATGTGTGAATTGATTAAATCAGATAGCCTTTGATATTTCTTTCAACTTTGAGGTTCTTTGAAAATGGGGTCCTTGCTCCCAGGAAGCATAGTTCATTCCCACATGGAGAAGTATTTCCTGTGAAAAGAGGAAAAGGTCTGGTTTGGGAAGTCAAAGATTTAAAGTATTTAAACTGCATATTCAGACCTTTTCAGGTAAGCAGGACTTTCCCAAGATCCATAGGGAGGAATTATTTAATCGGATGATGGATATCAACAAAGAGGTTCCCCTCTCCTACAATTCTGTCAGTGTTAAATGGATTGGCTTCAACTGGTTGAAGAATTCCCAGGCTACTTTCTCTGAAAAATGGGAATAACAATCTCATCCAGCTGCCAATGTTTTACAGAGCTCTCCCAAAGAAAGTCATCAATAATGCTGGCAGGGACTGCTTGAGGTTAGTGGTTTTGTTCTATGTGATTCCTAGTAGATAGATGTGCTCAGGAGTAGAGAAAATGCAGGCTTTCAAACTACTTCTGACCATGAGGACTTAAATTCATGAAGTTTTGGTTTCTTTGTGAACTGCAAGATGTTATACATTGCTGGATGGGGTGACATTTCTGTAATCTGTGCTAATGGGAGACTGAGATTGGTGAAATGCTTCAGTTTAAAGGGTCTGAGCTATTGTAGGGCTAAAACTGATCTTACTAAATCTGTCACCAATATGATGGGCTCCAGAGCAGGCTAGTCTGCCCAATGGGAATAAACTGGCTGAGGACAGAAACAGAATGGGTCAAAGTAACTGTGTCAATCAGCAGTGGCATTGCAGCACTTTCAGTCTGAAAAAGATAAGGAAACCTGATCTCAACCAGGAGATACTATGATTACTGTTGTTCCTGCTACTGTTCATTTGAAAAGAATTGATCTATTACACTTTTCTGGGATATTATGACTTGTCTTTTGTGTGTGTGTGTGTGAGGCAATTGGGGCCAAGTGACTTGCCCAGAGTCAAACAGCCAGCAAGTGTTAAGTGTCTGAGGCCAGATTTGAACTCAGGCACTCGCGACTCCAGGGCCGGCGCTCCATCCACTGTGCCATCTAGCTGCCCCATGACTTATCTTAAGAAATTATAGTGACAACGGGGTACCTTGAAGGTACTCTGTGATACTCTACTCTAAGAATGGTTCAGTGCAATGCTATAGAGTCAGGGGACTTGGGTTCAGATCCTACCTTGGTCTCTTACCTGTTTTGGCCACTTAACCTCAGTTTCTTTGTCTGTAAAATAAATGTATTGGAGTAGATAGCCTCTGAATTCTAAATATATGATTGCATGATTTATAATGGCAGTAACAAACTACTAAGTGGTGCCCTGAATTGGGATATAGATGTTAACTAGCTAAGGGACCCTGGACAAGCCACTCAGGCTTTTCAGATCTTAATTTATACAGCACTTTAAGGTTTGCAATGTACTTTACACATATCATTTCATTTGATCTTCACAACAACCCTGGGAATTAGATGCTATTTTATTGTCATTTTACTTATGAAGAAACTAAAATTTAGAGGAGCTTAAGGAACTTGACCAGGGTCATACAGGTAGTAATTGTCTGAGGCAGGACTTGAACTCAGTTATTTCTGACTCCAAGTCTAGTATTCCATCCAGTGGGCCATCTAACTGCCCTCAAGGGCCTTGGTTTCCTTCAGTCTGGTTGAAATTGTGGCATCACCAATACATTGTTGGTAGAACTGTGAAATAGTACAACCATTTTGGAAAGCAATTTGGAATTATGTAAATAAAGTCACTAAAATGTGCATACCCTTTGAACCAGAGACTCCATTACTGGGCTTATACCCCAAAGAAGCCATTGGTAAGAAAAAATCCCCCATGTACTCCAAAATAGTTATAGCAGCACTTTTTGTAATAGCTAAGAATTAGAAACAAAGTAGACAATTTTAGGGGAAATGGATAGACAAATTATGGTATATGAATGTAATGGAATACTATGTACCATAAGAATTGATATGTGATGAATACAGAGAAACATTGAAAGATTTATATGAACTGATTCAGAGTGAAGCAAGCAGAGCTAAGTAAACAATAGATGCAATTACTACAATGATTTACAACACACCAAAATACAATAAAATACAACACACCAAAAAAAAAAGTAAATGTAACAAAATTATAAAGTCAAGTGGGATTCAAATGAAGAGATATGAGAAAACACTCCCAACTCAATTCTTTGTGGAGGTGAGAGGTCCATAGATGTTATACATTGCACATGTTTTTGGACTTTCTTGATGTATCAATTGATTGTACTGACTTTTCTTTCTTTTTTATCTTTCTAAAATATGATATTTTTCATATGGGATGGCTCTTGGGAAGGGGGAGGTGGAGGGGGACAGATATATGAGATACCATGATGATATAAGAAACAGAAAATGCCAATCATTTTTTAAAATTATGGTACCATTAAGTCCTTAAAACACAGAATGTTAGATCTAGATGGAAGCTGAGGAAAATCCAAGTTCCTTTTTTTCCAGAGTAAGAAACTTTTCCCAGTCCCATTCTGAGTCAATTAGGCTTAGCATAGGACCTGGTATGTTTCTAGAAAACAAAAAAGAATTATTGAGTAAAAATAACCAGAAGGATTCTTTTGAGCTGAAGATAATATCTTAATGTGTTACCTTTCCTGGTGATCCCTGCAAATTAACAGGATTCTCTGGGTGGAACAATGCCTGTCCCTCAAACCATGGGTTAATGATCCTAAAATGGCAGCATTTAAGACACTGAAGCCAGTTTATATTGGAAATATTATCTGTATGTGCATGGGATGTGTCTTTGTTTTATCATAGTTGTACATTGTACAAGTGTCCTCCTACCCTCTCCATGTAAGGCTAATTTTATTCCATTAATTATATATCTCTATGAAATTTTAATTGAAACATATTTTTAGTGAGTGAGAAATTTGTACTAATGCACCTGAAAATGTACCCCACGAGAACTCTAACTCCACAGTATGGCAGTTCAGAAATTACCCATAATGGAAGTTAAACCCTTCCTTCCCATTATACCAATAATTGCAGGCCATTAGCATGTGGTACCATATGGCAGTTGGATCAGTCAGAGCTCAAAAGGAGAGCTTGCCTCTAGGAACTGGACAAGGGAGATTGAAGAAAGGACCAGAGGAAGTCTGAGCATGTACCAGAGGCACTCCAGAGGCACAGTTAGAAAAAGAGGCAATATCAGCCATTCAATAAACACACAGTTATCTGGAGGAAGACTCAGGGAAATCATTGTAGCACTAAGCTCAGGAAAGACTGAATATCTCCAAATATTAAAAGAATAATAGGAAGGCCTCTAAATAATAGGGGTGATTTCCTATGGAAGACCAATGGGATAACATGCATAAGAAAGGCACAGAATGAGAGAATCTCTATTATCATGTTTCTTCTCTGTATGTATCTGGTATATCTTTTACTATGCATGTTGCCTCCTCCATTAAAATGTAAGCTTCAAGAGTCTCAAGATTTTTTGTTTACTCTTCCTGTCCTCAGTGATTAGCATAGTGCCTGACATACAATAAGCAATAAATAAATGCTTGTGGATTGACTAATTGATTGGTTTATTGTTTGTTTTGGTGTAGGGAAGTACCAGATCAATGAAATCTCTGATCTACCCAAGGATAAAAGATAATGATTGCATATGCTCTTAAGGTTGTGAAATATGGATCTATCAAACCCTGTACCAGCTTTGCACTAAGGAGTTGTGTGAAGCTGAGCGATTATTGATTCTATTTGGGCCTCAATCAGTGAAATGGGGGGGGACTGGAGGAAACAACATCTAAAGAGGTAAAGAGGGAAGGTAAGAGAGAGAAGAAGAAGGTGAAGAAGAAGGAGGAGGAGGAGGAGGAGGAGAAGGAGGAGGAGAAGGGGGAAGAAGAAGAAGAAGAAGAAGAAGAAGAAGAAGAAGAAGAAGAAGAAGAAGAAGAAGAAGAAGAAGAAGAAGAAGGAGGAGGAGGAGGAGGAGGAGGAGGAGGAGGAGGAGGAGAAGGGGGAAGAAGAAGAAGAAGAAGAAGAAGAAGAAGAAGAAGAAGAAGAAGAAGAAGAAGAAGAAGAAGAAGAAGAAGAAGAAGAAATATGGAGCCAGACTGGTACTCTTCACAGATAGATGTCTACTAATAAACTCAGTTTTAAAAAGTTCTATCTTCTGTAAGAAGTCTTTCCTAATCTTCCCACATAGAAACTCCTTGAGGACAGGGACTATTGCATTTTGGTCTTGAGTCTTTACTGCCTAGTACATAGTGAGTGTTAATAAGTGCTTACTAATTGATTGAATGAAAGAAACAGGCATCAATTAGAGAAAAGCTTATCAGTTGGTATTGCCAGGTACAAGACATGAGCCCCGGATTGGGATCAACCTTTTGAATAGACATCTATTAGAGATTGAAGTAGACCTGGCTCCATCTTATTTTTACATTTCTTTTTAAAAATTCTCTTATTCTTACCTTCCTTTCATCCAGTGCTAAGATTCTGTTCCATCAATAATGGGCTAGTAATGTGACCTTGAGAGAGTTTTATGTGATACTTGCTGTTCCTTCTTTTGCTAATAAAATTGGGCTAAAAAAAATCATAACACGCAAAGTGCATGATCTAAGACCTTGTTGTAAACACATGTAGCATCCAAAGTTACCAGATAATTCTTTCCTGAGCCTTGATTTAAGATGTACTTGTTTTTAAGGATTTTTACAAGTTGATGTTTAACTGCATAATAAGGACAGTGTAGAGTGGTGGAAAGAGGGCTAGATTTGGAGTTAGAGGATCTGGGTTCAAATCTTGCCTTTTCTACTTGTTCTCTGCATGACCTTGGGTATGTCATTTAATCTCCATGGTCCTCAATTTCCTCATCTCTAAGATGAGTTAATTGGGCTAGATTGTCTTTGAGGACCCTTCCTGTTTTAGAACCTATGACTTAACTTATAGCATTCTTACATAATCCTAGAGTCCAATTTCTTTGGTTTTCTTTCTCCAGTGGAATAGAATCACATGACCTGACTAATTGGCTCTGATTATAAGGTCTGGGGAAAGGGATCTAAAGGATGTGAGGTTCAGGGCAATACCCTAGACCCAATTCAATTATTAGTGATAGAAATGGGAATCTCTCTCCTTGGGATGAAGGGTTTATGCTCCCAGCCCTTGGTTTCTATATTTTCTAAGACAAATATTGGTAGATTGATGCAGCTCTTGGGAGATTTAGACCCCTATTTAGGGTTTATGAGGTTAGGGTGTCTTGACATAGTGCCAGAGGTTGAGTATGTTAGAGGGAATTCCCTGGGATTCTTAAGAAGGGGTTCTAGGATCAATGTTATAAGACTTGTGGAAACAGAATGTGGGTAAAGTGAACAGCAGATTCTGATGTCCTAGAAGAGCTTGGGTAGGAGAAGCAATGCCAGTGGAAAACTAGGATGAGGTGTTCTCTGATGGAAATTGATACCAGAGACTTGTTCATATGGGTAGACTTAAGTAAGGGCCAAAATGGGGTCAGGGTAGTATTTGCTTTTGCCAACCCTTAATCAGGGGGTTAATCATAACAGTGTTGATTCCAGAAAAGTATTGTTGATTGATTATAAGGGATCAAGTCCTGATATGTTAATTAGGTGTCCCTACGGTGACTGGGAAGAATCTCCATAGTGAAAAGGCTGGGTCATTATGACTACCATTCAGAGAAAGCACCCCAAGATAGGTGAGCCAAGCATCTACTTGCAAGGGACTATAAAGTCATTTGTCATTCCCAATTGATAATTTTCTCACATGAATGGCTTGAGTCATTGAACATGAATAGCATGGTGAATAAGTCTAAAAATATAATGGTATCCATTACTTACCAGTTTTTTAAACAGCAGCTAATAGAAGAAAATATTGGGGGCTGCCCTTCATAGGTGAAGATGATGCTGCTGACTGCCCAACATTGTTAGTAGGATATGGGCTTTGAGGCCTTCCAGGCTGCTGGTGATGAGTGTGGATCCAGCCACACTCGCTATTTCAGGCCCCCAGAATCTATGTATTAGTAATATGGAAGGCCAGATGGCTGGGCTCTTTGGAAACTAGGGGAAAATTTCCCTTGGGTATAACATCAACTAAACTAGAATGCTGTCCAGGTGCTCGTCAGCAGAAACACGAAGGGGGCTGCAAACTAACAGATGCTAATTAATCTCGTGATCCAAAGACCAACTCCGTTTAGAAGCCAAATTCTATAGGAATCATCTCCATGTTATTGAAATTTAGCCAGAAGCTCATGAACATTTTTGTGGTTAGTCATGTGAGAAAATAATTATTAATAATGAATTTCTTGGATAACATTTACTAGCTGTGTGACCCTCGGCAAGTCACTTAACCCCAATTGCCTCACTAAAAAAACAAAAACAAAATAATGAATTTCTTGGGAACCCAGAGACCCAGTTTTAGTTGCTCTCTCCCCCTCACCCCAGAAAGTTCAATTCTTAGGAGAAAGTTCAGTTCCTGGGATAAGCCCAGGGGGACAAAGGAAATACAGATTTATTCTTTTGTTTAGCTGGGAGAAGAAGCATACCCAGACCTTGGAATTTGCACTCTCTAGACCAGCCCCAAGTCATGTCAATCAATGGAACTGAATGATGCTATAACCAATTAGCTTAGATCAATGTATGGTGACTCACCTCTATCCAACACAGACAAAACCCCTGACTACACCAGGGTAAGTCTCTCTTTTTTTGCTCTCTTCTTGCCCTCCCTCTCTGGTCTTGCTCTTGGCTGGCTTCCTGGCCCCATTCCCCTGGCTCAGAAAGTAGGCCTGAAAACATGAGGCTCTGAGAAAGTTAGGGAGACATGCGGTCAATATTTTACTAATATGTAATATTAATTAATAATAAAAACTTACTGCCAAAATGGGTGCAATAACCATTAATAAATAAGTAGCAAATAATTTTATAAAGTACAGCTTAGCAACAAATAATTTAAAATACACAATTGGATATGAAAGGCAACATGGTACAGTTGATAAAGGAAGACCTAGGTTGAAATCCTGCCTTAGATGCGTAGTAGCTTTGTGAGCATGGACAAGTCATATTACCTCTTGGTGAACCCAAGAAATCACCTAAGGCTGTAAGTTGCAGACCCAGTAAAGATTCCCATTGGTAGAGGGAGTTACTCACTAGGAGTTCCTTACCCCAATGAAATCAGTTCCTGTGTTTTTTTTTTTTAAAAGCAAACTACAACAGACCACATAATTGACACGTCACATAATGACTTAGAGGTGTACAGAATATAAAATACCAATATTTTAATTGTTTATTGATTTTTAAAAAGCAATTGACTTGGGTGAAACAAATATATCTGTAAGGTTCTCTTTAGACATTGTGCCTCTGGCATATTCAATTAAAACTATCTCAGACTATGTGACCAATGCAAATTCAGAAACAATTTTATTCAATAAATCTGTTAAGTATTGACATCAAGCTAAGTGTCAAATAGAGAGATGTGTGTATGTATATATACACACATATATGTGTGTATCTCATATATACATATACATACATATATACATATATATATATAAATAAAAGAAACTCACCAATATTACCTATTCATAATATCATGGAAAAGGTCCTAAAGATCCAAATGAAAGGATTCCCTGTTAGTGATAGAGTTCTCTGAATGCACCTATTCCTAAATGACATTGGACCCAACTGTGTTCTGTCCTAATACACTCGTCTGTAACAAAAGCCACAGCATTGCAACCAAATGGGAAATACAAAGTGGGAGATTTATATGGGTGGAGCAGTGAATAGAGCACCATGCCTAGAATTAGGAAAACCTGGGTTCAAATCCAGCCTCAGACACTTTCTAGCTGTGTTACCCTGGACAAGTCATTTGGCCACTGCCTGCCTCAGTTTACTCAACTGTAAAATAGAAATAATAATAACATGTACTTCCCAGAATTGTTGAGAAGATCAAAGGAGATAATTTCTGTCAAGTACTTCATATAAAAACTGAAACTTAATAAATGCTTGTTTGCTTTCTTCCTATACCTTGGACAAGTACTCAAGGTAGACAATGAACTAGGTCCCAAACTATGTAGTAGAAGGACGCTAAGCTGGATCACATATGGCAAACTGTAATTGTCCAGTGCTTTTAAGGATATCAGACTTCTCACTCATAGAAATCCCACTTCATGAACACTAATATTCATCCAGTGATATTATATGGATATGAGTCATGGGACACCATGATCTCAGATGAAACAATAACCCAAAGATCTCTGACAAAAAGACTGGCAGCCATAAGGAGGGAGCATCCTGTTACAATCATGCCTTGTGCTTGCTTGAGTGGTACTGTCAATGGTATAATTGAGACCATGTATGAACAGGAAAGGAAGTGGGTCAAGCATTTTAGTGAGAATGAGACAAGTGAGACATAGCCCCCATGGTCCAATGGCATCCTCAAAAATACAAAAAGATCACCAAAACAGTAGGTAGTTCCCCTATGGAGTACTCATGGGAGAGAATGAATTAGGAGTGCATAGGATGAGAAGGTATGAAAGAGATGGACTCTATACAGAATAAACAAGATAATAAAAATGGCTGTGGTTGTGATAATAAATATTTACGTAGTTCTTCAAGGCTGCAAAGTGCTTTACGTGTTAATTCATTTGATCTTCACAGCAACCTTATCTCATAGGTAGGTACTATTATTATCTCCATTTTATGGATGAGGAAACTGAGGCTGAGAGAGATTAAGTGACTTACCCAGGGCCACACACCTAGTAAGCATCTGAAGCAGAATTCAATTTTGGGTCTGCCTGACTCAAGTACAGCACTCTATTTATTGCCCCACATAGCTACTAACAATCTCAAATTCACCAAAATACAAAAAATGAGAAACATACCTGCTACCAACAAGCAAATACATTGTATAAGGATAGTTTAGAGTTCATAGAACATGAATAATCTAAATTGCTTTCAGTATAATAATAAGTATTACTTCTTCTTTTTTTTTTTTGGTGAAGCAATTGGGGTTAAGTGACTTGCCCAGGGTCACACAGCTAGTAAGTGTTAAGTGTCTGAGGCTGGATTTGAACTCAGGTACTCCTGAATTCAGGGCCGGTGCTTTATCCACTGCGCCACCTAGTCGCCCCAGTATTACTTCTTATGACATATCCTTATGCCACAGTTTTTCAATTTTCTCCAACTGAAGGACAGCCACTGTATTTTACAGGGTTGTTTGTGTATGCATGTGACCACAAAAAATACTGCTTTGAATACTGTCTCCATAAGTCTTTCAGTTCAACTGTCCTCTAACTTGTGGTCATAAATCTCTTTTAATTATTTGGTCTTATCCTACTCCCTGATAGAACTAACTCTCCCCAGGGTTCAACTTCCTCAAAAATGGTAAAAGGATTGAAAGACACAGTGGAAAAGAAATTGCTTTAACCTTAGCCCAGCAAAACCTCTGTTCTATGCAAAATAGGAGCCACTGTGCTGGCAAGTGAATTCCAAGAGACAGTACTCTATGCTCTAGTCTAGTTTCTTTAACTGACCTCTCTCCAGGTATGGGGCATGTCTTTCTTATTTTTATCTCCTAGGAATATATGCCCAGGAGCAAGAGCTCTGAATTTATTCCTCTGTCTCTGTTATTAAATTAGACCTAGTCAATAGAAGCTTGCCAGTGGTGGACTGGCCAACTCCTTAAATTGATGGAGAGCATTTAAGTCCCAAACTCGAAGGAGAGAAATAAAAGAGAAGATGGGTATTGACAGCCAGACTCAGAAAGCTTAAAAAAAAGTTGAAGAAATTTTAAACGGTAAACCTCAATAGAGAATTTCCTCTCAGCTCTGCTTTTTGTTGACTTTTCTGTTTCTGCCATTTATGGGAAAGATGATCGACCTTTGAAGACACAATGTGAAATGAAAGACGGTCAATCAGCAGATTACTGTTTGTTAAGCCTGTTTTTCTGGACTCGTCATTCTTAGAATCCTCCCGTGAATAAAGAGGAAAAACTTTGCCTGGCAGACGTTTAATATGGGGAAATGATTGTGCAGTTTGCCAAGCATTATTTCTAAAGATAATCCCCCAAGAAACACTTTAAAAGAAATGAAGGATAATTATCTCAAGAGTCTCCTATTCAGGGCCTGCTTACTTTCCTCACACCGGAAAAGAGCACGAAGTAATGAAAATGTGCACACAAAATTAAAAAATAGAAAAATATATATAAGCATCAGCAAAACTTTTCATTATCCTCAGCAAACGCTGAGTGTCTGAGCTATCGGCGGGTTGGGGAGCAAATCAATGAGCTTTGAAAATAATATCATTTAACAAGGTTGGGTTAGCTTTGGAGAGGCAGACAATTTATGGGAACCAGGACTAACATTGGAAGCTCATTAGCTTTTCAAGTGTATTTAAGAGCGGGTTCCAAATAACAGAACTAAATTATGGAATAAATTTAAAAAAAACATCCTTCCACATGTCACCAGTTACTGGTTACATATGTTCTATCTAAGGCATATGTCTCATCCTTTTCATGAAATGTCTTATGTATTTACAATCCATCTTCAGTAACTGAGGAAACCAGGTTAAGCAATCAGTTTAGAGACCAAATTAAACTCTCCTAGATGTTTTCTGTTTTGAGTAGGCAGACAGGCTGTGGTATTTGTTCCAGCCTCAAGCTTACTTTTCTTTACCTCCTTAATAGGTAATTTGTTTCTTACTTTTGTTTCTTTCTTTCTTTTTTTTTTTGTTTCTTACTTTTCCGCAGTATTGGTCTTTCCATTTCGAAGAATCATCTAATTAGAGCTAGAAGTGTCCTTTGAAATCACCCAGTCATAGGATCTTAGATCTAAAGCCAGAAGGGACCTCAAAGGTCAGCAAGTCATAAAGACCTGGGTTCAAATCCTGCCTTTGGACACCAACTGTGAGAATCCTGGCAAATCACTTGACCACTTAGTGATTCAATTTCCTCTTTTGTGAAATGAAAAGATTGGTTTTGATGACTTCTAAAATTCCTTCTAATTCTAGATTTATGATATGTCACTTTTCAGATGTGAGGAAATAGGGAGTGGTCTTCTCCCAGGAGAATATAATAGCCAACATTCAAATTACACTCCTCTGGACCTGTTTGAGGACAAAGGTCTCAGTTCCCTTTCCCTCCAGCAGACAGGTCACATGGTCCTGAGCTGGTCTCAACTAGGTCCTCTCCCGAGAAGATTGAAGGAATGTCCCTGTGTCCCCTCTCCATTACCTTATAACTCAAGAAACAATTATGGGAATTGGGGTTCTAGCTTTCGAGTGAAGATTGTAACCCTTAAATAATCAGCCAGTGGTGGGGGGGGGAGCAGCTAGGTGGCACAGTGGATAAAGCACCGGCCCAGGATTCAGGAGGACCTGAGTTCAAATCCAGCCTCAGACACTTGACACTTACTAGCTGTGTGACCCTGGGCAAGTCACTTAACCCTCATTGCCCCAGAAAAAAAAAAAAAGTAATCACCCAGTGATGAACAAGGGGAGGGTCCATTTCATGTTAAGGATTGGAGATTATAAAGAGGTCTGCAAGCCCTCACTCTCAGCACTTGCTGGCTGTAGCACTTATTTGCAAGTGTCCCTTTTCATGAAAATAAATGAGCCTTTGACACATCAACACTGAGTTCCACAGAATTATTGAGCAGGGGTCATTTTCCTCTCACAGATGAGGAAACTGAGGTCCAAAAAGCCTCAGTTACTTGCCTTGCCAAAGGTCACACAGGTGATAAGTGTAGAGTTGGGAGTCTAATCTAAGATGCTTGCCACAAATCTAACCCCTTTCCTTGGCAAGGAAACTGCCTCTCCTCATTGTCATTTGTGGAGTGTTGAGTCACAATGTATGATAAACACTGAAAGCTGGGTATTTCAGGGTTATTTTTTAAAGCTATAATTGCTCAAACCTTTTTTTTAAGGAGGGAGAAAATTGATTTTAAAAGGTAGAAGAGCTTGCCACTAACAATCACGGAGAAACACTTTGGAAGAAAACACCATAGGATTAATTGGGGAAATGCTTAGCAAGGTGCTTTCCTTAGTTTTATAGTTTTAAATTGAGTGATCTGAAATGTTAGACAAAAATAAAAAGAATCAGGAGCTCATTTCAACAGCTCCATTTTGAAAATCTGTAGGCCAACCTGGAAAACCAAACATCTGCTGTTGGGGCTTCCAGAGAAGAAAGGCATGCTGCAGAAAGTCATCTCCTTTGGAGCTGTTTGAGAGCATGAGTCATAAGGGGGTTCATGCAGAGACAGCCCCCCATGGTTGGAATCCTTTTTTTTGTCTCTGCCACTTAGATGGATGGGTAAGAAAGCTAAGCAGAGAACCCCAAAGGACCTTAAGATCATTGCATTAAAGCTATACAGGACCTCAGCAGCCATCTAGACCAACTCCCTCATTTTACAGATGAGGAAACTGAGGAGCAGAGCAGTGAAATACTTCTGCAAGGTCACAGAGGGAAAAAGGAAAAAAGCCAGGCATTGGAGCCAGGTCCTCTGACTCAAATGTTCTTTGCCCCAAGGTGTCTTTCTCTTTCCCCCAACAGTTTCTTTATGTTAGTAGAGAGAAGAAACAAGCACTGATTCACAATAGTCTGAAAGAGATAGATAATATATTAATAATAACTATCATATTATTGTAATATATTATATATATTATTATTAACCCCAGTTTATAGACAAAAAGACTGAGGATCAGAAATAACTTGCCCATAGTCATGCAGTAAGTGGTGAAGCTGATATTTAAACCAAATAACTTCTAGATCAAAATCCTGTGTTGAGAAACTGCTGCTTAATCAATTCTCTAGACAGAGGGCTCCCACTATAGTTGAATGAGTGAATTAGTGAATAAGTGAATGAATGAATGAAAAAAGATTTAGTACATGCCTCCTCTATGCAAACCACTGTACTAAAGCACAGGAGGTACAAATAGAAGAGTGAGACAATCCCTGGTCTCAAGAAACTTACATTCTAATAGGAGAAACAACACATATGGGAAAGTTTCAGCTGACAGTCAGATGGAAAATTCCCAGTCTTCAGGGTGCAGGAGAAAAATAGATAGTAATGTTTCTTCTGTAATGTCATTTTACTGAGGAATATGTCAATTTCTGATGTTGAACCATTCGACAACACCAAGGACTTTGATGGCAAGAACTTTCTTTTGGGGGGTCTTCAGTGGCTGTAACACATACAGGAGCAGGCACTGGACCTTATCTACACAGAGGTTACTTGCTAGGATTGTGCCTGTGGGAACTTGGTAGGGAGTATGGCTAATGGGTTCAGGGTCCTGGACTGTTTCCATTGGGGTCTCCATTAAGTGGAAATGGTGGTCAAGGTGATGGTGGTGGTTTGACTTGATATGCTGCCTTTTGTCTCTCTTTCAGGGTACCTTGGTTACTGCAGCTAAGATTCTCTCTGCCCCCACCCTTTCTCCCCAGGAGTTGCTTCCTCAGATGAAGGCTGTAAAAGTTGGGTTTTAGCAGGACTGTTGATCTGGGAAACATAGCCATTCCCAGGGATCTTGAGCTTATCTTTCTATTAGTGATAGAAGGTCAGCAGTTGTTACTTGTGGTGATAATTCCACAGTAATTTCTCCCCTCTGCAGGACCTGGGCTGGAAGCAAGTCTGGTGGTTTGGGGATCACTGCTATTCCTAAAAGCCCTTGGTTTCAGAGCCCTGGGCTATCTCCACTTGTTGATAAAAGAGGTTAGAGTAGTAAAGATCTGATACCAAATTATCCAGTTTTCTAGTTGTAGATTGACTCAAATATAAAGGCTATATTACAAAAGATCTCTACAAGCAAATCTGGGGATTACACCAAGATCAAACTAAACTATAACCAAGAAAAATTAACTAATAGTGATTAGAGTAGTCACAAGGCCTGAGAGGGAAAATAATTTGGGGAAAGAGAGGCAGGGTCCAAAATATGATAAAGTATTTAAGACCCACTAAGTCAGAAACTAGAGTTTCTTGAGCACACTAATCCAAGTGACTGAGACAGGGAAGCAAGGAACTGTGGTAGGACTTCAAACCAAAGAAGTCCCAATGCCTTCATTATCAAAGATATCCTTGATAGAGTATTCTTACCCATCCATGCATAGTGACAGTGGGCAAGGATTTGGAGTCTGTAGTGTGGGGTTGAGGCAAGTCCACCCTCATAAGAGTAACCATCACCATTAGGGGAAGAAGAAGGGAAAAAGCATTAATGTAGCACCTACTATGTGTCAGTCATTGTGCTAAGCTCTTTCTAAATATCTCATTTGATCCTTGCAACAATCCTAGGTGGTAGGTCCTATTATTATCCCCATTGTACAGTTGAGACAATTGTAAGCCAGAGGTTAGTATGACTTGTCCTAGGTCACACAACTAGTAAGTGTCTGAGACTAGATTTGAACTCAGGTCTTCCTGTCTCCAGCACCAGGTGGTACATCTGGCTGCATCTAAGCCATGGGATTCACCATCTGAATGAAAAGAGAGGTACTCAGAGGGCTGCATGCCATTTTCTAGGAAGGCCTAATGGGAAGGGTCATAATGATTGGCCCCTTATTTCTATGCTATTTTAACAGTCTATGAGGTGTGATGCAGATAAATCAGGGAACGTCTTAAGAGTTGTTGATTGTGGGAACTGAAGTACATGGAGTGAATGTAGAAACAATCTAAGGTACTGGACATGTTTAACAATGTAAATCTTATTCTATGCCTATGGTCTGTCCCTCTCTGCAAAGAACAGGGAGGCATGCTCTGCTTTTGAGAGGATTTGTCAAACCTCTGAATTCTGATCAAATTGCTGGTGCCTTGCTAAATGATTTTTCTCTGTAGCAATATGGTTCTAATGCAAATTCTTTTTCTATTTCTGCTTATTTTGCTCTGAATCACTCATACAATCCTTTCCAGATTTCTCTGAATTCTTTATATTCATTGTTTTGGGGGTACTTTATTATTACAATACATTCATAGACCAATTTTTTTTTCAGCGTTTATTGATCTTTGGGCATTCACTTTGCCTCCAGTTATTTGATTTCAAAAAGTGATGCTAAAGATACTTTGGTATACATGAGCCCCTTCCTCGGGATTTTTTTTTACCTGCTTGGCAAATATGCCCATCAGGGATAGCAAACTCATTCAATTTAGCCTCAGCTGGGTCCTCACTGCTACATGGCAATCCCTTTGTTCATCTCTAATTGACTCCTTTACACTTTCCATAAAGGCTAATTGGAAACTTCTTCTCTGTTTTGAAGGTTTCTGTACTTCCCCAACCTCAGATGACTTTATCTCCAGCTTTACCTGGGAAAAATCAAATCTATCCATACTTAAGCTCAATCTGAGTCAGTCAATAAAAGTGCCCTTATCTTCCCTGTTCCACATTTCAAAACCTTTCTCCATCTTCTTTCATCTTCTCATCTTCTCTAATCTCAGAGGATGAGATGGTCCTTCTTCCTGCCCAAGTTAACCTTATTTACTTGTACCCTTGATTCCATCACCTTCTGTCTTTTTCTGAAGCTTGGCCCTCTCCCTCTCCCTCTCCCTCTCTCTCTCTCTCTGTGTCTCTCTCTCTTTCTCTCTCTCTGCCTGTCTGTTGTCTATCTGTCTCTCCCTCTCTCTCCTGCCATCCCTCTGTGAGCTCAGAGATATTATCAGGACTACCCTAGCCTTAAAAAAGAAAACAAACAAACAAAAAAAACCCTCCTTCATTTGCCAACTCCTCAAGCTATCACCCCACCTTCCTTCTCCTTTTCAGTGTTAATTTCCTAGAAAGAGTAGTTAATATTCATTTATCTACTTCTCCTCCAACCTCTTATTTCTTAGAGCCTTGTAATCTAGTTTCAGTTTCTGCCATTTTCAGGTCATCTATTACGAAGGAAGCAAGCAAGCAGTCATTTACCAAATGCTTCCTATTTGCCAGGAATACACTAAAGTGAGCCAGGAGCTGTGTGTTGAATGTTTAACAACTGCCTGGGGGAGGGGAAAGCATGTATGACACACTTATTAACTTATTAACATTTTCTTAAGTCTAGACAATCAACAAAGCAAAAACTCAAGCTGTGACTTGTAGTATTTGGTGATTTTTCAAGGTATAAATATTCATACAGAAAATTTAATTATTGTATCTTGCAAGCTGGTTGAGCTGATTCCAGCACCTGCCCTCAAAGAGCTTATATTCTAATGAGGGAGAAAGCATAAACTTGTATAAATATATCTGCGTATGAGAACATATATAAGCAGAAGGAAGCTGCATGGGATATAAGGAGGTGGTACTGTGTAGTGAATAGAGAGCCAGTCTTGAACAGAAAGACTCAGGTTCAAGTCCCATCTGAGATACATGGTGTTTGTGTGATCCTGGGCAAGTCACTTAACTTTTTGGTGCTCTAGACCACTCTCTAAGACTACAAGTTGCATAGTAGGTTCCAACCTACATTGGTAGAGAACATTTCCTCAATAGAGAATTCTCTACCAATGAAATCACAATTTCAGTTTCTATTCCTGGATAATATAAACAAAATTAATAAAAGGTAGTTTTGGAGGGAGAGCACTTAAAGCCAGTGAAATCTACCATTTTGTGTAGCAAATCAAACCAATTTATTTGTTTTCATTTTTTTAAATGGATGCAGCTTTTTTCCACTTCTTTGGTTTTGGACACTTTGTTCCCTTGACTTCCATGACAGCTGAATTATCTTCCATCTCCCACCCCCTTAGTGAAGAGTGGAAGAGCACCCCCCCAGCACTTCTTTTTATATACTTTCTCCCTTGAATATCTGTCTGTTTCTACGGGTTCATTTTACCATTTTCACCTGACTTTCCAAATCTCATATAGCGCTCTTATATATCCCTTGAAATCTAGTCTTACATATGGGGGAAGGGAAGAAAAAATAAATTTACATGATAATTCTGTTGTATATTTGAAAGGAATAGCTGGTTGTGCATAGCAGATTTTCAGTTTCATGTACAATCATCTTTTTTATTGTACTGTTATGGAAATGCTTGTTTTATTCCATTAATTAAAAATAAAATTTAAAAAATATCAGTGATCATTTGAAATGTTTAGAAGTTACTTTCAGTGGATTTTTTCATTAAATTTCCAATAAATTAAATTAGGTTTAGCATTGGTGCCTCAAACACAACATATCCCAAATGAAACAGATCATCAGGTATTGTGGGTGCAGTAGAAAGAACACTGGTTCTGGTGTTAGAGAGATCTAGGTTAAAACATACTTCTGATGCTTAATGCCTGTGTGGATTTTTTCATTCATTGTCATATCCCCAGAACTTAGCACATAGTATGCACTAAAGAAATGTGACCTTGGGGCAATCATAGTCTAAGTAGGCATCACAAGTATAGAATGGGCTTGTTGGACTAGATATACTCAAAGATCCCTTTCAGTTTCAAATTTCTGATATTTTGATCTTCCCTCCAAACTTACCTATCCTCTGAACTTTCTAATTTCCATTGAGGATACCAACTTCCTAACTGAAACAGTTTATAACCTCAGAGTCATCTCTGACTCTTCCTCCATCATCACCCCCCCCATAATTAGATGATTAAATAACCAACTGACAAGTCTTATCTATTCTGACTCTTCTATTATATGTCTCATATCCTTCCCCTTCTCTCCACTCACTCTGTCACTGCCTCAGTTTAGACACTCATCAATATTGGTGAGCACAAAGAAGTGATGTCAGCAGGATCACAGTGGAAAGGACCCTGGATTTAGGATCAGAGGACCCCATATTAAATCCTGATTTTGCTATCCTGTCACCTTGGACAACTTACTACCAGTCTCTGGGCCTGTTTCTTCATCAGCAAAATGAGTATTACATTAGATAATTTCTAAGTTTCATTCCAACTCTAAGCTCTATGATTTTACTATTTACGGAAGATAGAATTTCATGCCCTTCTAGCAAAACATTTCTGGGTAGGGGCCTCCTTGGGACCTTCAGAAAATAATACCAAAGTCCTTGCCACCTCTGCCAATACATTCGGTTGGCTCTGAAAATAGAATTGGGACAATGGGAAGAAGTAGCAGAGTAATGTTGAGTGCAGGATAAGGATAAAGGGAAGGGGAAGAGATCTTGTGAGTTGTGATTTAGTTACCAAATTCTGTACTGGTGGGTGACGGATGAGGCTCTGAGGCTTGGGTGATGAGCAGAACCATGGAATAATTCCAGCAGCAAAACAGGAGTGGCAACAGCATGGAATCCACATTCTAAGCCTTTGTGGATTTTCTTCCTCTGCCCTGTTTAATCACATAAGGGCTCTCATGAGCCTACTCAATGGGATAGGGACTGGACTTGTGATTTCAGTGGTGTGGGGTACTTTCACCTGTGCAAGTGAGCACTCTTTATAAAATTTATAGTATTAGAGATTTGCCTAGAACAGATTAAGTGCCTTGCCCAGGGTCATACAGCCAATACCCAAATCTTCCTGGCTCTAAGGCCAGCTTTTTACCCCCTATGCAAAATTGCCTTTTAGAGCCTACTTAAATGGGGAATATTTGAGGGTACGATCCCCTTCAGTCAGTTCGCCTATACTAGTAGTTCCCAATCTTTTTATTCTATTGACCACATCCATAGGTTTGGTCACATTACTCCCTACTAGAGAAGATGCAGAGGCTCCCCATTTTTCTAGGGTAAAATACAAACCCTTCTCTTTGGCACCTAAAACCCTTTGTGCAGCTCCACCCTGACCTTCTAAACTGATTTCTCATTGTTCCCCACCATTTACTCTGCCAAGACCTTTTCTGATTCCTCTAATTTATTAAGTTCACTTCAAGATCAAATATTTTGTATTTACTCCTCATATTTATTTATCTGGGTATGTGTCATTTTTATCCAACTCTGTCCCTTCCTCCAGGAAACTGACAGTTCCTTGAGACTATTTTGTTTTTGTCTTTTTATTCTCAGAAACTAGCACAGTATTCTGCACATAATAGGTGCCTAATTAATGCTTGCTGAATTGCATTGACAAGAAACTCCATGGACTACTTCCAATAATTCTTCTCTGGGTTCAGACAGAGTTCTGCTTAGTCAAGTCAGAGGATGGCCATGCCCAGTGGTTATCTGGTAACTACTTTCAAGCTATTTTTTTTGTTTCTAATAATGAAATCATTCAAAGTATCTGTGTGTCCTTAACAGTAACCCTTGTGGTAGGAGAGCATGACTTAGCCCAGGGTCATGGGATATAACTGAAAAATTATGGAAGACACTAGGAGACCAGGGGATACAATAAATTTTAGGATGCCCCTAGGGGTGAAACCCAGAATTCACAGAATTATAAAATATTGATCCAAGATTCAAATTAGAGTTCCATACCCATTGTTCCCACTACCAACCCCCAAAGAATGTGTAAACACCTTGAGGACAGGAGATGTTTAATTTTTACTTTTGTACTTCTAGAACATGGGACAGTACCTGGCATATAAGAGAATCTTTTAAAAATGATTAAAATGGATTTTTGTTTTTATCTCTTGTTTTTACATCACCTAGATTTCTCCTGTATCCATTCCACTAAGTACAGGCTTTTAAGAAATGCTTCTGGAAAAAAAAATAGCTTGTTGGTCAAAATAAAGACAGGGAAGACTCCCACAGGAGCCATACATCCACTCTATAGTCCTGCAAAACTAGCCAACTTTCTGTGTTCCCCACAAATGTTATCTTTTCTCTCACCTTCATGCCTTTTCACAGGCTGTTCCCTCTCTCTGGAACATTCTATTCTCCTCACCTTTGCTTCTGAGAATCCTTCACTTCCTCCAAGGCTCAGAAAGTGTAGGATGCTTAAGTTGCCCAAAGTAAAAAATCTGGGTAAACTTCTCCTTTGCTTCTGCCAGTACTGGTTGGAAATCTTGCTTACAGGCTAAAGCATATGACTATGTACTTTGGAATTGTTCAGTATCCAATGCTTGCACTTAGCTTTGAGAAATCCGTGTCCAAGACCTGACTATCCAGGTGACATTTGGACATTCGGATAAGTCATTAAACCTCTCTGGACTTTACCTTCTTCACTTTTAAAATACGGACAAAGGAGAATGGGATTTGCTGAAATTTCCTCCATGGTACTATCCTTCCACTTCCATGACTCTAGGGCTCCAGTAAGAATTTTCTCATAGGTTCATTAATTAGTTTATGGGCTACACTTTGAGAGCCAGGAAAAGTGCTGCTTCTTGCTACAAATTACAATCATCAGGTAGATGCAGGGGTAATAGGCAGAATATCAGATTAGAAATGGGAGAGTGTGCATTACCCCACCTCTTTTCATTTCATTTTAAAATTCTTGACACTTGGACCCTGAGCATTTTCATCAACTAATAACTGTGAGCTCCACTGGCCAGGCTTTTTGGCACAGTCCAATTTGCACCCTCTGTCCAGCCTAAGCCATCTAAATGATTGTCTATGACTTCAGGTTTTTTATTGTCTGAGAGCTTGTTTTGGAAAAGAAGCAGCACATTTTAGTGAAATAACATCTTTCAGACACTTACTTTTAGAGTAACCACCTTTTGGATAATTGGAAAATCTAGGTTGTCATGAGACTGGGGGCCACCTTTGTTGCAACACCTGCACGGAGCTTTCTCTGGTGTTTTTGTCCAAGTTTTCACATTATGTTCTGGTTTTCCTCTTGGTACAGATGATGTTCTCATAGAGGAAGAAAAAGAGGAGGGATGGCAGGGATGAAAGAAAGGAAGATAGAAAGGGAGAAACAGAGAGAGAGGAGGGAGAAAGGAAGGAGGAAGGGGAGAGAAAGAAATCTCTTGCGGTCAGAATTCCAAGGTTCAACATGTCAAATGTCAGACATATTATCTAAGTATAAAAACCCCAAAGAAATGTGAGGTACATGTATGCATATGTGTGTGAACATACATGATATATTCACATCTATATTGGTGGGTGATAGAAAGATAGAGATAGAAGGATAAGTAGATAGATGAATGGATAAGTGATAGACAAACAGAGAATTTAAGTTCTTATTATGTTCCAAACATTACATTAAATGCTGATGATACAAATTCAAAGAGGAAGGCAATATCTTATCTCAAGGAGCTAAAATTCTAAGAGGGGAAGACAACATATAAATAAAAACTAGAAAGCAGCTTTGATGTAGACTTGGTGACTAGGAAGTGGGGTAGAGCCTTGGTTCCAGGCAAAATAAGGTTAAAAACTCACCTTTTGGGTTCCAGGTACTGTGGGGGAAGAGTCCAACATTTCTTTGGAGAGGAAGTGAGGATGACCAGAGTAGAGGGTGCATGACATGGAGCTGATATACCAGAACTGAAGAGAAGGAGAAGGGTTAGGTTTTATTTGGAAAAGTGTGGGATAACGGCAATGATTCCAAGTGTCTTCCAGAAATAAATATCCTTCATTTTAATCTTCTAGTGGTCAGCTAGGTGATGCAGGCTTCAGGCATGGAGTCTTCCTGACTCCAAATAGAGTCTCAGACACTTAGTTGCTATGTGACCCTGTACAAGTAATTTAATCCTATTTGCCTCAGTTCTCCCATCTGTAAAATGCGCTGGAAAAGGAAATGGAAAACCATTCCAATATATTTGCCAAGAAAACCCCAAGGAGGCACACAAAGAATCAGACATGACTGAAATGACTGAACAACAATAGCCCCAAAAAAGTATCAGTCACTATGCCAGGCATTGGGTGTACCAAATCAATCAACAAACATTTATTAAGTGTTTTAAAAAATGGGTTCTTGCTTTGAAGAATTTAATATTCTAATGAAGGAGACAATAAGGAAATCATGAGGTAACTAAGATATAATAAGTATAAATGGGGGTACTCTGAAAGAAGAAGACAGTAGCAATTGGGAAACCCAGGAGAAGACTCCTGCAAAAGGTAAGATTGAGCTGAGTCTTAAAGAAAGCCAGATAAGCCTGTAAGTCAATCAATAAGCATTTATTAAGCACTTGTTATGTGTCAGGCAATGGGCTAAGTGCTAGGGATACAGAGAGAGGGAAAAAAGTCCCTGCCCTTAAAGAGTTCATAGTCTAATAAGACATATGCAGGATAAGTTTAAGGAAATCTCAAAGGGAAACAATAAGCATTAAGAAGGATCAGGAAAATCTTGCAGAAGGTCGGATTTCAGCTGAGACTTCAAGGAAGCTAAGGAAGCCAAGAGGCAGAGGAAGAGAGGGAAAGAATTCCAGGCATGGAAGATAGTGAAAAACATAGTTGGGAGATAGAATGTATTGTTCAAGGATCACTAAGAAAGCTACTGCTATAATAGAATAGAATGTGGAGGAGAATAAGAAGACTGGAAAAATTTTAAGGGACCAGATAATGAAGAGTTTTAAATGCCAAAGAGTTTGTACTTGATCCTAGAGGCAAGAGGCAATCACGGGAGCTCTTTAAGTTGGGGGGTGGAAAGAGAAGAATGTGATATGGTCATAAATTCTGCTTTAGGAAAATCACTTTGGTAGCTGAGTGTGGGATGGATTGGAGTAGGGAGAGATGAAACAGGGAGAGCAATTAGAAGGTACAGAAATATTCCATGTGAGAGGGGAGAAGGGTGGTGGCTATGTGAGTGGAGAGTGGAGAAATATAGGAAAAATGGAAACACCAAGATTTAGCAACAGATTGGATATATTGCAAGTGCAAGTAGGGATGGAGAGATGACATGGAAGTTGCAAGCCTGAGTGAATGGCTACAAATTATGGAAGACCACAATTTCCCAGGAATTAAAGCTATACAGTACCCAAATGGCAATGGAAATGCCCAAGATGGGGATAAATTGGCTGAAGTATATTCCCAACAAACAACTGAACAGATAAAATAATGTAAAATACATCATCACAGAGTTGTGTTACTGGAAAAGAAGGCTGATTTGTCATGCAGCAAAAGATAAGGTGAAATCAATGGAAAGCCCAGGTATTCCCAATGGAACCTAAGCAGGGTCAAGGGAGCTAGAACATATTGGGGGGGGGGACTCTTTATTTTGTTGTTTAGTCATTTTTCATTTGTGTCTGACTCTTTGTGACCTTGTTTGTGATTTTCTTGGCAAAGATACTGGAGTGGTTTGACATTTCTCCTCCAGCTCATTTTACAGATCAGGAAACTGAGGCCAATGGAGTTAAGTGACTTACTCAGGGTCACACACCCACTAAGTGTGTGGGGCCAGATTTGAACTCAGGAAGGTGAGTCTTCTTGACTCCAGGGGAAGCGTATATGAACTGTGCTACCTAGCTGCCCTAGAGAATTTATAGGGGGATACTTACAACTATGATTCAGGATGAAGAGATAAATATGAGTGGCCATTTGCACCACTGGAATGAATATCACATCCATTGAAATCATGGATCCATTAAAAACCCATCCAAGTAAGTACTAATGTATATACCTGCAGCTTCCATTGTATAGAAAGTATTAAAATCCCTAATATTTGTGAATCCATTTATTTACTTTATTGTGTTTTGTTCTCTTTTATATTCCTTCAAATGATTCACCTTCAATTTGTTCTCCTTTGCACTCACCTGATTATCAGAAGGGAGAAAAGTATAACCACCCATCCAATCATCAGTCATAAGAATTTTGTTGGTGCCTACAACATACCAGGCACTGGGGTAGCTAGCTGGTGCATTGAATAGAGCACTGGCCCTGGAGTCAAATGGACTTGAGTTCAAATCTTACCTCAGACACTTACTAGCTGTGTGACCCAGGGAAAGTGATTTAACCCCAGTTGCCTTAAACATCCAGAACAATCTCTAGTCATCCTGATACATATATTGCCATAGGACCCAGATGATTTTGGAGAAGAGAGTGAGGTTGGTGACCTTGCGCAGACATCCCTCATTTAAATTCAATTCAGTGCAATTCAGTGTTTCAAGAACAAAGGACCAACAACAATACCAGGCACTCTTCTAGGGTCAGTGCAAAATAGGGTTGAAGTATAAGTCAAATTCTCTGCCTTCAAAGTATTTATAATGACATATGGTTCTTAGAATTAAACAATTACATCATTTTTCACACAGCTACTTTCCTGGATCTCATAATCTCCAGAAAATCATCATTCTGAAAAATTAAATCAGCTCTAACTTCCTCAGCAACCCTATGCCTGGGTACTTCTCCACTGGAGAAGATGAAAGTTGAACATTGGAAACCTCCATCTTTTTCCTCTCCCATTTAAAGAGGACTCTCAGAGAATTCATTTCATTATTTCCCATCTAGCTTCTTTCCTGGATTTTATGATTTCCAGAAACTCATCAATCTGCAAGATAAAATCAATTCTGAAACTCTCATTTACTCAAACCATCATTTCCTTCTGAGGCTAAGGGACTTTATTGAGCCCCAGAGCTGATAAAGTGCCCCTCACCCCAAACACCATCCATTTCTCAATTTCTTTTTATGTTGCCTCTCCCATTGGATTGAAAGCTTCTCCAGGGCAGGAACTGTCTAATGCTTTTCTTTGTATTCTCCATCATTAACGAGCATTGATTAAACACCTACTAAATGCCATGTACTGTGAAAATCTTTGGAAATGCAAAGACAAATATGAAACAGCTGCCCTCAGGGAGCTTACAGTCTATCAGGGAAATAACATGGACTCTTACAGATGCATAGACAATATATCTGAAAAAATATAAGGCAACTTTGGGGGAGAGGCATCAACAGCCTTGAGGATCAGGAAGATAAACAGCTGTGTCTTCTTTCCGCTCTTCACAATCTGAGTGATTCATGTTCAACACTAGTCTGGGCCCTTCTGCACTGAGTAAAGGAATGTGGCGCCAGGTTGGCATCCAGAAGTCATTGTTTAGAATTTCTGGAACATCCTGAAGAGGGAATGTTTTCGGAATAAAAGACCATCTGATTCCTGACAATTGCCCATTCCCTCCTCCTTTCCCTTGCTCTCCTCACCTCCCCCCCACTAACATGAAACTGAATGGGTCTTTTTTTTTTTTTTAGTAACAAGATACATTTTCTTTAATGGATTGGTGAATAATAAGCCAATAAAAGCTCTTAAGCAGGCTCCAGAAGCCCAATTTTGTCTTTTCAGAGGGAACCTTTTCTTGGCTCTTTGTTTCTCTCTCTTCATGTTGCCTGGCCCATCCAGAGCAAGGAGACCAAGTCAGGATAGGGTTGCATGCCTCTCAATGAATTTTTCCCTTTGTTGGAAGCTTTCTCTCTTGGCCTTGTGCCTAGTGGGGCCTGGTATAGAATTGCATTTACCCATGTCATCAAACCACAAGTGAGGCAGTTTGGAGAAATTCCATTTGAAAATAAATGGAAGGCATTTGGTGGTACAGTGGGGGCAGGGGGCAGCTAGGTGGCACAGTGGATAAAGCACTGGCCCTGAATTCAGGAGGACCTGAGTTCAAATCTGGTCTCAGACACTTGACACTTACCAGCTGTGTGACCCTGGGCAACCCTCATTGCCCTCATTGCCCCACAAAAAAAGAAAAAGAAAAGAAGTGAAGGAATTAGGATACAGATCTCTAATCTGTCTCCGGCTTTGTAACTCAATCCTAGAAAATGGCCTGAGATGTGTTGAGGTTAATTCACTTGAAGGAGTCGCACAGATAGTAAGTGTCAAAGGTGGCATATGAATGCAGATTGTTCTGTTTCTAAGCCCCATGTTACTTCTGGAAAATTTGTTCTTTCATTCATTTATCTATTTCAAAATCATTTAGTAAGCATCTATTATGTAATGAGTACTGAGTTATTTGGAGAAAAAATAGTCCCTGCTCTCAAAGAGCTTACATTCTTTCTGAAATTTCATACAGAAAAAAAAATAGACAATGAAATTACTTGGAAGGGTTCTTTATAATGAAACAATTATCCTTCATGCAAGATGTTTTCCTTCACCTTGACCCTTTACTTCAATATATCAAGGCTATATACACATACACATACACGTGTTTATATGTGTGTATATCCTCAGAACTTAATGCAAGATCTGGCTCATAGTAAGTGCTTAATAAATGCTTATTGGATTGGATTGAATTGAATTGAATCTAGCCAAGGGAGGCTTTTTGATACAGTATAGAGAATGCTGAGCTTAGTCTGAGCTCTCACATATAATTCCCACCCCTGATACATTCTGGTTGTATAAGCCCAGACAAATCATTTACCTTTTCAGTGTTTCAGGTAACTAGAAAGTACCCCTTGACAGATACTGGCTGTGTGACTGTGGGTAAGTCCCTTAAATTCCCACTGTTATAGGAAACTCTAAGAAAAACCTAAATCACAGATCTTCATTAATGGAAGGATTTTCCTAACCAGGATTTTCCTGCATCAACAAAATCCCAGCAAACTGACAAAATAAAATATTGGACACACATATATATTTTATATTTCTCCTAAAGTGTTAATGAATACTTATTCAGAAAATAGAAGATTAAAACACAAGGAAAACTAGGACCTAGGCTTGTAAAAAAAAAAAAAGAACAAATCCTGCTTCTTGCTCATTTTTAGATGGATAGGAAGTGATCAATGTGCTTGACAAGAGGACTGGATGGCACCAGGTTGAGTGGTGTCATGTACCAAGAGTCCCACTTTTTGTGGAGTCTATGAGTGAAAGAACTAAAGACTCTTCCCTTCCCCGATGTCCCTGCCCATTCTCCATGTCCATGCCCTTCACACCATATGAGTTTCTACCACAAAGATTATTTGTGGATGAATCTTTTTTCTCTGAAGCTGAGAAGTCCCACAAAAGGGTTCAGAGGAATTAATGCCAAGCCCAGAATGATCCTGCAGTCACTCTAAACACAGCTGAAAAAAGGTGATCAGATGACCTTATCCCAGCACAAAGAAGTAATAGAGATGCTAGCTTCTCTGGGGGAGCCATAGAAAAGGGAATAATAGTGCATGACTAATTGGAAAGGAAGCAGGATGGCCACAGTGAAGAAATTATTGGAGCTAAGAGATGGTGAAAATCAATTCCTGCCAGAAGTAGTACCCTTATAGGAGACTTTTTGGGGGCAGGGAGGGTGGAAGGGGACTTCAGAAGGCGAGAGATTCACAAGATCAATAACTAAAGGTAAAAGATTTAGGGATCCCAATACTAGAGAATATGAGAGCTATGCCATCCTAAATCTGTCTGGATCAGTGGAATCTCTATAGTAGGGATCAGTGGAATCTCTATTTTAGAGATCTCTGGGGTAAGAAATGGGACAAGTCTGGGGAAGCTGGGTGGCCCAGTGGATAAAGCACTAGTCCTGGATTCAGGAGGACCTGAGTTCAAATACAGCCTCAGATGCTTGACACTTACTAGTTGTGTGACTCTGGGTAAGTCGCTTAACCCTCTTTGCCCC
Organism: Dromiciops gliroides; assembly: GCF_019393635.1. NCBI lineage: Eukaryota > Metazoa > Chordata > Mammalia > Microbiotheria > Microbiotheriidae > Dromiciops > Dromiciops gliroides. The sequence goes on from NC_057863.1 coordinate 41,645,896, forward strand.
ACAAAATAAACAAATAAATAAATAAACAAGCAAGCATAGGGAATGGATAAATAGATAGATAGATGAGTAAGTAAATAAATAAATGAGTGGATGAATGAATAAACAATTTAAAAAAAAAAGAAATGGGACAAGTACTCAAAAGAAATGCTTGATTCACAATGACAAACTGTGTATAGGTCCCTGTATAGTCAGTCAGTTAAAAAACATTTATTAAGCTATGATGGGCCAAGCATAGTGATAAGGGCTGTGAATACAAAGAAAAGACAAAAGTGGATAAAGTACTGGCCCTGGATTCAGGAGGACCTGAGTTCAAATCTGGCCTCAGACACTTGACACTTACTAGCTATGTGAGCCTGAGCAAGTCACTTAACCCTCATTTCCCTGCAAAAAAAAAAAAAACCCCAAACCAAAAATCAACCAAACAAACAAAAAAACAAAGAAAAGACAAAAATATGACTCCTATCCTCAAGTATCTCACAATCTAATGGGAGAAAAAACCCAGAAAGGTACATAGAGGTGATATGCAGAATAAATGGAAAGCGATCTGGGAAAGGAAGGCACTACCAAATGGGGAGACTGGGAGAAGCCTCCTGGGGAAGATGAGATTTGAGCTGAATCTTGAAGGAAGCCTGGGGAGTGAGGAGGCGGGCAAGAAAATAAAGTTTCCTAGGTATCGGGGGTGGGGGCCAGAAAGAATAAAGACATTGTGATAATAGATGGTGTATGGTGTTTAAGGAACAGCAAGATGGTTAGTGAAGCTGCATCAGAGGATGAATGGAGGAGAATGAAGAGTAAGAATGAAAAGTTAGGAAGGGTCAGGTTGAAGAGTTTTAAATGCCAAGCAGGGGAGTTTGTATTTGATCCTTGAGGAAAGAGGAAGCCACTAGGGTTTACCAAGGTAAGGAATGAGTGGTCATATCTGTACTTTAGAAAGACATCTGGGCAGCTGAGGAGATGGTCAAACAGAAGGAGGAGAAATTTGAAGCAAGAAGGCCAGTTAGAAGGCTATTGCCAATGAAACAGAGAAGAGAAGATAGTAGCATAAATGCAAAGAGAGGTAAGAAGGAAATATAGAATATTGGCAAATCATTAATAAATTATTGGAGAAGGGAGTGATTGGACAGCGTGGAACAGAAGAGAGAGACAAAAAGAGAGAGAGAGAAATTGAGATGGGGGGGTGGAATAAATATTAAAAAGCCCATGTGCTGCACTGGTATCAAGAGAAAAAGAGGATGCTGCCAGCACATCGGGTAGACCCCTTAAAGCAAACTTATAGGAGAACATGAAAAGAATAGGGCAAGATAGGCAAGCATGGATGGGCTCATAGGGAATGCCTATATCAATAAGACCAAGGATTGTTTGAGTGAGATAATGCTGTTCATCATTTTCTGCCCTCTTCCTCCCCAAAACGGTTTACAAAAGAGCCCTTTTCTACTCCAAGATTGACCTTGGTTGCTATGCTCTCTGTTTTTGGCAAGGATATTAAGCATCAGATTGCTGAGGTAGGTTCTGGTCTTTTTTAGCCTCCTCACTGTGGCAGCTATTTTGCATTAGTTAAACTTTTTTTCCTAATGGAGGTCCTCAGAATCAATGTCTTCACACTTTTCAGAATTGAAAGCATGTTTTAAATGTCAGTGTGTAGTTCTGATTCTGCTCACCTGTACCTTTTCTTTTAAATTGGCACTTACTTTGACCTTTCCTCTAAATAGGTGATGATCTTTCCTTGGTCCTATGATGTTTGACATTGTTTTTATATCAGTGACATGGGAGAAGTCCCAGATGGCCTGCTTATCAAATGTGCAGATGACACCAAGCTGAGAGGGATCGTTGGATGACAGAATCAGGTTCCAAAAAATGTATGTTAACCACCTGAATCTAATAAAAAGAAATTTCATATATAGGATTATAAAGTCTAACACAAAGACAGATTCAAGGAGGCACAGCCAGACAAGAATTTGTGTGAAAAATATCTTGGGGTTTTAATGGATTGTATGCTCAATATGAGTCCATTCGATTCAATTCAGTAGACAGTTATTAAGGTCTTCTATGTTCAAGTCATGATGTTAGTTGTTGAGGATATCAATAGAAAAAGGAAAAACAATTCCCCATCTGAAAGTTTCCGTTTTAATAATGAGATACAACATGTATATAAATAAGAAAATAGAAGCTTAATAAATACTTATTGATGGATTAGGTTAATTTGAGGACACTAAAAGCAATGACAACACACAATATGGGGATGGGGAAGGTAAAAGCAATTTGTTTTAGGAACTAGCACTTAATATGAGCACTGAGGGGTGTTAGGGATTCTAAGGGGCTGAGATGAGGAGGGAGTGCATACTAGCAAAGGTGAAGAAGGCATGCCCTGTTTGTAGAAAGACAAGTAGGTCAATTTGGCTGCCTCATCATAGTTTATGAAGAGAAATAATGTTAAATTAGTCTGGAAAGGTATAGGATTTAAAATTCCAAGCTGAAGATCAAGGGTTTTATCTTAGAGGCAAAGGGGAGCTATGGAAAATTTTTGAATAGGGATTGGAGATGGTTAAGCTTATGTCTTAGGCAAACAAATTTTGTCAGATGTGTGGAAGATCGATTGGAGAGAGGACAGTCTGGAATCAGGGAGATTGAAGAGGAGGCTACTGCAAAAATCTAGTTGGCAAGTGATAATGGCTTAAATTGGGATTGTGTGAGAGGGGACAAAAGGGGCAGATGAAAGAAATATCATAGCGGTAGAATGACAAGCCTTGCTTAGTCATTGGGCATGAAGGGTAAAGTGAAGGGAAGAGGCAAGACTAACTCCTTGGCTGCAAATGTGGGTGACTGGGTGATAGAAGTGCTCTCATTTCTTGGTTTTGACTCTTAACTTCCAGTGCAGTTTTCCCCACTCTCCTGTCTGTTCCATTGAAGTTACCAAGTGTTAAAATGTATGTTGACACAGTTTGGAGGCTCTTGTCATGTTCTTTATGGGACTTGGCTACTTCTATAGTGAATACTGGTGCATAACATGGAATGACCATCTTCATTATGAGTACTTCAGGACACAATGTCTTAGAATCAATACATAATCCTCTGGCATTCAGAGCTCTTCACAACTTGATCTCTCTTCCAGATTTTTAGTGTTCTGACCCATTTTCCCCCTTCGTGATCTGTAATCTAGTCTTCCTGGCTTATTCACTGTAACTTATATGTGATTTCCATCTTTGATTTCCATGCCTTTGTACTGACTCTATCTCATGCTTGGAATCCTATGTCATTTAGCCTCCACTTTTGGAATCCCAATGCCTCCTTCACATGTTGAAGGAGGTCTTTCTCAGTCTTTTCCTCTACTCCAGAGGCCATCACCTCCTTCCTAAGGGTGCCTTGCACCCACTCTTTATGTATATATTGTTCCCCTCCTCCATTGGAATGTAAGCCCTTTGTGGACAGGAACTGTTCTTGCTTCTTCTGTGTCTCCTCAGTACTTAGCACAGTGCTTGCCAAATGATAAACAATTAATAAATGCTTGATAGTTGATTTTAGGGCAAGATAATCAAGTGTCCTGTGAAGTGATACTTATGATTTGGAGGGCTCTCTGACCTGATTTCCAGAGCAGAACATCTTTTGTTTTTTAAGAAAACCATTCAGGGCAGTTCAATGGATAAAGCATAGGCCCTGGATTCAGGAGGACCTGAGTTCAAATCTGATCTCAGACACTTGACACTTACTAGCTGTGTGACCCTGGGCAAGTCAGTTAACCCTCATTGCCCCACAAAAAAAAGAAAAGAAAAAAGAAAAAAAAAAGAAAACCATCTTCTTTCTTATTTACAAACTGCCTTCTCCTCCCAAGACAACTGTTTTTGGGACTGTAGTCTCCTTATAGGAAATCATGCTGGTAAAGTACCTTCCATCTTTTCAGTTGGGCTATGCATGTTCCATTTGAAAAAAATCCCCTTGTGTTCTTTTTCTCCCTGAAGGCTCTCCTGAATTATTATGCAAATCCAAAAAGGTTCCACATATTCATCATCAAGGGGAATTTATAGAAACTTTTCTAACTGGGTATGCAATGAATATTCAGGTCCATTTCAAATGTGCCAGGGTATGTAATGAATTATGTATAATTTTCGATTTCCGCATACTTTCTTTCATTTCTTTGAAAACATGTGCCGCACATTTTACCCTGGCTTCTATAGTTTTTGATATAGCATAATTTTGATTTGAATCATCTTTATTTTCTGACTCGTGGATAGGAAGTACACAAAGTTTGGAGCTCGTCTTGAACTAAAATTGAGATTCCAACTTGACAGTACTCCCTGATACTTAAAATAGTTGCCTAAGATGTTGACATGCAAAGAGGAAGTTAGAACTTCTCAACATTAATGTCTTGCATATGAAATACTGTGTTTGTTGTAGAAAGCCCTCAAACAGTATTTCTGATGTAAACAATTCATGTTTTGTTTATTCTGAGAGGTGCTGAAGGGGACAAGGACCTATTTTTTTTCTTTTCTGTTAGGAAACTTAGATTATGAAATTTCCAAAACTCCAACACCTTTTGGGGCAGCTTAGATGGCAAAGTAGAGAGACACCAGTCCTGAAATCAGTAGGATTTGAATTCAAATCCAATCTCAGACACTTACTCACTGTTTGACTCTGGGAAAGTCACTTAACCCTGACTGTCTCAAAAACAAACAAACAAAAACTTCAATCCCTTTTGACTAAACTACTTTTCTTTCTGCAAAAAAGGTGATATCTTGGTTAATTTTTTAAAAAAAATCACTGGGGCTATAGTATTTAAACAATCCTGGCCTAGGCATAGAAATGTTATCTCAACATGGATTCATTGGATTTGTTGGAAGAAGGAGGAGGAGGAAGAGGAAGAGGAGGAGGAGGAGGAGGAGGAGAAGGAGGAGAAGGAGAAGAAAAAGAAGTAGAAGAAGAAGAAGAAGAAGAAGAAGAAGAAGAAGAAGAAGAAGAAGAGGAAGAAGGAGAAGGAGAAGGAGAAGGAGAAGGAGAAGGAGAAGGAGAAGGAGAAGGAGAAAGAAGTATTACAGGGTGAATTCTTTTTTGGTAGATTAATCTTTTTTTTTTGGTGAGGCAATTGGGGTTAAGTGACTTGCCCAAGGTCACACAGCTAGTAAGTGTCAAGTGTCTGAGGCCAGATTTGAACTCAGGTTCTCCTGACTCCAGGGCCGGTGCTCTATCCATTGTGCCACCTAGCTGCCCCGAGATTAAATTATTTTTAATGGGGGTTGGGGGTGAGAATGATTGTTCCTAAAAACTATTCCATGATGACTGCATATCCTTAAATCACCCCATTTCATTACTTCTGAGTCATTCCTAGATTATCTGACCTTTCATTTTTTTTAACACATTAAAAGTTTTATTCATAAAGTAAAAATGCAGAAAAGCATTATATTTCAGACCACAGACAAGAAAATTCTCCCTTTTGACAAGGAGCTATATAATCCTAACTTTTAGTACTACCTTTTGTAATTTGGAGTTCCCAGAAAGTTGACCTCTCTTCTGTGTGGACCCATATACTCCATTTGAGTCAGTACCAACAAAGGGAAAGGATCTGAACTTTCATCTTTTTTTTTTTTTTTTTGGTGAGGCAATTGGGGTTAAGTGACTTGCCCAGGGTCACACAGCTAGTAAGTGTTAAGTGTCTGAGGCCGGATTTGAACTCAGGTACTCCTGACTCCAGGGCCGGTGCTCTATCCACTGCACCACCTAGCTGCCCCCTGACCTTTCATCTTAACACACTCGATTGTAAACTCTGTTAGGCTAGGTTCCATTTTCTATTTATCTTTGTGCCTTCACTGCTGAGCTACATGAACGTTGGATGATAGATTTCAATCTAGAAGTGACCTTAGAGTAGATCAAATGTAATCTCATTTTATAGCTAAGGAAGCTGAGATATATAGATGGTAAGTGCCTTGTCCAAGGGTACCCTGGGTAGTAAAAATCAGAGATGAGATTTGAACCCATGCCCTCTAACTCCAAATCAAGTCTTTCTCTACTGCACTCAAGTATACTCTGAACTAATGGAGTAACTCACTCCAAGTGAACCATTCCAATGATGCATATATATTACGAATCATTACTAAAGTTCAATTAGCAGAGTCTGGAGTTGAAAGGGAGCAAGAGAGCAGGCGGGATGGTATTTGGAAAATTATGTGGTGCTTTCAAAGATTTCAAACTGCTCTCTGACATAAATATCTGTCTTTTAAAAATATCTTCTTCTTTGATGCTATGTGGATATGTCTTGAAACATCATGGTCTCCAAATAATTAGAATTAGAACACAAAAGGCAATGGAGAGACACGTGGTGGGAGAGATCAGGTGCTCCACAGGACCAGTGATGACTTGTGTGAAAGAAGTGACATAAAAGGCATGAGTCAAGAAATATTTGCTTTTAAAAGAAAAGGATAGTGTCTGGTGATATGAGGGAACGATAATAGATGAGCAGTTAGGGACTCAAGAGGGGAGTATTACACTGTTATTCAAAAAATATTAAAACACCAATGGGGAGACTTCTCAATGCTTTGAAGGAAGAAGTAAAGAAGACTCTAAAGTTCTCTTCCTAACTGTATGTCTCACTTCTCACTTGCTTGAGACTGGATTATAACTTGGGGGTAGGTTATAGTGGGGATTCCTTTCATGTAGGGGTTGGACTCGGTAGTTGCTGGGGTTCTTCAACTCTAGAAATTCTGTGATTCTTTTATTATGAGTTACTTCCTTCATCTCTACTCCAGGTACTCTATTCCCCAGATGTGAAAGTGGAGTTTAAGGGAGATTTTGTTTAACTGAGGTTTGTCAGATGATTGGAGATTCCAGTAAAATGTAAGATGCTTGAGAGCAGGGCAGGGACCATTTGATTTTTGTCTTTGCATGTCCTCACTTAGCATAGTGGCTTGTATGTGGTAGGCTTAACTTGAACAGAATGGCATTAGAAGAAGTAGAAAACACTGACACTGGAATCAGAACACCAAGGTTCAAATTCCACTTTGGAGGCTAGCTGTGTGATCTTGGGCCAGTCACCTATCATCCCTTAGCCAAAATGAAGAAGTTGGACTATCACAGTGGTTCCCAACAGTTTAGTTCCATGAACCACTTTCAGAAATAGAAAAATGGGGCAGCTAGGTGGTGCAGTGGATAGAGCACTGGCCCTGGAGTCAGGAGGACCTGAGTTCAAATCTGGCCCCGGACACTTGACACTTACTAGCTGTGTGACCCTGGGCAAGTCACTTAACCCCAGTTGCCTCACCAAAAAAAAACTAAAAAGAAAAAGAAACAGCAAAGTGTGTGGTGAACACCCAGGGTGATGGAGGAAGACAACACATGAAAGGAAAATGAAAATCTGAGGAGGAAGGAAGGAAAGAGAAGCTACCCATTTAGGGTCATAGTGCCAAAATCCGGAGGATCAGATTCATAACAGGGAGCAGGATAAAGGGAACTGGTAAGCTCCAGGTTAGGGGTGGAGTGGCAGGTACCCACACAGAGAGAAGGAGGAAAAGTCTGGAGAGACAAGAGTGGAGCCAGGAGGGAGGAAAATGTCAAAGGCCTGTCTTCTTCCTGGAATAATAGTCCTAGGCAGAAACTCACCAATCAGAGAAGGGGGTTACAGAGGTGGACACATTTCCAGGATGAGAAGGCTACTGGCACAGAGGTAGAAAAGTCTAGGGAGTTTGAAGGAGAATTGAGAAGGAAGATAGCTATGGATGTGAGTACAAAAGAGTACTTTCATTTTAGAGTCCATAAGGCTAAACACTAAAATGAATAAAATGCTTGCTCTCTAAAAAACATTGACAATAAAAATGATTTTTTAAAAGTTGTGTTTGGAGGAAAGAGAAGAAGGAAGGGATTGACTTACTGTGAGGAACAGATGGTGTCATGGGCCAGATGACAGAGAGATACAATGGCCCAATGCCCATTTCTCCTGCATATTCACTATCAAAGTGAGAATGATCGTTCAACTGGGAAGGAATGAAGAGGAAACTAAGTGGAAAGGGAATCCCAAGATAGGTGAGGAGATATATAGGAAGCACTTAGCTGATGTATATGAAATCCAGTCTCTAGACTCAGATGAATTAACATCACAGAATGATGAAAGAGTGAACAGATGTAGCTAAGGAGCCACTTTCAGTAATCCTGAATAATGAGAAATGGTACAAGATTAGAAACCAGCAGATAGAAGAACCCTGATTTTCTAAAAAGAGAAAAGATTCCCTTTCTCCCAAAGTGATATTTCTTTTCAAAGTTGTTATATCACTTTTTCAGATTGATCTTTTGAGTCAATGTCCAATCATATTTGTTTTTCCCATTATAGTGTCAGCTCTTTTTGAGTAGGGATTGTTTTATTTTCTGTATTTATCTCTCTAGAACCAAGCACAGTGCTGGGCATATAATAGGTGCTTAAGAAATATTTTCTGATTGATTAATACTTAGTTCTGTAAATATTGGTTTAGATCAGAGGTTCCTTAAGGTTCATCTTAAGAGTAATGGAATGGAAAAGTATTTGTTCAGCACTTTCTATGTGGAGAGCACCCTGTTGAATACTAGAAATGTTAACAGAAAAGTGAGATAATACCACCCAACACCTGGCACAGTGCCTGGCACTTGAGAGGAACTTTCTAGATATTTGTTAAGTTGAATTGAAAGGCAATAAGAGGATGGAAAAGATGACCTACAAGTACCTTGCCAACACTAGTTCCATAATCTTATGATTCTATGGATTAGAGCCTAGTAAATTTAATGCTAGAGTCAGTGAAGCACTGGGGATAGAGGGCTGGCCTTGGAGCTGGCCTGAGTTCAAATAATTTCTCAGACAATTACAAGTTATGTGACCTTGGTCAAGTGATCTAACCTCTGTATACCTCACCTTCTCACCTGAAAATGTGAGTGCTGGTCTTGCTGGCAGCTAGGTAGATAGAATGCTGGAACTGGAGTCAGAAAGACCTGGGTTAAAACCTGGCTTTAGAAACTTCCTACATATATGGCCTTGGGCAAGACAATTTAATCTGTCTGCCTCAGTTTCCCCAATAGCAAAGTAGAGATAATAATGGCATCATCTTTCCAGGAGTTTGAGAATTAAATGAAATAATAATTATAAAGTACTTCACAAAACTTAGAGTGCAATATAAATGCTGACAACAATAACAACAACAAGAATAATATCTATTATTATTATTAACTCTATGGGTTCCTCTCTACTCTAATTCTATGATCCTACTATATTACAAGTTTCTGTTCTACATCAATGGAAGGAATTTTCATACCAGTAATTCACTAAACTGATAAAATTACAGGTTCATACCAAAAACAATTTTTTAAAAGCATTAGGTCTTGGAAAGGAATCAATGACTGAAGAAATGAATAAATAAAAAAAGCATTTATGAAGTATTTGCTATGTCATAAGCACTTTGTTGAGTGCTGATACACAGAAAATCCAAACAATTCCTACTCTCCAAGAGCTCACATTCTAATTAAGGAAGACAACACTAACAGGAGTGTGTGTGTGTGTGTGTGTGTGTGTGTGTGTGTGTGTGTGTGTGAGATGGGGGGAAGAAATTTGTCCCTGACCAATTCCCACTCACCTCCCCAACTCTATCCCAGCTGATGAAATAATAGAATAAGACAGGTAATGGAGAGACAAGGGATACATGTGTTCAACAAAATGTAAAGACCCTTTACAAAGTATGGAGTTTCCTTATAGATTTTGAAGGACAACTTGTTATTGATTGGCAAAAGATTGACCATGCCCTTGGTGGCTCAAATGTAGCAAGCTTCCTAGCCTGGAAAGACGGGTGAACCTGGAAGCAGCTTTGCAGAGTGTGATCCTTGCTCCTCTACCAGAGGCCACTGGGGGAGCGTCTCTCTTCTCCCTTTCCATTAGACATGGTATCTTGCCCAATAACAGAAACACCATCTAGTAGGAAGGAGGCAGTCAGAACAAGAAGCAGTTTTAGGGAGCATGATCCATGGTAGCAGAGAACAGAGCTAACAAAGGGTTTGAGGGAGAATCAGCCCTGACATTTGGGAATTGAGCTATAGAGAGAAACCCAGCTGAGACATCCACCCATCAGAGATGCTATCCCCAGTGGAGAACAACATAACAGCATGAGAAGACAAAGGATATGGGTACCCTGAAGTGCTAGAGGTGTGAGTTGCCTTAGTAACATGCTCCCTATGGCTATACCTCCCTACCAGTGTAATTCAAGTTTGTGCTCACTTTTCCCACTGATGGTGTGTGTATTTGTGGGTGAGTATAGCTGAAGTTTGGAGAGGAATGTTTATAGCTGCTATTGTTACTATGCTGATTTAATAAACATCTTTGCTCTGAGCACAGTCCCTGCACAAAGTAAGAACTTAATATGAGATAACAATGCTAAAGTGCTTAACAGTGCCTGACACATAGATGGATTCATTGTATTGATTTTTTCTACCAGTTGACTACTTAAAATAACTGAACTCATGGAGGCAGCTGAGCTCAAGTTTTAGGAGTGTGCATCCACAGATTACCCTTGAATAGAAAATAGCAGTTAACTGTCCAAGAAACCCAACCTGCAAGTGTGAGTTCGGTGCTTGTAACAGCCAAAAGGAATAAAAGAATTCAGCGGGAAGACAATTAGAAAAGCCCAGCTGTTGTTCAGTCATTTTCAGTGTTATTTGACTTTTTATGACCCCATTGGGGGAAAGATGGTTCTTTAAAGTGTTGTGGGAAGGTGGATAGGGTCAGGTGCTCTTTTATCATACCAGAAGCACTGAAATGGACATTTCTCTGGATTGGGAGGGCAGGAATGTACCAGACATTTATTAAGTGCCTGCTAGGGGCCTGGCACTGTGATGAGGCTTTATAAATATTGTTTCATTTAGTCAAAGCTGTGTGGGCAGCCATCTACCCTACAGTCAGGTGGCTAAAGGGGCTGGATTAGGTGGAGTGGGAAGGGGGGGCTCTATGGCTTGGTCCTGCTTGGTTCTGGTTATTTTTTGGCACCAAGGGGGATTATAATATTATAAAAAGTTATAAAAGAGTAGTTTAAACTTAGAAAAGTAAGTATTGATTCCAACACTTGTTGGGGCCAACATGGGTTCATTATAAGAACTTAGGCCAACCTACAGCATTGTATTCATTATGGGAAACCATAGGAAAGTTTGGGGAAAGGGGAAGTCCACACCTATGATTTCAGTTATATAAGAAAATCCCCATGAGGAAACTCATTCTACCAATACAAATTAGTGAGCTGTCTTGCAACTCATAGTATTGAATAGCTACCTGAGGTCACTGAGAGGCAAAGTGGCTGGAACAGCCACTGTCTTCTAAGGTGATCTGGACCCAGGTCTTCCTACCTCTAAGGCTTCACTTCTATCATACTCCAGCATGCTACCTCATCACATAATCTGAAATAGGCATGAGCTATCATCCTCTAGTCAGATAATCACCTTGCAAAGTTTTAGTGAACATTCAGCTATTTTTCAATATTAGAAAACTGAGGCTCAGGAGATTAAGTGACCAACATCATGCAGCTCAAATATTATCTTTTTAGGTAGCAGCAATGTCCAATTTGCTCTAAATCTGCACCCTGTTTAATGATAACTATATAGACCTAGCATTGGGTAGGGATTCAATAAATTCTATTAACTTGGAAATAAATTATTCTGTTCCCTTCCTCTCACCTTAGATTGTGTGTATCAGCTGCCTAGAGCCTCTGTGTCCTTATATGCTCCTGGGGCGGCTAACCCCTTGTACTGTATCTAGAGGGAAATGGACTTGATCAATTCCTTATGTAATGGCTTCTGCACATATTTGGAGTTTTAGCTTAAGTGATGATAAATAATGAAGTAGATCTAAGGGATCCTGCCTGCAATTATCTCAAGACTGGCTTTCTGCATCTCCTGCAGGTGCCCTCACTGGGGAATTACGTAGTCATACAAACGGAGAGAAAATGGAGATGTGAAGAAATATAATACCATCTGTCAAACTGATGATGGATGCTGTCCAAACCTGCAAAGGGAGCCTAAGGTGCTAATTCTATGCACTCTTGATGCCTTTAATTGTGAGAATTTGACAGATGGAAAGATCATTATGCCACTTTTATTTGAGTGGTACATGCAACTGTAGTTTCTGTGCCAGGGGTAATCAGTCACGTTAAAGAATTTGCCACAAAGTACAACTCTGTCTTATTTATACCTGACTAAGTCCTAATTACTCCTCCTCAAAGGGTAGGCCAACAGTAATTGATAAATGCCAAACATTCCCAGCAGTAAATACAACATGGAAGATCCATGTCACAATGGAGTACTGTCTCAAGGTAGCCCTGTTGGAAAATAAGCAGAAAATATACCAGAAAAGTCCCTTCCCACGTATTCCTAATATGATTATTATTTCATTCTTTTCATCTTGTATAATGGATTTCACATAAAAAGAGTCACAGAACAAGTTTCTATCCTGTTTTTTTATATTTAATGTTTGGGGAACTAGTGCACAGATATATAAGATGATTTTCTAAAATTCAATGAAAGTGGGCAGCTAGGTGGCGCAGTGGATAAAGCATTGGCCCTAGAGTCAAGAGAACCTGAGTTCAAATCCAGCTGCAGACATTTAACACTTACTAGCTGTGTGACCCTGGGCAAGTCACTTAACCCTAATTGCCCTGCCCCCCCCAAAATCTATGAAAGTGTTGGGATATACACTCATCTGCTATACACTAAATGAATGTACATTATTAATAATTATAATTTTTGTTTTTAGCCTTTTTCTATCTCTCCAGTTTTCTTACACTTTACTTTCCTCTACACATTCTACTATTCAGCCATATTGGATTATTTGCAGTCCCTCAGCCATGAAATTCCATCACCCATCTCCATGTCTTTGTCTGTCCTCCATGCCCATCCTCACTTCTACCTCTTAGAATCTTTGACCTCTTTCAATTCAGCTCAAACAACACCTTCTAAAGGAGCCCTGCCTAGTCTCCCACCCTTTTGAGCCTTTTCCTCGGTTACCTTCAACTTTACATATCTTGGGTGTACATATGCATTTTCCTTGTTATAGCTGCCCCTTTATATGTAGGCTCCTTGATGGCAGGGTCTGCTTTTGTGTTTTTGACTTTCTTTGTATCTCTAACACTTAGCACAGATACTAACACATAGCAAGTGCTCAATAAATGTTTACTAATTAATTTTAATGGTTAATAATAATGATAGTGGTTTGCATATACAGTATTCTAAGATCTGCATAGTGAATTGCAGATAACTACCCTGGGAAGTAGGTATTATTAACCCTATTTTAGATAGAAAGATAGATAAATAGAGCGTTTATTAAGCACTTAATATGTGTCAGACACTATGCTAAGGGCTGAGGATACAAATACAAGCAAGAAAGTCTCTGCCCTCAAGGAATATACATTCTACTTGGGGAAGACAACCTATAATGCAAATGGGAAGAGGAATGGAGAAAAGGTGGCCATGGTAAAGAGATGGCTGAGAAGTGTATAGAGGCCCATACCCTTGAAAGAAAAGGCAAAAGCTCACCTATCAGAGCCATGGAACCCAGATTTGGAGTCCAAGTTTCTAGTGAGTAAGAGACAATTAAAAAATAGGTCCATGGTGAGGAAATGGCTGCTCTTTTACAGATGAAGAAAGTGAAGGCATGTGAGGGATCTCACTCATGGCCTCATGCTTAATAAGTGTCAGGGGTGTGATAAAGGTTTAAGTTACTGTTTTTCTTACCCCTTGTTTTCAGCAATGCTTTCACAAGGTGGAAAACCAAAGGAAATTCATCTCTTTCATCTACTCTTGGAGAATTTCCTAGAATCACTGAATGTTAAGGCTGAAAGGGACTTGTAGAGATCATCCGTTGGTTTACAGATGAGGACACCAAGTAGCAAAGAGTGAAATACTTTTAACCAAAGGCATACTGCTAATAGGTGAATTCAAAGCTTGACTATTACTTTAAGTCCAGGAATTTCCACTGCACCCTGATGGCCCCCATCAGCAAGTTAGTGCTGTGGACATTAACTCCCCTGAGTCTCTCGTCTTGTTGCATTAAGAATATTGGCTAAGGCACACCTGTAGTGTGTTTACATTTACTTACAAATTTGTATGTCATCCATCATGTTTGCCAAAGCTTTTTTCAAACATACACAGTCTTCAAATTGTACATGTCACAGATATATCAGACCTCGACCTCTTAGGCAGTGGAGCAGGCTTAATATTAAGGCTTCTTTCTAGTAATAATCCTCTTGCTTTGTTGTGTTCCTGCACAGAATTCCAGAATTTAGCTTGAGTCTCCCAAGGAGTTTTTGGCTATCCTGAAAGCACTCAGGGCCGCCAAAGACTTAAACAGAGAAAAAAGTTTATCAAAGGCAGGAAAGAACAGAGAAGCCTCTTATATCCAAGTCTTTAATCAAAACCAGTAGAAAGCCTCTCCTAGTCAGTGGTTTCCCTCTCCAGCTATTTAGCATATATATACAGCCATACTCAAATAGTTTGTCTATTTCCTTAAGAGAGTGATTATTCTGGAGGCTCTTGCAGGATCTCCAACTCTTTTCTCACCTCCTTCCCTCTAGAATCTGTGTGGCTTCCTTATCTGGCATCATCATGTCTTCAAATAGCAGCGTGTATGGTTCTTTCACTCTGGTTAATGCCCAACCTCATTCTTGCATTCTCTGGGAATACCTCACATGCTTGGCTCCCTGACTCTCTCATTCATAGTATGCCAAGCTGCTCACCTTCTATATGACTGCTGACCTAAAAGCTCTGGATGATATCTGGCCCATGAGCATTTGAGTTTCCTTTCCTTTCTAGGACAGGGGGAGTAATTACTTTGACTCCACTTATAAGATGGCTACTATAAGTACTATTATAATGAGCAAGATGACACTGACATCTTTCACTTGCCTACCCTAAGGGCATTGTCTGATATGCAAAGTATTCTAAAATTCCTCCCAAGATTTCCTAGAGCAGGGCTTCTTAAACTTTTCTACTCATGACCCCTTTTCACAGGAGAAATTTTTACACGACCCTGGGTACATAGGTAAATACAATAGGTATGCAAATCAATCATTTACTACCAAATTTTTTTGATACCCTCACATTCAGTTATGTGACCCCATGGGGTCATGACCCACACTTTAAGAAGCTTAGTCCTGGGGACAGCTAGGTGGCTAAGTGGGCAAAGCACCAGCCCTGGATTCAGGAGGACCTGATTTCAAATACGGCCTCAGACACTTGACACTTACTAGCTAGGGACCCTGGGCAAGTCACTTAACCTTCATTTGCCCCCCACAAAAAACAAACAAACAAAACAAACAAGAAGCTTTGTCCTATAGTGGGGAGCTTAACTTTTTGTGTCCTGGATCCCTATGGCAGTCAATCCCTTCTCAAAATAATCCTTTTAAATGCATAAAATTAAATACAGAAGATTACAGAGGAAATCAATTATATTGAGATACAATAATCAAGGTGCTTTTAAAAAAAGTAAGCTCACAGACCCTAAGTTAAGAATTCCTTGCCTAGAGGGTCTGAGCCTTTGATGTACTGGTAGAAATGAGACATTAGGATACCAATTTGACTTTTAGTGCCATCCCTCACACCACCTTCCACACTTTCATAGAGTTATATTATCTCCACAGTGAACATTCCTGGAGTCTTGGACCAACATCACTCCCTCTCCTTTCTGATTCATATTTCCAGGTGACAAAGCCAAAAGGCTGTCAGTGTGCTGGGCCTAGGATTAATTCCTGGCATGACTGATACATAGAGATGTGGAATCCTTGACCTTTCATGATCTTTAGTCTCTGAAAGACTGCTGAGCTGCAGGCAGTAACCATGAGAGGCCTTAATCAATTCAACAAATGTTTCTAAGCACCTACTATTTGTAGGGTATTGTGCTAGGTGCCAGGGATCAAAGACAAAACAAAAAAAGTCCTTGCTTTCAAAGATAACATTGCCTTGTCCATCTGTTTTCTCTCACTGTCACTATGTGACCCAACAGTCATGAATACCCTTAACACATTCAATACACTATAAACTCTTTGAAGGCAGATGCTATTTTGGCTTTGACTTTGTATTCCAGCATTGAGTACATATAGTCCCTGGCACATAGTAGGTGCTTATTCCACTTCCCTTTCTCTCCCTCTCTCAGATCCCAGTCTTTGTTCAACTGACTTGAATAATGTCTCTCTCTCTCTCTCTTTTTTTTTTGGTGAGGCCAGTATGAGGCCGGATTTGAACTCAGGTCCTCCTGACTCCAGAGCCGGTGCTCTAACCATTATGCCACCTAGCTGCTCTGAATAATGATCTCTTTACATGTAAATAATATTCTGCAGCCTACTTAGACCCATCACTCATCTTTCCACAGCTCTTTAGGTTACAAATAATTTTCATTGCTCTAAGATTATAGCAATTCATGTTTTATGATGATATACTGGGAAAATATTGATATTAAAAAGAGGTCTTTCATAGCAGTGGGCACCTTAGGATACTGAAAATGATTGGGCATTTTCCTAAATCTAAGTCACCCCATATGCTCTTCCGATTTAGTCCTGAGCCCAGATGGCTGTTCATCTATAGCACTTGTCCAAGATAGATGGAATTGATCAATCAATTGAGTATTTGTTCAGCACTTGCTTACTATGTGCCAGGCACCAGGGATGTAAATACAATGAATAAAACAGTTCTTGCTCTCAGGGAGCTTACATTCTATTGTTGGAGGCAACATATACATATATAATAATATACAGAACAAATGCAAATAGATGCAAGGTAGTTAAATATGTTGCTTTAGAGAGGGTGAATGCTAGTAGTTAGAGAAGATCTGGAAATATTTCATGTTGAAGGTAATGTTTGAGCTGGATCTGAAGGAATAGGGGTATTCCATGAGCAAGAAGTAAGAAGATATTACATTCTAGGCATGGGGGATGGTCAATGCAAAGGTGTACAGATGGCAGATGGAGAGCCTTGTTGAAAGAACACAGAGGGGATGTTTGGCTGGATCCCAGAGTTTGGACAGGTGATCAATGTATAATTAATGAACATGGAAAAATAGACTGAGGTCAGATACTGAAAAGCTTTAAAAGTCAAACAGATGAATTTGCATTTTATTGCAGTGGCAATAGGGAGCTTCTGAAGTTTATTGTGTATTGCCCATTGCAATCCATCATGCACTCAACTGTCAAATTGATCATCTTAAAATGGAGATCTGACTACATCAGCCCACCAGTCTATAAACTATAGTGGATCCCTAATGCCTATTTTATATTTGATCCTACAGCTAGGTTCCTTCCACACAGATGCAATCATTCAATGACCTTACATTGACATCAAGTGAGGCATAATGCAAGGAGGCACATGTTTACCCAACTTTCCTAAGTGTCATCGGGTGTGTCTTGCACAGATAGAACTGGTCCCAATCAATGTTGAGTTTCTTCAAATGATCCCATCTAAAAGTGAAATTATAGTAATTGCATTAAGCCCTGATACCTGCTTGTGGATTTGAAAAAAAAATCATTCACCTGGTACCTTAAGGGCCAGAGGAAGGCTTTTTTGAAATCCACAGAGAAGTATTAGCAGCATCTTGCATTCTTTAGGTCTCTCAGCTAATGACGCTGCCAGTGCTCTTCAGGAGAAAATCTCTTGTAAAAACTTCCCTTTTCTGTTTAGTTTTCACTAAAGATACTTTAACGATGTGAATAGACCAGTCTCAGAAGAGCCTCATAGAAATTTGTTTAAAAAAATATGCATATGTGTCCATAGCTGCTAGCACTATGACAAGGAATACTGAGGGAAATGGGCAGTAGGGATGAAGAGAATCTGGCTGCCCATAGAGTAATCGGTCTGACCCTTGCTTCCCCAGGGGTTGGGAGAAGGGACAAGGAAGCAGAGCCTCATAAAAGGAGTGCCAAGACCCTGGAGGCAGAGATGATCCCGGGGTGATGTTTGGTGGAATGGGTCAGTGATATGTAGTGAGATATGGTGCAGACATGGTGTTCACTACAAGGAGGAAAATTGCCGCGCCCCCCCCCCCCCCCCCCGCTATGTAGGTGCCCTGAGTTAAAACCTCATTCACCACATCCTAATTATGGCTCTTATAGCTGCTGATGTCTTCTCAATTACCTTTGGAAGGGGTGGGAGGGACAAAGAAATTTTGGGGCAGAGAAAGACTATTACTCTGGACCCTCTGAACAATGAGAAGGACCTAATTCATTTTCCCACAAGGTGGGCTGGGTGAGTGGTTTTCCCCTTCCTACTCCTGACCCAGGTCTATTCTATCTGTGCTAGAATGAGATGCTGTGATCTCCTCAAGATAAAAATAAAGTTAACACACACTGCTATTTGTCTTTTGTTTCACCTTGAACCATCTAGGATACAAAGTAAACTGTCCTCTGAGGATGGGACATAGATGACTTTGTTACCCAGTGTTTGCTTGTTCAGTTTCTCACATGGACCATGTATCCAGGACCATAGTCTGATATGAAGTATGACATGACAGGATAAAGAGTACCATCCCTAAGAGCTCCATCTCTGTACCTTAATGGGACTCTTAATAGAGGTTGTCTTAATTTATTGTAAACTCTTTTCTGTGTCATATAAGACCCTTCAAAACCTGGGTCCAACCTGACTTTTCAGCCTCAGTATACATTATAGTGCTGAACTTAGAATGAGAAAGACCCAAAACCTATCTTAGATACTACCTGTATGACCTTGGACAAGTCACTTAACTTTTGATTGCCTCAGTTTTCTCATCTGAAAAATGGACACAATAATACTCACCTCATAGTGTTGATAAGGCAACTAGGTGGCATCATGTAGAGAGTACTGGATTTGAAGTCAGGAAGAATAGAGTTCAAATCCTGCTTTAGACATTTGGCAAGTTATGTGACCCTGGGAACATCATTTATACCTTGTTTGCCTCAGTTTACTCATCTGTAAAATGGACTTAAGGATAGCAATCACCTCACTGGGTAATAAGATAATTAGATGGCATAGTAGATAGAGGACTGGACTTGGGGTCAAGAAGACCTAAGTTCAAAATCTTAGACATTTATCCTTTGGGTGACCCTGGTCAAATCACTTACCATTTCAATTTCAGTTAATTCATCCATAAAATAAGGATAATAAGAGTATTGATCTCATAAAGTGGTTGTGAGGTTCAAATGAGACAATATTCACAGAATGATTTTAAAATTCTAAGTGCTATACGAATGTTAGCTGTCATTATTATTATTACCTGGCCCCTTTCACAGACTCTATGGTATAGCCAAACAGGAAGTCTTATTGCTTCTTCAAAGTGACATCGTCTCCCATCTCAATGGTGTTTCACAGGCTGCCCTCATTTCTAGAACGCCTTTGGGTCCCTCCTCTGCCTCATAGAATTCCGAGCTTCCTTCAATGCTAAGCTCAAATTCACCATCCTACATGAAGCCTCTCCTCCTCTTCCTCAGGTCTTACTGTCTCCCTCCCCTGAAAATTATCTTGTACTTATATATTTAATTTGTGTGTGTGTGCATACATTAATTATAAATGTGTGTATATAACACATGTATATTGTATACACATATATACATATATATGTTCTGGTCAGGAGTTAAGAAGACTTGGGTTCAAATCCATCCTCAGACACTTCCTAGCTGGGTAACTCCAAGCAAGTCACTTAACCTCTGTTTTTCTGTTTCCTCATCTATAAAATGAGTGTATTATATAATAACCTACCTCTTAGGGGTGTTGTGAGAATTGAATGAGATACTATTTGCAAAGCACTTAGCACAGTGACTGGCACATAGTAGGAGCTATAAAAATATTTATTCCCTTTCCTTATAGAATATAAGTTCCCTGAAGGTGGGGACTATTCCACTTTAAGCTTTATCTCCAGTGCCTCGCACATACTGTTCCCAAGTCTGATACACAGTAAATACTTCTTGATTGATTGATTGGATTCATTCATTCATTCATTCATTCATTCATTCATTCATTCATTCATTCATTGTACTGCTTCAGAAAGCTCTTAGCTTTGAGGGTTCAGACATCATGATTGGTTGGGAGGATATAAAAAGGGGATGGCCTGGTCCATACTTACAGCTTGACCCATGTCCACTACACAGGGCATTTTATATTAATATGTGATTCTGTGACATTGCTCTCTTTACAAATTTCAGGAGCATGACAGGCAGACCAAAACCACATAATATGTTCTACTTAATAATGTACAGACATTTGCTTTTTTTCCCTTTACATTTCCGATTGGGTCCACATTCTTGTACTTTCATCACATATATGCTCATAGCTGATCTAACAATCACTCTTCTGGATTATAACTGATGCCCTCCCCAACTCCATCACACAGGTGCAGACTGGGTAGGAATCTCCCCTCCTTTCCAAAATCTTAACTTCAATGTTTGTTTCACTTCCAGCACAGATTTCTTCTGTGTTCTAGTTTTTAGCTCCTTTTAGCTTCATTGTTACTTCTTCACATGGAACGTAGAATATCAAGATAGCAGAGTCCACTTACGAGGTTCCATGTTCCTTGTTAATGAGAACAAATTGCTATAGAAACACCAGCCTTTCTCTTCTATTGCTGTCTTCCTTACAGTTTTATCTACAAATAGTCACAGTATTATGCTTTGCTGGATCATGCCCCCAGCTCTTTGGAGGCTTGTTTTCTCAACTATTTTTGGGGGGCAGGGGGGGCCTTTCTGAAACAATACTGCTCATAATCTTCTCTTATCCTTTGCAATGAATGTTTTGCAAATAAGCTTTTCCTCTGAACTACTTTTGCTTCTGGCTGCCATCTCTCTGTCTCTGTCTCTGTCTCTGTCTCTCCCTCTGTCTCTCTGTCTCTGTCTCTGTTTCTCTATTTCTATCTCTCTGTTTGTCTCTTGTCTCTCTGTCTGTCTCTGTCTGTCTCTGTCTCTGTCTGTCTCTCTGTGTCTGTCTGTGTCTCTCTCTGGAAAGGATGTCTAGTATTTGTTGATGGAGGCAGTTACTGGGCTTTCCCACCCTCCTTGTCCTCATTGTTGTGGCATTTTTGCTACAGTTAAACTCTTAGAAATGTTGGTCATCTGACTCTGTCCAACTACTGTACTGCTATGGCTGTGCTCTCCTCTGAGCTCTGATTCTAATTGTTTACACCACTCCTCTTACAAGTAGAGCCTGGAGGTGGCAGCTGAGTGGTGCAGTGGATGAAGCACCAGCCCTGGATTCAGAAAGATCTGAGTTCAAACATGGCCTCAGACACTTGACACTATCTGTACGACTCTGGGCAAGCCACTTAACCCTCATTGCCCCACAAACCAAAACCAAAACAACAAAAAAGAAAGAAATAGAGCCTGGATCTATGATTTCCTTGGCACAGGGAACTCTCAGAAGAGGAAATTTCCTCCAGCAATGAAGGTAGGCAAATTCTCTACAACTTATAGTCTCGGAAGACTTCCTGAAGGCACTGAGATGTTAAGTGACTTAACCAGGCAGCCAGGATGTGTTGAAGACAGAAATGGTACCCAGATCTTCCTGGCTCAATCACTGCCTCTCCTACCACACATTTTACACATAGAATGTCATTGTTTATCGACTTTACGTTGAACATAGGACAACATTATCATAACTGATCCAGTCCTTCACAAACAACAAACCTGTGAGGGAGATGCTATGATTTCCCCGCATTTTACATGTGAGAAAGGCAAAGTTCAGAGTGATGAATGACTTACCCAGGATCACATGAATTCAATTCAATAAATATTTCAATTCAACATTATTACTCTATACCAGACACTATACTAACCATTAATAAATGTCCAAGGCAAGAAGCAAACCCCATGTCCAGCCCTCTGGTCATTATGCTTTCCTGTCTCTCATAGATGAACACATCTGAAAAGGACCTTCAAGATCTTCCAGTCCAACTCCCCCATATAACAGTTGGGGAAACTGAGTCCCAGAGAGATTCAGTGGTATGCCAAAAGTCAACACAGGTTTTAAGTGGCAGAGCTAGGATTTGACCCCAAGTTCTCTGGCTTTAGTAAAAGAATTAAAGGCAGTGGGGCAAAGGAAATCAAGTGCTAGATTTGGAATCCAGAAGATTTGGGTTCAAATCCTGCTCCTCACACTTCTTACATGTATGACTCTAGGCAAGTCATTTTACCTCTGCCTAAATTAGTTTCTTCCACTGTAAAATAAAAGGGTTGGACTAGGTTTCCTCTGAAATCTGCTCTAGTTTTAAATCTTAAAGCATTTGAATTAGTAAATGAAAAAAGCATTTATTAAACACCTACAAGCCAAATACAGTATTCAGGTTCCAAATATAAAAGTGAGACAGTCTTTGACCTCAAAACTCCCTGTATTTTCATATGGGGAGACAACTTAAATACTATGGAGGTGGCCAGGGAAGAGTGTTGGTTTGAAGAGTCCTAGGGATGGTGAGCTGATTCCTAGAGCCGTCTACTTACTTGACCTTTCCAGAAACCATTATAATATTTATTAGATTATTATTACCATATTATTATACTATTACTAATATAACAATATTATTATTATATTATAAGAGGTAGAAAGGAGTTTGACTACAGAGTTAGGGTGCATCAGCAGCAGGGTAAGAATGGAGTGGACAGCTAGATAAGATGTGAAGTATGGTGAGGTCTGGTTAGAGATGCTAAGTCAGGTAAGTTTGCACTGACTCACCCACCCACCCACTCACTCACCCACTCACCCACTCACCCACTCACCCACTCACCCACCCACCCACTCACCCACCCACCCACTCACCCACTCACCCACTCACTGATCCAGGGTTCCTGTGCCCTGAACTGTGGTTTCCCAACCACTCTTGACCCCTTTGAGGGGAGACCTGCTGACTCATACCTCTCTGTATTCCTGGCACTGTTCTGCACACTGTATGTGCTCAGCATTTGTAGTTAACATTGATGAAGAGGTCTATTGATGGATTTTTATCACTTTGTTGAGTGCCTAGAACTCTAGCTATTAGTTCCAGGAAACCACTTGGGAATTATTACAACAGAGATCATTTAAGCAAATAAGCACCTCTGTTGTATGTTAATACAAAAGATTTTCTTAATGTTCTGGGGGAGGCAGGAAGGGGAGAATCTGAATTAAGATGAACTGTCTCAGAAACCCCCATCAAAGCATGCCTGCCACTAAAGTGACTGCATAGAAAAAACAAAACAAAGCAAAACCATGCGGTGAATTAAAAAAATATATATTAAAGGGAAGCAATGGGAAGGGAGCACCAGGGCTAGAAAAAAACAGTGGGCTGGGAGTCAGGAGAACATATTATAGTTGGGAAGGACCTCAGAAATGATTTAGTAAAACCAAGCCTAAACCATTTTCCTCTCTATGAAGTTCTTGACTTGGCCTTTGCTTGTAGGCCACCTGTGACGGAGATCCCACCAGAGAGTTCTTTCAGTGCTGGCCCTTGAGTCAGGAAGACTTGGGTTGAAATCTGAATTCAAACACTTACTAGCTGAGTGACCCCGGGCAAGTCACTTAACCTCTGTCTGCCTCAGTTTCCTACTCTTTAAAGGGGGGATAATGGTAGCCCCTACTTCACAGGATTGTTATGAAAAATCAAATGAGATAATATATGTGAAGTGCTTTGCAAACCTTAAGGAGCTTCACAAATTCTAGTTAATCATTCAATAAGCATTTACTAAGGGGCATTTGTGTGCCAAGAACTATGCTACAAAGAAAGGCAAAAGACAATCCCTGCTCTCAAAGAGTTCATAACCTAATGGGGGAGACAACAAGCAAACAAATATGCACAAACTAGCTATATAACTAAGAAATAGTTAACTGACAGAAGGCACTAGAATTAAGAGGGACTGAAAAAGGTTCCCTGCAGAAGATAAAATTTTAGTTGGGACTTAAAGGAAGCCAGAGAAGTTAGTAAGTGGAGATCATTAGTAGAGGAAGAGCATTTCAGACATGGGGGACAGATAGAGAAAATGCCCAGGGCCAAGAGTGGAGCTGAGTATCTTGTTTGTAGAATAGTCCAGAGGCCAAAGTCACGGGATCAAAGAGTATGTGTCAAGGAGTGTAAGAGTAGGGGGAATAAGTTATGAAGGCCTTTGAATGTCATAAAGATAACTTCATATTTGATCCTAGAAGTGATAGGGAGCCACTGGAGTTCACTAAGTAGGGGAGTGACAGTGTCAGTCCAATGCTTTAGGAAAATTACCTTGGCCAGTGAGTAGAAAATGGAATGGAATGAGGAGGGACTTGTGGCAGGCATCCCCCCCACACACACACTCCAGCAAGCTTTTGGAATAGTCTAAGGTGTAAAATGATGAGGCCTGCACTAAGGTGGTGGCAGTACTAGAGAAGACGAATATATTCAAGAGATGTTGCAATGGTGAAATCAATAAACCTTGGCAAAAGACTGGATATGGGCAGAGGTGTTGCACAACATGATGAGGAGCTGAGATCATGAACCAAAAGGACTGGAAATATAATGGTACACTCAACAATAATAGGGAAATTTGGAAAGGGGGAGGGATTGTTTTAAGGGAAAAGATAACTAATTCAATTTTGGACATGTTAAGTTCAAGATAGATAATCTAGTTTGAGATATCCAATAAGCAACCAGAAATGCAAGACTAGAGATCAGCACAGAGGTTAGGGTTGGGTAAGTAGATCTGAAAATCAAAACCAACAATAATAATAGCTATTATTATATGCATAAACTCGGGGCCCTTTGTCATTCTGGTTATCCTCCTTTAAAGGTTCTCCAGTTCATAATTTCCTTACTAAAAGGCATTATCTAGAACCAAATACATCCCTCCAGAGTTATCTGACAAGGTATAAGTAAAGTGAGTTCATGCCTATATAGTTTTGAATACTCTGTGTTCCTTATTTCAGGTCAAAATAACGATAATTTGGGGGGCTACCATGTCCATAAATTTGACTCATATTGTGCTTGGAGTCCACTGAAACTCCCAAATCTTTTTCTTTGTTATTTCTGCCAAGTCTTTACTTCTCCATCTTGGAATCGTGAAGCTTGTAATTTATTTCCTAAAATGTGCGATACCTGTGTGATCTGTGTTTGGGGCAAACTGCCTCAGTTTACCCAAATAACTCGAGGAGACCACCAAGTCAAGCAGAGACAGATTTATTACATTCCTGCAGGAATGGGCAAACTCAATGACTGAGTCGCAATAGCTAATACATGCCTTGAGCTTTTATAGGAATGTTAGTCAGGGGGGAAGTCCCCATGCACACTAGGGTGAGCTCACAATCTAACATCCAATCCTGTGTCAACCATGATGCGTGTTTAGCTCGTGATCAATGTATGGAGACATGCATATGTGTTCCAGGAACAAGGGGGAAAAGAGGAGGGGGAACAAGGTCAAACTGAAGGAAGAGAAAACAGGGGAGTAACAGTCAGATGTTTCAGATCTCACAGTTCGCACTGACTCCCCCTTCCCCTCCCCCAGGCCCTATCTCTAAAGATATTCAACTTGAATAACAGGAAGAGTCACTCAGGTGTTTCAGCATTGTTTTGTAGTGGTGTTAATTTTAGAAGGATGGCAGGGTTAAAATTTATCTTCGGCTCTGTTGGGAAATCAAAGAAATAGAATAAAAGAATAATCCATTGTTGGGACCCTAGGATCAAGGGGATTCTGCTCTGAGAAAAAGAGACATGTTACTTAACATCTGGTCTCAACTTAATTGCCGCATTTTCTTCTTGAGTCCCAAATATTGAATTGGTGGGCAAACTCCCCAACCCACTCAACAGGGACTGGGGTTCTGACACATGATGGATTGCAGATAAAACTAATATGTAGCTGACAAGTGGGGAGACTGAGCAGAAGCAAAAATGCTGTTAATTGGCAATAAAACTTAAAGGAGGCAGTGAGAATTTGTCAAGCAATAAACTTTTAAACTAACTATACTGGGGCAGGGCTGGGTATCTTCCAGACACCATCCTCAGAGTTTAATCTGACTCAAATCCATAATCATCTCATACATCTGTAAGCTCTCTTTTTATCTCTAGCACCTAGCTACAGGACCCAACACATGGAAGGTGTTTAATAAATACTTGTTGATTAGTAAACTGATTTGTTTAACCAGGCAAAATATAGCAGGACTATATTACCTCTAGAATCCACTGTCACAATCATGTGATCCTCAATATGATATTTCTCTCAGGATTAAATTTTCTTCGCTTGACAAATAAGGGAGTTAGACCGATCCCTATGTCTATCGTTGGTACCTGTCATCAGGAGAAAGGAAATTAAAAGATTCAGTTTGTGCCTATTAGAATGCAAGCTCCTTGACAACAGGGACTATCTTTCTACTTGTATTTCTCTTCCAAGTGCTCAACACAGTGTCTAGTACAGAGAAAATGCCTAACTCATGCTTATTGACTGCCAGACTGTTGCATCTGTGTGTTATATATTCCAGGCTCTCCCACTCTTATGACTCCATCATGTTGACTTTAGTAATTTCTGAAAGACATTATCATCACAAGGGACTTTTTACCCAATACTAAAAGACTTGCCCCAGTCAGTGAAATGGTAACAAGCCCATCTCTAAAAAATAGTGACTTAAACTCCCATAGCCTCAATTTCCTTATCTGTAAAATGAGGGAAACAGATTGGATGGCTTTTGAGGTTTCTTCTAATCCTAGACCTGCGATCCAGTGATTCTAAGCCTCCAGTTTCTTCATCTATAAAATGAGAAGTTGGTTTGTGACCTCTGAAGTCCTTCCTAGCTCTAGAGTCATTATTCTACAAGTAAAGGTGATGCTGGGTGAGAAAGAAAAGGTCTGATTGAGCACACTTGTCTGGCACCCTGGGAGGATTTCTTTAGGTGAAGGAGATAGCAGAGAGGGGGCCATCTTACTGATTCTTTCTCATCTTCTCCACAGTCCTAGCACAGAATCAATAAGGAATTGGACCAAGATACAATGGTCGGAAGCCAAACAGCTCAGTAGCTAAAATCAGCTTTGTCTGTCCACAACTCTATAAATCATATAAAATGCATGTGTCCAAGAGATCTGTATGGTAACCGTGACTTTAGGAGAGAAGATGCATCATAGTAGGATACAGTTTACGTATAAATACTGATAAGTACAGCAACCAATATTGAAAAATTACAACTTTATAATTGGAAGAGAACTCAACTAATACAACCTGTACCTGAAAAGGGATCCTGTCTATAGCATTTCTGACACATGATGCCTGAAAACCTTCAAGGAACTAGAAATTCATTATCTTCGAGGCAACCCGTTCTCCTGTGGAATAGCTATAAATATTAGGAAGCTTTTCCAGTGGCTACCTATCTACTACTTCCCTCCACTACTGCTTTCATTGGAGCAATTAGGTGGTAGAGTGGATAGATTCACTGGCCCTGGAGTCAGGAAGACCTGAGTTCAAATCCAAACTCAGACACTTGACACTTACTAGCTGTGTGACCCTGGACAAGTCACTTAACTCCGCCTCAGTTTTCTCGTCTATAAGATGAGCTGGAGAAGTAAATGGCAAACAATTCCAATATCTTTGCCAAGAAAATTCCAAATGGGATCATGAAGAGTTGACCATGACTGAAACAAATAAATAACAAAACAAACATCACTATTGTATTTGTTTGTAGGAAATAGAAATGTACATATTCAGGCATATATATATATATATATATAAATATATAAAAGCACTTACTGCTGATGGCCTAATTAATCAATAAGCATTTATTAAACACCTAACATTACCAGGCATTGTTCTAGACACTGGGAATATGAATAATGAAGCATCCCTATTCTCAAGGACCATTATTGTATATATCTATATACACACACACATATACACACATAAAACACACATACACACATATATGTATGTGTATATGTATGTCCAACTCATTATGCATATATACATATACTTATATGTATATACATATAAGTTTATACAGACCTATACAATTACTCATATTTACCTGCATATATATATGTTTTATATGTATATGCACATATACACATATATGTATACACATACACACGCTCATATACACATACTTGAGAATAGGGATTTTCCATTTGTATTTGTCTCCCAGTGCCTAGCACAATGTCTAGTAAAAAATAGATACTTCATAAATGCTAACTGATTGACTGATTGATTAGAGCATCAGCAAGTAGTACCAATGATGTTTGTGTGATGCGTAATTATATGCTTATAACCTATAGGTCATAAATCTTAAGGTTAAGCATCTTGTCTGGGCTCTCACAGCTAAGTTTCCAATGTTATATATGAACCCATGCTTGACTCTGAGTGCGCCCACGTGCACACACACACACACACACACACACACACACACACATTCACACACCAATCCTCTGTGCCATGTTGTCCTCCATGATAAATCCTTGGCAAATTGAGAGTCACTCATCATTTGGGGCAGAACTTTTACCCCTTCGGGAAATTTTAGAGGCAGGCTTTCTAATAGGAATCACAAATTAGGAGAGGGTTTAAGGGGAAAAGACCCCTGTGTCCAGTGGTTGGAAGATCCCAAATGGGGCAAAGGAAGATTGTTGAACTTGAATAATGAACGAGGGAGAATTGCCTGAACTAATAGTTTCCAAAATAAAATCAATGCCCTCCCTCTGAATCCCCAGGGAACTGCTTTTTAAATCTCTTCCAGGCACTCTAGGATGAAGTAAGAGATAATTTATCTCAAAAAGGGTTGGCCTATTTTGAGTATGCTGCCCTGAATTTTCCCTTTTCCCCATAATCATCTATTGTCCTGGATACTAAAATTAGCCTTGGTAACAAATGATTTAAAGTCCTCTAATACAAAGTGGTGTCACTGATGGGCTTTTAGAGGAAAAGAATTAAAATTTAGACTCCCCATCATCTTTCCCATCAAGCCCCTTCTCTTTCTTCCCACAATCATTCTTTATCTGGACGATTTTACCAACCTCCAAATCATTATTGCCTTGAATGCCCATCTGGAATATGGAAGACCCTTGTACCTACATCCCCAGAGACACAGGTTCAAGGTAAATTCATAGCGAACTCTTGATGGGGGCATAATGAGCTGAGAGAGTGATTTTGGGGGGATGGCTCTGAAGACTGAAATATCTTCTAGGAGATAATAAGGGTTGTGTCCATACCATCTATAGAAAGATACAATTGTAAAATGGGTTTGAGAACTGACTAGCAGGCTAAGGTTTGAAATTCAGAGGGGTAATTTTTCTCTCTCATCTCTGAGAACATTTTGGAGTTATCATAATGTTTGAATTGGAAGTCAGGAATCCCTAAAGTCATGCATTTTTTAATATTCTGATTTTAAATGCTGATCTCCCTGCTGTATTTTGCCCCTGTAGACTTGGAGAATGTGCTTAAAAATAGTTCTGGGGCAAGTCTGATTTAATAGTATTTAATTAAGGGAAGATTCCCTTTTGAGGATCAGGAACAAATTTTGCAATAGGACTAGCTAGCTGCCTACCCAATGTGAGTTCAAGGGTTATGAGGAAGAGGCCCCAATCTTTCATGAAGTTTCTGCCACCTCCTAAATGATATGAAAAATTTTTAAAGAAAAAAATAAGCCTTTTATCCCATAATTAGAAGGGAGGCTGATTGTGCAAGTACTTTTGACAAAAGAAGTGACTCTTGGAGTTAAATTCACACTTAAATGTAAATGACTGTGAGAGGTAGGAGGAGGGTAACAGAGGCTTAGCCCCAGGATAATAGATCTCCTATGTGTTTAGCATTGTTTGTTCTTCATTCTTGAAGGACCATGACAGATGTCATGACTTTCAATCAACTGGATATAAGTGAGGAAAGGCTGTGCAAAGTCACCAGCCTCACCTTCTCCTCCAGAGCCATGTGGATCCAGTGGCAAGATATATTATCAGGGCCCCTGATGTTTGAGGCAATTGGGGTTAAGTCACTTGCCCTGAGTCACACAGCTAGTAAGTATATGAAGTGAGATTTGAACTCAGGCCCTACCAAATTCAGGGCCAGTGCTCTAACCACTGTGCCACCTAGTTGCCCCATATGTTTAGGAGAAAAGAGTGAAGGAAAGGTAGATTTAGATGTAAAGACAAATCACCATTTCATCTTGATTAAGTGAGTCATTGGATTTGGAATCATGAAGACCCGAGTTCAAATCTTACCTATGACACTACTCAGTGGCCCTTGACAAATTATATAACCTCTGTAAGCCTCAGTTTCAACTATAAAATGGGGGAAAGGATACCTGTACCACTTATTCATAGAGTTGTTGTGAGTTACAAAGAAAATAATGTTTGTAAAGCACTTTTTAAACTTCAGAACTACCAAGTAAGCAACTATCATTATTATTTTGACTAGTGAACATTGTGAGAAGAACTTTGAGAGTAAGGAAGGTTTTCATCTCAGGAACTGACTAGCTCCATGATGATTGGAAGCTACTGAGCCTCAACTATAAAATGAAGAAAAAAGAACCTGCATGCCAGGGATGTGAGGATCAAATGCACTATCATGGGTAAACAGAAACTCATGTAAATTACCAATGTCTATTACCAATGTCTTAGGATCCTGGACCTAGAAAGAACCTCAAAGGCCATCCAGTTCAACTTCCACAATTTATAGGTGGGGCAGCTAGGTGGCGCAGTAGATAAAACACTGGCCCTGGAGTCAGGAAGACCTGAGTTCAAATCCAAACTCAGACACTTGACACTTACTAGCTATGTGACCCTGGACAAGTCACTTAACCCTCATTGCCCTGCAAAACAAAACAAAACAAAGCAAAGCAAAACAAAAAACCAAAACAAAACAAAACAAAAAAACAATTTATAAGGTGATGAAACTGAGGCCCAGGGAGCTGAGGAAATTTGTGCAGAGTCATAGAAATCATATATCAGAAGCAAGGTTTGAGCTTTTGATTCCAGAGCCAGTGCCCATTCCAATGTACTGTGTTGTCTTTTTTTTTTTTTTTGAGGCAATTGAGGTTAAGTGACTTGCCTAGGGTCACACAGCTAGTAAGTGTCAAGCATCTGAGGTCGGATGTGAGCTCAGGTACTCCTGACTCCAGGGTCAGTGCTCTATCCACTGAGCCACCTAGCTGCCCTTTGTCTTTTGTTTTAATGCAAAGTTAACAGCAATAGGGATGAGAAGGAGGAGGAAGAAGAGTGGGATTGTTTTGAGATTTAAAATAATCTTACTCAATTCTGACTCAGCCATCCCACTAATGGGCACATATCCCAAGGAGGTTAAATCCAGAAAGGTCCCATATATACTAAAATATTGATTGTAGCACTTTACATTGTAGCTTTTCGTAGTAGAAAAAAAAAACCATAAAAATCTGGAAACATAGTGTGGTAAAAAATGAAACCTTTTAACTAAAATTTAAAAGAATTGGTTAACAATAACTGAAGGATGCCAGTTTTTGAAGGACCACCCTTTCAGGGGAAGAGACCATGATGAACAACCATGTGCCTGCTAATACTCGGGAGAGTGTGACCGAACATTCCACTTCCAGGGTGCGAGCTTAAAAGCAAGGAGAAAATGGAAGTGGTCTCTCTCTCTCTCTCTCTCTCTCTCTCTCTCTCTCTCTCGCTCTCGCTCTCGCTCTCGCTCTCGCTCTCGCTCTCTCGCTCTCTCGCTCTCTCGCTCTCTCGCTCTCTCACTCTGTACACACATGCTGACTCAGGTTTGACGGTGTGTTTCTGGTGATTGGGCCTGGTCCTCGGTGGCAACACGTGCTTAATGCTGGTTCTCAGCCTGAGGGGTAACTTGGGATTCGGTCAGTTTTATAAGGAATATACACTAAGCTTAGATCTAAGACTATTTATTTGTATTTCTACTTTCCTATTTCTCTAATCAGTATCACCTTGTTTGTTGGCTAATTAATTCCCAAACAATAAAAGCTAAGTAATCCATCTCTAACTAAAGCTCAGAGGCTTCTTTCTCTTACTGGTCTGGGAGATATATAAGGGAAAGGTTAAAGGGGAGTTTAATGCTCTTATATCCAATTTTAAATCTCACAATAGTAATGCCTCTCTACTGGGAAATGGAAGACCAAATTATAGCATATGAAGATATAGTAATGGAATATTATTATAGTACATGAAATGATAATGGAAAAACTCAAGTAAAAGGGTCAGCTAGGTGGTGCAGTGGACAGAGCACGGACCCTGGATTGAGGAGTACCTGAGTTCAAATCCAGCCTCAGACACTTAACACTTACTAGCTGTGTGACCCTGAGCAAGTCACTTAACCCCAATTGCCCCGCAAAAAAAGTGAAAACTCAAGTAAAACTTAGAAAGATTTGCATGAATTAATGCAGCACAAAGCAAACAGAATAAGGAAAAGAATGTCTAGTATGGCTTAGTGGATAGAGCCTGGGAAATGGAGTCAGGAAAGCCCAAGTTCAAATTCTCCTCAGACACATAGTAGCTGTGGGGACCTGGATATCCTTTAAGCTCTTGGACCTCAGTTTTTCCATCTTTAAAAGGAAGAAGTAGAACTAGACGGTTTCTAAGGTCCCTTCTAGCTCAAAAGCTCTGATCCTATAAGAACTGAGAAAAACTTGGAAAGACTTGGATGAACTGATGCAGAGCAAGGCCAGCAGAAACCAGAAAACAATATGGCATGAGAATAATGGAGTTAGGAAGATTTTTTTCTCAAATCCCAGGGCACCTTCAAAGCAAAGTGGATAGATCGTAAGATTTGGAGACAGGAAGGCCTGAGTTCAAATCTTGCCTTAAATATTCACTAGCTATTTAACCCTAAGCAAATCATTTAACCCGTCTGCCTCAGTTTTCTTAGCTGTAAAATGAAAATCATAATAACAACTACTTCCTGGGGTGGTTGTAAAGATCAAGTGAGATAAATGCAAAATGCTTTACAAACTACAGAATACAATATCAATGCTAGTCATTATTTTTTTTCTTTTTTTTTTTTGCAGGGCAATGGGGGTTAAGTGACTTGCCCAGGGTCACACAGCTAGTAAGTGTCAAGTGTCTGAGGCCGGATTTGAATTCAGGTACTCCTGAATCCAGGGCCGGTGCTTTATCCACTGTGCCACCTAGCCACCCCCCAATGCTAGTCATTATTAACTATTATTATTAAACCCTGCCTTAGCCACCAGGTAGCTATGTGACCTCAGGATAAGTCACTTACCTTATATGGACCTCAGCATCTTCATACAAAAAATCAGGGGCAGAGGTAGCATTGGCCTAGATGTCTTCTAAGGTTCCTTCCAGCTCTCAATCCGTGATCCCCCATACCTATAATATGTACAATAATGACAAGGATGTGTAAGAAAACAAAACTGATGTACTTTGGAACTCTGGCCAATGGCAACTGCAGGAGACTAACAATAGACATTCATCCTCCCTTTTGGCAGAGAGGAACTAGACTCTAGATGTGGAATAAAACAAGGACAAGGAGTATGTCATATAGAAATATATTTATTCCTGTATATACATATATTTTAAACACCAATATGGCATTAATAATGCCAATTATATATGCACACACATGTGTGTATGTACATATGTATGCATGTATATATGTAGACCCATGTTTGCTTAGCTCCTTTTTCGCAAAGAAGAGATAGGTAAGGTGGAGGGAGTCACTGGAAAACAACAGCCATTTTAAAAAGAGAGAGAAATTTTTAAATTTAAAAAAGAAATGCGACCACCCACATGTAGATTTTTGATTGCCATCATGTAAACCCGAGCCCCATGTCTGTGGATGGAAATTGGAAAGGATCAGCCACTGCAAACCTCATTTCTGTAAGAGCTGGTGTATTTCCCAAGGCATGACTGTTTTATTACTGTTATTATGAGTGCCCTTTCATACAGGCCCACTCCTTTATTATCTTGGAAAAACTCAAAAGTGAAATGAAAAACAACAGCTTCTTGTCAACCTCCTAGACTTGAAAGCAGCTCGAGTGGGTGGGAGAAAGGCAAACTGTCGAGCTCTACAGACATCATCGCTGAGAAGGCTTTCTTGTGAAATGATGACATACATAAGCCTCCCCTCAAAGGAGGTACCCAGTCAGGGAAGCTATACTATCAATGGAGGGAACTCAGTGACCTTTGGCAATTTCAGTGAAAATAATACCCAGGCTAACCAAACTTAGGCTAAAATGAAGTAATATCTTTAATTATCTTAACATGGTGCCCAGCACATAGTAGGAGCTTAACAAAGAAAGTATTACCTTCCCCCTAAAACTCCTCTGGTTAGAGTAAGGTGCCAAATTGCACATGGCATCAAGGCAAGCTTTGGAAAAGGGAACAACATTGAAACTAGCAGGAAAAGGAGTCAGTCTTACAGGCCAGAATGTTGTACTGAATAAAACTGGATGAAATCAAATAGGGTAAAGTTTTAAACCTGGCCTAAAGAAATTTCACCAGCACGTGATTTGGAACTTATGGCCAAAGAGCACTTAGGTTTTAAAAGATCTGAGTTTTAGTGATCTGAAAACACAACTTGAGTTGATAAAACAATATGGCCGCTAAATAAGCTATATACTATTTTGGGGTGCATTAAGAGAGTCACAGTACCCAGAATTAGGGAATCAGGAGCTCTGATATACTCTACACTGGTTGGACCACAACTTGAGTATTATATTCACTTCTGGAACCTGCAATTTAGGAAGGTCATTAATAAAGATGCCCAGAGGAGAATAAACAGGATAGTAAAGGGCCTTGAGTTCATGGCCTATAAGGAAATGACAGTGTGTGAGGTGTTCAGGGAGGACTAGCACCTCTGGTGTGAGGGCTTGCCAGGCTTTTTCAAGGCTGATCATCAACCTTTGGTGTTTACCTCTCACTCAGCTTTCACCTCTGGCTCCAAGAAGCTGTAGCATGCACAGTGGCCACGTTCTGGTAAAAACCATCTTAGCAGATGGGCTAAATCTGCTCTCAACTTGGTAACCAACAGGCCTCAAACCCATCGGAAAGTTAGGGGTATGTCTACTCCAAGCATGTGAAGACTTTACCTGGGAAGAATTGGCAGATTTGAACAATTTGTTCCAACACCTATGAAGAACTTGGTTAGACATTAAAGACAGCAAGGTGATCCACTGCTTTCTGGGACACCAAAGACATCATCACTTTTGTCTTGTCACTGGAAGAAAGAGTGAGGTTGGTGACTTTGTGTGTGCAACTCTGCTTCATCTAAATCCAATTCACAAGTCAAGGCATCACCTTGTGATTTTACTGGTCCCTCTTCAAAATGAAGGACAAAAAACAATGAGAAATGTTTATCCTGGAGAAAAAAAAAAGATTTCAGGGTGAGATGATAGCCTCCTCAAGTATTTAAAGGGCTGCCAGGAAGAGGAAGGACTAGTTCTGATCTGCTCGACATAAGGAGACTGAACTAATAGCAACATGTAGTTGTGACTTCTGAACACCAGACTACTGTGAGCATGAATCAAATTAAGCTTTCAATTCCTCTCTTTCAGGAACACAGTACAGCTACTTTCCAAGTACCTCTTACCTCTGCCCCATGTGGTGTCCTGTTCTTTGGTATGTCCAGGGGTGTGTTTGTGTGTCCAGCAAGTTGTGTTTTATCCAGTTGCATGTCAATTCAAGTTCATCACTAGAGGTATGTGAGGAAAAATAAAATCATAAGAAAAGAGATTTATAATTAGGTGGGAACTCAGAAAACATCTAGCCCAATGCCCTCATTTTATTTATTTTTATTTTTTAATATAAATTTTTATTTATTTAGAATTTCCCCAAGTTACATATAAAAACAATTTTTTACACTTTTTTGTGGAGCAATGAAAGTTAAGTGACTTGCAGGGTCACATAGCTAGTAAGTGTCAAGTGTTTGTGGCTGGATTTGAACTCAGTCATTCCTGAATCTAGATTCGGTGCTTTATCCACTGTGCCACCTAGCTGCCCTTGATTTTTTTTGGTGAGGCAATTGGGGTTAATTTACTTGCCCAGGGTCACACAGCCAGTAAGTATTAAGTGTCTGAGGCTGGATTTGAACTCAGGTCCTCCTGACTCCAGGGCCAGTGCTCTATCCACTGTGCCATCTAGCTGCCCCTGATTTTTTAAAGCTGTGTTCCAAATTCTCTTCCTCCCTCCCTCCCCACCCCTCCTTAAGAACTCAAGCAATTCAATATAAGCTATACATGTACAGTTGTGCAAAACATTTACAAATTAGTACTAACAAAGCATCTGAATTAAAATCTGGCCTCAGATACTTACTAGATGTGTGACTCTGGGCAAATCACCTCACCCTGTTTGCCTCAGGTTCCTCATCTGTAAAATGAGCTAGAGAAGGAAATTGTAAACCACTCCAGTACCTCTACCAAGAAAACACCAAATGGGATCACAAAGAGTTGGGCATTATTGAAATAACTCAACAACAACAACAACAGCAAAAAAAGAAGCTGATGGTGGAAAAAAAAATCTTAAAAGACAGGAGCAAAGCCCAGAGAGAAGTGGTACTCACTTTCATAATCTGTAGTATGAGGAGACTGGGCTGTTCCAATTACAGTTCCAAAGAGACGAAAGGTAAACTTTCCATGTGAGCCTTTGTACCTGGGAAATATGAAAACACTATAGATCAGAGCTTGATTTAGTGTTTTGTTGACAGTCTAGACTTAGGAAAATGATGAAGAAAATGCAGATTAAATTGAAAGTGTGTTTCATACAACATTTTTTTTCTCAGCACACCTATGGAGAGGACCCACATTGATGAATGGTAGCCATGGAAGGGTACTTTGGCTTGGGAAGGCACAGGACTGATGAGTGGAGCCAAAGGGGAGAAGATTGATGAGCGCACTCATGCTGTTTGTGGCCAGGGAAGCCAAGGAGACTCATAGGCTCCCAGGCCTCTGGAGGAAGATCTCAGTTTTGTTAGCTCAGCTGAGCTAAGATGGAATTCTAGCCTCAGAAAAGACTTACAGTGTACAGACACAAGGGACACAGTTTGCTTCAATGATACCAGGTTCCTTTGAGGGTATAATCAATGACTAGAGGCTGTGTCATGTAGTAGTTAGAGAGCTTTCCTCAAAGCCAAAGGTGCAGGTCCTACTTCTGACACATACTGGCTGAGTGACCCTGGGCAAGTCACTTACCTACCCTTTCAATGTTTTAAGCCATTTTCTAAGACTCCAAGTTTCAGGAAGAAAAACTCATCTGCATGGATAGAATTTCTCATCTGGGAATCCCCATGCCAGTGAAATCACAGATCTAGTCCCTATTGCCATCTCTGGCACTTATAAACTGTGTATATCTGAGCAAGTCATTTAACATCAAGGGGTCTTAGGTAACTCTCTAGGACTTACCTGAATGGATTGGTGAAGGGAGTTCCCACACAGGGAAGTGACCCCATGCTTCTCACAGAAATTCTCTGTATTTGTCTATGAGCAACTTACCCTGAGACTGTTTTGTAGACACTCTTTAGCATCCTTTCAATTGGGTACCTTGAATATTAAGCAGGTTGCATATAAGCAAAATGCAAATGGTTGTAATATTGACTTCTCTGTGGAATTGTTTTAGATTTTGTACATGAAAGAAATTTCAAGTCAAGAAAAAAAGGAGATGGAATAAAATCAGCTGACTCACTTTGATGCATCACTGAAGTATGGAAGTAACTCTGGGATGTGCAAAGGTGATGCCTATGGAGTGCAAGTTCTAGAAGGTCCTACCATTCTACAAAGACTTCAAGTATGGGGCAACTAGGTGGCACAGAGGATAAAGCACAGGCCCTGGATTCAGGAATACCTGAGTTCAAATATGGCCTCAGACACTTGACACTCACTAGCTGTTTGACCCTGGGCAAGTCACTTAACCCCCATTGCCTTACAACAAAAAACAAAAACAAACAAAAAACGACTTCAAGTACAAGACTGATATCCAGCTATGTCGGTTTTCCAAAGATGAGCCTAACTACTCATGGACAGTCTCATCACCACTAGGCTAGCTCCTTGTTGATGAACTGTTACCAAGATCAAAAGACCACAGATTAAAATCAGGAAAGGTTCTGAGAGGCCAGCAAGTACAAACCTCTCACTTTACAGAAGAGACAAGTGAGGCCCAGAAAGATTAAATGACATCCAAGGTCATATGGCTAATAAGTGACTAAGCTAGCATTCGAATCCAGATCCCCTGACTCCAAATTCAGCATGCTTTGCATTGTACCTCTCCCATGGCTACCCATGAAACATACATAAATATATGTGTGTGTGTGTGTGTGTGTATACATACATACATATATATATATACACACACACACAGAGACATATATAATATGTCTGTGTGTTTTTAGATATCCTCAGCCCTGTACAGCCCCTTTCTGTTTCTGTGTAGTGTGGTTGAAAATGGGTACAGAAGATGCTAAGAATCATGCCATTTGTTGACCCTCTAGAAACATTAACTGAGCCATTGCATCTCTAAATGTGAGATCTTTGTCCAGTGAACACGCTTGAAACTGGACAGAATCTGAACCATATTAATCTTGACATTCTCACTATTGAGGAAATCAGATGACAAAAGGAAGTAGACACTAAATGGAAAGATGGCTTCTAGCTTCTCCTTGGAGAGGTAAATAAAAAGTATGGAAAGTTGGTCTGATATGAACCCAAAGGCAACAGTAAATATTTTATGGGCCATCCAGTCACCCTTTCTTGCAATGTTTATGATAAATATTTGCAAATGGAACACAATGAAAATAATCATAGCTTATGTACCAACATCTATTGCAGAGGATGAGGATGAGAAAATCTACAAGAAACTAAATAAGACCCTCAAAATTATTTTTGTTGTTCAGTTATTTTCAGTTATGTATGGTTCTTCATGACTGCATTCAAGATTTTCTTGGCAAACATACTGGAGTGGTTTGCCATTTCCTCCTCTAGCTCATTTTACATGTGAGAAAACTGAGGCAAAGTGGATCAGGTGACTTGCCCAGGGTCACACAGCTAATAATTGTTCGAGATCAGATTTTAACTCAGGAAGATGAGTCTTACTGACTTCAGGTCCAGTACTCTATCCACTGAGTCACTTAGCTGTCCTTCAAATTATATGAATATGTAACTTAAAGTTTGGTGACTTTTGGTGACTAATGCAAAAATGGGGATAAGGTAAGTGTGAAAACTATGCTAAAAATGTGAATCAAGAGTCAGAAACAATACAGGTCAAAGGATTGAAGTTATATGAATGCCTCAAGCCAATATGATGAATGAACAAATGGATGAATCAGCATTTATTAAACACTTGCTATGTTCTAAGCATTGTACAATTTATTGTTTTTGAGAAGATGGTCTCAGAGAAGATCTGAACAAAATTTTTGTGTGACATCACAAAAACTGAAACTGAACAAATTTCAACAAAATGGGTTATGGGGTTAATGGGTTACCAATGTTAGGGTCATTTCAGAAACAGTTTTCTGTGTCTACTCAGACCACAGACTTGTTAAAGCAAAGATCAAAAGCAATACCAAACCTGAAGAAAGAATATGGAAACCAAAGATAATGCTGGATTATAACAAAATTTATTTCTAAAATCTCATAAAGGATGATAGTGGGATGTTATGAGCACTATTGCTTCATAAAATATCAAGGAGAATGGGAGGAAAACAAACTTACTGAAACCTGTGCACAAGTTACACAACTAAGTAAAATCATCCTGAGGACATTTAAAAATGAAGCTGGGAAGAAGACATCAGACAGACAAAAAAATGGAGGAAAATCTCAGTCAGGATGTCGGTAATGTACTCTCTCTCCACCACATTTAAACTCTGATATCACAGTCCCTGACATGCTGCTGGAGAAAGCAGAAACAGCACTGAAGAAAATAAACAAAAACGCCCAGCCAGACCAGATCAAATAAGCACAAAAGTTTGTGATAGAGGCAACACAAATTTGAGGGTGCTCAGGCATCTATTTCCAAGGGATCCCCCAAAGGGGAGGATATCAAGGCTTGGAAAAAATTATGGACATTATTATTATCCCCAAAAAGGTGACTAAGGAAGTATCAATTACTACAGACCCATTTACCTCTGTCTCCACTGCTACAAAATCAAGGGAGGCACAGACATTAGATAAAGGAATTTGCCACTGTCATTGAGGATGCCCAGCACAGACTCCACATCAGAGGGATTTTCTGTCATTGGGGGAGGTTCTTCAAAGGCTCCTGTTCATGCTGACATTGTGCTAATTGCATCAAGTCCCAGAATGTGGTAGAACTTCCAAAATGAGATCCATCATTAAAAAAAAGTTTGTCCTAACCAGCACAGGATAAAAAGAAACCATTGGTTTGGATTATAAAGTCGTACATAGGCTTTGCCTCATATTTCTTCCCTCTCTAATCCATGCCCCACACAGCTGCCAAAGTGATTTTCCTAAAGTGCAGGGAGATCATGCTCCATACACTCTACTGGCTTTTTTGTCTTTAGGATCAAAAATAAACTGCTATAAAGCCCTTTGCAACCTGGCCCAACCTATCATTCCAACCTCAATGTATGTTATTCCCTTTACTGTCCTTGGCAGTCCAGTCAGAACAGCCTTCTCTGTTTCTCACATACAGCATTCTTATCTCTGGGCCTTGTCACTCATGTCCAGAGTTCACCCCTTCCTTACTTGTGTCTGAATTCTTGATTTCCTTCACATCAGTTGTTGTTGTTCAATTGTTTTTCAGTTGTGTCTGACTCTTTGTGACCTCATCTGGGGTTTTCTTGGCAAAGATACTGGACTGGTTTGCCATTTCCTTCTCCAGCTCATTTTACAGGTGAGGACATTGAGGCAGAGAGGGTTAAGTGTCTTGCTTAGGGTCACACAGAAAGTAAGTACCAAGGTCAGATTTGAACTCAGGAAGATTAGACTTTCTGACTCCAGGCCTGGCCCTCTTTCCACTATGTCATCTAGCTGCTGCCAATTTCCTTTCACAGTTTGGCTCAAATGTCAATTCCTATGTGAAGCCTTTCCTGATTGCTCCCTAAATGTCACCTCATATTTATTTTGCATGTAGTTAGGGGTATACATGTTGTCTCCTTGATATGATGTAAGATCCTCGAGGGCAGGGACTATTTCATTTATTGTACTTGTATAACCAATACCTAATACTGTCTCTAGGACATAATAGGTTCTTAATAAATACATGTTGATTGACTGTTTGAAAAACCAATTAGATGATGAATGCTTCCTGTCAGTCATGATTCTGCCATGCATTTGGATGTACAGCCCATAGAGCTAGTCTGTTAGTATACACATAGATAGTCATGGTCTCATAATTTCACATCAACGGTTATAAATGAGTTTCTTTAGCTAAAAGCTTCCATTGTTATGCAACCATAAAGAGGAATCCACTGTCAGCCCTCAGCAAAAATGTGAGCTTGGGAAACAGTCTGTCTTCTATTTCCTTCTGTGGAAACATTCCCAGTCATGTGGGTTTTAATATTTAAGCATTTGGCTCTCCAGAAACAAAA
The DNA here is from genome assembly GCF_019393635.1 of Dromiciops gliroides. Classification (NCBI taxonomy): domain Eukaryota; kingdom Metazoa; phylum Chordata; class Mammalia; order Microbiotheria; family Microbiotheriidae; genus Dromiciops; species Dromiciops gliroides. The sequence goes on from NC_057863.1 coordinate 41,687,250, forward strand.
TACTCCACCTTAAAAGTCTAAAAATAGAACTCCCTGCCCTACGGGGACCTCTTTCTACTTCCAAGCATGCTGTCTATTTATATAGACTGAATTAAGATTCCCTGGCTTAAGCTCACATCAGCAAGGTAAGTAAAAGGATAGATATTTCTCACGCAAGTCATACTAAAAGTACCTCAACCATCAGCTCTAACTACTCAACATAAAGGGTCAGAGGAACATGAGGACCACTCTTCCATCCTGGACTGCAATTATCACTACCTCAGCTCATCTCATTCTGTAACATCAAGGCACACCACAATCATGGATGTTTCTCCAGACATATTAAACTTGGGAGAGCAGATTCAGGCTTACAGCCACAAGATTAATCGATCAATCAGTAAACATTAAATCAGCACTTACCATGTACCAAGCACTGTGCTAAGCATTACATTACAAAGTCATCAAATTCCTTAGAGTATTGGTGTCAAACTCAAGTACAAACAGTGTCACTAAATTGTACATAAACATCCCAACAGATCACTTGGGAGGGTTGCAGGCAGCATTGGATCACCACATTTGTTGCCTCTGCACTTTGTAGGAAGCTCTCCGTGGTGCTTAGTCTATTCTGTTTTTGTATCATTAAATCAACAAGTATTTACTAAGTGTCTTGATATGGTGGATAGTCAGCCTTGAGACCAGGAAGACCTAGTACACTGAGAATGAGAGTGTGGGAATGTGACCTTGAGTCTCTTAATGTAAACAGCAAAAAGCAGCTCCATCCCATGGGAAAACTTACACATAACTGTTGGCCATCCCTGAAACCATGCCTTCGTTGTTCTGTTTCTATAAACATGTGGCCTTACGTGGGGTTGGTGTGGATATCTACACTGTCCTGCCTGTACCTAGAATGACTGGCTTCATAAGTAAGGTCCCCCCCCAATAAAATCTATTTACTTCTATGCAGGTATGGACTGTCCCTCCTTCTTCTGTATGTCAGTATTCTCTCAGAGGTGGGACTATTTCTCAGGATAGACTGCCACCCCACAATTGGCATGATCAGGGCAGAAGAGATCTTCCACCTTACAGTTGTGTAGGTGGCAAGACTTTGAAAAAATAGGCTTGGAAAGAGATGCCTCAAGGCAAAAGACAAGTGATTAGGAATTTTTTTTGGGGGGAGGACAGGATGGTATAAAGGGAAAGAAAATGGACTCTCTCTCTCTCTCTCTCTCTCTCTCTCTCTCTCTCTCTCTCTCTCCCTCCCTCCCTCCCTCTCTCTCTCCCTCCCTCCTTCCCTCGTTCCTCCCTTTCTGCTGGTGCCCAAGTCAGAGAGCTGATAGAAGAGATAGTGAAAGAAAAATACTCAGTGAAGATTATTTGAGATATGATTGGTAAAAGAAGTGTCAGAAGAATATGCAAGAAACAAGATGAAGGCAGTTTTGAAGGATAATCATTCCTTACTCTGCATGTATTTATGTGTGTATACATACATATGTGTATGTGTGTGTATGAATATTTGTGTGATAGTATGGCCTCTGGAGACATCTAGTAAGGATCAAACTGAAAATAACACACTTATGAGTTTTATTTATTATCAGGCAAGGAAGAGTAAGTATTCAAGAGGTTGATAACTGAAAGCCTCATTAGTAAAGGGAGTACTGGGGCCACCACCTCACAGCTGTTGGTCTGTGTGTTTTTGTGTTCTTGTGTTTATGTGTCTCTCAGAGTTTGTGCATCTACAATTGTGTGCACAGAACTTAGAAGGGAAAAAAAAATCTTGCTTGCAAATCTATCTCTTTGTTTTTTGTTAACTAACCCTTTCCCAGGGAAAGGAATGTGAACCACTCTGGGAAGCTTGCTAAGTTTTAAGAAAAGAAAGCTTCCTTTTCTTTACATGCATGAACCATGTCCAGGTTTGGGGATTGTAGAAGAGGAAACAGATAAGAAGAAAAGGAATCTTTTCTCTCAGACCACTTAATGTTTTAACATCATAACCTAATTAGAAACTGAGTTTGGAACTAAAATGCAAATTCTCTACTGTAAATCCCTAAATTGTGGTTTGAATGTTTTTATAAATGCTGACATATTTGAACAAATTTTGGGTTAATGTTATATAGACTATGTTTTAAGGGAATTAAGACTATTTCCCACATCATCCCCAGAATGACAGACATTGTTTTACAGCTAGGGAAAAATGTCATATCATCAGTTATAAAGAGGTGTGTGTGTGTGTGTGTGTGTGTGTGTGTGTGTGTGTGTGTGTGTGTGTGTGTGTGTGTGTGTGTGTAAGGGGTTGGGTAGGTTGTATCAATGAAGTTTCAAAGTGAAGAAAAAAATAGAATTGGCACTTAGAAACTGCCTGCCTGTTATTAGTTCTTTCTTGGTTCACAAAAAAAAGAGAGAAAAGGTTTGTATACATAAGGAAACAGCCAAAAAGTAGATGGATTTGATTACAACACCTAATTAGGAATTTGGGGAGTCTTAAAACTAAAGTTTTAAGTATTGATCAATTTAAAAGTAACTCTCAAAATTGGGGTGTATCTTGAAATTAGAAATTTTTTCTATAAACTATATGATATTCTTACTCATTTTATAATAGGTTATAAATATCTAGGTTGTCTTGCTTCCTCCCTACAAAAAGAGAAACTTATTTAAAGGAGCAAGGAGAGTGAACCTGAGCCCTCCTGAGAACTCCTAGGTAGATAATCTGCAATAGCTTGGCAAAGACCCTACTAGTTAGGTCCATAACTGAGTGATGAGACTTAGTAGGTACTAGAAAAATAACGAAAAATTGGGGGAAATTGGTAATTGTTGTGTGGGAAAAGTTACAAAGAAAAGACCTTGTAGGATCCCTTGATTTGTAAACTTGCCAGGTTTCTTGAAACCATCTGCTTAGGCAAGGTCCAAACATCTTAACACTCCTGGGAAAGAGCTTGTAATGGTTATGGAATTCCTAAACGATGAATGGGGTTACTGAGAATTTGCAAGGATAGAGAAGTGAGTCCTAATGATTGATCTTTATTACTAGGATGAGTTTAAACTCAAGAAGAAGAAAAGAAAATCGACAATGTTGAATAAAATCTTTTGTGTGCTTGAGTCCTAGTAAACTTTTATTGTTTGTTGCAACACCACAAGATACAGCCCTAAGCTGTAATTAGTGAAAGCTGTTATTTGAAGCAAAATTTCTAGGGAATGTCATCTGATATTGTTCTAGGTTTTGAATTCAGGAATAATTGTCTTAAATCAGTAATCCATCATTCTAAAGAAATGCCACAAGCAGCTCAGAGGGAGTGTGATCCTGAATTGCAGGTATGGATGTCTATATCTGGGAAAATATTGAGGGGATGACCTTGGCATGGCTAAAGGCAAGATTCTCTTGACTCAGTTTCCACATTTTGTTACTTCCTTTTCAACAGGAATATTTTAATCTTGGTAATCCTGAGTTATATGGTGGATTTTTTTTACAGCATGATTGGTTGTCATCTGTGACTCTTACCTGAAATCAGAGCTAAAGATACTTTATCCTGGTATACATGTATTAAGTCATTCTGTGCCCTTAGGCTTTGGCCTGGGAGAGCAATTTTGATGCTGCTATAGTCATGCCCCTACTTTTTTTTCTTTTATAGTAATTTTTTATGACCAGGGCAAGTGGTCTGTAAAAAGATATGAGCATAATGCATTTATATATGATCTTACTGTTTTCAGTCTGAATATATTGTCATCCTAAATAACTAAGTAAATTAGTACTTGGGCTTGTCATCTGCCTTCTAATAGTCATATGGTCATGTATAAGATGAAATCCCTGAAGTATTTCGTTCTTTCAGAATGTTATGCAAATAATTGGACAAAAATTTTAAAAGCTTGTGAAACAATCATATATATATATATATATATAAATTTGTAAAGTTAAACTCAGAAATCTGTTTGGATTTAAGGAATACATTGCAATCAATCATCTTAGTGGAGAGTAATGTTTGTGAAATATCTATTCCATTTGAATATGGTTAACAGCTGATCATTTTACTACAGACAACTCATTTGATATAAACTGTTCTCTGTATGCAATAGGGAATTAATTAATTAATGTACACATCTCTTCCTAGGTCTTTTGCTACAATTGAAGTAAAGTCAGCTTCTTATAAGTAAGTTTATTTATGTAACTATTGAACCTAGGTGGTGGAAAGCACTTACCTGCAAAGAATGTTGTTACTTATATTTTAATATATAGGATAAGTTCCTTAATAGCACCTGATCCTTGTAAGGGAAGTTGGAACTGACTGGGATGGAAAATTTTGAGAAAGCAACAAGATCAGATGACTATACACACACACACACACACCCACACATACACACACATAGTTATGTGTGTATGTGTATATACATATATGTATGCATATATGTGTACATATACATGCAATATATATGTATATGTATGTGTGTATAATATGAATGATTCTAATAATTTATAATATAATATAAATTATTCTAATGGGGTGTGTAAAAACTTAAATACTCTGAAATTTCAAGTGAAACTAATTTTATATTCACCTTCTAGCTCTATTGATAATAATATCAGAACCATAAGGTTTGAGCTGGTTTTCACCACTTAAACTAATTATTGGTAAAGTAAAATTTGAGAGGCTTTACTAATTTGTATTGAGATATATGTAGTAAAATCTTTTAGCAGGAACATCTAAGGATCTCTGCAAGTAACTTGAGACCAGAGAAGCAAGTATACTAAATGGGAGACAACTTCAGAACTGCTACAAGAACAAGAACTATTCCAGGATGTCAAAGAAAAGACATTTCCAGAGACCAAATGACTACATAGAACATCTGAGTTCTAAGTTGAAATCTGTTGATTAAATGGACATTGGGAGTGGGTCGATAATCATTACTTTGTTTTTTTGTTTCACAATATCTCTGATGATTTTTCTAAGTTACCTTAGTGATATGCAAATTTCCCCTCTAATATTAGTCCATTGTTCTTATTATATCATGTAAAACTGGTCAATCTTACATTAATTTATATTAATGTCCTTATATTAACTGATCAGGTGAAATTGTGACAGGTCCCTCATTGACAAAAAGGGGAAATTGAAAAAATCAAATGGTCCAGATTGCATTTTGGGTTTTTTTTCTGCTTTTTTCATTTAGAATTTTATCTTCCCCCAATTGCATGTAAAAACAATTTTTTAAACTCTGTGCTCCAAATTCTTTTTATCCTCCCTCCTCACACACCCTCAAGAACATAATTCAATATAAATCATGAAAAACATTTCCATATTAATCAGGTTAGGAAGGAAGACAGACAAAAAAAACTCAAGAAAAATAAACTAAAAAACTATGCTTCAATCTGTATTCAGACACCATCAGTTCTTTCTCTGGAGATGGATCACATTTTTCATCATAAGTCCTTCAGAGTTGTCTTGGATCATTGTTTTGCTGGGAATAGCTAAGTCATTCACAGCTGATCACTGTACAATATTGCTGTTACTTTGTATACAGTACATTTCACTTTGCCTCAGCTCATGTAAGTCTTTCAATGTTTTTCTGAGAGCATCCTGCTCATCATTTCTTATAGCACAATAGTCTATCATCATAATCTCATCCCATAATTTGTTTACCTATTCTCCAATTGATGGGCATCTCCTCAATTTCAAATTCTTTGCACCAGAAAAGGGCTGCCATAAATATTGTTTTGTGCATAGAGGTCCTTTTACTTTTTAGTAGTGGTCTTACTAGGTCAAAGAGTATGCATAGTTTTATAGCCCTTTGTCCATAGTTCCAAATTGCTCTACAGAATATTTGAATCAGTTTACAACTTTACCAGTAGTGTATTAATGTCTCATTTCCCCATACCGCCTACAACATTTGTCATTTTTCTCTGCTGTCCTATTATGCAATCCAACAGGTTATGAGGTAAGTATCCCAGAATTGTTTGCACTTTCATCTTTTTAATCAATAGTGAGTTAGAACATTTTTTCATACCACTATAGATAGTTTTATTTCATTTGAAAACTGTTCATACATTTTGATCATTTATCAGTTGGGAAATGGCTCTTATTTTAATAAATTTGACTCAGTTCTCTATATGTTTTAGAATTGAGACCTTTATCAGACAAACTTGCTTCACATTTTTTCCCACAGTTACTATTGCTAACTGTATTTTCTTCCACCCTATTTCCTCTCCATTCCATTTACTCTATTCTCTATCTCCTTTCACCCTGTCCCTCCTCAAAAGTAATTTTCTGACTCCCAGGGGCAGAGCCAATATGGCAGAAAGAAGCTAGGAATGTTCCTGAGCTTTCCTGTATTTCCCTCAAAAACAACATTAAACCAAGCCTCTAAACAGATTCTGGAACTACAGAACCTACAAAAAGAAAGACAAAATCCTGCTACATGAGAAAATTTAGAAGACTTCAGAAAAGGTCTGTCTCACCTGGGGTATAAGGGGAGGGCGGCTCTCCTCAGTAAAGCTCGGCTCAGTGTGGCTTAGCACCACTCATCTTAGCTGGCAGATCACCTCAGCAAAGCTCCACTCAGTGGCAGCTCAGCACTGTTGTAACTCGACACAGCTGAGAGTGGGGCAGCGGAGAGCACTAAGAAGCTTGCAACTGTGAACCCTGTGCCCCAGGAGAAGACTTCAACTTGATAAGTTTAAAAATAGCCTACAACATGAGCAAGAAACTAAAAAGGACACTTACCATTGACAATTTCTATGGTGAAAGGGAAGACCAAAATTCAAACACAGATGATTTAGTCAAAACACCCACAAGTGAAAACTCAAGAGGAAAGATAATCTTGTCTCAAGACCAAAAAGTCATCTTTGAAGAGCTCAAAAAGGCTTTTAAAAATCAAATAAAAAGGTGCAGCTAGGTGGCACAGTGGATAGAGCACTGGCTCTGGAGTCTGGAGTACCTGAGTTCAAATCCATCCTCAGACACTTAACACTTACTAGCTGTGTGACCCTGGGCAAGTCACTTAACCCCAACTGCCTCACTAAAAAAAATCAAATAAGAGAGGTAGAAGAAAAAATGGAAAAAGGAATAAGAGAAATGAGAGTTACACTGCAAAAAGAAGCACAAAAAATGACTGAGGAAAACAATTCCTTAAAAAAATAAAATTGGCTAAATTAGAGAAAAAATAGCCAAATATAAAAAGAAGTGCAAAAGCTTACTGTGAAAAGTAAGGCCTTAAAAATTAAAATTGAGCAAATGGAAGTGGATAACTCCATGAGACAACAAGAATCTGATGAGCAGAATCAAAAGACTGAAAAAATAGAAGAAAATGTGAAATACCTTATTGGAAAAACAACTGACCTAGAAAATAGGTCCAGGAGAAATAATTTGAGAATTATTGGACTACCTGAAAGCCATGATCAAGAAAAGAGTCTAGACAGAATATGCCAGGAAATTATTATGGAGAACTGCCCTGAAATTGTAGAATCAGAGGATAAAATCATCATTGAAAGAATCCACTGAACACCTCCTGAAAGAGACCCCAAAAGGAACACTTCAAGGAATATAGTAGCCAAACTCCAGAATTATCAGGTGAAGGAGAAAATACTCCAAGCAGCCAGAAAGAAACCATTTAAATACCAAGGAGCCACAGTCAGGATTGCACAGGACCTGGCAGTTTCAACATTAAAGGATCACAGGGCTTGGAATACGATATACAGGAAGGCAAAGGAGCTTTGATTACAACCTAGAAAAACTGATCATTCTCTTTCAGAGGAAAAGATGGATATTCAATGAACTAGGAGATTTCCAAGGCTTCCTGAGAAAAAGACCAGAAATGAACAGAAAATTTAATCTCCAAATACAAGACTCTAGAGAAATATAAAGAGGTAAACAAGGGGGAGAAAAGGGTTGTTCGATGATGTTAAACTGCTTGAGTCCATATGAGGGAGGATAATACTTTTAACTCTTGGGATCTGTATTTCTGTAAAGGTATTGTTATTAAATCAACTTTAATGGGATGATATAAAGAAACTTAAGGGACAAAATAAAAGAAGACTAGGGGGAGGAGAGGAAGGGAGAGGTGGAATAGGGTTAATTATATCAAAGGAAGAGACACAAAAAGAACCCATTACAACAGAGGTAAAGAAGGGAGGGGTGGGCATTGTTGCAACCTTACTCTCATCAGACTTGGTTCAGGAAGGGAATAAAATACACTCCTATTTGTATAAAGAAACTTAGCTTACTTTTTAAGGAAACAAAAGGGGAAGGGGGGAAAGGGTGGTATTGATAGAAGGGAGGGCACAAGTGGGGGAAAAAGGGGCAAGACAAAAAGGGCAGCTGATAAAAGGGAGGACAGATTGAGGGAGGCAGTGGTCAGAAGCAAAACACTGGTCAAGTGGAATGGGGGAAAGAAGGGGGGAAAAGATTACAAAGGGGAAAAGAAGATGGAGGGAAATAAACAGTTAATAATTTTAACTGTGAATGTTAATGGGATGAACTCTCCCATAAAACGGAAGTGAATTGCAGAGTGGATTAAAAACCAGAATCCTACAATATGCTGTTTACAAGAAACACATTTGAAGTAGAGAGATACGCACAGAGTAAAGGTAAAAGGCTGGACCAGAATATATTATGCATCAGCTAAAGTCAAAAAAGCAGGGGTAGCAATTCTTATCTCAGACAAAACAAAGGCAAAATAGATCTAATTAAAAGAGATAAGGAAGGAAACTACATCTTGCTAAAAGGTACTATAGATAATGAAGTAATATCAATATTAAACATGTATGCACCAAGTGGTATAGCATCCAAATTCTTAGAGGAAAAGTTAAATGAGTTACAAGAGGAAATAGTAATGCTATACTAGTGGGGGATCTGAATCTTCCCCTCTCAGAATTAGATAAATCTAGCCACAAAATAAATAAGAAAGAAGTGAAAGGGCTGAATAGAATACTAGAAAAGTTAGACATGATAGATGTCTGGAGAAAACTGAATGGAGATAGAAAGGAATATACCTTTTTCTCAGCAGTATGTGGCACATTTTCAAAAATTGACCATGTATTAGGGCACAAAAACATCATAGTCAAATGTAGAAAGGCAGAAATAGTAAATGCATCCTTCTCAGATCATGATGCAATAAAAAGTACATGTAATAATGAGCCGTGGAAAGGTAGACGGAGATGAATTGGAAACTAAATAATTTCATTCTAAAGAATGAGTGGGCCAAACAACAAATCATAGAAACAATCAATAACTTTATCCAAGAGAATGACAATAATGAGACAGAATACCAAAATCTATGAGATGCAGCCAAAGCATTGCTTTGGGGACATTTTATAGCTCTAACTGCTTACATGAATAAAAAAGAGAAAGAGATCAATGAATGCAACTTAAAAAGCTAGAAAAAGAACAAATTAGAAATCCCCAATTAAATACTAAATTAGAAATCCTGAAAATTAAAGGAGAAATTAATAAAATTGAAAGCAAGAAAACTATAGAATTAATCAATAAAACTAAGAGCTAGTTCTATGAAAAAACCAATAAAATAGACAAACCACTGGTTAATTTGATTTTAAAAAAGAAAGAAGAAAACCAAATTACCAGTATCAAAAATGAAAAGGGTGATCTTACCACCAATGAAGTGGAAATTAAAGCAATAATTAGGAACTATTTTGCCCAAATGTATCCCAATAAATTTAACAATCTAAATGAAATGGATAAATATTTACAAAAACACAAACTGCCCAGGTTAACTGAAAAAGAAATAAATTCCTTAAATAAGACCATACTAGAAAAAGAAATTGAACAAGCTATTAATGAACTCCCTAAGAAAAAATCCCCAGGGCCAGATGGGTTTACAGGTGAATTCTACCAAACATTTAAAGAAAAATTAATTTCCAGTATTATACAAATTATTTGGAAAAATGGGTGAAGAAGTAGTTCTACCAAATTCGCTTTATGACACAAATATGGTGGTGATAACAAAACCAGGCAGAGCCAAAACAGAGAAAGAAAATTATAGACCAATTTCTCTAATGAATATTGATGCTAAAGTCTTAAATAAGACATTAGCAAGGAGATTACAGCAAGTGATCACCAGGATAATACACTAGGACCAGGTGGGATTTATACCAGGAATGCAGGGCTGGTTCAATATTAGGAAAACTAACAACAACCATATCAATAAGAAAACTAACCAAAATCATATGATTATCTCAATAGATTCAGAGAAAGCTTTTGAAAAAATGTAGCACCCATTCCTAATAAAAACACCAGAGAGCTTAGGAATAGGTGGAGCTTTCTTCAAATAATAAGCAGTATCTACCTAAAACCATCAGCAAGCATTATATGTAATAGAGATAAGTTAGAGGCCTTCCCAATAAGATCAGGGGTGAAACAGGGATGTCCATTATCACCTCTATTATTTAATATTGTACTAGAAATGTTAGCCTTAGCAATCAGAGAAGAAAAAGGAATTAAAGGAATTAGAATAGGCAAGGAGGAAACAAAACTATCACTCTTTGTAGATGATATGATGGTATACTTAGAGAATCCTAGAAAATCAACTCAAAAATTATTGGAAACAATTAACAACTTTAGCAAAGTAACAGGATATAAAATAAATCCACATAAATCATCAGCATTTCTATACATGACCAACAAAGTCCAGCAGCAAGAGATAGAAAGAGAAATTCCATTTAAAGTAACGGTATATATTATAAAATACTTGGGATTCTACTTGCCAAGACAAACCCAGGAACTCTATGAACACAACTACCAAACACTTTTCACACAAATCAAATCAGATCTAAATAATTGGAAAGATACCAATTGCTCATGGATAGGCAGAGCAAATGTAGTAAAAATGACAATACTGCCTAAATTAATATACTTATTCAGTGCTATACCAATCAGACTACCTAAAAAATTATTTTATAGAGCTAGAAAAAATAATAACAAAATTCATCTGGAAAAACAAAAAGTCAAGAATATCCAGGGAAATAATGAAAAAAAAGGCACAGGAAGGTGGGTTAATTGTACCAAATCTGGAGCTTTACTATAAAGCGGCAGTCATCAAAACTATCTGGTACTGGCTAAGAAATAGAGTGGAGGACCAATGGAATAGGCACAGGAGACACAGTAGTAAATGACATTAGTAATGTACTGTTTGATAAGCCCAAAGACCCCATCTTCTGGGATAGGAATTCAGTATTTGACAAAATTTGCTGAGAAAATTGTAAGATAGTATGGCAGAAATTAGGCATAGACCAACATTTGACACCTTATACTAAAATAAGGTCAAAATGGGTACATGATTTAGACATAAGAGGTGATACCATAGGTAAATTAGGAGAGAAAGGAATAGTCTACCTTTCAGATCTTTGGAAAGGAGAGCAGTTTATGAACAAGCAAGAGATAGAGAATATTATGAAATGCAAAATAGATGACTTTGATTACATTAAATTAAAAAGGGTTTGTACAAACAGAAGCAATACATCCAAAATTAGAAGGGATACAGAAAGCTGGGAGACAATCTTTATGGCCAGTACCTCTGATAAAGGCCTCAATTCTAAAATATATAGGGAACTAAATCAAATTTATATGAATCCAAGTCACTCCCCAATTAATAAATGGTCAAAGGATATGAACATGCAGTTTTCTGATGAAGAAATCAAAGCTATCTATTCCCATATGAAAAAATGTTCTAAATCAGTATTGATTAGAGAGATGCAAATTAAAACAACTCTAAGGTACTACCTGACACCAATTAGATTGGCTAAAATGACAAAAAAGGAAAATAATAAATGTTGGAGAAGCTGTGGGAAAATTGGAACACTAATGCATTGTTGATGGAGCTGTGAACTGATCCAACCATTCTGGAGAGCAATTTGGAATTATGCCCAAAGGGCTATAAAGCTGTGCATACCCTTTGACCCAGCAATACCACTCTTGGGTCTTTTTCCCAAAGAAATCATAAAAAAGGGAAAAAGACCCATATGTACAAAAATATTTATAGCTGCTCTTTTTGTGGTGGCAAGGAAATGGAAATTGAGGGGATGTCCATCAACTGGGGAATGGCTGAACAAGTTGTGGTATATGAATGTAATGGAATTCTATTGTGCTGTAAGAAATGATGAGCAGGTGGAATTCAGAGAAACCTGGAAGGACTTGCATGAACTGATGATGAGTGAGATGAGCAGAACCAGAAGAACATTATACACAGTATCATCAACACTATGTGTTGATCAACTGTGATAGATTAGATTTTTCTCACCAATCCAACGGAACAAGAATGTTCCAAAGGACTCATGATGGAAAAGGCTCTCCAAATCCAGGGGGAAAAAAGGAACTGTGGAATATAGATGCTGATTGGACCATACTATTTCTTTTGGTTTTGATGCTGTTGTTTTTCTGATTTCAGGTTTTTCCTTTGTGCTCTGATCCTTCTCATATAACATGACTAATGAAGAAATATGTTTAACGTTATTATGTATATTTAACCTATATCAGATTGCCTGCTGTCTAGGGGAGGGGAGGGAGGGGAGGGAGGGAGAAAATTTTGAAATTTGAAATCTTATATAAACAAATCTTGAAAACTATTTCTACATGTAACTGGAAAATAATAAAATACTTTTATTTTTAAAAAAAGTAATTTGCTTCTGACTGCCCCCTCCCCCAATCTGCCCTCCCTTCTATTACCCCCATACACACACTTTATCCCTTTCCCCTTCTACTTTCCTGCAGGGTAAGATAGGTTATTATATTCAATTGAGTCTGTATGTTATTCCCTCTTTGAGCCAATTCTGATGAGAGTAAGGTTCACTCACTCACCAGCACCTCTCCTATCTTCCCCTCCACTGTATATGCTTTTTCTTCCTTCTTTTATGTGAGATACTTTACCCCATTCCACCTCTCCCTTTCCTTTCTCCTAGTGTATGTCTCTCACCCCTTAATTTTATTTTTGAAAGATATCATACCTTCATATTTAACTCAAACCTGTGCCTTCTGTCTAAATATACTTCATCCAACTGCCCTAATAATGAGAAAGTCCTTATGAGTTACAAGTATCATCTTCCCATGTAGGAATGTAAACAGTTTAACCTTTTAATATCCCTTGTGATTTTTTTCCTCTTTGCGTTTTTATGCTTCTCCAGAGTTTTGTATTTTCATCTCTTCTCTAGAGTCGTCTTTTCATCAAGAATGCCTGAATGTCTTCTCTTTGATTGAATTCTGATTTTTCCCCCGAAGGATTATAATCAGTTTTGCTAGGTAGGTGATTCTTGGTTGTAATCCCAGTTCCTTTGCCCTCTGGAATATCATATTCCAAGCCCTCTGAACCATTAATGTAAAAAGTGCTAAATATTGTGTTTTCCTGACTGTGGCTCCACAATAATTGAATTCTTTCTTTCTGACTGCTTGTAATATTTTCTCCTTGACACGGGAACTCTGGGATTTGGCTACAATATTCCTGGGAGTTTTCATTTTGGGATCTCTTTCAGGAGGTGATCAGTGGATGCCTTAAATTTCTATTTTAACTACTGCTTCTAGAATAGCAGGGCAATTTTCTCTAATGATTCCTTGGAAGATGATCTCTAAGCTCTTTTTTTGATCATAGCTTTTGGGAAGTCCAATACTTTTTAAATTATCTTTCCTGGATCTATTTTCCAGGTAAGTTGTTTTTCCAGTCAAATATTTCACATTGCCTTCTATTTTATCATTCTTTGGTTTTACTTTTTTGTTTCTTGATTTCTCATAAAGTCATTAGATTTCATTTGCTCAATTCTAATTTTTAAGGAGTTATTTTCTCCAAAGAGCTTTTGTACCTCTTTTTCCATTTGGCCAATTTGGCTTTTCAAGGCATTCTTTTCCTCATTGCCGTTTTGTACCTATTTTACTATTTGGCATAGCCTTTTTTCATGAGGAAATTGGGGTTAAGTGACTTACCCAGGGTCACACAGCTAGTAAGAATCAAGTGTCTGAGGTCAGATTTGAACTCAGGTCCTCCTGAATCCTGAGCCAGTACTTTATCTACTGTACCACCTAGCTGCCCCCCATAGCCTTCTTCTTAAGGTGTTATTGTCTTCAGTATTTTTTTGGTCTCCTTTATGAAGCTGTTGCCTTTTCCTATGATTTTCTTGTAACACTCTTATTTCTCTTTCCATTTTTTCCCCTCTACCTTTCACTTTATTTTCAAAGTCCTTTTTGCGAGCTTCTATGGCCTGAGACCAACTCATATTTTTCTTTGAAGCTTTGGATGTAGGAGCTTTGACTTTTTTATCTTCTTCTGAGGTTGTATTTTGATTTTCCTTGTCACCATAGGAACTTTCTATGATCAGCATTTTTTTTTCTGTTTGCTCATTTTTGGAGCACTGCTTCCAGGGTGGAGGGTGCACTGTCGCAAGGTTCAGGGGTTTGTGCAGCTGTTTTCAGAGATACTTCTAGGAATTTGTAAGGTTTTAGTTATTCCCAGATGGTATGATTTAAGGAGAGGTATGTTTACCACTCTCCTGGTCTGTGCTATGGTCTGCAAGCAACCACAGGCCTGCTTTTCTGCCCTGGAACAATGAACAAAATCCTGCTCCACTGTGGCTTCAAGCTATGAGCTTGTGCTCCTCCCCAACCTGGAACTGCCATGCAGGACTATAACCTGAATAGAAGTATGGGCAAAACAACCAAGTCCTGCCTCAGTGCTAGCAAAGATCCCTGTACTCTCCTCCTGGCCAGTTGTTTGACTCCCTTACTATCTTTGGGCTGAGTTCCAAAAGCAGCAGCTATTGCTGCTGCTGCTGCTGCTGCTGCTGCTGCTGCTGCTGCTGCTGCTGCTGCTGCTGCTGATTCAGAGTCTCGCAAGGCCTGCTCCTGGTTTGCTAGTACTCTGTCTGCACTGGGTCTGGGTCTGCACTGGTATGGCTTGCACTGGACTGTGCTCCACTCTCACCCTGGTGCAACAGACCTTTCCTGCTGACCTTCTAAGTTGTCTTTGGCTTAAAAAGTATTTCACCCTGTCCCTTTGTGGGTTCTCCTGCTCCAGGAATTGTCTTATGACATTATTTGAAGGTATTTGGAGGGGTCTTGGGGAGAACACAGGCAAGTCACTGACTTTCCTCCACCGTCATGGCTCTGCCTTACCTGATTCCATTTTGTAATTGATTTTAATCTGTATTAAAACAACCCCCCTATTTGTTTAAAGTCATGCAAACCTGGTTTGTTTATCTCTGAACTTAGTTCAGAAATTAAGCCAGCCTGTAAGAGTTCAGTTTAAAAATCTAGCTCTCCCACTAATCATCAAATATCATAGACTCTTTCTTTGCTTCTCTTGGGTTAGAGTGGAAGAAGATTACAACAATTGTGGTAATTCTTTTGTTGGTTATGTTGTTTTCCTACTTGTGCTTGTGTTGCTGTTATGGATTGTACTTCCAATGGGGTTCATTGATAGGTTCCTTTGCTTCCTCCATTTTAATGCAATCCATTTTCATACAACTCTGAGAACTTTGTGGAAGATTCTACCAGAAAGAATGTATGAGCTAGGGGCAGCTAGGTGGTGCAGTGGATAGAGCACTGGCCCTGGAGTCAGGAGGACCTGAGTTCAAATCCAGCCTCAGACACTTGACACTTACTAGCTGTGTGACCCTGGGCAAGTCACTTAACCCCAATTGCCTCGCCAAAAAAAAGAAAAAAAGAATGTATGAGCAGGTGATGAGAGATGGAATGTACAGTGGGAGCAAGAGGTTGGGAACATGACCTCAAGAATCATCAGTAATGTAAATAGCAAAAAGTAGCTCTATACCATGAAAAAATCACGTGACCCTGGGCCATCCCTGACATCCTGACACTATGCCATCTCTGTTCTTTTTCTCTATAACATCTGGCCTGATTTGGGGTCAATGTGGAGATCTGCACCATCCTGCCACCACGCAGAATGATTGACCTCACAAAGAAGCTGCCCCAATAAAATCTATCTACTTCCATGCTAGCATGTACTGCCCCTCTTTTTTTGTTGTTTGTTGTTTTTTGTTGTTGTTTTTTTTGCAGGGCAATGGGGGTTAAGTGACTTGCCCAGGGTCACACAACTAGTAAGTGTCAAGTGTCTGAGGCCAGATTTGAACTCAGATACTCCTGACTCCAGGGCCCGTGCTCTATCCACTGTGCCACCTAGCCGCCCCCTGTACTGTCCCTCTTTGCTCTGTGTCTCAGTATTGTCTTTGAGGTGGCACTATTCCTTATGATAGCCTGCCACCCTACAATTAACATACTCAGGGCAGAACAGATCAGCCATCCTATACCTGCCTCTGACATGTGCTGGCTGTGTAAGCCTGAGTAAATCACTTAATTGCTCTAGGAAATATTCTAAGTTTCAGAAAGAGTACTGCCATGAATTATTAGAGGGAGTTTCCTAACCTCAGAATTTCTTGTCAGAAATATAAGTGAAATATATCAATGAAATCAGATGCCTAATACCTATCCTTTATCCTTCAATGTGCCAGGTGAAAAGCAGTATGGCATAGGTGATAGAGAGATGGCCTCAGAGTCATTAAGAACTGGGCTCATTTGTCACCACTGACACATCCTGACTGTGTGACTCTGGTCTAGTAATTTAAGTTCCCATTGCCCCAGGCAACTGTCTAACATTAGAAGTTGCAGAGCAGGGTCAGCGAGGTGGTGCAGTGGATAAAACACCGGCCCAGGATTCAGGAGTACCTGAGTTCAAATACAGCCTCAGACACTTGACACTTACTAGCTGTGTGACCCTGGGCAAGTCACTTAACCCTCATTGCCCTGCAAAAAAGAAAGAAAGAAAGAAAGAAAGAAAGAAAGAAAGAAAGAAAGAAAGAAAGAAAGAAAGAAAGAAAGAAAGAAAGAAAGAAAGAAATTGCAGCATGTCTTGACAGACATTGGTAGAAGAAAAGGAAATCCCTCACTTGGAGTTCCTAATACCAATGAAGTCACAAGTCCAGACACTCTACCCACCCCCAAAGAAAGTTGGATTGAGCTAGAGAAGGGTTCAATCTCTTGAACACTCACAATAATGAACTAGGAAAGTTTAACATCTATTGTGACACAGGATGAAAGTAAAAAGCATCTTTTTGGTGTCTCTTACTTGAGAACAACCTGGGTGTGGCTGAGCCTTTTCTTGTAGTATCTCCAGGCCAATCAAGCAACAAGAATTTATTACACCAAATGAAGAAGGCCTCCACAAATGCTTATTATAAACAAAGAATGTTGCTGTGTGACATAGAATTCGCTCTTTCACTTCTTTGAACCTCAGCTTCTTTGTCTATAAAATGAAAGGGTTGGATAAAATGATCCTAAGATCTCTTCTGGTTTAAATGTCACTTCCTCCAGGAAGCCTTCTATATTCTCCCTCATCTGAAGAATAGCTTCTTCCACTTCATATGGTATTGATGTATATATATTATCCCTCTGTGAGATTTTCATTCAATAAGCACTAACTAAACTTCTCCTACTGTGAGCAAGGTATTGTTCTGGGCACAAGGGGCACAAAGTCCACAAATGGAAAAACAGTCCCTACCCTCAAGGAGCTTACATCACTGGGAGTTTGCATGACACTCTCTCAGGGGATACAACATATGCACAGATATTCTGAGGAAAGAGGGACCACTAACAGCTGGGAGGATCAAGAAAAGCTTCCCATTAAAAGTAGAAGCTGAGTTGAGCCTAGAATAAAGTTTAAGATTCTTAGATGTGGGGGAAACTGGTGGTACAGTGGATAAAGCACCGGCCCTGGAGTCAGAAGAACCTGAATTCAAATCTGGCCTCAGACACTTGACACTTACTAGTTGTGTGACCCTGGGCAAGTCACTTAATCCTCATTGCCCCTGCCAAAAACAAAAAAGATTATAAGAGGAGGAGGTAGAGTATATTTTAGACCTCGTGGAAAAGCAGGAAAGTGGGAAATGGAATCCTAGAGAAACAGCTAGTTAACCAGTATGGGTAGCATAAAGAGTGCATGGAGGGACTCTTCTGCAAAAATGGAGTGGGGAAAGGTGGGGTCTTCAGGTGTGGAATACTGCTTTTTTAATGTGTTGATTAATTTTGCTTTTGCCTTTTTATAAAAATAAAGATCTTTGTTATCTGGAATGACTGGGAAGGAGAAGGGAAAATGTAGGTAAAGTATATCAATAAATTTTATTTTTTTTATTATACAGGGGACAGCTAGGTGATGCAGTGGATAAAGCACCAGCCCTAGGTTCAGGAGGTCCTGAGTTCAAATCTGGCCTCAAACACTTGACACTTACTAGCTGTGTGACCCTGGGCAAGTCACGTAACCTTCATTGCCATGCAAAAAAAGAAAAAGAAAAGAAAGAAAGAAAATAAAAAAATAAGGATGCAATGGAGTAATGTCAGATGGAAGGTCAGTTGAGGATGGCAGTGATGCTTACCTCCCTCCTCTCAGAAGAGGGGGTGAACTATGAGGCATACTTGCTCAGATATTGCAGTTGTGTTGGTTTGTTTTGCTTAATCTATCAATCAATAAACATTTTATATTCTTTTTTTTTTTTTGGTGAGGCAATTGGGGTTAAGTGACTTGCCCAGGGCCACACAGCTAGGAAGTGTTAAGTGTCTGAGGCTGGATTTGAACTCAAGTCCACCTGAATCCAAAGCTCTATCCACTGTGCCCCCTAGCTGCTCCAATCAATAAACATTTATTAAATAACCAACTATGTGCCTACACTTCTTTGTTGAAAGGGAAGATTGGATAGGAGGATGGCATTGGGAAGTGAAAGTTATCTTTTAAAAACAATGAAATATTGATTTTTTAAAAAAGAAAAACAGATACGCCAAAGGGTCTAAGTTATTTGAGGGCAGGGTTCATTTTTCATTTCTCCAAGCTCTGAGCACCTGCACATGGAATGGGACAAGTCAAAACACTCCTTGAAGTAAATTCCTTACATTGCCTTTGGTTAGTGTCCTGTCTTGAGGCCATATAGGCATTTATGTTTCTAGCAATATAGAACATTGGCTCTGGTCTTTGTTTGCCTGTGTGTGGTCTTTGATCCTGGAGACAGTGACCTTCTGTAGACTGGGCATGCTGCAGAGCCAGTGTTTCTCATTTTCAATAGAAATAGATTCTACAAGGGGATGAACTGGAGCCCCAAAGGAGACTGGATCATGAGCGTTCACATCTGCCCTTGTAGCCAGTCCTAGACATCACATTCTAGCCATCCATCCTCAGAGGCAGGGGAAAAGACAGATGGGCTTTGACAGGAGGATTAACCACCTTCCCCATACCCCCACCTTCAGGTCTGAAGAGGAGGGGGCTTCTGTGATGTTCTGTAACAGACAGTCTGGGCTATGTTTGTGCAGCTGCCCTGTAATTTTTGAGCCTCAAGTTTTCCTGGCTGCTGAATTCCTAGGTGGTGATTTTTGTTGGAAGGGATGAGAAATCTGTAATTAATGCATTAGCGCAGAGAAGACTCAGACAGGCGGCACTTTGTTAATGTCACTCAGTATTTGCCAGAGACATTTGAAATCCTCCCAGTGTTAATGCACTGCAATGATCTTTGTTCTGGAACTGATTTGTTCCCCTCCCTCCTTCTTTATTTCAGTGTGAACTTTCTCAATTTGGAAATTAAGGGAACGGCACAAAATGATTGAGCTGAAGACTCATTGATTTTTATGGAGCTGTGAGCAAACCCTTTGGTTTCACTGTGTAAAAGGGGGTCTGATTAGGGGATCAGCCTCACAGGCGCAGGGTAAAGTTGCCCAGAGAGATAGATGACCAGTTAGGAAGACTTGGGTCCAAACCCTCCCTTTGATCTACTAGCTATCTGACCCCGGGTGTCATTTGGTATCTTAGAACCTCAAATTCCTATTAATGTGAGTCTCAAATGAGCAAATATGTTTAAACTACCTTGCAAGCTTTATTATGTAAGTGTGCATTATTAATATTCTTCCTATTATTGTTATCATCATACTTTCTTTTGTAAAATTTAAAAAACAATTTTTGACCATCATACTTTCAAGGCTCTGATAGGTTTTCCAGAAGGGTGCAACAGAAAAGAACGGCTGAACAGAGACACAAGTTTGAGATAAGAGGGAAAAAAAGATAGAGGAGATGGAATAACATGACAATGATATCCAGGTGCATGGTCCCATCCCTTAAGTCTGGGACCAAATGGGCTGTAATTCATCCCACCTCACACATGTGCAAAGGTGCATACACACACACACACACACACACACACACATACACACACATATACATACCTGCCAGTTGGAATATACAGCTAGGTGAACAATTGTCCAGCATTTCTGGGAGGCAGCATTGCAGCGACTGACATTTCTGCAGTTTCCTGAGCCAAGTGGAGAAGAGCCCAGCCTGGCAGTGACCCACTACTGGAATGGTTACAATTATGCCCCATACTTGCTAAGTTGGGTCACAGCAAGCATTGTAAGTGATTGCAATCACCCTCCACCAAGCCTGCTGCAGAGAGGTTTATATTAAGCAATAGAACTCTGATTTTTTCCCTCTGCATCTCCTGGGTTGTAAAAGAGGGAGAAATAGCCAGTGAGCCTTCCCCCAGGAGGATGATGAGGACCGAGATTTGCTTCCATTGTGACTTCTGATATCTGTGTTTTTGCCAAGTAAATCGTTGTGCTTTTGATGCTACAATGAGATCTAAGAGGTTTTCCCTTTTTATAAACAAAAAAAGATCTTTGTTATGTGGAATGACTCTGGGAAGGAGGGGGGGGGAAGGTTTGCAAAGTATATCAATACATTTTTAAAGGGTACATTGGTATAATAATGTCAGATGGAAGGTCAGTTGAGGATGATGGTGATACTTACCTCCTTCCTCTGTGTTAACAAGAGCTATATCTAACAGGAAGTAAGGACCTTCTGGTGTTTCCTGGGGGAGGGAAGAATGAGCATATTAGAGTAAAACTTAGGAAAAATAGGGCAGAAGGTACCCCCAAAAGACACTGTATACCTCTTGTTGCAACTATTGGGTGCTGAATGCCAGTCACTGTCCCCATGCCCTTTTGTAGACATGGGAAATTAGAAGTAAGCTCAGCAGTTGTGAATTAGAGAAGGCAGTTCTTGGTTGTCTTTGATAACAATTCCATGATTGCTCCTTCTGCCTACTTTAGTGTGTAACCTGAGCCCAAACTCCAGACCCATCTTTGGGTCTTCCCATTCACCACAATATTACAAGGGAAAGACACCCAAACCAAATAACACAGGTTCCATGTTAGTTTTAACCTCGCCCCTGCCCCACATTTCTTTTACTCATACAACCCCAAGGAAGATGGTTGGATCCAAGAGAACCCAGTCTTATCCTTAACCCTTCAGCTCCCCTCAGTAGCCTCATGAAATCACGGTCACAGAACTTTAAAGTTGTTTGGAGCCTCAGAGGCCAATGAGTGCAACCAATTCTAAAAGGAAACATCTTGAGTGCAATTTCTGTCATCCAATGAACTGCTCAGGATCATGCATATAGGTATAGTATAGGTCAAACCCTATAGCTTCCAAATCCTTAATCAATCAATTAATCAATCAATAAACATTTATTAAGGACCAATTATGAGTTAGGCACTAACCTAAACACTGGAGATACAAAAAGAGGCAAGTCATTCTGCAACTGATAAATGGTAAAAGGAAGTGAATAGGCAGTTTTCAGAAGAAATCAAACTATCAATAGTCACATAAAATGTGCTAAATAACTATTGATTAGACAAAGGCAAATTAAAACAACTCTGAGGTACCACCTCACACCTATTAGATTGGCTAATATAACAGAATAGAAAAATGGCGAGTATTGGAGGGGATGTGGAAAGATTGAAACACTAATGTACTGTTGGTAGAGTTGTGAACTGGTCCAAGCATTCTGAAGAACGATTTGGAACTATGCCCAAAAGGCTATTAAACTTTGATCCAGCAATACTACTATTTGGTCTGTTACCCAAAGAGATCAAAGGAAAAAGAAAAAAATTCTATACATAAAAAAATATTTATAGCAGCTCTTTTTGTGGTGGCAAAGAATTGGAAATCAAGCAAATGCCCATCAATTGGGGAATGGCTGAACAAGTTGCAGTATATGATTATGATAGAATCCTATTGTGCTATAAGAAAGACAAGGAGTGTGGTTTCAGAAAAACCTGGGAAGACTTACATGAAGTCATGCAAAGCAAAGTGAGCAAAACCAGGAGAACACTGTCCATAGTAACAGCAATATTGTAAGGATGATCAACCATAAAAGAATTTTCTACTCTGATCAAGGCAATGATCCATGACAGTTCCAAAGGACCCAGGATGAAAAATGCTATCTGCCTCTAGAGAGAGAACTGATGAGCTCTGAATGCAGATTGAAGCACATTTTTTCACTTCCTTTATTTTTCTTATTTTGTGCATGTATTTTCTTTTGCAACATTGCTAATATAGAAATATGTTTTGCATAACTTTATGTGTATTATTATTATTATCATATCACTTCCCTTCTCAAGGGATAGGGGAAGGATAGAAGAGAGAGAATTTGTAACTCAATTTTTTTAAATGAATATTAATTTTTTGGAAAAATATAATTGGTAAATATCTAATGAAATAAATGAAAATGTATTTAAATTGTTTTAAAAAAAGAATTCTACCTTCATCAAGGAAAGCCAAGGACACCTGGAGCATGATGATGGGCATTTACTCCAAGGTTAAGCCAAAATAAGACTACATTTGAGCTTTCCATTTGGACTCCATGCCCTTGACTGCTGGGCTGTCAGCTGCCTCAGCTTAATTGATTGATTCCTTAGTTTATGAATAGCCTTCTGGGGTGAGGGATATGCCTAAGCCTTGTTTGTACTTGGTCTCAGGTTGATAAGTAGCTAAATTCAGGCTTGTAGGGATGCTGAGTCTCTGCAGGTCCATTGAATGCTCTTTTCAGAACTTGAACCAGGGATATAAATGAGAATGGCCTGTGAATCTGAAATTGACTTGGAAGGAAAACCCATCTGGAGACAGGGAGGGAGGGTGATGAGAAGCACTGGTTCAGAACTATGATTTCTTTGGTATAGAGTGCTCCCTCCATTACACAGGTAGGTGGCTATGCTAAAATGTTTAGTCTTGGAGTTTTCCCAAAGAGGTTAAATGACAACCAGGATCCTACAGCCAGCATGAATCATAAGGAGGACTTGAACCCAGGTCTTCTTGACTTCTACTCTAGCCTGCTATTCATTCATTATACCATTAAAACCCAGTGTGGATTGGACATATATTCCTGAAATCTATCAATAAGCATTTATTAAGCACCTGACAAGTACTATGCTACACCAAGGATACAAAAATAAAACAGGCCTATGTTCAAATAACAACAACAATTGCTATCTCTACAGGATTTAAAAATTTGCAAAATGTTGTCCATGTAATATTTCCCACATAATCTCCCACCTGATAGAATGCCTAACTTCTTTCAAAGCACAATTCAACTGTCATTTACTATACCAGACCATTTTTGGTTATTTTCAATCAATCAGCAAGCAATTATTAAGTGCCTACTATGTGCCAGGCATATTGCTAGGTTCTGAGGATATGAAGATAAGACATTAAAGAATCTCCACTCAAAAAAAAGCTTGCTTTCTAATTGGACTGGTTCAGTGTTCTCCTTCAAGTATCCTTCTGTGCATATGTGTTGTGTTCTCCCAGTAGAATGTAAGCTCATTGAAGGCAGGCATTTCATTTTACAAAAAACAAATTATCTTGTTCTCCCAGTTCCTGGCACATAATAAATACTTAATAAATATTTGCTAAATTAAACTGTCTCATTTGATTCTGAAAGCAACCCTGTGATTTTAGTGCTGACAAATTATTTTATCCCCATTCTACAAATGTAAAAACTGAAATTTATAGAGATAAAGCAACTTTCTTACGGTTGCACAGGTATTGAATGTCAGAGTTGGGATTTCAGCATAGGCTTTCATGATGCAAGTTCAACAGAAAACCATGCTGAGTCCCTGCCGAGTCTTCTCTGCTCTCAGTCAGCCAGTCAATCAGCATTTCTTGAGTGTTTAATATTTGCCAGGGGTGGAAATTGGAAGGGCAAGAAATGGGAAAGGTGATTCAGAAACTTCACATTTCTCTATAACCATGGAAACTATTTTATAGTAATTAACTAGTATTTTCAGTATTCCTCAAGAGAGTCATTTCCATTATCACCATATATTAAGGGAGGAAAATTTGGTTCTTATCCCAGATATGTTCTCACTGTCAAATGTTCAGCATGTCACTGTACCCCTATACCAGAGCTTCTCCATCTAGAAAATGAGGATCCAATCCAACAAGGACTAATTAAGGACCTATTCACAGGACATTGTACTAGGGATTTTAAGCCAAAACACTCCCTGCCCTCAAGAAGCTTGCCTTCTATTGGGTCACAGGATAGATGAGCACAGAGGTATGCATATGATTATCTGGTGAGGGAGAGAACACTACCAATTAGGGGAATCAGGAAAGACTTCTTGGAGGAGATGGCACATAAGGTGAAATTTGAATCAAGTCAGGGATTTTGGGAGGCAGAGGTAAAGAGAAAGTTGATTACAAGAATGGAGACTGGAGATGGAATACTGAGTAGAAAAGGAAATGGGCCCATTTGGGAAGAACATTGAGTGGTTATGGCTTTACCTTTTAAACTGAGGAGCCATATCTGATCTTAGTGTCAATAGGGAGCCATTGAATGTTCTTTAATTGGGATGGAGATGATGACATGATTTAGTTTGACAATTGTGTGAAGAATGGATCTGAGAGGAGAAAGACTAGAAGTTGGGAATCTAATTGAAAGACTATTATAATGATACAATAGTCCTGGCAAAAGGTTGTGCTAACAAAGTGTCTGATACTTGGGAGGCACTATTTAAATGCTAATTGATGATTGATTGATTGATTGATGAGAGTCTGAATTATAAAGGTGGTGGTGTGAATGGAGAAAAGAACCCAACAGTTTGGCAATCAATTGGTCTTGAGGGGCAAAGGAGAATAAAGAGTTATGGATGACCCCAAGGTTGAAAAACTGGGTCACTGGAAAGATGGTGCTTTCAAAAGAAAGAGGGAACTTGAGGTATGGAATTGGAGGTGGGCAAGATGATGAATTTTCTTTTGATAAATATGAAGTTCTATAAGACACCTAGGAGAAATATCCAATAGACTATTCATGATCAAAGGGCTGAAATTCAGGGTAGAGAGCAGATGTGGAGTCACCTGTATGGAAAGGATAATTAATTCAATGGAAGCTGATATCACTAAGGCTAGGGAAAGAGAAGAGGGCCCAGAAGAGATCCATGTGAGACAGTTAGGGTGAAGGACAAAGATGGTGAACTATTTTTTTTTTGGTGAGGCAATTGGGGTTAAGTGACTTTCCCAGGGTCACACAGCCAGTAAAGTGTCAAATGTCTGAGGTCGGATTTGAACTCTGGTCCTCCTGAATCCAGGGCTGGTGCTCTATCCACTGTACCACCTAGCTGCCCTGATGGTGAACTATTAAAAGAACAAGGGATCCTAAGAACTGAGCCAGGAAGTCTCTATCAGGAAACCTCAGGGAGAAAAGAAGATGGAAGAGGAAGGCATTACCAGGGTCAAAAGATGAGGAGAGGTCAAGAAGGATGATAACTGAGCTAATTCCTCTCCTTTCACTCCACAGCATTACTGTATACTGCTATTATTATTAATATACTAATAGCTAGCATTTATATACAGCTTTAAAGTTTGTAAAGAATGTTATGTATCTTTGATGAAAAAATGAGAGATGAGGTTTATTATACTTTCTTAATATGAAATCGGATGATAATTATTGATTCCATCTTTAGCTAAAGATTTCCTTATGGACATCTGAAAATAAAATATGTTGCTTTATTAAGAATTTTTGTGAACCTCACTGGTCCAACTGATATTAAAAGCAACCCACACACATGAGTTGAACTTAACACCACCACTACCAACCAAGATCAGTTCTAAGGAAAATTCTTATTTTCATCCCCACTGGAGAAAATTACTGTTCCATAGACATGGGCTTCCTCCTTCCTGGGATGCTTTCAGATAGGATTATAATAAGCTAATGGAGTAAGAGACAATTTGCTGAGTGCTTAGAAAATAGCTCCCCAATGACATAATGGAAAAGACAAGATGAGCCAGACCAACACCTCTGCAGAGACAAGGGAAAGGAATGGAAGGAAAAGACAACAATACTGACACAATAGGCCAAAGATATCACTGATGGGATTAGAGATCCTGGCAGTCTCTCTCATGTTATAAGACATGCTGTTTGGTAAATATATCCAATGCTTGGGAGGGAGAGCTTATCCACTGGACAACAGAATTGACATCTGAAGAGATCTCAATGTGTTGTAAGGCAATGTGCTATATTTAGTGAGTAGAGAGTTGGATTTGGAGTAGAGAATCCCTGGATCCAATTCTCATCTCTGACACATACTGGCCATGTCAAAATTCTCTGAGCCTCAGTTTCCTCATATGTAAAATGGAGATCATAACTGTAGTATCTTACTCTTGGGGTTGTTGTGAGGCTCAAATGATAGTGTGTGTAAAGTTTTCTGCAAACTTTAAAAAGCTACATAATTGTCAATTATTATTATTATTATTTAATTAGAGAGGCAGTAGATAGAATACTGGATTTTGAATCAGGAAAGCCTGAGTTCAAATCACAGCTCGTCTAGCAGCTATGTGAACTGTCATTTAACTTCTCTGATACTCATTTTTCTCACCTATAAAGTGGAGATAATAGTACCTACTTTTGTTGAAGTTGTTGTTGAGTCATATCTGTTGTGTCTGACTCTGTGATCCCATTTGAGGTTTTATTTGCAAAGATACTGAAGTGGGTTGCCTTTTCCTTCTCCAGTTCATTTTACATATGAGGAAACTGAGGCAAAAAGGATTAAGTTACTTGCCCAGGGTCATACAGCTAGTAAGTATCTGAAACTAGATTTGAACTCATGAAGACAAGTCTTCTGTGTTCTATTCACTGCACCACCTAACTGTGCATGGAACCTACCTAGAAAACATTTTATAAATGCTTTGTTTATCTATTTTTCTACTTCACTATGATCTTCAAAGGTTAATTCTACAAACTGTATTGGAAAATCTAAAGAGCTAAGTAATTGTCAGTTCAATTAGAAGGTAAGCTCCTTGGCAAAGTGATAGGTGCTTAATAAATGATTTTTCACTAATTCATTCATTCCCCAATTGATTGGTTAGTTCTTATATCATCACCATATTCCTTGAGGGACAGAAGTCAGCCTTACAGTCAGGATAGCCTGGGTTCAATGTTCAACCTGACATATATCCACTGTAACAATGGGCAAGCCATTATTCTCAGTGGCTTAAGGTTGTAAACTGCAGAGCAGGGACAAATAAACCTTGACAGAGGGAGTTTCCCTTCTGGGATTTTACAACACCATAGAAATTACATATTTAAATAACAAAAAAATCTTCATTTTTAATATTGACCAGAAGCTAATATTTAATTGAGATTCATATCAAACTTGGCAATTAGATTAAAAAAACCCCAACAACAACAGAGAGAGCTGATGGTGGATACACAATCAGGTGCATGAGATTGAATGATAAATTCATGTTTGGCTTATTGATTCTATGTGACTTGATTAAACTGGGAACATATAGGAGAGGTGGACACATTTGTCACTAAGTCAGAAGCTGATAATGTATTCCCTTTTTGTGGCTCCCTGCCCCCTGTCACACTATGCTCTCCCTGTCTCTCTCTGTTTCTCTCTCTTCTCTTCCCTCTCTCCCTGTCTGTCTCTGTCTCTGTCTCTCAGACTCTCTGTCTCTCTCTCTCTCCTTCCCTTTCTCTCCCTCTTTCTGTTTCCACTCTTCTCCCTGCTCCCCACCAAAAACCAAAAACCAAAACAAAACAAACAACAAAACAACAAAAGAACTTTCCCCCTGACCCTTCATGGTGCTCTTTGCTAATGGGCAGTGACATTTTAGATAAGACTCTTCCTGTCTTCCTTCCTTCCTTCCTTTCTTCTTTCTCTCTACTTGACTTTTAGTTGATAGGTTGTGTAGAAAACAAACACATAATTAAATTCACAAAACCAAAAGCTGTCATTTTATTAAAAGGAATAATAAAATTGATAAACAACAGGAAAATTTAATCCAAAATGAGAGGGGAAAAGTGAAAATTACCCAAATGAGAAATGAAAACAAGGAGATTATGCACAGGCAAAAGAAATTAAGAAAATGGTGAGATAATGAACAATTTCATGATAATAAAATTAAGAATGTAAAAGAAATGGATGGAGTGACTTGCCTAAGGTCATATAGCTAATAAGTGACAGAACCAGGACTTTATATTAGCAAGAAAGATAAAGAGAAAGAAACTCAACAATGAGTCTGAATTTAAGGAAATGAGAACATGAAAAAAACAATATGCCAAGGGAAATCAGGAAAAGATATTAAAACTAGAACAAAAATATAAACTACTCTAATTTCCATAATAATATAACATATGTAGATTAATCTCCTATAATAAAAGCTGGATTTATAATTGAATTCTTTCAAACCTTCAAAGAAATAGCAATACTTATACAAAATTTTTTTTAAGTTTAGGAAAAATGGCACTCAATCCAATTTTTCCCCCTAGGGGATAGTGTTGATTCCTAAACCTGACAAGAAAAAATAGAGTTAAAGAAATGCAATAGAATAAAACCAATATCATTCATAAAAATCTATGGAAAAATAAGACAAAAATATTTTTCAAGGGAATATGACAAGATACTTTTAAATCTTTTTCATTTTGCCCTTGATAAAATACAATCAAAAACATTGTCTTCTATGTGCCAGATACTGTGCTAAGGGCTGGGTGATACAAAGAAAGGCAAAAAATGGTTCCTGCCCTCAAGGAAGTCATAGTCGAATGGATGAGACAACATGCAAACAATTATGTACAAACTAGCCATAGACAGAATAAATTGGGGATCATCAATGGAGATTGGTACAGGCTTCCTGCATTTACTTATGTCAAAAACACTCAAGATGTTTAGATTAAAATATTTTTTTCTTAATATGACTGTTAGAAGCATGTATTGAAACTAAGAGCAAACATATATGACAGAGAAGAGCATTTCTGCTAAGTACAGGTACAAAGGAGAGCTCTACATTTTCACTACTCCTGTTTGACATGGTTTTAGAAATCATCGCTATCAATCTATATTTGTTAAGTGATTACTATGTGCCAGGCACTGTGCTAAGTACTGAAAAGGCAAAAGACAGTCCCTGTCCTCAAAGAGCTCACAATCTACTGGGAGAGAAAACATACAAATGAATATATGCAAAGCAAGCTTTATAGGGGATAAATAAGAGGTCATTAACAGAGGGAAGGCCCTGGAATTAAGAAGGGTTAGGAAAGGCTTCCTGTAAAAGGTAGGATTTTAGTTGGGACTTAAAGGAAGCCAGGAGGGCCAGTAGTTATAGTTGAGGAGGGAAATAGTCCAGGCATGGGAGACAGCCAGAAAAAAATGCCCAGAGCTGAGAGATGGAGTGTCTTGTTCATGGAACAGCCAGGAAGTCAGTGTCACTGGATAGCAGAGTAAGTACAGGATAGAGAGTGAGGTGCAAGAAGACTAGAAAGGTAGGTGGGAGCTGGGTTTTCAATGTCAAGGAGAGCATTTTGTTTGTTACCCTGGAGGCAGTAATTTATTTGATCCTGGAGCCATAGGGGAGAGGAGGGGAGGAAGGTAACCTGATTGGACTTTTTATGTCCAATTTAGGACAATTACTTTAATGGATGAACAGAGGATGGATTGGAGTGGGGAGAGCTGTGAGACAAGCAGACCCACCTGCAGGCTATGGCAATAATTCAGGGGACATCTGATGAGGCTTTCACTAGAGTGGTGGCAGTATGAGAAGAGGGAAGGGAGCATTATTAGAGAGATATTGTAAAGATAAAAAGCCCTTGGCAAAGGATTGGATATGGGAGGTAGGAGATAGTGAAGAGTCCAGGATGACTCCTAGGTTCTGAGCCTAAGGGACTGGGAGAGGGGTATTACCCTTAACAGTAATAGAGAAGGTCAGGGAGGTTTAGGGGGAAAGATAATGAGTTCTGTTTTGAACATGTTGAGTTTAAGATGTTTACTGGACATCTAGTTCAAGATATCTAAAAGGAGGCAGCTAGGTGGTGCAGTGGATAGAGCACTGGCCCTGGAGTCAGGAGTACCTGAGTTCAAATCCGGCCTCAGACACTTACTACTTACTAGCTGTGTGACCCTGGGCAAGTCACTTAACCCCAATTGCCTCACTAAAAAAAAAAAAAAGATGTCTAAAAGGCAATGGGAGATTGCAATATTGGAGATAAGCAGAGAGTTTGGGGAAGATTAGATCGATTTGAAAATCATGAGCATAGAGATGGTAGTTAAATCCTTAGGAGCAGATGAAATCACCAATGAATTTAATATAGAGAGGCAGAGAAGGCCAAGACAAAACCCTAAAGGACACTTATTGATACAGGGCGTGATCTGGAGGAGGATCCTGAAAAGGAGAAGAGAGAGTGGTCACATGGGGAGGATGACAACCAGGAGATTGTGGCTTTACAAGAACCTAGAGAGAAGAGAATCTCAAAGAGAAAAGAGTGATCAACAGTATCAAAGGCTGCAGAAAGGTCAAGGAGAGTGTGGATTGAGAAAAGACCATGGGATTTGGCAACTAAGACATCATTAGTAACTTTGGAGAAAGCAGTTTTGGTGGAATGATAAGCTCAGAGGCCAAATCATAAAGAGGTAAGAGAGTAGAGAAAGGAAAGTGGAGGCACCTCTTATGAATGGCCTTTTCCAGAATAGCTGCAAAGGGCGGAAGGGATATGGGACAATAGTTTTCCATAGAAATCAGACCTAAGGAATAACAACCGATAATGAATTGGGGGATATTTGTAATTTTGTCAGTTTGAGGAACTTCCAGTGTGGTGACTCCCTCTGTCAATGTGGATTACAACAACATATCTATGATATAATAGGTAAGATCTAGGGAGTTGTTTGAAGCACATAGAAGTTGGGACTTTTCAAGGATCACTTGGCTGGTAAATGTCAGCAGGGTGATTTGTTGTTGTTGTTTTTTTTTTCTGGGCAGGCAATGGGGGTTAAGTGACTTGCCCAGGGTCACACAGCTAGTAAGTGTCAAGTGTCTGAGGCCAGATTTGAACTCAGGTCCTCCTGAATCCAGGGCCATATAGCTGCCCCAGCAGGGTGATTTGAATCTAAGTTTTCCTGAGTCTAAACACAGAAGTCTCTTTACTATATCCTGTTGCTTGTAATGAAGAGGTTAAAATAACTCAATCTGAAGAAGATACAATTGTGTATGTAGAATTTCTAAAAGACCCAAGACAACAATTAATTCAGGTGATTTTTAGTAATTTGTTACTGTTAGCAGGCAGGTAGGTGATACAGTGGATAGGGTACAGGGCCTGGAGTCAGGAAGACCAGAGTTCAAATCTTCCCTCAGACACTTACTAGCTGTGTGACCCTGGGCATGTTGCTTAGTCCTGTTTGCCTCAGTTTCCTCATCTGGAAAGTGAGCTGGAGAAGGAAATGACAACCCTCTCCAGAGACGGAGACA
Source organism: Dromiciops gliroides (assembly GCF_019393635.1). Classification (NCBI taxonomy): domain Eukaryota; kingdom Metazoa; phylum Chordata; class Mammalia; order Microbiotheria; family Microbiotheriidae; genus Dromiciops; species Dromiciops gliroides. The sequence goes on from NC_057863.1 coordinate 41,718,762, forward strand.
GAGACAGAGACAGAGATAGAAAGATGAGGTAAGACAGTGGTGTTCAAGAAATGTTTGTTAATTCCTTGACTGAATGACATCCCTATATACATAGTGTCATAGATTTAGACTTGCCAGGAACTCAAGATTCATCTAGTACATTCCTAATATTTTAAAATAAACTGAAAAATAGAAATGTTAAGACATTTGCTCAAGGTTATACACTATATGCCAGGGGAAGGATATGAATACAAGTCAGAGGACCAGAGATTAAATTCAACTCAGCACACATTTATTAAGCACCTACCATGTGCCAGGCACTAGGTAAACCACTGGGATCAGAAGGCAAAAATGCAAGTATTCCCCGCCCTTAAATTTACATGCTAGGGAAAAGCAATACATAGACATAGAATCAAATGTAAAACATATATAATAGACAAACATATTTGCATATATACATATATACACATATGTACATAAACATGCATATATACACATGCATTTTTAAGGTTGGTCCTAAAAAAATTGTCCTTGCCTTAGCGTCTGTTGCCCCCACTGAAAATTTACTCTGGGAAATGATGGAATATGGTTTATGTCTAAGCTTCCATAATGTGGTTGAAGGGTTCCAACCTCCTATGGAAACACCTAAAGTAATAAATTAATTTATATAATAGTTACAAAATGACCTTTATTATACCTTACCAAAAATATTAGAAAAGATTAAAAGGATACATGGAGCTGATAAACAACATGATTCACCTGTGGGATCCACTTCCCTATAGATTCCTAAAGTCTTTCAGGCTCAGATATCAAGCTTCTAAGAATCTTGAGAATCACCCAGTTCAAACTCCTTATTTTGGAGATGGGGAAGTAAGACCTAGGAAGACGATGTGCCCTATATCATATTGCTTATAAACGGCAAAACTGCGATTTGAACCCATGCCCTCTGACTCCAATTACAGTATTCTTCCCACTATATTTAGATGAACTGCCAGAAAAAATCCTTCTACTCCATACCCTTCCCCCAACCCTCAAAATTAAGCTGAATTCTGGTAAGTACAAATAGCCTTGTCTTAGAAAGGAAGCTTAACTTACCTGCCTGCAATTTTATAAGTATATTCCTTTATCTCATGCATTCAAAAGGGTGTATTTTCTTAGGCTTCACCTCCATCATCAAAAATGTCAAGATGACAACCGCCTGATTGCTAATTGTTTCTTTTCATTATATTTGACACATTTTTAATTGTTTCTATTGATTTATTCTTCTCGTGAATTGCAGCACAGTGTTCAGAATACTTAATACCACCGACCTTCTTATTTCACATTCAAGAAAGCAGGATAAGTAAGTCATTTTCCCCAAAAGATTATGAAACAGTAATAGACTGTGGAGAAAGATCTTTACAGGAAAGGGACAGAATTCATATCAAATTAGAGACACTCAAGTTTGCTCCAGTATACATCTTTGGAAAGATGTAAAGAAAAGAGGAAAACAAAATCTGAGGAGCTAGTGGGGGTGAAATTCTCAAGAAAATTCAGTCAACTCATAGTATGATTCCAATGAGGTTAGAGAACTGACTGGTCACTGATGAATTTGACAGATCCTAAGAGGGGAGGTAAGGTGATACAGAGGAAAGAATATTGGATTTTGGAAGCATAGGAACTAAGTTTGAATCCAAATCTGCCATTTATCACCTGGGTGACTTTGGGCAAGCAACTTAGCTTCTCTCTGCTTTAATTCTTCCTTAAATACATGAGAGGATTGCACCAAATAACCTCTAACATCCCTTCTAGCTTGAGTTCTATGTCTACAGAAATGAAAGAGTGTGGAAGATTTGGAACCCACTACACATCAAGGTGAACTTATTTTATGCTCTTAATTAAGTCGTGTCATACGATTGGGGGATATGTTATCTGAGGAATTCTTATTCGACTATAGCTTGGACTAGATGGACTTAAAGATCCCTTTCAACTCTGAGATTCAGAACTGGAAAGTGACTTTCCTAGTGCAGTGAAAGAAGTGATAAAATTAACTAGAGGCAGATGGCACAGTGAGAATAAGGAAGACCCGAGTTCAAATCTAGCCTTGGACACTTCCTATCTCTGTGACACTGGGAAAGTCACTTATAACCCTGTTTGTCTTAGTTGCTCATATGTAAAATGAACTGGAGAAGGAAATGACAAACCATTCCAGTATCTTTGCCCAAATGGGACCATGAAGAATCAGATATGGGAACAGTCTCTTCCACTTCTCCTGGAAACTTTGTTTATCACCTTGGCTTTACAGGAACTTACCATACTTGATTTCTAGCAGTATTATCACCCTGAGCACCCGCCACCCCTTAATGCAACCCACCAGGAGATAGAGCAGAAGGAAGTTTTTCTTCTCCTGCTTCCAACTGTGAAACCTAAAATGTAGAGGGGGAAATTTCTTTTTTTTTTATATTGTAAAAATAAACATTTTGACAACTGAGGGTTTATCCTGTTTCCAAAGTTCTTTTCCAGAATATTTCTACTCTACTTTTCAGTGTAAACATTCTTGTGAAACTTCTCCTTGTAACATCTCAGCCCCACCCCCCACCCCTCACTCACACTCCTTACATAAATCCCTGGTGTATATACAGCCCACAAGAGCTGATTATTAAATTTCCAATGTGAGCATTTACACCCAGAAATCAGCTACAGATAAGGATTTCATTTGTATGTTGGTTTCCTAGACTCTCAACTTAAGATAGTGATCCATTTTTTTTTGAGAGCCAATTGTTAAACATTTACCAGAACATCCCTGCCTGACCTTTGCTTCTGAACTAATATGACTATGATTCCACAAGTTGAAGGACTGATAGGATCTTGTAGACCATGTGTCCCATGCCTGCCATTTTGTAGACAAGGTGTCACACAATAAGTTAAGGGAAGGTTTAGGATGTCGAGTCTTTTGTCCAGTCACAATAGATTCTTTCTTTTCCCTTTATCACTTGCCAAGCACAAAATGTATGGTGTGTACTTGCTCCAAATTTTTTAATCCTATATTTAACCTCTTCAAAGCCAAATGCCAAGAAAATATAAAAAACAAGTTTTGACCCAAAGAAGAGATATGAGAAGGTATTTTGTCCCATTTCTCTGCCGAGGCTGGGGACAATGGGTGAAGGATACTACATTTGAGGTTATCCTTCTTTAATATGTTGGTTATGTAAGGTAGGGGGGAGATGTGATTCCCACTTCCAACTCATTTGAAGTAGTCAATGAATATGATCACACGTGATGAGGTTTTAATGCTTTTAATGTTACACGAGGTGTAACAACCTGCGATACCTTTATAAGGTGGGAACACTTCTTTGATTAAGTCAAGAAGGGGGAAATTTGATTAGATGGAGGCTTTAAATAGTTAAGGCTTGATTATGACTGCTAAATGGAACAGTGGACCTTGAGCCAAGAAGAGGTTCAAATGTGACCTCAGACACTTACTAGCTATGTGACTTTGGGCAAGTCACTTAACCTCTATCTGCCTCAATTTCCTCATCTATAAAATGGAGATGTTCACATATCAATGTGGATGTGAGGATCAAATAAGATAATATCTGTAAAGTGATTTGCAAATCTTTTTTATCCTTTTTATAGTATTTTTCCAATTACACATAAAGACATTTTTCAACGCTCATTTCTATAAGATTTTAAATTCCAAATTTTTCTCCCCTCCCAAAGCCAGCAAATAATCTGATATAGGTTCTACATTATGATCATGTTAAACATATTTCCACATTAGTCGTGTTGTGAAAGAAGAATTAAAACAAAAGGGGAAAACCACAAGAAATAAGAAACAAAACAAAACAAAAAAATAACAACGATAAAAGTGAAAATAGTATGTTTCAATCTGCATTCAGACTTATAGTTCTTTTTCTGGATGTGGAAAACATTTTCCATCAGGTGTCTTTTGGCATTCTTGGATCATTGTACTTCTGAGAAGAACTAAATCTATCACAACTGATCAAGTGATTTGGAAATCTTGAAGCACTATAAAAATGCTAGTTATTTTTGGTGGTGGTGGTGTTGAATTTGAGCAATATAAATGGAGGATATTCCCCCATGAGGAGGAAGAGGGAATTTATCTCTTATCCCCACCACCAACATTGAGGGGGAGCTATTGGACCAGAAAGGAGGAGAGACATACCTTCCAGTCAGACAAAGATATGGAGGACAGCCACCCAAGTTATGAAACAGCTTCAAAGGCATGATCCCTGGCCAGCTGAGAGGCAAGTTGGTTTTTGAAAAGGAGCATACCATGGGAACCCAGAAATACCCAAAAAGACTGTGGAAGGACACTACAAAAAGATAAAGGACTTCTGGGCTCTGTAGTACCTGGAATAATGAGATGCCTTTGCCACAATAGTATTCTACAAACACATCTAATCTCACTACTACTGTACTAGTTTGAGCTCACCCTTCCCATGGACACTCTGTCTATGTTATGGGACAGTGTGCCTTAGGTTTATGAGGAGAGGGAGGATTTTTATAACTACTGTTCTTGCTATTACATCTTAGTAAATACTTTTCCTAGGAGCTAATTGTATCTACTGGCTGATGGCTTATGGAAAGCACACAAATGAGAACTTGAGACTGGTATGTGACTTGATTGGTAGTGACCCATAGGGTTGCCCTGTGAAACAAGGTATCAGATGGCTTTTGGGGACCTAATTGCTTTTTTCCTGCTTTTTCATACGTGGAAAAGGATGATGAATACCTTGGGAAGTCAGTGAGGTGAAAACAAAATATATCAATAAAATGCTTACAAAAAATAATTTCTAACTGCTTAGGTCACACCACAGAGTAGGAACCTTTTTTAACCTTTAAATACTATCAATGGCCTTTAAAGGCATCATGGATTTAGACCTTGAAGGTCCTTAAAGACTGTTTAGTCCAATGCACTCACTTTGCAGACCAGTAAACAAAGTCCCAGAAATGAGAAAGCATTTGCCCAAGATCACATAGGTAATAAATGTCAGAGCTAAGCTTTGAATCCATATCTTCTGACTCCAAAGTCAGTGCTGAAATAATCACCATAGAATTCCAATGTTGAAAGGAAACTTAAAGATTATGAAGACTAACTAGTTCCTAAAGCATAAGAATTTCCTACAATAGGAAAGATCGATAGATAGATAGATATGACAGATGGATAGATAGATGTAATGGTATCAGAAGCCTCCCCTTGCTCTTTTGGAGAAGTAGGGGCCTGCAAGTGTGGAATATTGCATAGAACATTAGATTTTTTTTCTGTTCTGGTTGTTTTTGCTGATTTTTTCTTTTTCCTTTATTAAAAAAAAAACATTCTTTGCTATAAGGGCCACAGGAAAAAATCCAGGTAATATAAAAACAAAATATATCCAGTAAAAACTATTATTTTAAAATAGGGTCATAGGAATTATAGGATTTAGATGTAAAAGGTCCCTTGCAAGTCAAATCCCTTTATTTTACATCCCAAGTGGTCTTCTATTGGGGGAGTTATGATTAAATAGCAATTTGCCTGAAAATATCTGGGGGTTTCTGAGATTATGAGTTGAATATAAATCAACAAAATGATGTCGCATCCACAAACTTCAATAATATCACAGGCTACTTTGAGAGGTATAATGTCAAGAACTAGAGAAGTAATAGAACCCATTCTACTATGTCTCTGTATGAGGAAGCCAGGTGGCATATAAGGCAGCTAGGTAGTGCAATGGATAGAGCTCTGGGCCTGGGATCAGGAAGACCTGAGCTTAAATCTAGTTTCAGATGCTTAGTAGTGGTATGATCTTGGGCAAATCACTTAATCTCTGTTTACCTCAGTTTCCTCATCTTTAGGATGGGGATAATAACAGCACCTACCTCCCACAGTTGTGAAAATCAGATGAGATTTTTGTTAAATTTTTTTAAAAAGTACTTGGCATAGTGCTGGCATACATAGTAAATGCTTAATAAGTGTTTATTCCCTTTTTATCTCAGGAGGAAATCTATTGCATTCTCCAGACAGCTCAATTTGATAGAAGATCTTCCTTTTACTGAACTGAAACCTGCCCCATTCCAGCCATTTAGACCAAGAGAAATAACCAAGCACTTCAATCTTCCTTGCTAAGTACTGGAGGACTGGGAGAGGGGATTAAATATACAAATCTTTTGCTCCCTCCAGATGACAACCAGAGCTCCTGAATGTAGATTTGCCATTTGTGCAGCCCAATTGTTTTGGCAATGACTAATTGAGAGCCTTGATTTGTTAGGTCGCTATTTCTGACAGTCTCATTCCTCCCAGTGGTTTGGTGTCCATCACTTTCCAAACATTTTCACAGTGGCCATCTCAGGTGCACCCAGAAATGCAAGTTCTTCCAATTTCCTATCCTGGTTCTCCCCAGTAGTGCATAAATCTATGCAGGGTCTATGGAATGGTTTAGATTGGAATAGATCCTAGGTGTTCCTTGTTTCCCCTGGGGTAAGCACTAGGAAAACACAATACCAATTGGGCACAATTCACAGCAGAGCCAGGGACTTATTGACACAATTCATTATTTATTAGGTCAGTTGTCTCAGGATTACTTACACAATCCAGATTTACAGAAATTGGGGGTGCCTAGGAAGCCAATGAATGACCTTGGTGGAAGCACCAAGGAACAAGCCCTGATACTTGGGTGTAAGGTCAAGCAAAATATCCTGAGTAAAATCCCAAAAGAAGCAATCAAGGAACCAGAAAGGGCAAATGGCTAAGGAAGTGGATCAAAAGAGACAAAAAGAAAGTTCAAAGACATTAGGGTCTTTTATTAAAGACACCATTAGGTCTTCATACAATCACAGAATCTAAGAGCTAAGTCACAGAATCATGAATTTAGAAAGGGAAGGAGCTTAGGGTCAAGGAAATCTTAAGACCCTCATTTTATAGATGACTTGCCCAGGATCCCAACAGCTAATAGGCATCTAAGGAATGATTTGAATCCAGGTCTTCCTAATTCAAATCCAATACAATATCTGCTCTGACATAGAGTCTACCTAGTCTAACACATAACCAAATAAGTCTCCTATCTGTTGTCTCCTAGGAAATTGGCCATCTAGTCTTTGCTTGAGGACCTCCATGAATAAATGAATGAATGTGGGTGATTTTAGTGAAAATAATACTAAGCTCTTACTAAGTGTCAGGTGCTGGGGATCCAAATCTAACCCAATAAGACAATTAATGCTTATAGGAAGCTTATTGGGAATAGTGGAAGTCATAGGGAATAGCAATTGAAATCATTAGTAAAGGAAGATGGCATAAGATGGTCAAGAAGTAGGGGCAGCTAGGTGGCACAGTGGATAAAGCACCGGCCCTGAATTCAGGAGTACCTGAGTTCAAATCTGGCTTCGGACACTTGACACTTACTAGCCTGTGTGACCCTGGGCAAGTCACTTAGCCCTCATTGCCCTGCAAAAAAAAAGATGGTCAAGAAGTATCATAGTATATTTGAGACTGATCAGGATAAAGTAGAATATTTGCCAATCAGAGGCCCAATGCGGGAAATCCATTATCTCCCTCAAGTTCCTTAGAGTTATTACCTGTCGATAAATCAATGAACAGGTAGTTATTGTGTGCCCTGTATTGTGCTAGACACTGGCCATACAAGTACAAAGAATGAAGCTATTCCTATTAATCTAATTATTAAGAACTTTTTCTGGATATTAAGCCAAAATTTGCTTCTTTGCAACTCCCAATTATGGCTCCTAATTGAGCTTTGACTCCTAATTCATTGCTCTTTTCACTATCCCATGCTGATTCCCGCTCTCCAGGCCCCCAAAAGATGTCTGATCCCTTTCTTATAGGGCAGCCCTTCGAATGCTTTGAAGAAAGCTATTATATCTCCCCATCCCCCCAATCCTCCATTTTCTAGGCTCTTCTCAACTTCAGTCACCACCTTCACGTGGTGTGATCTGTATTCCCCTTAACATCCTGATCACCCTCCTCTGGAAGGACCATTTAAAGACTAGAGATGACAGCAACCAATCCATTGCCTAAAAGGCAGTTTCTTGGTGGTTTCATTGATATGCAAGAGGAAAATATAAAATACCTATTCCTCTAACATTGGATTAAATTGGACCTAGGTCGCTCAGCCCCAACTTCCCCACATTGCAGGCTTGTTCTTTGGTCTTTCATTGTTTTGTTTACGGCTGAGGATTCTATGACACAGCTCCAGTCTCTATCACTGCATCCAATTACTGGGCACCTCCTCCCATCTATTTATTTGGCCTTATACAAATAGGTTCTGACTCTATTTTAACTCCTAAGCTATGTTTCTGAGGCTCCACTGAGCCCTCTGAGTGTTCTCAGGAGTTAGTTAAGGAGAGAGTGATTGGATCTGAGTGTTATATAGTCAGGAGGCAAGTTTTAAATAGCATTTTCATGAAGAGAATCAGCCGTAAGCCCCAAACTTAATACTGAAGAGAGAGGATGCTTAAGGGCAAACAGAGATTTGGGACCAATGGAAAAGAATCTGTCATTTGGTCTTGGAAACACAATCCCAGAATAGTATTGATATAGAAGAGATAGAAAGCTTTGGAGACATTTCATCCCTCTGACCACAGATAAAATTTAGTTTTACCAGAGGCATGGATATATTCCAGCCTGTATCTGTTCTTCTGATATGTCATTTCCAGGGCAGCCTAGACCAAGGAAAGCCCCTGCCTCATTTCCCAAAGGGGGCCTAATGGGTATTATTTCATAATGGTTTAAGATCTTCTTGTCCTTGACCTAACTCATGATCTAATGGCCCAAAGGTAAAAGGATGAGAGCTCTTCTCAATAAGGAGTGACAGTGTCACAGGCAGACAAAAGGAGATAGAAAAATCTGAAGTAGACAAAGATACTAATAGCAATGCTTTTGGGGGGAGAAAAGAACTGAAAACAAGGTGGTTGTCTATTAATTGGAGGATGACTAAACAAACTGTGGTACAGGAATGTATTGGAATATTATTGTGTCACAGGAAACAATGAATGGGAGAGATTTTTTTAAAAACACAGAAAGATTTGAATGAGCAGAACCAGAGTCAAGTAAGCAGAAAGATGGCCAGAATAGGCATAATAACTCTAGTTATGTAATCATAATGACCAACCTTGGCTCAGGAGAAGGCCAAGGAATTATGCTACCCTCCTGTCCTGCAACTGAAAAAGTGGGTGTGGGGGAGCTGAGAGGCTCATCAGTGTGGAATGTTATATACAACTGCCCTACCTGGTAATTATGTTGGTAGATTTTGTTTAATAGAATTTCTTTGACAAAAGGGAAGACTTATTGGGGAGAAGCCAGAAAAGACATTATCTAGAAATGCCTGTGATATCAAAACAAACAGCATCTCTCTGTGTCTCTCCCCTCTCTCACTGTATATATGTGTGTGTTATACATACATATATACAAAACCAAATGGCAACATTTATACCAATTCAACAAATATTTATTAAACACTTACTCTATGAAAAGTCTTGGGTAAACAAAGACACACATGAAAAATAGTCCCTGCCCTAAGGGAGCTTATACTCTAACCAAATAATATAAGCAAATAAGCAGATAAGGAAATACAATATATTCAGATGGAAAAAAGAATAGCTATCAACTGAGATCAGAAAAGGGTTTCCATAGTCAGTCAACAAGCTTGTTGGTGAATTAAGTACCTACTATATGCCAGGTATATATGTGCTAAGTGCTTAGGACACAATGAAAGACAAAAGACACTCCCTGCCCACAAGGAGCTCACAACTTAGTGGAAGGAAACAACACACAAAAAGAAATTCAAAATGGGGAGGGCTATAGTAACTGGCAGTAGGGGATGGAGGTTGGGAGATAAAGTCCAAAGGAGTGTCGTCAAGTGGGAAATGAAAAGATGGTTGTTCTGGGTGCCCTCCTTAAATGAGGGATCTGGGAAAAATTCTCCATTGTCTACCTCTACCTTCTCCATTAAGGATTGAGGGATCCTAAGGGATGTTGTTGTTATTGTTCAATCATTTCAGTCATGTCTGACTCTTTCTGACCCCATTAGTGTTTTCATGGCAGAAATACCGGAGTGGTTTGGTATTTCCTTCTCCACCTCATCTAATAGATGAAGAAACTGAGACAAACAGGTTTAAGTGACTTGCCTGGGGTCACATGGCTAATAAGTATCTAAGGCCAGATTTGAACTCAGGAAGATGAGTCTTCCTGACTCCAGCCCTGACACTCTTATCAACTATGCCACTTAGTTGATCTAGGTGCGAGTTTCAGAGTTGATGTAATCTTCTTGGATTCTGAGATTCAGATAAAAGCCAAGAGTGCAGCCAAATGAGAAAAAGTTATATAAAAAGGAAGATTCCATTCTCTTAACTCATTTTCCCAGTTACCGACATGATCAATTTTTAAAAGTACAACCACTTTCCCTACTTTGGGTTTTTATTTTCTCTCTCCTTCCTCTTTACATAGAGGAAATAAGGAAATGGAAAACACCCAGAGCTGGCCGCTGGCATGAGGGCGAGTGTGAAGATTTGGAAAAGTTAGCCTTTCCTTCTCTTCATTCTAATCTAATTTCCCCATGTTGAAGAAATTAGTAGAATGTAAACTCCTTGAGGATAGAAACTATTTCATTTTTCTTCATTTCCCCAGCCTCTACATATTGCCACGCACATAGTAGGTGTTGAATAAAGCCTTGTTGATTAATTTAAATGGAACTAGATAAGATGTGGGAAACATTTTAAAATACCCAGTTACAAAGACAGGAAGAGTTTTTTAATCTAAAATCTTTATACTCCATAATTATCTAATATTGTAAGATATTTAATTACTGCTTAAATTAATGTGGCTAATATATCACTGTCAGCTTTTCCTAATAGTCACACTTCTCTCATACATCTGAATGATGTAACCTTCATCTATTTTTTAGCCAAGGTTAGAAGAAAAAAATGAAAACACACAAATTGCCCCATTTATCTGGACATACATGAAAAGAAAGAGAAACTTTCCTTTATTGTAGAGTTTGGGAAGAACAGGAGATAGGGAGCCTAAAGGATTTGGGTTCTAGTCCCCATCAACTAGATGATGATCCTCAGGCAGGTCATTTTCACTCTCTCTGCCTCAGTTTCCTCATTTCTAAATTGAGAGAATTAGACTAGATGATCTTCCAAGCTCTAAGATACTTTCCCAAGTTTTGTTCATCATTAAAACTCATCATTGTTCATCATTGAAACTCCTAAGTCCCTATGCTGATGAATTTGTCCAAGTTTTCAATATGCTCAATTTAAAAAAAAATTGAGAGGCACTTCATAGAATTATAAATGCACAGATCTAGAGATTGACAGGTCTTTGAGGTCACCTACTCCAGCTCCTCATGTTAAGATAAGGAAAGTGAGTCTCCAAGGAATTAAGTTATTACAGTGCAGGAACAACTGGTCTTGAAGTCAAGAAGACTTGAATTCAAGCATGACCCTTGACACATACCCTAAGTACCCCAGATAGCTATTTAAGACCATAGGTTGCAGTCAAGTTGACCATCTATATCAAGGGTGTGGGAACTTCCATACTGGGAGTTCCCTACACTAATGAAATCACAGACCAGAGCAAAAGAAAAAAGGGGGGAGGAAGCACTTCTTATGACTTCTAGAATGCCAAAGTGATAAAGGTATTTAATGAGCAAGTCCTTAAGAGGATAAAGGGACTGGGTTGGGACATTTCTTTTCAAGCACTGAATTTTAAGTGAGGCAGTCAGTCACAGAATCATGGAAGCAAGTATGGAAATGACCTCAGCCTGATAAATAAAAACATTTTGCTTTTGTCAAGAAGAAATCTTACTGCCTACAATTTCTACTTGTTTTTACTGTGTACCCTGTGGTGCCAAGCAAGACAAATATAATATCCTTTCCACATGACAGACTGTCAAATACTTGAAGACGGCCACCACCTAATAATAATGGGTAGCATTTATTTAATGCTCTAAGGTTTGAAAATCATTTTACATATGTTAACTCGTTTGATTCTGCACACCAACCCCATGAGGTAGGTAATAGTATTATTCCCATTTTACAGATGAAGAAACTGAGGCTGTGTGGTTAAGTGACTTGCACAGATTCACACAGCTAGTGTTTGCTGCTCAGTTCTTCTAGATTCAAAGTTTGTAAAGGGGCTGTCCAAGAGACAGTAGCTTCCATAAATGGAATGTGCTAATTACAGTACTTCAAAAGATCCCATGCTTGTACTGGCCATTCCATTCACCAAGGCAGACTATAAATATTCTACATCTTCTCCTCCTTTTTAGTTCTTGCCCATGTCTTAAAATCACATCCCCAGAGAAGGGTCTAACCAATATGAAGGAAATCTTCCTTTGAGTCACTCAATAAATATTTATTAAACATCTACTACATGCCATATACTGTGCTAATCAAAGGCAAAAGTCAGTCCCTGCCCTGAAAAATCCTTGAGTCTTCTGAAATTTTGAGTGTGCCAGTGAAAGACTTATATAATCTTGTATTTTGACACATAACTGTCCCATCGTCCTCTCAAGGACCCATATATCTAGAATGTACTTAAACTCATCTTACAGGGAACCTTTCCCAACTCTCTTTATTTCTAATGTGCCTCTCCTCTATTAATTATTTTCTATTTATTTTCTATAAAGCTTGCTTTGTATATATTTTTATGTTGTCTCCTTCATTAGACTATAAGCTCCTTGAGGGCAGGGACTGTCTTTTGCCTCTTTTTGTATCCTCAATGCTTAACACAGTTCCTGCCACCTATTAGGTCCTTAATAAATGTTATGGATTGAATTATTAATGTACACAGATAATTCCAAATGGAATTTCATAGAAGGGTGAGGAGGCTTCATGGAGTCTTAAAAAAGAAGCAACAAAGAGACTTTAACATGCACAGATGGATGGGTTCTCTGTAAGAAGGCATGTCTGTGGTAGCACCTATCAGCATGTTTTCAGCACTGTCCATGCTGACATGGATGTTTGATGCCAGTTCCATTGGGAAAAGTATCCCTGAAGTGGAAAATCTTACCAAGCTATATGAAAATATCTCTTGGACTAGAAGCAGTTGCCTTCCATTATTCTGAACCCATACTCATCAGGAAACCTTGGGACTTTGAAAATCTGGTCTCCTTGGTGGTCTCCTCAGCAGAAGGGAGCACTCAGCCAAGAGTACTTCTCCTGACAAAGTATCTATCTCTCATTCTAAGGGAATGAGCAGAGAGCACAGTTAGAGTAGCACCTTAGAATGAATAATGACTTCTATTAGTAGAAAGAGGGTCAGCCTTAGACTACAAAGAACCAGATTCATTCAAATCCCACCTCTGAAGTTCACTACTTGTGTGACATTGGGCAGGTACAGCTTAGTTACCATTAGATATCTCTCCAGACCTCAACTTTGTTATCTGTAAAATGGGGGGGAGGGCTTGGATTAGATGGCCTCTTAGGCTAAATACAGGGTTAGATCTCTGATCCTCTGATCAGTAATTTGATTCAAATCAATAAAGGATTTTTTAAGCTTTGGCTATGTACCAGTACTATGCTGTCCAGTAGGGATCCCTAGAAAAGAAATGAATCAATCCCTCTGGAAGCACTTTCATTCTTCTGGGAGACATTGCATATGTACAATTAAGTGGATGCAACATAGGGACTCTTATGAAGGAATTTTTTCCTATGCTAGTGATAATGAGTAGTAAGCATCATTAAGTGGGGAAATGGAAGGAGACTCACATATCTAGAATATTAATAATGTCTCACCTTTTTATACTGATAAGACTTGCAAAGCACTTCCCATGTGTTATTTCCCATTCTCACAATAGCCCTGGAAGATAAGTACTATTACAATCTCCATTTTACAGATGAGGAAACTGAGGCTCACAATCACAGCCAGCAAGTTTCTTGGGCAAGATTATGCCCTTGATATTATAGATGAATGAATGAAGAAAAAGTTAATTTTTCCTTCCTTTCTTCCTTTCTTTTCTTTTTACCATGTTATTCATGTTGTGAAAGAAAACACAGACCTAAAGGAAATATATACACACATACACACACGCATACACGCAGACATGTGCACATACACACACAGAATGAAAAATACTATATTTCATTCAGACTATCAGTTCTTTCACTGAAAGTGGATAGCATTTTTAATCATGAGTCCTTTGGAATTATCTTGGACCATTGTATTGCTGAAAATAACTACGTTATTCACAGTTGATCATCATTCAGTATGGCTGCTATTGTGTACAATGTTTTCCTGTTTCTGTTCATTTTACTTTGCATCAGTTCATAAAATTCTTCCCAGGCTTTTCTGAAATCCACCTGCTCATCATTTAATATAGAACAGTAATATTTTATTGTAGTCATATACCACAAATTGTTCAGCTATTTCCCAACTTATGGATATCCCCTCAATTTCCAATTCTTTGTCACCACAAAAAGAGCCGCTATAAATATTCTTTGTGCAAATAAGTCCTCCCCGCCCCTTTTAAAATCTCTTTGGGATACAGACCTAGTAGTAGTACTGAATAACAGGTTAATTCCATGAAATTTTCTACCTTCCATCAAAAAGCTTTTTCTATCAAAAATATAATTTTACCAAATTTTATTTCCTGATTTGCAAAAAGAAATGATTCTTTAAAACTCACCTCACTATGCTCATGATCATCTTGAAAGTATTCTTAGTGAGAATCTTTTGGTTTTCATTCTTAATTTAATACTACCATGAATTTAATACTACCATGATTAAGAGTTCTTTTGAGTTTCTACAACCATAATTGCTTTTTATTTATTTATTTATTTATTTTTACATATAAGGTATTTTATTTTTTCCCTTACATGTAAAGATAGTTCTCAACTTTTGTTTATACAAGCTTTACAATTTCAGATTTTTCTCCCTCCCTCCCCTCCCTCCCCCCTCCCCTAGACAGTAGGTAATCTGATATAGGTTATATCTATATACATATACATATACATATACATATACATATACATATACATATACACACACACACACATATATATATATATATATATATATACACATAATAACATTAATCCTATTTCTCCATTAATCCTGTTACAAGAGAAAAAATCAGAGCAGTGATGCAAAACCTCAAAATAGAAAAAAAAACAAACAACAGCACCCAAAACAAAAGAAATAGTATGGTTCAATCAGCATCTATACTCCACAGTTCTTTTTTTTTTTTTTCTTGGATTTGGAGATCCTCTTCTATCATGAGTTCCCTTGAACTCTTCTGTACCATTGCATTGGTGAGAAGAATATAGTCCATCACAGTAGGTCAACACTCAATGTTGGTGATACTGTGTACAATGTTCTTCTGGTTCTACTCATCTCACTCATCATCAGCTCACGTAAGACCCTCCAGGTTTCTCTAAACTCCTCCTGCTCATCATTTCTTACAGCACGATAGTATTCCATTGTATTCATATACCACAACTTGTCCAGCCATTCCCCAATTGATGGGCACCCCCTCAACTTCCAATTCCTTGCTACCACGTAAAGAGCAGCTATAAATATTTTTGTACATGTGGGTCCCTTTCCCCCTTCCATGATTTCTTTGGGAAAAAGACCTAAAAGTGGGATTGCTGGGTCAAAGGGTATGCACAGCTTTATCGCCCTTTGGGCATAATTCCAAATTGCTCTCCAGAATGGCTGCATCAGTTCACATCTCCACCAACAATGCATTAGTGTTCCAATTTTCCCACAGCCTCTCCAACATTTATTATCTTCCTTTTTTGTCATTTTAGCCATTTTAGACTGATAGGTGTCAGGTGGTACCTCAGAGTTGTTTTAATTTGCATCTCTCTAATCATTAGAGATTTAGAGCATTTTTTCATATGGGAATAGATAGCTTTGGTTTCTTCATCAGAAAACTGCCTGTTCATATCCTTTGACCATTTCTCAATTGGGGAATGACTTGGATCCTTATAAATTTGATTTAATTCCCTATATATTTTAGATATGAGGCCTTTATCAGAAGTACTGGCCTCAAAAATTATTTCCCAGCTTTCTGCCTCCCTTCTAATTTTGGATGCATTGCTTCTGTTTGTACAAAATTTTTTTAATTTAATATAATCAAAATCATCCATTTTGCATTTTATAATATACTCTATCTCTTGTTTGGTCAAAAACTGTTCTCCTTTCCAAAGATCTGAAAGGTAGACTATTCCTTTCTCTCCTAATTTACCTATGGTATCACCTCTTATGTCTAAATCATGTATCCATTTTGACCTTATTTTAGTATAAGGTGTAAGATGTTGGTCTATGCCTAATTTCTGCCATACTATCTTCCAGTTTTCCCAGCAGTTTTTGTCAAATACTGAGTTCCTATCCCAGAAGCCGGAGTCTTTGGGTTTATCAAACACTACATTACTAGTGCCATTTACTACTGCATTTCCTGAGCCTAGCCTATTCCATTGATCTACCACTCTATTTTTTAGCCAGTACCAGATAGTTTTGATGACTGCCGCTTTATAGTAAAGCTCCAGGTTTGGTACCACTAACCCACCTTCCTGTGATTTTTTTTTAATTATTTCCCTGGATAGTCTTGATTTTTTGTTTTTCCAGATGAATTTTTTTATTATTTTTTCTAGCTCTATAAAATAATTTTTAGGTAGTCTGATTGGAATAGAACTGAATAAGTAAATTAATTTTGGCAGTATTGTCATTTTTACTATATTAGCTCTGGCTATCCATGAGCAATTGATATCCTTCCAATTATTTAGATCTGATTTGATTTGTGTGAAGAGTGTTTGGTAGTTGTGTTCATAGAGTTCCTGGGTTTGTCTTGGCAAGTAGACTCCCAAGTATTTTATATTATCTACCGTTACTTTAAATGGAATTTCTCTTTCTATCTCTTGCTACTGGACTTTGTCGGTCATGTATAGAAATGCTGATGATTTATGTGGATTTATTTTATACATAATTGCTTTTTAAATAAAGTTTACATAACCATCCTGTTCAAAGTTCCACAAATTCTTAAATGAAATGATATGGGAGGTTTCTATAGTAATCTCTCTTCTTCTGTGCGTCCCCCTTTTTAGTAGGAACCTTTAGCTTATTTCCTTCCTCCCTCCTTCCCGTTCCTCCTTCCTTTGTTCCCTCCCTCCTTTCTTCCTTTCAAACCTTATTTTAGTACTGTCCCCTGTGTAATTTCATGCTAAAAAGGGTAATTTTCCATTTTCATGCTGCAGAAACCCTAAAAGATTATATCTTTTCTTTTTTTTTCTCTTTACAGGTAGCAACGCCTATAAAAACAATTTTTGGAGGAGTACAAATAAGCTTGGCACATAACTTCTCCTTGGGAGATAGGTTTAAAAATAATCAACAAAGCCCATGATGCTTTTGTGTCCCATTCCACCAGAAGGCTGAGAACAGGCCTAGAAGCAGAGCCTGGGTGAGGGGGAGACAAGAGAGCCAGGGGAAAATAAATAAATAAATGAAGAAGGAAAAGCAAACCCAGAGTTTCACCAGCAGTGAAGGAGATCACTGCAAAGGCTGATGGGAGAAAAGTGATAATATTGGACAGAGAATAATGAGAACCAGTTTAAAAATAGAAAGGTCGTGGCAGGATTGGAGTCTTGTTACCAGTGATAGAGTGAGCACCAGAGAACTGGGATCTTAGCACAGGTTTGCCAGTGGGCACAGAGCCAGCCAGGTCATTACCTTGGGGCTGAGCTGCAGGCAGCCCACTTTCTCAAGTACAAAGACATATGGCTTAACTGAAAGGTGAGCCTGAATGAGCCCCTGAGACTAGTAAGCAAATGGCAAAATACCACTGATGAGTTGGGCAGCAGGGTGTATTGGATGGCTTGCTGAATTTGGAGTCACGGGAGCTGGGTTTGAATGCTAGAGGGAGGGAGGGAAGGAAGGAGGCAGGAAGGAAAGAAGGAAGGAAGAAATGGAGGGAGAGAGAAAAGGAGGAAGGAAGGAAAGAAGGGAGAGAGGAAATGAAGAACAGAGGAAGAAAAGGCAGGGAGGAAGGAGAAAAGGAATAAAGAAAGGAAGGAGGGAGGGAAGGAGGAAAGGAAAAGTGAAGAAGGGGGGAATGGAAGAAGAAAGGAAGAAAAGGAAGGAGAAAAAGGAGCAAGGGAGGAAGGAATGAGGGAAGAAAGAAAAGAGGGAGAGAGGAAGGAAGGATAAAAGGAGATATTGGAAGGAAGGAAGAAATGAAGGAAGGAAGGAAAGGAGGAAAGAAAGCAGAACTAGTGAAAGGAAGAAGAAAGGGGGAAAGGAAGGAGAGAGGGGAGGAAGGAAGGAGAAAAGGAGAGAGGGAGGGATGTCTGACTCTAGAAATTGATAAGCTCCAGATACAGAACCTAGTTTACTGGGGTAAACTATGGTGTCCTTTTCTCCAAGAAGTAGCAAACTGTAATAGAAAGGAATCTGAATGTGGAGTCAAAAGACCTGAGTTCAAGTCTCTTCTCAGACACTTAGTGGCTATGAGACCAGAAACAAGTCACTTCTCCTCTCAAAACCTCAATGTCTTCATCTGCAAAATGACACCACCTCCCTCTTATGGGGTTTGGGGACAGAAAGCATCACAAACTTTGAAGCACTATAAAACTCTGAGTTATCACTAGTATTATATTCTCCAAAAGGAGAAAATCCAGGAAGGACCTGGGAGGCAGTGGGTTACAGGGAGTCAGGGGACCCGGGTCCAAATTCTGTCTCTGGTATTATATGTGTGACCTTAGACAAGTCATTTGATCCCTGGGCCTTAGTATCCTCATCAGCAAGGTAAGAGATTTGGCTCAGATATCTTTTGTGGACCCTTCCAAGTCAGATCTAAAACTCTATGACTGAGAGACCATCTCCTCTCCAGGACAAGGGGAAATGTGGCTCAAGGGCCAGAGAGAATCTTGCATATTAGTACCATAATTACTCATGCCCCTAATAATCATAGCAGAGCTAATTATAGAATTGTGGCCCTCCACAGCCCCAGAGCTGAAGGAGAATTACCAGACTTTCTCAAACAGGTTAACAGTGACACTCCCCAGCTGGACAAGTAGAAACATTCCTTCTGGGCACAAATTGATCACTGTGGGTCTGGACACAACTCATTAAATATCCTCTTTGTCATCAACTGGAGACATCCTAATTGTCTGGTACAAACTCAGTTTACTTAAGTTAACAAATGTTTCTTTATCTGTCAAAAGAGAGGGTTTGGAGTGGATGTCCTCAGGGATCATCAACATGGTGCAGTGAGTGGTAAGAGCACAGACTTTAGCTTTAAAAGACCTGGGTTCCAATCCTGACTCTGATATTTACTATCTATGTGACTGAGCCAGTGAATGAACCCCTCTGGACCTCATTTCCTCTTCTATAAATGTAGAGATTGGACTAGATGATCTCTCAGGTGCCTTCCAGCTCCCAAATTTTCTGATTCTAAAATGGAACCTTATTGGATTTGGACTTCACTGGGTTCACAGAAAATGCAAATTAATGACTTTTTTCTAATGTCTTTGGATCACTCATAAAATCAATCAATCAACAAGCATTTATTAAAGGTTTATTATGTACCAGGCATTGTGCTACATTGTGGGAATACAAGTACAAGCAAGAAATTCCCTACCCTCAGGTAGCTTACTTTCTTCAGAGGAAAGACAATAAACATGGCGAGGTTGAAGAGAGGGTATTTGGGAGGAATGGTACAGTTGGGAAGGAGGGGAAGCAATGGGGGCTGATGAGCAAGTGAAGGCTGGAGAAAGTCCAAGCAAGAATGAAATGAAGCATGCTTGGGACCCTTCCTGATGTCCCAGAGTGGAGGTTTCCCAGGGTGACAATATGGCAAACAAGGAGTAAGAGATGGAAGGAGGTGCCAGCTTCCCTGTATTGAACCTCTAGGACCTCTGGGTCTTTCCATCCACCCCACAGCTGAATTCCTCTAACTGTACTTTCTAATTGTACTGAACTCTTCTAATTGTACATCTTCTACAGTTAGAATGTGAACTCCTTGTAAATGAAGACCAGTTTCTTTTTCCATTTGTATTCCCAAAGCATTATGTCTGTCATATAGTAAATACTTATTAGATGCTTCTTCCCCTTCCACATTCATTCACAGCACTGTTGTGAGGTTCACAGAAGATTGTTATGAGAAAGAGGACCACAATTCACAAATTGGGGGTGCAGATCAAATAGAGAAGCTTTTGAGACAGTCCAGTCAAAGGTAGGTAGGAAAAAACAGGAGTAAAATAAAGGGAAGATCTTCAATATGAGTTAATGGAATGATAACAAAAAAGTTAATATGCTGCTAGCCATATAATGAGAGGAGCTGAGTCCAGAAGGAGAGAACAAACAGCTCTGGTTGGACACTGGAATGATCAGTGGTGGGCACCCCATTTTAGAAGGACATTGACAAGCCAGAAGAAGACAACCAAGATGGTCAGGGGACTAGAGATCAAAGAAAATTTAAAGGAGTTGGGGATGTCTGGCCTGGAGAGGAGAGGACAGGGTAGACATGATTTTTGTCAAGTATTTCATACAGGAAAAGAGATGAGATTTAGAATGTTTGGCCTCAAAGGGAAAAGCCAGGAACACTGGGGGAGAGTGGCAGAGAAGATTTCAGTTAGGTGTAAGAAAAATGTTTCTAATGACTACACATTTGTCCAAAATGGGAATGGGCTCAATCAGTGGATTCTCTTCTCCTAAGAAGCCTTCGATTATAGACTAGAGGACTGATTGCCGGGGATGGCATACTTAGGGTTCATATTTGGAGTTGCAGTGGATCATGGTCTTCAAAATTAACAATAATGGAGACATCACTTTAGGATTTGTAAAGTGATTTCCATGGATTCTGCTATTTGATATACACAACAGCCTTGTCTTATTGGGCTCATTTTACACATGAGGCCTTTGAGGTTCCTTCCAACTCTGAAATACTGATTCTGTGAGACAGGGACAGAAGAGCAGGGTAAGAGGGCATGTTCATGATATTCTACCTGGAAAGAAAGTCATGTTTCTGAGTGGCATTTGATTAGCCATTTTTCCAATTCTTTTCAGAGGGCAGGTAGTCCAACTAATACCTGAACAACTTTCCTCTCCTCACTATCCCCCAAAATGCATCATCCAGCCCCAAGCTCACCACCTTGCCAAGTAAGCATAATCCACTTTGTTAGTTTCTCTTTACATTAAATCTAAATTTGACTACAGCCTGTCTCATTTAAGATTAGATGAGGCAGTTGGAGCTCAGAATGGTAAAGAGATTTGCAGAACATCACACAGCTGGTTGGTGACAGATTCAGGACTAGAAGTCAATTCTCCCACAGGGAAAGTCTAGTGTTCTTTCTATTAACCAGCATGGCTCTTGGAGAATGGCCTGTTCCTTGCATGAACAAGGAAATCAAACCTAACTAATACTGCCTAATCCAGAGAGCACTTTGACCATTTTTAGCTTTCTAACCAATCTTTGGAGATAATGAAATTGACTCAGAAAGTCTAATCCTGGGACAGATCAATAACTCTGACCTACTTAATTATGTAACTTACAATTGAGTTTCTTTTATAAAACTCATCACCTAGCAGAATATTCTCTCCCCACCACCACCTAAGAACCAGGCTCACTTATCTTTCTTAGAATCTTTTCCCAGGATATACAAGATCAGAGTTGGCAGTTCTTTGCCAGCTATCTCTCAACATATAGGCTTTTGAAGGGATGTGGTTAAAATCAAGCTACGGGGAAAAAAATCAAGCTACGGAAGTTCTCTTTCTGCAATTTATTTTCATGTTGTGTGCCCTGAACTGACATTGCTACAGACTTTTACATTTGTCTTAACTGAAATTCTGACAAAAGGGACCTAGAGAAATCTATGTAGTTTCACAACTGGAGCTTCCATGTAAAGAGGCAGCATGGTATTAGTATGCCACACCAAGAGGCAAAGAGACTTGAGTTCAAATTCTATCTCTGACACCAACTGCAGGATCCCGGACAAGTCACATAACTTCTCTGAAATTTAGTTTCCATCTATAAAATGGAAATAGTAATGCTTATAGTACCTATCTCATAATATCTGCCATTTTAGAGCTTCTGTAGGGCCCCACTCATAACCAGCACCCAATAGGACCCTGCTTCCCCTATCTCCTATAACAGAGCCTGTCCCCCGTATTCCTGATCATCTCCTTTTTTTCATTTTCCCCTCTTGCCCTATCCCTGCCAAAGGGAACACAGAATCCCTTCCCCCCTACTCTGACCCTTTGACCCTCTTTCCAAAGATGGTAAGCCATTCCTATAGGGCCAACATCTCTATACATCCTAAGGAGTCCAGAGCCTTGCCATCTTCCTTGTATTTGAACCCCCAGAATTCTCTGTATTTTTCCAAATGACCAGCAGCTGAATTCTACATTCATTATCTTTTCCAATTAGAAGATGAGCTCCTTGGGATCAAGAACTATTCTATATTCTTGCTTTCCATTTGTATCTCCGGTGCTTACTATAATGTTGGTTATATTTTAAGTCCTTAATAATATTTTATTCATCCATTTGCAGAATTGCTGTGGAGTTCACATGAGATTGTCATGAAAAAATGGACCACAGTTCACATATCTGAGGTATAGATCAGATAGAAAAACTTTAATATTCTTACAAGATCAGTTATTCTAAGAAACATTCTTCTATCAGCCACGTGAGCTCTGAATATAATTCCCTATGAATAAAGAGTATAGGAAACAATCATTCTGGATCTTTAGCTTAGAAGTGGGAGGAGGGGCTACTAATCTGTAATGGGATGCAGGGAAAAAAAATAAAAGAATTTCATTTTGTTCTAAAGCTGGTAAGCCAGGGAAATGGGAAGAGCAAAAACAAGCTCAATGGATATATACATGACTGCTCATTTTTCATTGAAATAGAAGCTAATTTAATGATGGAATCACTATTGCCAGGAGAGGGAAGGCAAAGGGCCTCTCTCTGCCTCTACAAGATGATGTATATAAAATTATTTATAAACCTTCAAGAACTACATAAATGTCAGACATTATTATTAGAGCCACAGGCTCACAGGTTTAGATACGGAAGAAACTTAGAGGTCATCTACTCACAGAATCAATGAATAACATCATTTGAGAGTTGGAGATTTCCTCTGCGGTCATCAGATTGATACCACAAATTGGCACCCCAATGGAATTTCCACTGTAGCATACCCCATAAGTAACCAACCACCCTCTGCCTGAAGACTTCTGAGGGGAAACCCACTACCTCCCAAGACAGTTCCTTCCACTTTTGTTAATAATGTCAGTTGGCCCGTTTGCAATTCCACCCATTATTCCTGTTTCTGCCTTTTGGGACCAAGCAAAAAAAAAAAATCTAAATCTCTCCTCCACATGACAGATCTTCAAATAATTGAAGATACTATCATGTATTCTTAGAGTCTAGTTCAAATATACCCAGTACGTTCAACTGGTCTTCATGAACCCAAGGCTCTTCACCATCCTGGTTGCCCACCTTAGGAGTGGATTCAGTACAGAGTACAGAGGGGCTGTCACCTCCCTATTCTTAGAAGCTGTGCTCCTCTTAATGCAGCTCAAGATTGTATTGGCTTTTTGAACTGCCATATCATATCGCTGATTTATATAGACCTTGCAGTTTTGTTTTGTTTTGTGTGTGTGTGTTTGTTTTGTTTTTTGCAGGGCAATGAGGGTTAAGTGGCTTGTTCAGGGTCACACGGCTAGGAAGCATCAAGTTTCTGAGGCTGGATTTGAACTCAGGTCCTTTTGAATCCAGGGCCAGCGCTTCCCCCTCCTCCATTTCTTTTAAACCTGCTATCTGACCAAGTGTTTCTCTCTCTCCCCTACCTTATACTTATAAAGGTGATTTTTTTGTCCACAACCACAAAACTTTACATTGATCACTAATGAATTTCATTATATTAGATTCAGACCAATGCCCTTGCCTATCAAGTTCCCTTTGGATCCTGTTTCCGTCATCTGGTATGTTAACTATCCCTAGCTTTGTGATATCTACAGATTTTATGAGTGTTCCGTGAATGCCTTTATTCAAGTCATTGATAATAATATTGAACTGCATACAGCCAAGCACAGGTCACTTCATTAGAGACCTACTGCCCTATTGACATTGCACCATTAATAACTCTTTGGATCTGGCCATTGAACCAGTCCTGAATCCATCTCATTTATTTTTATCTAATTCATATCCCTCCATCTTTTCCACAAAAATAGGAAAAGACACTTTACCCAAAACTTTGGTAAAATCAAGTTTAACTCTATCCATTCTCCTCATCTACTAGTTTAGGAATCCTGTAAAAGAAGGAATATTAAGCTCCTCACTTTAGAGAGGAGGAAACTGCGGAATAGAGAAGTAAAGTGATTTGCCCAAGGTCAACCAGGTATTAGAGGGCATTGCTAGGACTGGGACCCATGTTCTCTGCTTTAGACGCTGTTGCTTTTTCCAGTATGCCACAAGCTGGCATGATCTTAATGGCTTTTGTTGCTACCACAAATAGGGGGAAGGGGAAATGTCTTTCCCACTAAAAGTGGTGATCTTTACCCTCTCATTAGCCATCATAGTCCAACATCCAGTTTTTGTGAACAGCTACATTTTTCCTTCAGCATAAGGGAATTAGAGGCTGCTTTTCCACATAAATAAAGGATCTCAAAAATGTAACATCACATAATTCAGTCCACTTAGCCCAGGTCTCCTATACCCACCACTGCTGGCAGTACAGGGAATGGCTCTGATGCTCCAATTGTTCTCTTCTCCCACATGTCCCCACTCCCTTTCAATTCATTACTCTATATCTGAGCCCTTGAATTTTGCATTAGAAGATTCTGGCTCATCTCTTCTGCTTCCAACCTCTAAGCCTCTATCATGCTATGGTCTTCAGTTTCACTCCTGATCTCTGGAGAAGGAAGACTCTTTCTTCTCTGGCTCAGGGTTTATTGCTTTGACCTCTGGTCCTAACCCCTCTGACATCTTGATAACCAGAGACACTGACCTGGCCTATGTCCTTGCTTCTGATTGAAGGGCATCCAGACTTTATACTGAAGCATTCAGAGGGTTCCCTTTTTCTTCTCTCTGCTTGGTTATTCTTGTAAGTTCATTCCCTGGCCCTAGTGCTCCTGATCTTACTTTGCTTTGCCTTTCTGTCCTAGGAAGCTTTATTTTTTCCCCTCCTTTGTGCTAGCCTTTCAGCATCCTAGCCCCTTCTTCCTGTTCCCTGCTATCCTTCCCCAGGCCTTTCACCACTCCCCCCACTGAGCATCAGGCCAGCAGTATAGTTTGTTTTATCTCTTTTCTTTAAAAAAAAAATAAAATTTTTCTTTGACTTGTTTTTACTTTTTACTTTTCTCTTTATATAATCTTCATTTCCAGATATATTCTTCCCCCTATCCAGAGAACCATCCCTTTGAACTAAGAATAAAAGAGAGAGAGAAATCAATTCAGCAAAACTAATTTGACATCATCTGAGTCTGACAGTATAAGCAATATTCCACATCTATAGTTCCCCCTCCCTCTTCAAAGAAAAAGGGGAGATGCATTTGCTTTATCTCCTTTTAGTATCTGCTTTGCATTTTAAAAGCAACTCCTATAAAATCTAAGATACTTTTAAAGTGTTCAAGCTGTTCCCTGAACTAGGGGGGACAACTGGGAGTTTTACCCAGGATATCAACATTCAATTCAGTTCAACAAACATTTATTAGGAAAATTTTTGAAATATGAAGCCAAGGAATGACACAATCCATATTCCCAAGAAGTGTGCTTTCTCTGGAAGTTTTATGTACTCAAACTAGAAGGATAGGTAGGAACCAGATAGTAAAGGCTTTAAATGCCAAGCAAAGGAATTTGTAATTTATCCTAGAGGATGTGAGAGCCACTGGTGCTTCTTGAACATGGTAAGCTATGTTTCAGGAATTTCTATTTGGCGGCCATATAGAGGGTAGTGAGTGGAGAGTGTGTAATCAGAAAGAACGTTTAATGAACCAATGCAATATTATAGGTGAAAAGTGATGAGTCTGGTGTCTATGGAGTTGGAGAGAAAGGAATGGAAATGAAAGATGTCATGGAGGTAGAGCAGACTGGGCAACTGATTAGATGGGGGAAGGGAAGGGGACTGAGGATTGCAAACCTGTGTGACAAGAAGTATGGTGGTAAACACTGGCCTTGTATTTAGGAGGACCTGAGATCAAATCCAGCCTCAGACACTTGACACTTACTAGCTGTGTGACCCTGGGCAAATCACTTAACCCTCATTGCCCTGCAAACAAAAAAAATATGGTGGTATCTATCCATCTGGAAAGATAATGTGGTTTTGTTTTGGACAATGGTGAGTTTGAGATGTCTATGAGACATCCAGGTAAAGGTGTCTGGCAGGCATTAGGAAAAAGAGAACAAGAGCTTCAGAGAGAAATATGGGCTGGAAATGAAGACTTAGGAGTCCTCTGCATAGAAAAAATATTAGGGTCTGTGGAGATGGTGGGAAGAGACATAGTGACAGAGAGGGACAGAGGGATAAAGAGATAAAAAGAGATAGAAATCAAGAGACATAGATAGAGCTAGAGAGATAGGGATGGAGAGAGATAGAGAAAGAGATAGTGGATGCACTCCCTCAACATGCTTGTCCATACTTTGTGGTGTTAACCCTGGAAGACCCTCTCCCAGGAACCACTTTTCCCCCAGGATTGTACCTCCCCCCCCCATCATTTCTTCAGCATTCTACCTCCTACAGAGATTAAGGCTAATGAAACAAGGATAACATACATGAAAACAGGGATACCCACATAACATTAAAGGCCTACAGCAAGGGCTCTTAACCCAAAATTTGTGAACTTGGATAGCAAAAAATACATCTTAATTTCAAAATAACTGCCTTGCTTTGTAAACCTATTTAGTTTATTTTATGTTTATAAAAAACATGATTGTTAGAAGATATCCATAGGTTTCCCCTGACAACCAAAGGGGCACACAAGAAGAGTTAAGATGCCCTGATCTAAAGAAAGGTCTTTAATACACTGGGAAAACATGGAGCGGAAAGGACAGTGGCAGCTCTGCTCAGGGAGCCTGAGGTCAATTTCAAAGCCCACAGAGGGATGGATGGATAGATGATAGATATCTACATATCTATGTAGACATACATATCTCTATCTCTATAACTTATTTCTACATAGATGCTTGCATATTGTCTCCCTTATTAAACTATTAGCTCCTTTAGGGAAGGGTCTGTATTTTACCTTTCTTTGTATCCACAGAATTTGGCACAGTACCTGGTGCATAGAAGGAGCTTAATAAATGTTTATTCACTGCCTGACATGAATTCTGCACCATTAAGGGTAGTGTCCAAATCAATGAGTTTATGGATCGACTGAAGTACTGAATTTTATGTTGCATTTATGTATTTGGTAAAGAGAAATCCGGCATGGAAATTTCCTCTACCCATGCAATTTATAATCTTAGGGAGTGGTGGTGGGGGGGGGAGACCAGTGAGGGATTAAGTAACTGGTCTATGGTCATGTTTTTGTTGTTGCTGTTGAGTTGTTTCAGTCATATCCATTGACCATGACTCCATGACCCCATTTGGGGTTTTCTTGGCAAAGATACCGGCATGATTTGCCATTTCCTTCTTCAGCTCATTTTAAAGATAAGGAAATGAGGCAAACAGGGTTGAACTTGCTCAGGATCACTGAACTAGTAAGTGTTTGAGGGCAGATTTGAACTCAGGTCTTCCTGACTCCAGATCTGGTGCTCTATGCACTGCCCCACCTAGCTGCCCTCTATGGTCATAGAGCCATTTTCAGTCAATCAACAAGTATTCATTATATATAATTTTCATGTAGTATGTTCCAGAGGCCACACTCAAACTTAGGTCTTCCTTACTCCAAGACAAACTCTCAATTGACTTTAATATATTGCTTTTAACCCAGAAGATTCCAGCCCTTCCACTTGTAAATCTGGAGCATCTCTTCCAAACTCACAATCATCTTTTGAAGGAGTTAGGTCAATGACATCGATGAGCATTTATTAAGTGTTTTCTATGTGCCCGGCTCTCTGCTAAGAGCTGGGGTTACAAATACAAGAAAAAGGAAAGATGGTTCCTGCCCTCATGAAATCTATATTCTGATGGGGGAAGACAACACATAAAAGGAAGCTAAAAAGCAGTGATGGGGGTTACACACCTGAAAGGCCATTTTAGCTCAGACATTAAAAGCCATCATCTACATCTCCCTGTTTAATGACAATCCCCCTCCCCGCTTTGGGAAGTAGAATTTCAGAATCAGAGAATTGTAGAGGTAAAGGAGACCTTAGAGGTCACCGGTCCCGGCTTTTATTCATCTAACTTCATGCTTACCCAAGGGCATCAGTCTTCCTGCCCTAGTTCCGTTAGGCCATGAAATTACCAAATTGGATCCCTGCCTTTATCTGTTTTCATTACTTAGGTTCTTAAAATGATTTTTCCAATAATTAGAATTGCTTCTTTCCCCAGTTAAGGGAAGCAGAACACGAGTTAACCTGAGACATTTTGTTCTTGTCTGGTGGGCCTCCAGGATGTCGGTTCTATCATCAGACACCTCATTTTTAAGTCTTGTTGCTGGCCACCTTCAGAAAGCAGATGATTAAACTTTCTGCCTTGGCTCCTGGCCTTCCCCCTATCTGAAGAACTATCCCCTCCATCTTCACCCATCCAAATCCTACCTGTCCCATAAATGCTACCTCCTTTTGGAAGGCCTCCTTGAGCCCCCATGTAGATATGATCTCTCCCTCCTTTACAATGACATAGCCCTTCTCTTGTGTCAGGGACTGTGCCACAGGTGAATTTGTGGCTCAGCTTTTCAAGGGACCTAATCATCCCTTCCTTCCACCTGTCCCAACTCCCTTTTATTTACTCCACAGCCCTTTGTTCATGGCCCTAACCTTTTTGACTGGGGCCCTTTAGGCTAATCTATTCTATTTCCATTCTGTAATCTAAGAGTGGGGCAGCTAGATGGTTCAGTGAATAAAGTACTGGTCCTGAAGTGAGGGCCCACTCATCTTCCTGAGTTCAAATCTGGTCTCAGACACTTACTGGCTCTGTGACCCTGGGCAAGTCACTTAACCCTGTTTGCCTTGGTTTCCTCATGTGTAAAATGAGCTGGAGAAGGAAATGGCAAAACCCACTCCAGTATCTTTGCCAAGAAAACCCCACATGGGGTCATGAAGAGTTAGACATTATTAAAAACAACTGAACAACAACAAAATCTAAGGATTGGAAGGGATGTAACATGGTGTACTGATGGACACAGAGTCCAAAAGATCCAGGTTAGGACAATACCTCCAAGACTTGGTAGCTGTGTAAATATAAACAAATCTCTGAGACATAGTTTCCTTGTCTCTAATATGTTACTAATATAACAATATAATAATATAACAATAACAGCTAGCATTTATATAACACCTACTGTGTGCCAGACACTTTACAAAATATCATCTTATTTGATCATCACAACAACCCTGGGACACAGACGCTATTATTATCCTCAGTTTACAGTTGAGGAAACTGAGGCATAGAGCATTTTAAGTGATTTGTCAAGAGTTACACAGCTAGCAAAGTCTGAGGCTAGATTTGAACTCAAGTTTTACTGACTCTAGGTCCATCACTATATTCCCTAGTTGTCTTAAAAAAATCTATAATAACTGTACCATCTGCCTCATAGGGCTCTTGAGAAGCTCAAGGGAGATTAATTAATATAAAGTGTTTTGCAAACCTTCCAGGACCATTGAAATGTGCATTATGGATGGGCTGTGATCTGCATTGTTGCAGAGAATGACTACCTGGGGAGACCTATCACACAATAAGCATTTTATTAAGCATCTATTATATGCTGGCCCTGTGCTAGGCTCCAGAGATGCAAAGACACAAGGAAAATAGTACCCGTCCTGAAGGAGCTTCCTAACACACAGTCTTGCATTTTTTTCTCTTTGTGAGACTAATCAATCAATAAGCTATTATTAAGTTCCTACTATGTTCCAAGCACTATGGATATAAAAATTCAAAATGAAAACAGACGTTACCTTCAAGGAATTTACATTCTAATAAAGGAGATGTGATCAATTATACAAAATAAATGCAATTAGATCTCCTGCAGCAAAGGAATATTGAAGGTTTTTTTTAAATTCACCCCTTAGATTGCAGGCTTCAGAAGGACAGGGCCTGTTTCCCCTTTTTGTGTCCTCAGCACCTGCATAGAGTAAGTACTTAAAAGTTTGGTGATTACTTGATTACTCTCTCCCACCTTTTGAGACATACCTTCTTGGTGACTAGCTTCTCTCACTCATCATCAGTAACTGATTCCTTGAAAATAGGGTACTAATGGAAACATTGTCCCTGGGAGGTTCATTATAGTGCCTTAATGTTGTTATTCTGAGATGTAGATAACATTTGTTGTGGCCATGTTATTCTGGGTCTGCTTGTCCTTAGCTGTCTCTCCCAAAAAGAACCATCTCCTTCCTCTCCTGATCATTCCCCATTCATGTCAAGCCTTCATAAATATTCACATATACAAATGAAGTTCTGATAGAGTGCTAAAACTACATGCCTGAGTCAACACCATGAAATTTATTTTTCCAGCCTTCAATTTGTAAACCAGAATACAATTTGTTTGCTTTTTTTTCATCTGCTTTGTTAGGTTTGAGAAATATGATTGATTAACTTTTCACAAAAGGAGTCTTGGTTTGGGGCTTGTAACAGAAAGGGTCACTGCCTTTAAGGGGAAAAAAGACACCAGGGACCAGAATACCAAAAGGCTTACAAGGAGTTTACATAGATGTATGATGCACATTCTGATTAAAACCTCCCAAATCCCAACTCATTTCACTTAGTAGTTGAAAGTGTCAACTTATATGGATTTTGGAAAGGATTTTACATCAATATTAAGGTGACCCAGCATTGTTGAAGGTGACATCAACAGAACAAAAACTTAGCTGCCAGGTAATCACAAAGTGAAAGGCTTTCCAAACATGACTCTCTCACTGCTGTCCATGGTCCAACCTAACCAAATGCACAGGCTCATCACCAAAAGGTTGGATACCAGGTGATGGATTGTTTCAGTTACGCTTCTGTTCTAGAAACTTCAATGGCTCTCTATCACTTTAAGGATAAAATATAAACTCTTCACCTTGGCATCTAAAACCCTTGACAATCAGGCTGCCACTTACCTTCCCAGGTTGTTATCGTGTTACTCTGCTTTACACACTCTGTATGATGTACTTACAGTTCCCCAAACTTGCCATTCTACCTTCCATCTGTGTCCCTTTGCACTGTGTCTCCTATGCCTAGAATGCAATTTCAACTCACCTTTACGTCTCAGAATCTTCCCACACCCCCTGTTTCCTTCAGGGTTGAGTTCTGGTACCACCTCCTAGGAGAAGCCTTTCTGATTAGCTCTTAGTTATTAGTGTTTCCCTCTTAACCCTCAAATTATAATGCATATACTTATTTGGTTATGTAAGCATCTCCTGGTAAAATGTAAGTTTCTTGAGAGCAAGAACTGCTTTTTGCTTTGGAATACTGGGGTTCAAGTTGCAACTCATACCTACTGGTAGTTGTAAAATAGCCCATTCTTTTTCCTCTATCTTCTCTACCCCTAGTATTTAGCACAGTACCCAGTATCTAGTAGGCACAAAATAAATGCTTGTTGGTGAGACAAATGAAAAAGGTCAAGAAACAGTTTCTGTGTAATTAATAATCAATTTATTAAATAGGCTAAATGATAACAAATAAATTGATGGTCAGTGGTTTCTCCAGGTAACCAAAGACAAAACCATGGAGATCACTGAGTGCTTAAATACCTTTGGAAAAGGGTGCCCTGACAGGTAAAAACCAACCCTGATTGGTGAACAATTAATTAGAGTGTGGACTTTCAAATAAGGAGTTGGGCTGAAAACTGTCATCCCTTCCTGATGAGAAGTGGCTTGATCATGAGACTCAGCTGCCTCCAGCAATCTGGACAAAGGAATCCATCTCTACCAGACCATTCTGCTTGGTTTTCTTCATGATCTGGGTTACCCTAGATCCCAATGGAAGGGTGCAAGGGAATAGATGATGTGTTGAGGACAGAATTCCCCTAGATTTAATTCTGTTTATATTCCAAAGAAAAGTAAGGTCTTCTAGTTGAGTGGGCTCCCACCCAAGATGACTGAGCATATTCCTGGAGGATTTAGGTAATCTCATCTATCAACAATGTCCTTTAGAGACTGATTGGCCTACTGGGGCTGGACTCTGAATGAGGAAGTAAAAAGCCTGGATCCTAATTAATCACATGTTATTACCATAATAGAAAATAATCGGGGGCAGCTAGGTGGAACAGTGGATAGAGCACCAGCCCTGGAGTCAGGAGTACCTGAGTTCAAATCCGGCCTTAGACACTTGATACTTACTAGCTGTGTGACCCTGGGCAAGTCACTTAACCCCCATTGCCCTGCAAAAAAAAAAAAAACAACAAAAGAAAATAATCATTTTTTCTTTTTGTTTTTTTCATAATCCAAGAATCTTTTATTATGTTTTTTAGTCATCTATGCCAAGAATTCATAGGGAATTGGTTCCAACAGCTCAGGTTCCTTGCCATTGGTCCTCACAAAGTGTGCTTCTCTGGGTGGAACAGGCTGATGCTTCAGCTGAACCCAAGTTTTTTCTTTGGCTTCCTTCTTCTTCTGGTCATTTTCTTTAACCCGCTTCAGGAAGCTATCTCTGTTCTTAGAATGCTTAATATGCTCAATATGCACATTAATTCTCTTGGCTAGAAACTTGCCCTTAACCTGTTTGTTTATAGCAATACCTACAGCATGTTGAATAATATTATTGACCTGTGCAGTCTTGCCATGGTAACATTTTGGGGGTATTCCTTCCTGAACTGTGCCCATACCCTTGATATCTACAATATCACCCTGCTTGTATATTCACATTTTTGTAGTTAAAGGGACAACACCATGTTTTCAAAAAGGCCTTTAAAACATGTATCATGTCCCTCTCCTTTTTCCTTTTGTGTTCATCATTTTGGCAACTCACCGGAATATAGCAGAGCTGGTGGAAAGGAAGAACAAAAATAATCAGTTTTCTCATTAGTTAGAACTGAGGCTCCTGCAACTCACAAAAAAACCCAGACCTAAATGAAGCCACACTGATCTGCATTTGTGGAGGAAGGACTCACAATAATGAAAATACAGATCCTTACATTATTGACTAAAGGATCACTCTGTCATCTACTAAGATGCATGGCTTGGCCATCTCTCTGTTTCTTGAGGCATCACCTTACAAAGTACTACAAGATGATGGTCCATGACTTGGTTCCAGAGGGATTTATTTCAGCATGTAATTTCCTTGTGATAATTGTAAATCATGGGGGCAACTAGGTGGTACAGTGGATAAAGCACCAGCCCTGGATTCAGGAGGACCTGAGTTCAAATATGGCCTCAGACACTTGACATTTACTAGCTGTGTGACCCTGGGCAAGTCACTTAACCCTCATTATCCCACAAAAAAAGAGAGAGAAAGAATTGTAAATCACATCAACATTTCATACAATAGTTTTATATTATCTCTGTCTCCCTTATGAGCTATGCCCTGGGCTCCAAAATTGTATGAATATTTAGTTTTTGTTTTTAAATAATTGGTCCAACAGCTCACCAGGCCAGAAATAAACCAAAGTAAAAAGCTTCAAAGTTCAGAAAAGGAGAGAAGCACAGAGCTGGAAGGGATATTGGAGATCAATTAGTCCAGGATCCTCATTTGGTAGAGGAGAAAAGAACAATCTATTCCCTCCTCTAAGTCATGCCCTTACTCCAAGCCTTTTCCTCTTGATGCCAAAGACCCCTATCCTCCAATGGAGCTTCATATGGTATGGACATCTTGGCCCACCTCTTCTGGCTCTTCTTTACTTTGTCTGTTTCTCTCCTACAGTGTGGCTCCCAGAACCAAATGCTACATCTGAAATGCATGGCAGAGGACAACAAGATGGCTACTCCCCAGCCCTGAGATGCCCTGGCTCTCAATGAAGGCTAGAAATGAGGACTCTGCTGAAATCCCACCTCCACCCCAAGCTAAGTAGATGGCTAGAGAGAATGAGCTTCCCTCTTTGTCACTACTGGCTTCTGCCCTGAGTTTTCATCTCGAAGACACCCTGGCTCTCTGTGCTCTAATTAAAAGAAGCCACATTCCCTGGTAATGGGGACCTGCGGAAGATTTTCAATTCAATTTGTTCCTCAGCTTAGGTATGTCTTCAGAGCTGTTGTCTTGTGGCATGGAGGGTCTCTAGAGAAATCAGGAGAACTCCAATCTTTTATTTCACCTCTCTAGGTTCAGTGGAATAGGGAGAGACAACGTGCTGGCACCTGCATTTTGATGAGAAGCTGGAGGGCTCTGGTTACTTTATAAGAGCATTGAGAGCAGCTGGCAAACTGGTGAATTCTCACCAGAGGCTACTCTCTGCATACCCATCCATGGGGCAAACCTCAGAGAGCAGCATCTGTTGCCAAAGGTAGTTAGCAGCTCAGCTGTGCTAAGCTGTTAATTCCTAGACATTCCAGAAGTCAAGTGCCCTCTGCCTACTGTACTTCAAAAAATGGAGACATCAGGGTGTAATGGAGTCACTTGTGACCATGAAAAACTCACTGAATCTCTTGGAGCCTCAGTTTCCTCATCTGTAAAATATGCACAATAATATCTATAGTAGCTACATCCCAGGGCTGTTATAAGGACAGAATGAGACAGTGTGTGTGTGTAAAGAACACTGAAAACTTTTAAGTGCTGATTAAATGTCATCTTTGTTGTGGTTCAGTCCTTTTAGTCATATACCATTCTTTGTGACCCCATTTGGGGTTTTCTTGGCAAAGATATCTGAGTGGTTTGACATTTCCTTCTCCAACCCATTTTACAGATGGGAAACTGAGGCAGACAGGGTTAAGTGACTTGCTCAAGAACACACAACTACTAAGTTCTGAGGCCAGATTTGACCTCAGGGAAATGAGTCTTCCTGACTCTAGGTCCAGGGCTCTATCCACTTTGTCACCTAGATGCCTTGTGTATTATTATTTTTGTTATTACTGTTGTTGTTGTTGTTGTTTGTTGTTATTTCCCATGCCTAGTAGAATATAAGCTTCTAAAGGGTAGGGATTTTTTCAGCTTCATTTTGTATTCTTAGTGCCTATCACTGTGCCTGCCACATTTTCTTTCTTGTCCAGATCTGTGATTTTGTAGGTAGGAAGAAACTCTTGGTGTAGGGCTTCCCTCTACAAATAAAAATCAACCACCCCTCTGTAATTTTCAGAGCCCATCAGTGTTTTTGCTGGAGGCTCTGAGAGACTGTCATTTGCTTACTGTCACATAGCTAGTGGTAGTAATAATAATAATAGGCAGCATTTAGATATGCCTTTAAGATCTGCAAAGTGCTTTACCTTTATTATCTCATTTGATCTTTCAACAACCTTATGAGGAAGGTTCTATTACTGTATCTGGAAAAGAATCTCACTTTACAACATACATGACTACTTATAATATCCAATTATATATATATATATATATATATATACACATACACACATTTATACATACATGTGTGTATGTATACACTTGTGTATGTCAGAAATAAAAATACTTTACTTTCCTTTTTGGTGAATATATGAAGGCTTTATTACAATCTTGTGAGAATGGGGCACACACCATAAAGAAAGTTGGCATGCTTTCCCACCGCAAACTACCCTTTTTTTTTTCTTGAGGCAATTGGGGTTAAGAGACTTGCCCAGGGTCACACAGCTAGTAAGTGTCAAGTGTCTGAAGCCAAATTTGAACTCAGGTCCTCCTGATTCCAGTACTCTATCCACTGCACCACCTAGTTTACCCTAAACTACTCTTTTTAATCCCTAATCCTATTGTAAAGGTCCCTCCCCTCTTTGCGTCATTGGTTGAGGACTAAGAGGTGTATAATATTCCCAGAATATCTCTACATATTTCCCTTTAACATGTGCCCCCTCCCATTATATACATCACATATTTGAAAATGGCAGCAGTCTCAGCCTTGGGGGTATTCGAAGTGAATATGCATAAGCTAATTAAGCAGGCACAGGTACAAACTACCTTTAACCTTTGGCACACTTTGACCAGCTAGACTACTAACCTTGAAGTTATCTTCTTTATCTACTTTTAGGTCCCTGCAAGACTGTCTTTTAGCCTTGCAGTACCCTTACTGCAATCCTCCTTTCTTACCCAAACTCCTTTCCTGTTTTGTTGTCTGAGATAATAGCATTTTTCTCGTGGGAGACTTTATTTAATTTATCTCAGTATATATATATATATATATATATATATATATATATATATATATATATATATATATATGTGTGTGTGTGTGTGTGTGTGTGTGTATGTATATGTGTGTGTATATATATGTATATGTGTGTGTGTGTGTGTGTATGTATATGTGTGTGTATATATATGTATATGTGTGTGTATTTGTATACATACATAAATACACACACATCTCCATAACTAAGCAAAACAAATCCCACACTGGCTAAAAGAAAAAATATGAAAAAAATGTCATTCTGAATTCACATCCCTTTTCCTTCTAGTATTTGAAGGCAGTAAACATGGCCCTACCTCAGAATTTCTCTTCTCTGGCACAGGACCATGAGTATAGATTCAAAAAGGGGCTCAGAGTTGCCTAATCCAATTTTATACATGAGGAAACTGAGGCCTATAGATGTTGACTGACTTGTCTATTGGCACACAGGTTAAGTAGCAGAGGCAGGATTTGAACCAGCTTCAAGTTCAGGCTTCTTTCTACCATACTAAGCCATATTTTATACCAATTGCCAAATGGCATGATCTCAAGGCTCTACACCATCTTGATTTTCCTCCTCATGATAGCTCCCCAGGGGCTATATGGTATGGTTCATGTCTATATCAGGCTTAATTCAATCTCTCATCTTCCATTATGGTATCAATGAATGCCTGTAGCAAAGCTATCATTCATATCCCATTAAGGCTCAATATATTTCTTAAACTCTGAAGCTTAGCACCACAGTAGTATGTAAATTACTTGGAACAACCAATAAATTTGACTTGGCTTCATTTGGTTACAGCAGTAGTTATCTGAATGTGCTTTGGCTGACATGAGGCTAATGAAAAACATCTGACTTTCACCAAATGAAACCAGATTGAGGTATTTTCCCTACCTTTCGTTAGTTCTCTATAAGCTGAGTATTGGATTTTGCAACATACCCACATGTTTGGTTGTCTTCTCTTTTATTTTAAATTCTATGGTTTTTAATAATGGATATTACTCCAAGGTAACATACAAAATTTGCAGTTCCTCCAGAGCACATTTCAATGATTGTTACAGATATTAGAATGGTTTTTGATTTGGGAAAATCAAACATTTCAAGGAAATTCAAGCCCACAATGAAATAGGATCCCTTACACAAGGGGCACGAGGATAGTATGGTTAAACACACACACACACACACACACACACACACATACACACACACACACACACACACACACACACACACACCATCAAGAACTGTTAAACTATGCTGACTTAATCCTCAGAGAACAAGCAATGACTTTAAAAGGAACCTGGAAGTTTGGGCTATAGAGTGTTATTATTCTCCAGTGCGACTTGGAGATAGAAATTGGAATAGGGAAATCATTAAAAGACAGCTGCTAACCACTGCAGAAAGGAAAAAAAAACACTTTTCATTGATGAAACAGCATAGATATTAAATTGGGGAAAAAGGCAATTTTTACTGATGAATTTTGCTTTTTCATTCAAACGTATACAGAAAGAGAACTGATATAAAACCCCATTAAAAATCTTTGGACTACGGGGGCAGCTAGGTGGTGCAGTGGATAAAGCACCGGCCCTGAATTCAGGAGTTCCTGAGTTCAAATCCGGCCTGAGACACTTGACACTTACTAGCTGTGTGGCCCTGGGCAAGTCACTTAACCCTCATTGCCCCGCAAAAAATAAAATATATATATATATATATATATATAAATCTTTGGACTATAATCAAGTCTAGACTTGATTGCTTGATGAAGAATTCAAGAATGTTTCAAAATCATGAGAACTCAATGCTAAATCATGTAAAACAAGTGGTTGACACAAAAAGAGGATACATTGCATATTAAAAAAATTTAAACTATAAAAATTCATGAGGTTTATTGTACGTCAATAAATGTAATGATTTTATTTTGTGGTTAATTCACACACCAGTGTAAACACAATACTCTAAATATAGACTGATGTTGTAGTGAACACTATTGGATTTGAAGTCAGAGGATCTCAGTTGAAATTGCATCTCTGTTACTAAATACCTGACTAATCTTGAGCAAATCACTGGGTCTCACTTTCTTTCTCTGTAAAAGGTGGGGATTTGGACTACATAACCCCTTAGAGTTCCTCCTGCTCTAAATTTAAGATATTATCATCTATGACTCTCTATTGACTTTGAGATTGGTCGTTTTACATTATGTAAGATCTTTGAAATTTCTCCCTATTGCTTGCTAAATATTTTTATCTATGCAGTTCATTAACCTATTATTATATTTGGAGGTGGTTGCACTGACCTTACCTTTATGAATCCCTTAAGGAGAAAACTATTTTAAGATATGACCTTGTTTTCTGAAGAGAAGGACAAGTACTTGACTGCCCTTAGGTCAAGCTCCTGGTTTGGTATAGATTCTTGAGAGTCACTCTTTCTCCCAGAAGGAATAACCTTTGAACCACTTGTGCCTCCCTCCCTCTGCCCAAATGTTGGGGTAGTGAAGGATCTAGGAGTTTAATCAACTAATAGCTTACCTTTGGGTAATGCAAATCATTAATCACTCAGCTAACCCTGGGCCACCTATCATTAACAAAAATCTTAATTTGCATACTAAGGAAAGAGTCTTGGAATTTTTGCTCTGGGTGAAATTGGTGAGGACTAGGCAGGTTATTGCAAACTCAATTCCATTTTAATACTTTTTTCACCTAGAAGTCACTCTTTCATTTTGACATCTTTACAAATACCATCTCTCTGCTTGCAATTATTCCTTGAGAACTTGGTGTATTAATCCTACCCTGGCATTTATTATTTTCAATAAAGCACAAGAAAAAATTAAAAGTGTCATTTATTTAAAAAATATTTTAAATAGTGTAATATCATGGAATTTGAGAGCCAAACCCCTCCTTATATGACCTATCCGTACCTCTTATGAGAGATGCTGGAAAAAGCTAGGAAGTTAAGGCAGTGAAAATCCCAGCTTTGCCACTCCCTAGTCATATGATGCTGGATAAGTCACTTTCCTTTCTGAGCCTCTGTTTCCTCATCATTAAAATGAAGAAGTTGGACTAGAAAATCTCTAAGATTCCCTCGAGCACTAATTCTATGATGATCCCAACCACTGACCCACAGTAATACAGCTAACATGTGGTAGAATCAAGATTCAAACCCAGGACATTTTAAGTCCAAACCCAAGACTCTTCCCCACTCTGAGTCCCCAGAAAGGTAAAGCAATTGGTCTAAGATCACACAGATT
Organism: Dromiciops gliroides; assembly: GCF_019393635.1. Taxonomy (NCBI): domain Eukaryota; kingdom Metazoa; phylum Chordata; class Mammalia; order Microbiotheria; family Microbiotheriidae; genus Dromiciops; species Dromiciops gliroides. The sequence continues at coordinate 41,758,233 of NC_057863.1, forward strand.
GTTAATAATAGAACTGGGACTGCAGCCCAGGTCCCCTAACTCCTAGGCTTGTTCTTTCTGGCATACCACATTATTAATGTAATTAAAACTATTATAATGCTAATAAGTAATTCAAAACAATAAATCTCTCTTTTTTCAGAATCAATTACAATTATTAAGAATTCCTGCATCTTGAAATATGGGTTTTGGCTTGGAAGCATGGTTGTTGTCCAAAGCTCTATCATCTTAAATTACTTTTCATAATTTGAAGAGGAAAATAATTGACTTGGTTTTCATTAATTAATAGTAATTCCTCTTGAGGAAATGTGGTACTTAACTGCAATCATTACAAGAAACCTGACACAGCTGAAAGGGATTAAAAGGCAATGATGATGCCATCTTGATGATTGGAAAACTATATTCACAGAATTGCATAATAGAAAGCACCTCAGAGAGCAGCTAATCTAGCCCCAAGTTAAGTGGGAATTTTCTCTATAGCATTCCAGAAAAGTGGTCCCCTCAGCCTTCCCTCAAAAAACTCCAGTGACAGGAAACCTCCTGTCCTTCAATGTAGCTTATTTCACTTTTGGAATAATTAGTGAGGTTTTCTTTAGGGAACATGTCTGTTCTGGCTCCTCTCCCTGAGCCAGACAAGGGTATGTTGGTTGGTATATGTTTAATAAATGACTGTCCAGAACAAAGTGTATGCATGATACATTTTTAAGTGGAATCTTCATTAGTAACATTTTTCTCCATCACTTAAACTCAATGAAAAAAAAACCCCACAACAAATCAAGCCCTAATTTTTAGCATTTGCTGATTTCAAAGGTGTAAATGCTCAAACTGAAAATTTAACAATTGATTCTTTCTAGCCCTTTCGGATGGCTCTGGTACACCTCTGCAACGGCAGAGGAATTGGGGTCTTTTACTCTACTGCTACCAGCTTTGTTCCCCCTATGGTTTAGGGGCTTGTGGCTGCCTCCTCTGCTTTCATTAGCCACTTATTATTTGAAGGCAGTCAGAAAACCTCTGTCAACATGTGATGAGCCAATCAAAACCAGGTACACACTCCCGACTTTCCAAGGCACTTCCTTTACATGTCCTCACGATACTCCCAGAAGCAGGCAGCCTTGTATCCTCCACATAAAGAGGTTGAATCACTGTGGTAGCTGATGGGGTCTGTGCATACACCTAGACTCCGCTCTGCACTTAGAGCAAACCTGAATTTGCCTCTGTGATTTCCCACTGTTACCCCTGCTTCTACCCTCCAGAGCCAAGGCAGAATGAGGCCAATAATGCCTCAAGCCTCTGGCCACACTTCAAATACCAGAAGACAGTTATCATGCCTGCCCTGAATCTTATCTTCTCCTGGTGCTTCACCTGAGGCTGTTAAATGAGTTACTTGATCATTTTCTTTCACTGGTATAAATGATCTCTCTGTTTCTGTCTTTCTCTGTCTCTCTTTCTTTCTCTGTCTCTGTTTCTCTGTCTCTCTCTCCCCCCTCTTATCTCTCTCCTCTCCCTCCCCCTCCCCTCTTCCCTTCCCTCTCCTCTGTCTCTGTCTCTGTCTCTGTCTCTGTCTCTGTCTCTGTCTCTGTCTCTGTCTCTCATCTGTGGCTTTATTCCAGAAAAGAACAACAACCTAACCTTCAAAAGCCACATGTAACATGTCATCATGAATTAGTTTTCAAGCAACTATCATTGGGTGAAAATGCTGCTCCACAGCAGCATTGGCAGGACCGGTGGCATTGGTGGCATTGGTAGCACTGGAGAAGCAGTATAGTGGTAATAGTGACGGGCATTTAAACAGTGAGGTAAAATTTGCAACAGCCCCACAAAGTAGCGACTGTAAGTAACATCCCCATTTTACAAAGGTAGCAATTGAGGATTAGGTAGCTTAAGTGACCTGCCTAGAGCCACACATCAATAATTGTCAGACAAAAGCCATCCTGAATCCAAAGTTCCGCACCACCCATTTACAATTGCTTAGGCCTGATCCAGTAACCTCACCCTATAGACTCACACATAAGTAGAATTTCAACCAAGTTTGACCCCTTTGAAGATGTCAACAACAACAACAACAAAAGGATGCAGTTGAGAATCCTCCCCTGAAACTTATATCAGGAAACAATAGAATCCCACAGGATCGGAGATAGACTATTTTCTACTGTGATTAGTGTTTAGATATTTTTCATCTGTGTACAACTAAGTCAGTCAGTCAGTCAATAAACATTTATTAAGATCCAACTGGGGCAGCTAGGTGGCGCAGTGGATAGAGCACTGGCCCTGGAGTCAGGAGTACCTGAGTTCAAATCCGGCCTCAGACACTTAACACTTACTAGCTGTGTGACCCTGGGCAAGTCACTTAACCCCAATTGCCTTGCTAAAAAAAAAAAAAAAAGATCCAACTATGTGGGGCAGCTAGGTGGCGCAGTGGATAAAGCACCGGCCCTGGATTCAGGAGGACTTGAGTTCAAATCTATCCTCAGACATTAGCTGTGTGACCCTGGGAATGTCACTTAACCCTCATTGCCCTGCCCCCCCCCAAATAAAATAAAATAAAATCCAACTATGTGCCAGGAACTGTATGAAGTGCTGGGGTGGGGGTGGGGGGTAGGGGAGGGTACAAAGAAAGACAAAAGGCAGTCCTGGCTCCTGAGGAGATCACAGCTTAATGAGAGGAGACGACTTGCAAACTATGTACCAACAAGAAAAATATAGAATCAATTGGTGATCACCATCCAAGGGAAGGTACTAAATAAAATACAGGGCCATGCTCAAATGCGGTCATTTGGCTTGTGAGCTTCATACTGTACTGTACTTACTGCACTTCATACTGCAGATTAGGAGTTTATTTAATAGGTCTAATCTCTTACATAGCAATTTTCCTGCAGTACCCACAATCTTGTTAGCCTGAGATCATTCTTGTATTTTCTAACAAAGTCTCCTAAACTTTTCATTCTTAGGAAAAAAGCCAATGGAGCTCATTCTTGTTCTATTAGTTTAAATTGACCTGCTATTTCCTGCTCATTTGTCTTCATTCCCATGTGTCTTTGTTTTTCTGAACTGCCTCTAACTTGCTAGGAAATTTTAGTATGTTTCCATAAAAATCTAGTTGCCAGGACTTCAGTATACTGTCTTCTGTGGGGATGGATTGTCCAATGCTGGACAACATGGTGGACATTGAGTTGGGGAATAAGCTTTTGAAATGGATTCCCTCATAGAGGAACTGCAAAACACAAAAGAGAAAAGGAAGAGCCCCAACCAGGTACTTCCCAGCTCAGGTGATCCCAGATTGAGTACAAAAAGTTGGATACCCATTTGAGATTTGGAGTATCCATGTGGAACTATGTTCCTGAAGGGCCAGCCCAGACTGACCTTGTGCAGCAGTTTAGGCCCTGAGAGACAGGACCAATGTCAGCAGCTGAAGAAGAAGTCAACTGGACCACAGGTCACCTCCCATTGCCCTCGATATCCAGGGAGGTGCAGAAGACAATTAGAGTTTGGCATTTTTTTTTTTGGTGAGGCAATTGGGGTTAAGTGACTTGCCCAAGATCACACAGCTAATAAGTGTCAAGTGTCTGAGGCCAGATTTGAACTCACATCCTCCTGACTCCAGGGCAGTGCTCTATCCACTGCACCACCTAGCTGTACCTAGAGGTCAGCTTCTGGAGGCAATGAGTATTCATTTCCAGGAGGCGATCAATCTCAATCATGAGATGGAGGAGGCAGGAGGCCAAGTACCTCCAGAAAAGGTGATCCTAGAGCTCACAAGCCAAAGATTAGCCTCCAGGTCACCCAAGCACTCACCCAAACTTGCAGACCAGAAGACTCAACTTTGACTCTTGATCATCTCCTAAGAGTTCTGTGCTTGGGGCAGCTAGGTGGTAAAGTGAATAGAGCACTGGCCCTCAAGTCAGGAGGATATGAGTTCAAATCTAGCCTCAGAAGCTTACTAGTTGTATGACCCTGGGCAAATCATTTAGCCCCAATTGCTTCCCCCAAGCCCCAAAATAGTCTCATCCTGTGTTGGCTGGGTTAGCCCTTAATGACTTGGTGGCCTCAGTTTCCTTTTCTTTCCAATGAGGGCTTTCTACAAAATGACCCTTGAGGTCCTCAATCGCTCTAAATCTAGAATCTTTTCTATTCTCCCCTTTGAAAAATTGAAAATAAAGTATTATCCCCATGGAAATAATTTTTTAAAAATTTTTTAAAAAGAGAAGGAAGTTAGGTGGGTTGGTGGATAGTTTGGGACCTGGAGTCACAAAGACTTGAGTTCAAATCTAGCCTCAGACACTTTCTGTGTGACCCAGGCTATTGCATTTAATCTCTCAGTACTATAGGCAACTCTCTAAGACTATAAATTACAGAAAATATGCTAACCTGCAATGTTCAATGGAGATTCCTCACTTAGAAGTTCCCATTGCCAATGAAATTCAGGTCCAGTCCCTGGCTAGGTGACTCAGTGAATAGTACACCTAGCCAGTCACCTAGGCAGGTCCTGGACCTGACTTGGAGTCAGGAAGACCTAGTTCAAACCCTTAGATATCTACTAGCTGTGTGACCCTGGGCAAGTAACTTATTTCTGCCTCAGTTTCTTAATTCTGCAAAATGAGGGTTATAACAATGACTAGTTGCAGGATTGTTGTGAAGAAGAAATGAGACAGTATAACACCTTAAGGTGCTATAAATGCCAATATTATTTTATTATAATTGCTAGCAGCTGCAGCAGCTATAGGAAAAATAACTTGGTAGAACATGTAGGGAATTGGACTTGGAGTCAGTTAAAACCTTGTTTTGAGGGGGCAGCTATATGGCGCAGTGGATAGAGCACCGGCCCTGGAGTCAGGAGTACCTGAGTTCAAATCTGGCCTTAGACACTTAACACTTACTAGCTGTGTGACCCTGGGCAAGTCACTTAACCCTTGTTGCCCCGCAAAAAATAAAAATAAAAATAAAAACCTTGTTTTCAATCCTGCCCCATGATACCCACTAATTGTATGACTTTGGGTAAGTCATTTGAACACTCCGAGTCTCAGTTTCCCATTTGTGGAAGGGAGGGAAATACTAACCAAAGTATCTCAAGGGGTCATTGTGAGCTCCAAGTGAGAGAATGTATAGAATGTGCTTTGTAAATTTCAGAACACAATGTAAAGTATCAATTGTTGTCATTTTGGGAGGCAGAGCACACTACAGTGGCAAAAAATCCATAGGATTATGAAGCAAGCAAAGTCTAATTCTAGTTCAGGCTCTGTTCCTCCTTAGGAGTCATATTTGTGCCTCAGTTTCCTGATGTGTAGAAGGACAGGCATCAGCTCAGAGAAGCTCTAAGGCCTCCAGGGCAAACATTCTTGGAGAGGTAAGGATGATGAATTTGTGCTGAGTCTTTCTCTAGAGATTTTTCATCCAGGGAAGAGCTAATTGACTGTAAGGATCAAATTTATGACCTTGTCCTGGTTAGCAAACAGGCTTTAATCAAGACCAAAGGAGATAATTTATGTAAAGTGTTTTTGTCGACCTTAAAGCGCTATGTAAATGTCAGCTATTCTGCTTCAATTCTATTATACCCAGACTGCCCCCCCCAGTTACCTAGAGCATGTTACCTGCACCTCTCCCCACCAAGCTCCCCCTACCCCAAAATTATTTTGTATTTCCCTTACGTGTGGAGGTAGCTAGGTGGTACAGTGGATAGAGAACTGAGCTTGGAGTCAGGAAGACGTGAGTTCAAATCCAGCATCAGGCACTTACTAACTGTGTGACCCTAGCCATGTCACTTGTCTGTCTGCATCAGTTTCCTCAAGTAGAAATAAAGTAAGGATAATAATGGCACCTATCTTCCAGGATTGTTGTGAAAATTGAGTAAAATGATGCTTATAAAGAGCTTGGTACCTAGTAGACATCAATAAATGCTTGTTTCCTTCCTTATATGTTTACTTTGTATATAATTTTTATACATACTTACATATGCATATATGTTTCTTTCAGTAGAATTCATGAGGTCAGGGTTCATTTCTTTTTTTTTTTTTTTGCCTTTGTCTCTATTACCTAGAGCAGTGTATAAGAGGTGTTTCACAGAAGTAACTATTCACTATGTAGTTGCTTTCTATGTCTTTTCTTTACTTAGTAGCATAAACTACAAAGGGCAGCTAGGTGACATAGTATGGATAGAGTGCCAGGCTTGGAGTCAGGAAGGCTCAGTTTGGGGAGTTCAAATCTGGCCTCAGACACCTACTAGCTGTGTGACCCTGGACAAGTCACTTAACTCTGTTTGCCTCAGTTTCCTCACCTGTCAAATGATCTGGAGGAGGAAATAGCAAACCACTCCAGTATCTCTGCCAAGAAAACCCCGAATGGTGCTGTGGAGAGTCCGACACAACTGAAACAACTGAACAGCAACAGTATGGACTTTCTTTGAGAACAGCAATTATTTCCATTTTTATCACTGTATCCTTGGTACATAGTCGGGTGCCTAGCAATCATTAGTCAGTCAGTCAACAAGCATTTATTAAGGGCTTACTCTGTGCCAGGCACCCTGCTAAGTTGTTCAAAACAAAAAAAAGGCAAAAACAAGGTCACTCCCCTCAGGGAGCTCACATTCTAATGGGGCCTGGGAAAAAGCATGCAAATAACTATGTCCATACTGTATAAATAGAAGGTGACAGAGGGGAGGTCGGAGGTACAGGGGACTTGAACAAAGGGGAGAGGGGAAGACCTCCTGCAGAAGGTAGGAAGTTAATCTTTTTTTGGGGGGGGAGCAGGGCAATGAGGGTTGTGACTTGCCCAGGGTCACACAGCTAGTAAGTGTCAAGTGTCTGAGGCTGGGTTTGAACTCAGGTCCTCCTGAATCCAGAGCTAGTGCTTTATCCACTCTGCCACCTAGCTGCCTCCAGGAAGTGAATCTTTAAGGAAGTCAGGGTGTAGTAAAAATTCTTATTATATAAACAAAGGATAATTATTTATAATATTAGTAATAGATATTAATTAACATTCATATAATTGTTATTAAGTATTACCATAATTACTATTACTAATAATAGTTGTCTGTGATTTCTAATATAATATTTACCTTGCATTATTAGTATGCTACTATAAATTAATAATATCAACTAAGTCCTGATAACCAAGCTGATCCCATGTATAAGTGAATTACTAACCAATAATAAGTTAGAAGACGTGGTATTGCTTTCAATACCTAACAGTTAGTTAATTGATACTGAAATATGAGAAGAGTTTAGATAACCCCTATGACAAATGACTCCTAAAAGAAAAGAATACCAATTTCAAGTTAAAGAGTCGGAGGACCTGGCTGATGGAAACAAATCTCATCTGCCTTAAGAGGCTCACGGGGAAGTTAGGAAGGAATGTAACATTTCCATGCAGAAGGCTGACAGCAAATAGCTTTTGTCTAGGGCCAGAAAAAAAATATAGCTATATGCTCTTGATAAAGGTCTCTGCTTTTGTGCAGGAGTCACTGGACAGATTCTAAGCACCCATAATTTACGATGAGCCCCTATGACTTACACGTCTATAATGAAATAAGCACGGGCCTCTCAATCACTTTGTTTAAAAGTAGAAAGACTCCTATGATCAAGATTTATTAACTGTCGATTCAAGGGCCATTTAACATCGTCTGCAAAGTCACACGCCTTGTGTAATCTCGCAGTACCATCATGGGTCCCTTTGGAGAATGAAGGACAAGCAACAACATCTAGCAGCCATGATTCTCTACACCCCCACCTCTCAATGCGGAGCAATGGTTCATTTGGTGGCACCTTAGCAAAGGTGCAAAAAACGATCTGGCTGTCTTTATTCAAGCGTTTGCTCACCAGGCACCTGCAGGTTTTCTGGAAAGAACACAGTCGGTACATTTCTGATAATAATCCCTCAATCAAGAGGCATTTATTAAGCACTTTCTTTGTGGAAGTTACTGTGCCACGTGCTGGGGATATGAAGACAAAGATAAAATAAACCTTGCTTCAAGGACCTATGTTCTATGGCAGAGGTGGCTCAGGGGATAAGGCACTAGGCTTGGAATCAGGAAGGCATCTTCCTAATTTCAAATCTGACTTCGGATGCTTCCCAGCTGTGTGACTCAGAAAGTCAATGAACCGTGTTTTCCTCAGTTTCCTCATCTGTAAAATGAGCGGAAGAAGGAAATGCAAACCACTCCAGTGTCTCTGCCAAGAAAACCCCAAATGGGGCTATGAAGTAAGACACAACTGAATGGACTCAACAACAACAACAAATGTAGAATAACTTGTATATGCAAGGTAATGGAGCAATGGAAAAGGCACTATTGGCTAGGAGATAAGGCTTCCTAAAGTTTGTAAAGACCCAAGGAAACTCATCCCACCAATGCATATCAGCAGCTTTCTTGATATTCAAATTCTTAGAGTTGCCTGGAACAGGAGAGATTGGTGCCTAAGATCCACAGTCAGTATCAGAGTTGTTGTTATTCCCATTTTCTAGATGAAGAAACTAAAGGTCAAGGTAATTTGCTTTAAAGTCAAGCGATTTGCTCCAATTAACATAGATGGAAAAACTGAGGCAGGTATTGAACTCAGATTCTCCAGATTCTATGTTGTGGAATCTCTTCCATACTGCCCCCTGCCAGGGAATTGTTTTTTTTGTTCAGTCATTTCAGTTATGTTGGACTCTTTGTGACCTTATTTGGTGTTTTCTTAGCAAAGATACTGGAGAGGTTTGCTGTTTCCTTCTCCAGTTCATTTTACAGATGAAGAAACTGAGGCAAGCAGGATTAAGTGACTTGCCCAGAGTCACACAGCTAGTTAAGTATCTGAATCCATATTTGAACTCAGAAAGATGAGTCTTGCTGACTTCAGACCCAGCACTCTATGCACTAGGGCTCCACCTAGCTGCCTGATGATCATTACTCAAAGAACAGTATGGTTTTAAGAGGAAGTATGTTTTATCAATTTTATTTTCTTGCTATTCTCAATCTCGGAATTAACACACAGTACATGGACATCCCTAATAATTACCAAATAGATAGGTATATGTAGAGGCAATATGGTAGAGCAGATAGCACACTGGATTTGGACTCAGGATGACCAGAGTTTGCATATTGTATCTGCAATTCAGTTTGTGATCACAGAAAAAATAATTGACCTCTCTAAACCTGCTCCCTCACCTTAAAAATGGAGATACTAATATCTGTGAGATCTACCTACATTATTCTGCCACCTTCAGGATCAAGTGATATTATAGATAGATAGATAGATAGATAGATAGATAGATAGATAGATAGATAGATAGATAGATAGATAGATAGAGATAGATAGACAGATAGATACACACACATACATATATATAAAGAGAGACTGACAGATTGATAGATAGATAATGCATATATATATACATATATATATACACACATAGATGAATACATAGATAGATCAATCTTTATCTTGTACATTTGGGTTAAAAAGAAACTAGTTGGGGCAGCTAGGTGGTACAATGGATAGATCACTGGACCTGGATTCAGGAAGACCTGAGTTCAAATCCAAACTCAGACACTTGACACTTACTAGCTGTGTGACCCTGGGCAAGTCACTTAGCCCCAATTGCTTCACCAAAAAAAACAACAACAAAAAAACAAAAACAAAAAAGACACTAGTCAACATGATGTAAGCCACAAAGCAGATTTAGGAATTCTATACAAAATGGTTGTGCCACTATACCTCTATAAAGAAGTCTATATTTTGTATTTCACATGGTTCATCCATAGTTTATAGAAGAAAGATAGCAGGATAGCAAGAAGAAAGGGATGCTGTAGTATACAGAGGAAGATGTTGAGTGGATTCATAATGGAACTAGTCTTAAGAAGTATTCCATGAAAAGTTGTAGATTATAATTACAAGAAAGCCCCTTGCAAGCAAACTGAGAGGGGAGGATAAATGCCCTGGATATATCATTTGACCAAGTAAAAATCAAGGTTTCAGGACCTAGAGACAAACATGAAGATACAAAGTGACTGTATAGAGTCAACTTCTGCCTAATGAGGAAAGCAAGGACTATTCTGGTGCATGCCAGTCACTGAATAATTAGAGTATACAATAACAAAAGATAGATCTTCTCAGATCCAGGGAAATACAACATTCTGGGGGAAGAGTTGGATTGAGCCAAGGCCCCAGGCATTACAGACTTATGAGCATAACATACTGTGACTACAGCAGAATGGAATTGTAACAGAACAGCAGCTTGATGTCCATAACCAAATACACAAAGCCAAAAAAATGTATTTAAGTATGTCCTATGTCTCAGGTATTCTTTTACTCTGTGTCCTCTACTCTCTATAATACACGATAGAAGGAGGTCACACCTGGAACATAGGTATAAGCGATAACATCTTACCATAATGGGCATATGAAATCTGAGAGAAGGATGGGGGCCTTGCTGAAAGCCCAGGAATCCATTAAGTAGGAAACAAATGTACTAGTAAAAGCTGGAGCTGCCATTTTTAAACGGGTGACAGAGGTGGAAATGAGTCAGAAATATCTATTAATGTAGCTTTTTGTTCTCGCTTAGTACGTCACTTAGGGATAGGTTCTGATAATGTTAGCCAAGCAATACAGGCATGTGTGAGAAATTTAACACCTCATGGTAGACCCTAAATGTACCTATTCAATTTTTGAAGTGCTAATTATAATTTCCATCAGGGGTTGAAGTGCCACTGTAGATCACCTTGTCAGTAATTGAAAAAATGGGGCCAGGTTACCCCTGCTGAACCACATTGGACTGTTCTTAGTGACTGATGTATGGGTTTCAGTCTTACATCATGTTAACACCCTTTATGCTCAGTATAAAGAGGTATTAAGGAGTTTTCCTAAACAACCAGGCAATCAAGTGTAAAGAAATTACTTGAACCATCTAACAATAAGATTTTCAATCAACCTGATTGAATTCCAAGGCATTGGCAAACTAGCCAACTCTAAAGTAGCTCAGAAAGTCAGCTATGGAGGAAGATCCCAGTTCTTAAATTCTATATCCTTTCCCCTGTGCATCTTAGAGAGGGTAATAAGGTGGGAAAGAGATTTCTCTTTCCTCTACTCCCCCACTGGCAATTGTGTCTTTTTTTAATAAATAAAAGTATTTTATTATTTTCCAGTTACATATAAGGATATTTTTCAACATTTGTTTTCACCTTAAAAATGGAGATACTAATATCTGTGAGATCTACCTACATTTTTCTGCCACCTTCAGGATCAAGTGATATTATAGATGATAGATAGATAGATAGATAGATAGATAGATAGATAGATAGATAGATAGACAGATATATATACACACATACACATATACATATACATATACATATATATAAAGAGAGACTGACACCCTCCCTTCTCTCCCTCCCCTCCACGATGGAAAGCAGTCTGATATAGGCTATATATGTAAAACCACACTAAACATATATCTACATTAGTCATCTTGTGAAAGAAGAATCAGAGCACAAGGAAAAAACCTCAAAGAAGAAGGAAAAAAACAGCCCCAAAGTAGAAACAGTATGGTTCAATCTATACTCATAATCCATAGTTCTTTCTGGGTGTTGAGAACATTTTCTATCATGAGTTTTTTTTTAACTGTTTTGGATCATTGCACTGCTGAGAAGAGCCAAGTCTATCACCATTGTTCATCACACAATATTGCTGTTACTGTGTACAATGTTCTCGTGGCTCTGCTCCTCTCAGTCAGCATCAGTTCATGTAAGTCCTTCCAGGTTTCTCTGAAGTCCTCCTGCTCATCATTTCCTATAGCACAATAGGATTCCATTACATTCATGTACCACAACTTGTTTAGCCATTCCCCAAATGATGGGCATTCCCTCAATTTCCAATTCTTTGCTACCACAAAGAGCTGATATAAATATTTTTGTACATATGGGTCCTTTTCCCTCTTCTATGATCCCTTTAGGATAGAGATCTAGCAGTGGTACCACTGGGTCAAAGGGTATGAACAGTCCCATAGCCCTTTGGGCATAGTTCCAAATTGCTCTATAGAATGGTTGGATCAGTTCACAGCTCCACCGACAATGAATTAGCATTCCAATTTTTCCACATCTTCTCCAACATTTATTATTTTCCTTTTTGTCATATTAGACAATCTGATAGGTTTGAGGTGGTACCTCTGAGTTGTTTTAATTTGCATTTCTCTGATCAATATTGACTTAGAGCATTTTTTTCATATGGCAATAGATAGCTTTGATTTCTTCATCAGAAAACTGCCTGTTCATATCTCTTGACCATTCCTCAATTAGGGAATAATTTGCATTCTTATAAATTTGATTTAGTTCCTGATATATTTTAGAAATGAGGCCTTTATCAGAAGTACTGGCCATAAAAATTGTTTGCCAGTTTTCTGCCTCCCTTCTAATTTTGGATGCATTGCTTCTGTTTGTACAAAAACTTTTTAATTTAATGTAATCAAAGTCATCTATTTTGCATTTCATAATATTCTCTATCTCTTGTTTGGACATAAATTGTTTTCCTCTCCATAGATCTGAGAGGTAAACTATGCCTTCCTCTCCTAATTTATCTATGGTATCACCCTTTATGTCTAAATCTTGAACCCATTTTGGCCTTATTTTTGTATAAGGTGTAAGATGTTGATCAATGCCTAGTTTCTGCCATACTATCTTCCAGTTTTCCCAGTAGATTTTGTCAAATACTGAGTTCATATCCCAGAAGCTGGAGTCTCTGGGTTTATCAAACAGTAGATTACGATAGTTATTTATTACTGTGTCTCCTGTGCCTAACCTATTCCATTGATCTACCACTCTATTTCTTAGCCAGTACCAAATAGTTTCGATGACTGCTACTTTATAGTATAGCTGCAAATTTGGTACAGCTAGCCCACCTTCCTGTGCATTATTTTCATTAGTTCCCTTAATATTCTTGACTTTTTGTTCTTCCAGATGAATTTTGTTATTTTTTCTAACTCTAGAAAATAATTTTTGGTAGTCTGATTGGTATGGCACTAAATAGGTAAATTAATTTAGATAGAATTGTCATTTTTATCATATTAGCTTGGCCTATCCATGAGCAATTGATATTTTTCCAATTACAAAGATCTGATTTTCTTTGTGTGAAAAGTGTTTTGTAATTGTGTTCATAGAATTCCATGGTTTGTCTTGGCAGTTAGACTCCCAAGTATTTTATATTGTCTACTGTTACTTTAAATAAAATTTCTCTTTCTATCTCTTGCTGCTGGACTGTGTTGGTCATGTATAGAAATGCTGATGATTTATGTTGGTTTATTTTATATCCTTCAACTGGCAATTGTGTCTTGCACCAGAAACTTATAGCAACATCAAGCAGAAGATCAATCTGCAGAGTCAAGTGAGAGACAGAAGAGAGAATGTGTTTTCTGGCACTAGAATCTTGCTTGAGGGATGCCAGACTCCAGAACTAAGGCATGAGTTTTGGTCCAAGACATGAGTTCTGGTTTTACTTCAGTTGATCCAGCAGCTTGACTTGAAGGAGACAATAGGCAAGCATTGATCAGCAGTGGACCAAAATCTAGGAGAGACTGAGGACCAAATTCAATAGGAAAAGTATAAAGACATCTACAATCTGTATTCTCTTTTTGTATTCCTCTCTAAGCATGCCTACTCCTCCCACTGAAGCTCTGTGTATTTGTGGGAGTGTATGTGTCCAGTTTATGGAAAAGATATCTTATTACTATTATGCTATTCTAATAAATAACTTTGATTTTATGTAACTGGGGACCCTGATTAACTCAAGCAATAGTAAACTACAGGGGCTTGTGATCTAGTATAGTCAGATAATGGAGAGAAGCCAGGTTTTTTTTTTAGAGCTCTAACAAGAAAACCAGAAGATTCTTCCATTTACTAGTCTGGGAGATAAATTAAGGGAAAGGTTAAGTAGGGGAGATTTATGATCTAATATCCAATTTTAAATCTCACAGTTTTGGCGACCCCTGAAGGGATCTTAAGGACCCTCCCACCCTCCCTAGTTTGGCCATGAGCCACCTAATTTAGTGGACTTTCTCTTAAATACCCCCACTGACTTTCCCTCATTTGCCTAATCTCCCTTGCTTTAAGCCTCTGATTTGGTCCTAGGTAACCCTCTATTAAAAGTCTAAGGATATAAAGGAGGGAATGTAATGGAATTTATTAATTTGATCATTGACAATGCTATGCTAAGGTTTAGTAAAAAACAGCAATTCAAACAGTTAAAGAAGAGAAACCAGCTTTCCAGACCAGAGTCCAGACCAGAGTCCAGAATCCAGTTTCCTCCTGATGACATCTTACCACTTCAAGAAGACAAGAGAACTCAGAGACTTTATATGTTTTGTTAGTTTTTACTATCTCCTTTCTGTTATAATATACACTATCTGTAACATGTACTCTCTGCAGAGGCTCTCCCTTTGCAAGACTAATGTCAAAGCGTCGGTTCATGAGGACAAAAAATCGCCCCTCTAGACAAAACTTTCCTCTCTTCCTTTTCTATATTGTTGTTCACATATTATTAGTTAGCAATAGTTATTATATTCTTTTTACTGTTCCATCAAGGAAATATTTTGTTTCTTGAGGAACAAAAGGGGGGAATGTGGTAAAAAGTTTTAACAGTTGGTTAGATAATGGAGAGACGCCAGTTTTTTTTTTTAGAGCTCTAACTAAAAAACCAGAAGCTTCTTCCATTTACTAGTCTGGGAGATAAATGAAGGGAAAGGTTAAGTAGGGGAGATTTATGATCTAATATCCAATTTTAAATCTCACAGTACCTTGAACCTGAGGTAGTCATCTCCTGGGATGCCCAACTTGTGACTGCTAATTGGAGGAAGAGTAGCCTAAAGTAGGCATTACATATACAAAATTTCTTCATAAAATTTCAAACATAGCTGATAAAGTAAGGAAGTACTAGAATATTAGGAGAAAATGTAAATGACTTTTCTCTTCTTACAATGGCTGTGACTAACTTGAGTCCTTGAACTTAAGAAATTTTCAGATTTAAATATAATATATAAGTGATGATATTAGATGATGAAAGGTGGTGATGATAATAACTGAACTTTTAACAATAATTTGCATTGCAAAGCATTTTAGGTGTTATTTTACATGCATCACACAATTCTCTGAGGTAAGTATTGCAGCATAATGCATAACATGTCAGCCTTGGAGTCAAAAAGACCTGGGTTCATATCTAACTCCTGACATTTATTAGTTATGTGACCATGGGCAAGTTCAAAGGGAATTCTTAAAACCTTTCCCCACTAAATTTTTCAATGCAGTCCTAATAAAAGCTACCTTTTACATAGTGCATTAAGAGTTACTAAGCACTTGTGAGGTAAGTACTAGCATCATCCCCATTTTGCAGATGAGGAAACTAAATCTTAGAGAGTACTTGACTTGTCCTGTGTCACACAGCTAATCAGAGGCAGGATTTTAACTTAGGTCTTCCTGACTCCAAGTCCAAAGCTCTATGTACTGAGCCAGGTCTTCTCAAGAACAGATTTCTAATTTCATAGTGGGTAAGCCCATGAGGAAGAGTCACACTACAAAAGTCTTGCCAACTTTGTGGTAACTCCCCTGGTCCATAAACTGTCTATAAACAGGACTATAAACCTGTTGCTCTTGTGTCCTGAATTAATTTGTACTGCCATTTCCTGACTTAAAGAGTTTGATGAGTCAACCATAAATGGCTATTCTGATATAATGAAGAAATTCACCCAGACCTCCCGGAGCTTCTCCTGGATTAGGAAATGGTTAACAGTCAATGTACCATGAAATTTCTTGCCAGACACCAACTGAGTTAAAGCCTTTACGACTGGATTATAGAAGGTCTTCAGTGATGCCACTTGAAAGGCCCTGCTGTTTCCATGGGACAAATGCCCTTGTTTCCATGGCAACATCTCTCTCCCTGTTTACAACCCTAAAGTAACCATCCTTCCTAATGGCAACTAATAGCAGAACTCTTGCCTCCTTTCCGCCTTTCCTTGCTGGTGTTTTCTTTCTAGTTAGACTCATTTCTTGAAGACTTGCCTGCTGAATGTCAGTTGTGATGCAGGAAAGATGATGGTAATTTAATTTTTTTAAAATACCGCACATTATTTTTCACTGCTGCTGGCAAAACGAAATGGAGCCGACATTCCTTATGTTAGCTGGAGGCTAATAAGGGCCTGTGTTTCCAGCACAGTCAGCAAAAAGACATGGAAGCAAGAGTGTTAAATTTAAAAAAAAAGGAGGAAGGGTTGTTCTTAACTTTGGGAAGCTATGCCTAATTGCAAAGTAACTCAGCCAACTTGGCTGGTCATTATTTACTTTGTTTTATAGGTTTGCTTTGTTTTTGTTTAGTTTTTTGGTTTTGGTTTTGTTTTGCAGTCAACAGAACATTACTATTATTCATCCATTATATCCAGCAAGTGTTTATTTGGATAAGGGCTACCCACATGTCACTTCTAATTTCAGTCTAATAGATGCTTGTTTTAGCTTAGCAGCCACCACAGCATCTATGAATGCAATTAAACAAGTAATTATTAAGTCCTCCTGTATGCCAGTCACTGTGGTAAGAGCTGGAGATGTTAAGAAAAAAAACACCAGAAAACCATCTCTGTCCTCAAAGGGCTTATATTCTACTTATAAGTAGTAGAGCAGGGCAGCTAGATGTTGCAGTGGATAAAGCACAGGCTCTGGATTCAGGAGGACCTGAGTTCAAATCCAGCCTCAGACACTTGACACTTACTAGCTGTGTGACCCTGGGCAAGTCACTTAACACTCATTGCCCCGTCCCCGCCAAAAAAAAGTAGAGAGTGACTTTTTGGTTGATTGAAGTGAACTATTAGGTTTGTATTTTGTACATTTTGGAACATACTCATAACAGTAAAAATCTTCACTCTTGTGTCTGTGGCCAGGGGCTTACCTGCTAGTTATCATCTAGCCAGAAGCATGGTGCTTAAGTGGAAGGATTGCTAACTAGGTAGCACTCAGCCAGGACCTAATTCTGGCAATTTACAAGTGGCCTGTGGATGACTAGAGCACATTAACTCATAAATGCATAATGTGTTAGAACTATAAAGTACCTTGGGGTCATCTAGTCCAATATGTTCCTATTCCAGATAATTAAAAGAATGATAAAACCTCCAGATAAGTGAGCTGGATTGTCTAAGGCCAGCCAGGAGATAGTGGCAGGCCAGAGACTATATTCTAAGTCTCTCAATCTCTCCCATTCTTTCTCAGGATATTCATCTGCCTGTTCCCTTCATAGGGCATTAGTATAGACATGGAGACAGGAGGCACAATTAATTTAACAAACAGAAGCCAAAAAAGACACAAATACATAAGACCAGCACAAAATACTCAAAGATACAAGAACACAAGAATACCAGATAAAACCTCAGCAAGTAGGTTTTCCCTCATTTAAGGTCTTTGAGTAGAAGGCTGGATGGCCACTTTCTTGGCTTGTTTTGGTGAAATTCCTTTTCAGGTATGGGTTGGACTGGATGGTTGCTAGAGTGCCTACTAGTTCTGAAATTCTGTGATTCTGTGAAATTCAAATATCAAATGAGATCTACCCAGAGCTGGAACTAAAGAAGGGTGAAAGAAGCCACTTCTGAAGGCCTCCTCCTCTCACCTGAACTTAGACTCTGCCCTTTTGGGACTCTGGGCTTTGATGGGCAAAGCTCTCACCTTTTCTTGCCCAGTCCCAGGGACCATGCTATTTCCTGGCCATGTCCAAGCTATGCCACCTATACGTTATTCTCCCCAGCCATCACTCCCCACCTTTGCTTTCCAACTCTAGCTCTCCTATATGTGTTTTCTTCTCCTACTAGGATGTAAGGTCTTTGAGGGCAAGAACTATCATTTTGTATTTATAGCCTCAGTACCTGACACATAGTAAATGCTTAATTGATGTTCATTCATTCACTCACTCATTCATTCATTCACTGTCCTAGGACACTGAAATTTAGAAAATATTCAGAGCACATGCAGTTATTTAATACTACTAAAAGATCTTTTCCTCTTCCCCTGACATTACCACATAGCAGCTAAGGTTTTTGCCTACCCTGGCCCTACCCCACTGTTTGGCCTGGGGTGGAGGGAGGGAGGCCATTTTCTGCTTGTCTTAGGTTCCAAAATTGCTCTGGCTATCTTCTTAAACCTTATATTGGCTCTCCCGCTTCTACTCCTTTGGGAGCTAGGCCTGTGAACCCCTCCTGGGGAAGACAAGTCAAATAACCATACTCAAAACTTCAGTGAGTGTCAAACTTTACCACAGCCCTTGACCCTCTCCAAGGGCATTTTCTAGCAAGGCTTGAATGAGTGTATAGAGCAAGATAAATTTAAAATTGGAAAAGACTTTTGAGATTATCTATATTATATTTCATACTATATTTATTTACATTTTAAAAGTGAAGAGACCCAGAAAAGTTACGTGATTTGCCCAAAATATACAGCCAGCTAACAGCAAAGTTGAACCTAGAAACTATTCTATTCTCTCTTGCCTTTCAGTCCCTTTTTCTGTCCATACCATTATCTATGTTTATCTGATCTAGATGATGCAAAATCAGGTTGTATATCTAATATGCTGGGGAACAGAATGAAGATTCAAGAATACTGTACCATGACAAGTTACAACAATGGACTAAAACTAACAGGACGAAATATAATTGTAGGAAAAATCAAAGACCTTCACTTAGGTTATAAATATAGTTGCAGAAGAACAATACGGGGAGGAGGGTTTCAGACTGACTGTCTTTCACGTGAAAAATACCTAGAATTTTTATCACAAAGAGATCAAAGGAAAAGGAAAAGGTCCTATATGTAGGAAAGTATTTTTTATCAGCTCTTTTTGTGGTGGCAAAGAATTGGAAATTGAGGCGATGTCCAACAATTGGGGAATGGCTGAAAAAGTTGTGGTATAGGATTATGATGGAATACTATTGTACTACCAAGAAATTATGAGGATTGTTTCAGAAAATCCTGGGAAGATGTATATGAACTGATGAAAAGTAAAGTGATCAGTCAGGAGATCATTGTACACGATAACAATGATCAACTGTGAATGATTTAGCTATTCCCAGCAATACAATGATACAAGACCATTCCTAAGGACTTATGGGAGGAAATGCGATCCACTTCCAGAGAAAGAACTAATGAAGTCTGAATGCAGATTCAAGCATTATTTAAAATTGTTTTGTTCTGTGTTCTCTTTTGCATCATGGCCAATATGGAAATGTGTTTTGCATGGCTGCATATGTCTATCCTATATCAAAGTGCTTTCCTTCTCAAGGAGGAGGGGAGGGAGGAAATTTGGAACTAAAAAATTATGAAAAATGAATGTTAAAAATTGTTTTTAGGGGCAGCTAGGTGACACAGTGGATAGAGCACCGGCCCTGGAGTCAGGAGTACCTGAGTTCAAATCCGGCCTCAGATACTTTACACTTACTAGCTGTGTGACTCTGGACAAGTCACTTAACCCCAATTACCTCACTAAAAAAAATGTTTTTATATGTAATTGAGAAAAAAGTTAAAACATTCTTTAAACAAAAAGAAAAGAAAAAGACCTGAGGTTTTTGGTCGACTAGAAGTCTAGTATGAGCCAATGGTGGGAAATATTTGGGAAAAAAACTGATGCACTGATGCATAGCCTGCACTAATAGAAATACGGACCACTAAACACAGAGGGCCAGAATCATCCCACTGTATTTTCCAAGAGTCGTGTCCCATGCAGAGTGGTGTGTTCTATTCTGAACATAATGTATTAAGGAGAATATTGTCAAAGAAGAGTGAGAACAGAGAAAAGTGAATAGAGTGATGCTAGCAATCTGTGAGTACAGTATACTCCCACTGTCTCTTGTTTCTGTTTGTTACTTCTACACAGCTAACCCCAAACATTCCTAGTCATTTCCTGTTTCCTAGACTCTTACCTTCTAGTCTGCAATTACACATCATCTCTGCAGCTATTAGGTCTCCATCTAGTCAGTCACCTATTCTACCATGTTTCTCCCCTCCAAATCCATGCATTTCCATATAGGTAATAATAATAAGAGCTGGCATTTATATAGTACTTTATTAATATGAAAGGCCTTGCAAAACCCCATTATATTGGGAGGTCCTTGAGATCAGGGACTGTCTTTTTTTTTTGTATCTACAGCAATTAGCACAATGCCTGGTATATCACAGGTACTAAATAAATGATTGTGGACTCATTGACTATACGGATGTTATTTTATTTGATCTTCATAACTCTGTGAAAGAGGTACTACTGTTATTCCCATTTTACAAATGAGGAAACTGAGGCTACAAAAGTTAAGTGACAAGATCACACTGCTATAGGGCATATGAAGTGGAATTTGACATTCACATCTTTCTCCTACTGAATCTAATGTCCTTGCCCATTGCATCATCTAGCAGCTTGATAAAGGTCACCTCTAAGGCTTCTTCACCATATAATTTATGTATTACAGTCTTTGTAAAGAAGCTCTAGCCTTCCAATAACATACTTGAACCATGATTCCTGTCTTTCCTTCTCAATGCTACCTGTGAAGTGATATTTATCTCCTTACATTGAGGTCTCTAATTCTCTTGGCTCATCACTCACTCCCATGTTGTACATTGAGGTATACTCATCTGAGGAGGTATCGTTTCTTCCCCTTTGCCCAGTCATCATCTCCTCTGAAACTCTGAGCCTGTTTTTCTTGTCCTTAGCATCTTTCTCCAGCATCTATTATTCCAGATTGGATTTGACTTTCTCCCTGTGTCGTACATGCAAACGTCTATGGCATCTGGCAAAGGATATTCTTCTGTGTGGGGCAACTAAATGGTGGAGTGCATAGAGCACCAGGCTTGGAATCAGGAAGACCTGAGTCCAAATATAGCCTCTGACACTTACTAGCTGTTTGATCTTGGGCAAGTCACTTACCTCTGTTTGCCTCAGTTTCCTCACATGGAAAATTAGCTGGAGAAGGAAATGTTTTCCTCTCTCCCATACCATTTTCAGTTTTCAACTCTCCTGATCAGATTAACAAGACTTGGCAGATCTATCCTTCCTGGCCTTCATTAGATGTATTACATCCCTGGCCTAAAGCCCATCATTACTGGATCTTAAGCCATAGCCCAGAGAGCCAAGCCAGCTGTTCGCTATACAATTTCTCCTTTCTCTCCCTATCTCCAATCCTCAGCACGGATGTAATCACCAACTGTACCCGTAAACTCTTCTGTTTTCTGTAAAAGATTTCATATTTTCTAGATGTTGTTTTTAGACTTTTTGAAAGACTGGTGAACCTTCAGTAAATGAGAGAATACTAGAATCAGCTTCTATACACTTTTCTTTCATTCTCAGGCCAAGCAGCTAGCACCTCCTCTGCACCAAACCATGGAGGTTTACACCACTTCAGATATGATCTGTGACACAGTCATTTGTGGAAGAGAACCATATGTCTAATAATAAGAGTCATAAAGGCAAACATTTAGTTTTTACACAGCAGTTGGCGCACGTTACCTCCTTTGCTCCTCTGTGAGAGAGGTGCCGCTATTTTCCCCAATTTATAGATGAAGAATCTGAGGCTGAGGGAGGTTAAGGGATTTGCCTAGGCTAACACAGCTAGGAAATGTCTGAGACAGAATTCCAGTTCAACCTTTCTAACCCCAACTCCAGCACTCTTTCTTCTTCCCCAGAGTTGGGTCCATATAATAGGAATTCCAGATGAAGTTGAGACTTTAATAAATTAACAAGCATTGACTCTGGGCATTCTTTCTGCTTTTCTGAGGCAGCTAGCTGGTGATGCAGTTGGAGGCAACTGAACCTGGAAACAAGAAGAAAAAGGTTCAAATCTGACTTCAGACACTTGCTGGCTTTGTGACCCTGGGCAAGTCATAAACCCCTGTTTGCCTCAGCTTCCCCAAATGTAAAATGAGGATAATAATAGTACTTATTCCTCAAGATTACTGTGAGGATCAAATGGGATAATATTTGTAAACTGATTAGCACAGTGCCTGGAACATAGTAGGCACAATATAAACTTATTCCCTTAGCTCACCCCCATCCCTAACATGCTCTTCCTCCTTATCTCTGCCTCCTGATTTCCTTCAAGTCTCAGCTAAAATTCTATCTTCTACCAGAAGCTTTTCTCATCCCACCCCCCACCCCCGCTTAGTTTTAGTACCTCCCCTCTGCTGATTATCTCTATTTCATCCTCTTCATACATAGTTTGCATGTTGTCTCTCCCATTAGACTGGGAGCTCCCTGAAAGCAGGCACTTTCCCCCCTTTCTTTGTAATCCCAGAGCCTGGCACATAGTAGGTACTTAATAAATGTTTATTGATTCATAGTACACATCAGACACTCTACTAGGCATTGTTATCAAAATGAGAACAATCCCTTAATTTCAAGTTGCTTATATTTTTCTTTAAAAAAAAAAAGGCATTCCATTTGGAACAAATCTCATAACGTTGGGTTTTTTTTTTAAACAGGGACTGAGGGTTAAGTGACTTGCCCAGGGTCACACAGCTAGTAAGTGTCAAGTGTCTGAGGCCAGATTTGAACTCGGATCCTCCTGAATCCAGGACCGGTGCTTTATCCACTTCGCCACCTTACTGCCCCTCAGTTGGAACAAATCTAACTTATGTTGAAAGAACCAGTGTCTTCTACCTTCCCTTTCCTAACACATGGAGGGGCTTTAGGGAATGAGGACAGCTGGGGCTTAAAGAAATAACTTACTATAGCACCCTCACAGTCTCCCTTAACTTACAGTCTGATCCTTACCCACTTGCCTGATAGGAATATCTTCTTGGAACAGAAGGAGAGCACAGGATGCCCCCTCCCTCTAGGAGCTGGCCTGAGGCCAAGTAGGACTCCTTGACCTTGGGGGGGAGAGGGGGTAGGAGAGGGACCATTAACAGTCACATAAAAATGTCAAAATTAACATCTTCATTTGAAAACCTCAGCTTATAAAAAGTACAGTCTGGTTTAATTATATTCCAAAATTCAGTCTCATCGCATGCACGGCTTAAAGAAGACATGGATTTCTATTCTAAATGGGATAAAAATGGATGTGGTGGGATGCCACAGTGCAGAGAATATCGTTGTAGCCTCAAAAATGCCCCAGAACCAGTGGAAGACTAATAGTAGTAAAGAAAGAGGACATGATCTGAAAAATAATTGGCTCCCAGTGGAATACAGCCCTGGCTGGGGCAATAAGTCTGCTCCTGAAAATAATTTTTGTCTCTCCAAAGTAGTGCTCAATAATCTATCTTGCTTTTTCTAAGCATGTTTAGCACAGCCAAAAAAAGAAAACACAGATAAATAAGGATTGGTCATCTGAGTTTAGCTTTGAGACTGGGTGGGGCAAGGTGGAACAGGGAAAAGGGAGTGGGAAGGTGGGGGTAGGGATGAGGTGTGGGAGGAAAAGTGGGAGAGATTGTTGCTGTTAACCTGAGTTGTAATTATGCTAATTTACAAATTAAGAAAATGTTCCAAGTGCAAGCTGGCCATGCCCTTCTCTATGTTCATTTCCTTTTTTCATCCAAAATTTATAAGGATGAAAATTAAATGTATAAGGAATGGTCCCATAATTTCATTGCTATAGGGAACTCCCTGGTGAGGAAACTCTCTTTACCAATGAAGGTATATCATTTCTCTGCAATTTACTGGCTTAGAGAGTTACCTAGAATACTTGAAAGACTTGCCCAGTGTCTCATAGTTAGGATGTGTTACTGAAAAGCTAGAACCTTGGTTTTCCTGACTCAGCATCCAGTTTTCTCTTCTGCAATGTAAGCTCATGTCATGCTTTAAATTTTTCAAAGTGATTTACTTTGAGTTGTTTAGTCATTTTTCCATAACTTCTCCACCTTCATGCCACCATTTGGGGTATTTTTGGCAAAGGTACTAGAGTGGTTTGCCATTTCCTTGTCCAGCTCATTTTACAGATGAGGAAACTGAGACAAACAGGGTTAAGTTGCCCAGGGTCACACAGCTGGTAAGTGTCTGAGGCCCGAATTTAATTCAATTCTTCCTACTTCCCAGCTCTGCACTCTATCCACTGCACCACCTAGCTATCCCATTGTGTAAATTATTGCTCCTCAAAAATGGAAAATTAGACTCACTTTCAGAAGTAAAACCAAGATGGCAGGGTAGAGAAGGCACTTGGCTGAGCTCTCCCAATATTCTCCTTCAATTTAAAAATAATGCCTTAAATTGAATTCTGGAGTGGCAGACCCAAGAAGAGTTCAGAGTGAGATATTCTTTTAGTCCAAGACAAATTAGGATGTCAAAGGGAGAGATCTTTGATATGGAAGTAGAGGCTAGTCCAAAGTCCACAAAAGAAGCAGCAACTTTGGGAGCTCTCAAATTAGAGAACCTAGCCAATGGTCAGAAAGAGGTTACAGAAAACCTCCGTGCTAGCATCGGATGTAGGACCAGATAATAATTGCCAACTCCATCACCTATACCCACTTCTGGGTCATATTTCAAGGGCATAGAGGAATACTTTTGGTCAAGAGAGAGTGGAAACCCTGATGGGAAGTATCACTTTTGGTCACAAAAGATCAGGGACACTGAGAAATTGTATTGCTTTTAGATCCAAAGGAGTAGGAGCTTTAAGGATTAGTAGTGATTGTAATCCCAAGGGATCAAGGGCCATTCCTGGATAAGGTCCAGAGTGCAGACCAGGAGAACGGTGATTATACCTCTCCCCAAATCACATCACCTTGGAAACACTGAAAACTTCCAAAGCCCCAGAACTAACTCTGAAAATAGCAGTTCAGAAAAAAGCCTGAAGTTTGAAATAGTATTCCCTCTGCACCTACCACACCTCCAACAAAACCTGTCATTGATACAAAATTAAAAATCAATAAATAGGGTGGGAAATGAGCAAATAACAAAATAAGAAGCTGACCATAAAAAGATAGTATGATGACAAGGAAGGTCAAGACATAAACTCAGAAGAAAACAATGAAGTAAAAATAGCTATAAGCAAAGCCTCAAAGGGAGAAAAATGTGAACTGGATGCAAGCCAAATAAGAATTCATGTAAGAGCTAAAAAATTATTTTCAAAATCAAATAAGAGTGACAAAGGGAAAATTAGGTTGAAAATAAAGGTAAAGGAAGAAAACTATGAAAATATAATTAATGGGGGGCAGCTAGGTGGCACAGTGGATAAAGCACCAGACCTGGATTCAGGAGGACCCAAGTTCAAATCTGGCTTCTTGACACTTACTAGCTGTGTGACCCTAGGCAAGTCACTTTAACCCTCATTTCCCTGGAAAAAAAAGAAAAAAAATTAATGGCTTGGTAAAAGAAGCACAAAAATACCAAAAATTAAAAAAAAACCCAAAAAACAAAACTTAAAAACATAATTGGCCAAATGGGAAAAGGCACAAAGGAAAACAAACAAGTTACCTGAAAAATAGATTGAGGAGATATAGTTTTTAAAATATTGGACTGCCTAAAAGCCATGATAAAAGAAAGATCTCAGACATCATATTTCAAGAAATTATCAAGGAAAACTTCCCCAATATCCTAGAACCAGAGAGTAAAATGTAAATTGAAATAATCCAGTCAGTAATCGTCACCTGAAAGAGATCGCAAAATGAAAACTCCCAGGAATATTATACCCAGTTAAAGGAAAATACTTCAAGCAGTTATAAAGAAATGATTCAAATACTTCTGAGACACAATCAGGATTATACAAGAGTTGGCAGCTACCACATTAAAGGAGCAGAGGTCTTGGAATATGACATTTTTCTGGAGAAGTCAAAAGAACTGTGATTACAACAAGAATAACCTATGCAGCAAAATTAAACACATAATCATCTGAGGGAAAAATTAATATTTCATTAAATACATGGCTATAAAGTATTCCTGATGTAAAGGCCAGAGCTGAATAGAAAATTTGATTTTCAAATACAAAACCTAAAAGAAGCATAAAAAAGTAAACATGAAAGAGGAATCATAAAGCACTCAATAAGGTTAAACCATTTACCTTTCTATATGGGAAAATAATACAGTAACTTCAAAGAACTTTTTCATTATTAGACCAGTTATAGAAGGATTCTACATAGAAACAGGGTCTGAAAGTAAGTCAACTATTTTGGAATGGCATAAAAAAATAAATAGGTTATAAAGATGGATACCCTCAGAGAAGGAGGAAGAAAGAGGAAGTATATGGAAAATTATCTCACATAAAAGAGGCATAAAAGAAAGAGCTTTTACAGTAAAGAGAGAAATGGGAGACAATGCTTAAACCTCACTCACATCTAAATTGTTTCAAAGAGGGAATATGTGTGTGCATGTACACAGAGACAAATGCACATATACAAACTCAATTAGTAATAGAAATCCATCTTATACAATGGGGAAGCAGGAGGGGAAGGGGATAAAGGAAAGAGGGAATGATAAAATGGAGGGCAGATTTTAAAAAGTGGGTCAGAAGCAAAACAACTAGAAGAGGAACAGGAATGAGAGGGAGAGAGAGAGAGGACAAAGAAGAAAACAAGATAGCCTGAAATGCAGTTAGTAATCATAACTGTGAATTTGAGAAGCAGATAGTGGAATGAATTAGAAACTAGAATCCAACAATATATTATTTATTCAAAACACTTGAAACAGAGAGACACAGAGTTAAAATAAGGGGCTGGAGCAGAATCTATTATGCTTCAGCTGAAAAAATAAGTCAGGGGTAGCAATCATGATCTCAAACTAAGAAAGAACAAAAATAGACCTAATTAAAAGGGATAAGCAGGGGAATTACTTCTTGCTAAAAGGAACCATAGGCAGTGAAGTAATATCAATATTAAATATATGCACAAAATTGCATAGCATCAAATTATTTGTTTATTTTTTAAATTATTTATTTAGCATCTTATTTTCCCCAAGTACATGTAAAAACAATTTTCAGCATTTTTTGCGTTTGTTTTTAAAATTTTGAGTTTCATATTATTTTCATCCCTCTTTAATCCCCTTATTGAGAAGGCAAGCAAGTTGATATAGGTTATATTTGTGTAGTCATGGAAGACATATCATACTAGTTATGTTGTAAAAGAAAACATCATAGAGCAAAAAATAAAAAAGAAAGTAAAAAAATGTGCTTCAATCTGTGTTCAGACACCATCAGTTCTTTCTCTGGGGGATGTATAGCATTTTTCATCATAAGTCCTTTAGAGTTGTCTTGGATCATTGCATTATATAGCATCAAATTCTTAAAGGAAAAGTTAAGCAAAATATAGAAGGAAATAAACAGTAGAACTGTACTAGCGGAGGACCTCAACTTTCCCCTCTCAGAGCTAGATAATTTAACCATAAAATAAATAAGAAAGAATGCAAAAAGATGAATAGATTCTTAGGCAAATTAGATATTTTAGACCTCTGGAAAAAAACTGAATGGTAATAGAAAGAAGTATACCTTTTTCTCAGCTGTACATGGCATAGTCACAAAAATTGCCCATGTTTTAGGGCATAAAACCCTTGCAACCAAATGCAAAAAGGCAGAAATATTAAATGTACTCTTTTCAGACCATAATGCAATAACAATTCCATTTTAAAAGGACCACAGAAGCATTAATTAAAATTAATTGGAAACTAAATAATCTATTCCTAAAGAATGAGTGGGTCAAAGAACAAATCATAGACACAATCAGTAATTCCATTAAAGAGAATGACAACAATGACACAATATACCAAAAACTGTGGAAAGCAACCAAAGCAGTACTTAAAGGAAATTTTATCTAATCATGTACATCAATAAAAGGGAGAAAGAGAAGATCAGTGAATTGAGCATGCAACTAAAATAAACTAGAAAAAGAACAAATAAATGTTCCTAATTAAATAGCAAAACTAAGATCTTGAAAATCAAAGCTGAGATTAATAAAATTGAAAGTAAAAAAACCTCATTGAACTAATAAATAAAACTAGGAACTGGTTTTATGAAAAAATAAATTAAATAGATAAACCATTGATTAATGTGAAGGTAGGTGGCACAGTGGATAGAGAACTGGGCCTGGAATCAGAAAGACCTAGTTCAAATTCAGTCTCAGACACTAACTAGCTGTGTGACTGGTCAAATCACTTTACCTTGTTTACCTCAGTTTCCTCATAAATAAAATGAGCTGCAGAAGGACATGGAAACCACTCCAGTATCTTTGTCCAGAAAAGCCCAAATGATATATATCACAAAGAATCTGACATGCTTAAAATGACTGAACAATTTGATTTAAAAAAGAAAGAAAAAACCAAATTACTAGAATCAAAAGTGAAAAGTGCAAATGCACCACCAATGAAGATGAAATTAAAGCAATTGATAGGAATTATTTTACCTAATTATATATCAGTTTATTGGCATACATACATCAAGACCACACAGATTTGCAAGTGAATTCTACCAAGCATTTAAGAAACAATTAATCCCAATACTATATAAACTATTTGAAAAAAATAGGTAAAGAAGGAGTCCTATCAAATTCCTTTTATGACACAAATATTGTTTTGATACCTAAACCAGTGTGATGTTTAAAATCTAAATTGTGGTCGCCTTAAATTATAATCTTCAGCACCAATATTTGGGCATTAAACATTTATTAAACAGGGGCAGCTAGGTGGCGCAGTGGATAGAGCCCCGGCCCTGGAGTCAGGAGTACCTGAGTTCAAATCCAGCCTCAGACACTTAACACTTACTAGCTGTGTGACCCTGGGCAAGGCCCTTAACCCCAATTGCCTCACTAAAAAAAACAAAAAAAAAAACAAAAAAAAAAAACCATACAGGTATTCACAAGGAGTTCAGAAAGTTAAGAAAAAGTCTATCTGGTCTTGAGTTCCAGCCTGTTTGGGTTCTTCCTCAAGTCCTCTGCCACAAGCCTGCTTTAATCAGGAACTCTCCAGCAAGCTGATTGTGGAAGCTTTTTATAGGTCTGGAACAGAGGCAGTCCATACAAACTGCTTCAAGCTGATTGGTTGGCATCATCCAAATCCATCGGTTTTGAAGGTGGTCTCAAGTTGAGTTCACAGTCTAGCTTCTGAGAACAATACCTTCTTAAGGGCTAGCTAGGTGTGATTACAATCCAGTTAACTTGAAGTAGGCTAATCAGCAGTAAATCATTCTCACTTGATTCAGTCTAGATTAATCTCCAGGTGGGTCTTTGAGTATCTGCTAAATCCCATTATTTCATCACACCAGGAAGAGCAAAAGCAGAGAAAGAAAACTAAAGACCATTTCCCCTAATGAATATTGATGTAAAAATTTTAAATAAGTCACTAGCAAGGAGATTATAGCAACAAATAACAAAGATTATACATTATGACCAGATAAAATTTGTACCAGGAATGCAGGGCTGACAATATTAGGAAAACTATCAGCATTATTGACTATATAAATAACAAAAAACAACAAAAATCATATGATTATCACAATAGATGCAGAAAAAGCCTTTGACAAAATACAACACTTATTCTTATTAAAAACACTAGAAAACATAGATATAAACAGAGCGTTTCTTAAAATGATTAAGTAGTATTCATATAAAACCATAAGTAAGCATTATCTGTAATGGGGACCAAAAGATATCTTCCAAATAAGATCAGGAATAAAGTAAAGGTATCCCTCATCACCACTATTATTCAATATTGTGCTAGAAATGTTAGCTATAGCAATAAGACTAGAAAAAAATTCAATGAATAAAAATGGGCAGAGAGAAAACAAAACTATCACTCTACAGATGATATGGTGGTAAACTTTGAGAACCCTAGAGAATCAACTGAAAAATTAGTTGAAAGAAATAATGACTTCAGCAAAGTTCCAAAATATAAATAAACCCACATAAATCATCAGCACTTCTATTTATGACCAACAAAACCCAGAAGAAAGAGATAGAAATAAAAATTCTATTTAAAATAACTGCAGGCAATTTAAAATACTTGGGAGTCTACCTACCAAGACAAACCTAGGGATTACATGAACACATTTTAAAAACACTTTTTACACAAATACATGTCCAAATAGCTGGTGCTGTGGATAGAGCACTGGGCTTGGAATCAGGAAGACCCATCTTTGCAAGTTCAAATATGGCCTCAGACATTTACTAGCTATGTGACCCTGGGCAAGTCAGTTAACCTTGTTTGCCTCAGTTCCTCATCTATAAAATAAACTGAAAAAGGAAATGGAAAACCACTCTAGTATCTTTGACAAGAAAAACCAAAAATGGGGTCATGGAGAGTCTGAAATGACTGAACAACAACAAAATAATTGGAGAAATAGTAATTTCTCATGGGTAGGCTGAGCCAATTTAATAAAAGTGACAATTTTACCAAGATAATTTACTTATTCGGTGCCATACCAATCAAACAACTAAATAATTATTTTAAAGAACTAGGAAAAAGTAACAATTCATCTGGAAGGTAAAAAGGTCAAGAACATCTAGGGAATCAATGAAAAAATGTGACAGAAGGCAAACTAACAGTTCCAGATTTCAAACTGTATTATCAAATAGTAATCATAAAAACAATCTGATACTGGCTGAAAAATAGAATGATGGATCAGTGGAAAAGATTAAGTAAACAATATACAATAGTAAATTACCATAATAATCTGGTGTTTGATAAGCCCAAAGATCTAAATTTTGGAGTTAAGAACTCAACATTTGACAAAAATTGCTGGGAATTGGGCAGCTAGGTCGTGCAGTGGATAGAGCACCGGCCCTGGAGTCAGGAGGACCTGAGTTCAAATCCGACCACAAACACTTAATACTTACTAGGTGTGTGACCCTGGGAAAGTCTCTTAACCCCAGTCGCCTCACAAAAAAATTGCTTGGAAAACTGCAAAACAGATTGGCAGAAACTAGGCATACACCAACATCTCACACTATAGACCAACATAAAGTCAAAATGAATAAGCAATTTAGACATAAAGGGTAATATTATAAGTAAATGAGGGGAGCATGGAAAATGTACCCATTAGATCTATGGATAAAATAATTTGTGACCAAATAAGAAATAGAATCATGGGAAGTAAAATAGATAATTTTGATTACATGAAATTAAAAAAAAAAAACCTTTTGCACAAACAAAACTAATGAAGCCAAAATTAGGAGAAAGACAGGAAATTGGGAGGAAATTTTATAGCAAGTCTTTCTGATACTGTCTCATTTCTCAAATATATAGGGAACTGAGCTAAATTTATAAAATAAAAGCCATTACCCAGTTTATAAATGGATATAAGCAGACCATTTTCAGAAAAAATCGAAGCTATCAATAGTCATATGAAAGATGATCTAAATCACTATTGATTAGAGAAACACAAATTAAACTACTTTTAGATACTACCTCATACCTATCAGGTCAGCTAACATGACAGGAAAGAAAAATGGCAAATGCTGGAAAGGATATGAAATAATTGGGACATGAAAGCACTGCTGGTAGAAATGTGTATGAGTCCAACCATTGTGGAGAGCAATTTGTTAGTATGTCTAAAGGGCTATAAAACTGTGCATACCTGTTGACCCAGTGATAGCACTACTAGTTCTGTATCCCAAAAAGATAAAAATGGGGAAAGGACCTATTTGTACAAAAATATTTATAGCAATTCTTTTTGTGGTGGCAAAGAATTGGAAATCAAGGGGATGCCCATCAATTGGGGAATGGCTGAACATGTTGTGACATATAATTGTGACTGAATACTATTGTGCTTTAAGAAATAATGAGCAGGGGCGGGGGGCAGCTAGGTGGCACAGTGGATAAAGCACTGGCCTTGGATTCAGGAGGACCTGAGTTCAAATCCAGCCTCAGACACTTGACACTTACTAGCTGTGTGACCCTGGGCAAGTCACTTAAACCCTCATTGTCCTGCAAAAAAAAGAAAGAAAGAAAGAAAGAAAGAAAGAAAGGAAGGAAGGAAGGAAGGAAGGAAGGAAGGAAGGAAGGAAGGAAGGAAGGAAGGAAGGAAGGAAGGAAGGAAGGAAGGAAGGAAGGAAGGAAGGAGGAAAGAAAGAAAGAAAGAAAGAAAGAAAGAAAGAAAGAAAGAAAGAAAGAAAGAAAGAAAGAAAGAAAGAAAGAAAGAAAGAAAGAAAGAAAGAAAGAAAGAGCAAGGGGCAGCTAGGTGGCACAGTGGATAGAGCACTGGCCCTGGAGTCAGGAGTACTGGAGTTCAAATCCAGCCTCAGACACTTAACACTCACTAGTTGTGTGACCCTGGGCAAATCACTTAACCCCAGTTGCCTCACTAAAAAAAATAAAATAAAATAATGAGCAAGATGATTTCAGAAAACATAGGAAGATTAATATGAACTCATGCAAAATTAAGTGAAGAGAACCAGATCATTGTTCATAGTTAACAGCAGTATCATAAGGATGATCAACTGTGAAAGACAGAGCTATTCCAAGACCCACGATGAAAAATCCTATCCATTTCTAGAGAGAGAACTGATGAATTCTGAATGTGGATTGAAATATACTTATTTTTAACTTTATTTTTCATATTTTTCTATGTTTTCTTCTGCAAAAATGGCTAATATGAAAATAGTTTTCATAACTTCACATGTATAACCAATATCAGATTGTTTGCTTTCTTGAGAAGAGGAAAGCACTAAAAGGGAGGAGAGAATTTGGAACCCACAATTTTAAAAGATTTTGTTAAAAATATTTACTTGCAATTGAAAAATATTTGACAAAATAAATATATGTATGTGTGTGTATATATATATATATACATATGTGTTAATATGTAAATGGAAAATTAGCCCAACCAAACAATTAGTTTTGCAAGGGGAATAAAATCTAGCAGCTACTCACAGGACTTAGTAATGATGACTCAGTGGGTATGCCCCTTGGAGAGAGAAGGATGGCATTATGGTTCATGAGAACTGGAGGTGATAATTCATCAGGGAAACTGTAGAGAGTAATATTACTCAGGTATGGGTGACACTATATGACCTTGTAGGTCCCTAATTTTGAGATTCTGAGAGTGTCGGAAGCAGGATTTGAATACTGTTGTTCCTGACTCTAAGTCCAATACTTTGTAATCTATCCACTGAGCACAAGCACATATATACACATTGGGGAAGGAATGTTGAAATTAATGAAAATTCAGAATTATAAAATATTTGCATTGTTTATATATGTATAAATATACATATATGCACAAAAGATTTTTAACTGAATAATAGAATGAGATTTTTTTTTGACATGGCCAATATAGGATTTTGTCTTGCATTATTATACAAATGTGCTTCATGTGTTTTGTTTTTCTTCTTTTTCCCTAGTGGGGAAAGTGAAAGGGAAAGAAAATTTTGGTGAATTTTTTAAAAATTTCAATTACAAGTACATATTTACCTAGAATGAAATACTAACAAATATTGCAAAGCAGAGTAAAAAGACCCCTGAAGGTCTTTAATTCAGCTGAGGCTGAATTAATGAAAGAATAACATTCACTTGCAATTAGTAGCACCATTTTTGTATAATTGATGTTCTACAGTCCTATAAAGAGTTTACTCTTAAATAGGTTAAGGCTTCTCTCTCCAATCTTGGTTATATTATTAACATCCTTAGCAAACACTTAAAACACTGGACCAAATGATTCAATGGTCAGGGACGGTACGCTTTTACCCAGTACCTTGTAAATAGTTGGTAGGTTTTGAGAGGAATTGGGAGATTCCTGATTGTAGCATCATAGGTTTTGGGAGGAATTGGGAGATTCCTGATTGTAGGATCACAGGTTTAGAGCCAGAATGTACCTTAAAGTCATTAAGTCCAATACTCTCATTTTACAGATGATGCACAAAATGGGGCCCAGGGAGGTTAAGAGACTTACCCAAGGTCACACAGCTATTAAGTGTCTGAACTGTCATTTGAACCCAGTTATTCCTACCTCTGAGTACAGTACCCTATACACTATAACAAAGGTTTTCTATATCACATAAACTAAAATATAAGAAATCATAAGATTATTTTTTTTCTTTTCTTTTTTTTGTGGGGCAATGAAGGTTAAGTGACTTGCCCAGGGTCACACAGCTAGTAAGTGAAGTGTCTGAGGCCTGATTTGAACTCAGGTCCTCCTGAATCCAGGGCTGGTGCTTTATCCACTGTGCCATCTAGCTTCCCCCATAAGATGATTTTAAGAGCTAGAAGGGACCAAAGAGGTCCTCTAGTTCAATTCCCTCAATTACCATATAAGTGCAAACTTCAAAATCATCTTGAAAATTCAACAAACTTTACTAGAATTTGAGCATCATCAGAGACAAAACTATTAGCCACAATTGCCTAAATATAGTACTGAAAATTTTTAAATTTGATTTTTCATAGATGTCACCTTATCAAACACTTCATCTCCAAATTACATAAATGAAAGCCATGTTGAAAAAGGTAACACTCATATCATTCCCATCATCCTCTGTGCCACTGGAATTGTCCTGATGATGTTCTTGGAGAGCCTAAAGAACACAAGATTGAACCCCTATACTTTTATTCAATTACAAAAGGCAATAGTCCATGGAACATTAGATTTTTTTTAATGGCACAATAGTGACTCATTCTTGGATGATAAAAAAGATGAGAATAAGATACTGCTACTGCTAATATAATATATAGCACTTTTATGGCCCTTTAATTTTTTTGCAAAGTGTTTTATTCATATTATCTCATTTGAGCTTAACGATACCCCTGTGAAGGAGAAGCTCATTTTCCCCTTTTTACATATGAGGAAACTGAGAATCATACAGGTAACTATGTGGCTCAGTGGATGGAAAATTGAAGTAGAATTAGGACTACCTGGGGTCAAATCCTGCCTCAGACATTTAGTAGCTATGTGAACCTAGTCACTTTATTACTCAATGCCTCAGTTTCCTCAACTGTGAAATGGGTATAGCAATGGCACCTGCTTCCCAGAGTTGTTTTGACAATCAAATAAGATGAATTATTGTGAAGCAATTTGAGCTATACAAATGTTTATTATCATTATTGTTGTTGTTATGGCTTAAGCAAATTGCTTAAGATCACACCTGCTTCCCAGAGTTGTTTTGACAATCAAATAAGATGAATTCTTATGAAGCAATTTGAACTATACAAATGTTTATTGTTGTTGTTGTTGTTGCTGTTATAGCTTAAGTGAATTGCTTAAGATCACATAGCTAGTTAGCAAAAAAAATCAAGACTAGAACATCGAACTTCTATCAGTCCAGCATTCTTTCAATCCTATTAACAGTAGTATCCAGGAAATACATAACTCCTAAAGTTCTAGACCCTTCTATTATTACTACCTTATCATGGCAGAGGGACTTTCATAGCTCAATGAGGTATGTCATGCAGGGTTACCCAAGATGAACAGGTCATAGTGGAGAATTCTAGCAAAAGGCAACCCCCCTGGAGAAAGAAATGGCAAACTGCTCCAATAACTTTTCCAAGAAAGTCCCATGTACCAAATTAAAATGCTAAAATATATGACATCGAAATGGTATGCTATGGTCTACAGGGTCATGAAGACTCAGATATTACTGAATTATACTCGACAACAATGAAAGGTTCTGGAGGTACTTTCCATGCATTATATTCAACATGAATAAAATACCTACTTATGTACCAGGCACTGGGTTGGGTACTGAGGATGCCCCATTTGAGCCTCCTAGAAGATGAGGTGCCTTCAGGTACACAGTTATAAATATACAGGGATCTTCATTCACACTACCATATGAGAGACATATAGTAGGTGCTTAATAAGTGTTCATTTACTTGACTCAACTCTTTCTCTGTTACAGGTTCTGGACTGTAACATTAAAAGGTTTGCAAAGTTTAAATGTTAGCCATAGACAAGATTTGCCAGTAGGCTGTGCAGGCTTTGTGCCTCAATGGAAGAAACAGACACTTTGAGTATTTCCAATGGGGCTAGTTCTTTCAGAGGAGAAGGAGCAAGCCAAGGTTTCTAAATTCAAAACTCTAGTCCTTTGCTCAGTCTCCATTGCATTTCTTCCTAATAGTGTTTTTCATTTTAGCATGTCTCCTTTTTAATAGCAGAATTTAATTTTCAGAAACTGCCACAGTCCTGTAAGTCTTCATGAATGAGTGACTGGCCTGACTTGTACAAATTGATTTTGGCATAGAGACATGTTCGGTCCCAAAATGCAAAATGCATAATCATGGGCCCTAACATTTTATTAAAGGCCCATTTCCCTTTGGCCACTGTGAATTCTAGGTTTATCATCTGTCATCCTGTCAGGAGCTGGCTCTGGAATCTTTACCTACAATTTAAGAAAAAGAGCAAGGTCATCGCTCATAAGAGGTAACATGGTATAGGGAGGTGTAACAGGTATTGGAATCAAAAGACCTGCCTTTTTATCAGGTTTGAACGTGAACTGTATAGCACTGGTGAGGCACTGGGGTCATGCCTGTGCCCAAGTCCACAACATCACTCAGCCTGACCTTCCATATCTGTCTGATAGGGAGAATGGTACTCAGAGGACCCACTTCATGGGATTGTTAGAAATACTTCTTTAAAAAAAAAACTTTAAATCACTATACAAAACAAATTCACAACCCATTGATTTTGGAAATTACTAAACAAGCATAGTAGATAGAAGACTGAACTTGGAGTCAGGAAGATCTGAGTTCAAATCTTGATATGACATGTACTAGCTTTTGGATCCCAAGGTAAGTCACTTAAACTCTCTGTCCCTCAGATTCCGGGGCAGCTAGGTGATACAGTGGATGAAACGCCAGGCCTGGAGTCAGGAACACACTTACTAGCTGGGTGACCCTGTGCAAGTCACTCACCCCTGTTTGACTCAGTTTCCTCATCTATGAAATGAGCTGGAGAAGGAAATAGCAAACCCCTCCAATATCTTTGCCAAGAAAACTCCAAATGAGGTCACAAAGAGCCAGATACAACTATACAATTGCCTCTGCCTCAGTTTCCTTATCTATAATACAAGAACATTAGGTTTGATGGTTTCCAATTCCAAGTTTATGATCCTATAAATGACATGGATTATTACTGCACCAAAAGAAACAAGGAAAGGCTTGTATGAACTGAAGCCTAGGGAAGTGAGCAAGCAGAGTCAAAGCAGCAGTAGGCAAAGACCACAATCCAGGATGTCCCAAAAGTCTTAGTACAGCTTTAAATTTTAATAGCTTCAGGAGTATAAATGCTGCAAGCTAACAAAAAAACATCATTTGAAAGCTTAATGATTTCAATTTCTTTTACACCCATGTGGTTTTTATGGATTATAAATAATAAATTTAAAATTTTAATTTGAACAAGACAGGGCAACCTGTCATTAGGCATTGTGCCTGTGACAGCTGTGTGGTGGAGTAGATGAAGTGCCAGGCCTGAAACAAGAAGAGCTGAGCTCAGATCCTGATTCTGACACTTGCAATCTGTGTGACCCTGGGTAAGTCACTTAACCCCTGCTTGCCTCAGTTTCCTTGACTGTAAAATGGATATCATAATAACGCCCATCTCCCAGAGTTGTTGTGAGGATCACATGAGATAAAATATGTAAAGAGCTTAGCACAAAGCCTATATAAATGTTAGCTGTCATCATCATCATTATTAGTTATTACCCTTTCTCAGACTGGGGGTGGGTAATTCACATCCTCTTGTTTAGCCCCCTGGTCACTTGAATTATCTTTGTGAAGTTTTTCCTTATAGAGGCAATGTCCAAAGTGTCATGAATACATTGAAACCTCACTCTTTGAATGATCTTAAGTCTCAGTGACAAATGCAATTCTTTTCTATCACTGAGTAGCAGCTGCTTAAAGTATTTACAAAGTTCCAAAGTTGTCTAAGCAACGTTTAAAACAAAATGGCGGTCATACTGAACTTTAATAAGAACCAGATCAATATTTAACATTTTAAATAACTAGCCTTTTCAGAAAGAGTTGTTGTTAAGTTTGTAGTATATATCCTTCTGGAGTTACTAGACCTTAAAACTACACTGAGACTTTTGAGATAGCCTGTAATGTTAACTAAATTACTATAATAAAGTGAATCTTGTCCCCAAGGAGAGACAAGTAAATGTACTTCCCTCTTATCATCCTCTACTGCCCCCCCCACCCCAATAGAATCTAAGCTACTCTAAAGCCAGAGAATGTTTCCTGGGACTCTGCCTCGAATTATAGGCACTGGCCACACATTCTTGTTGATTAATTGATTGGTTGATTTATTTTCTTGGAAAGATAGAGGATAGTATCAAGTATTACATCCTTTCAGTCCAAGTAGCTGTCAATTTGACGACTAATTTTTCTTAGGTGCAAGAGAAGGCTAACACATATGTGCTGTCAACAGGCAGTCACATCATGAGACATGTGAAAACCAGGTTTATTACAAGAGGAATGAACATATATGGGAACCCAACAGGCTCAAAGTTTTTACAAAAGTTTACACTTTCATAATAGCAGAACAAAGGGAAGAGGGGATACCAGGAAGGGGTGTAACATGGGAGGGGGAACTGCATCAAAAGCATAGGACACCAAAACCACTCTTTTCCCTTGGGGACTGCTAAACTATGAAGATATGAGGGTCCCTTTATGTGAAGAAGATCCCACCTGCCCAAGTAGCAACCCAGTCAGGAACAGCTAAGATTTAAACTTAGGTCCAGAGGTTCCAACTCCAGGTGTTTCCAAGACATTGGGTAGTGTCTCTGAATTAGATCTAATTTGTTGACCTATAACCTCTAACTGAAGAGACCTGCTGAATAAAAACAAAAAAAAACCCTTCACCTGTCGATGATGCTGGAAGTGAAAACCAATCAATCAGAAAGCACCCACTATGTGTCAGGTGTTGTACTAGTCCAAGGATACAGAGATAGTCTTTAGCATAGCCCTTAGTACTTGGCTGGAACTTAATAAATGTTTGACCTTTATCATAAGTGATTGACAAAAATGAAATATTTAGTCTCTTCCCTCAAAGAGTTGCCATTCTATTAGGGGAGACAACATGTAGACATATAAGTGTATATAAAATATTTATCAAATGAATTCCTGGTAATTCAGGGTGGTGAGGAGGGCAGGGCACAGAGCACTTGGCTTGGAGTCAGAAAGACTCATATTCCTGAGTTCAAACCTGGCCTCAGGTATTTATCAACTGTGTGATCCTAGGCAAGTCATTTGACCCTGTTTGCCTCAGTTTCCTCATCTGTAAAATGAGCTGGAGAAAGAAATGGCAAACCACTCCAGTATATTTGCCAAGAAAAACTCCAAGTGGGGTCACAAAGAGTCAGACTCAATTGAACAACAACATTTTTGGTGGGGAGAGCCTCACCAGTAGCTGGGGGAGATTATGAAAGGCTTCATGTTAAAGCAGTGTTCGAATTGAGATGAGGAAATTAGGGATTCTAAGAAGAGCAGGCAAGAAGATGAGTAGCTTTCAGGCATGATAGCCCATGCCTTTGCACATAAGTGGGAGTTAAGTATTGGATTATGTGAGAAATACTGAAAAAGCCATTTGGGCTGCATAAAGGTAGGTAATGTATAATAAAACTGGAAAAATTGTGGCATATGATTGTGATGGAATACTACTGTGCTATAAGAAGAGATAAGTTCAATGATCTTAGAAAAACATGGAAAGAGTTGTGCAAAAGAATGAAGAGTGAAATAAACAGAAACAGGAGAACATTGTATACAGTAACAGTGATAGTGTTTTAATGACTGAGTAATTAAGTCATTTTGACTATTATAAATACTCAAATTAACTATAAAGAACAAATGAAAAAAGACATTACCTGCATGCAGAG
The DNA here is from genome assembly GCF_019393635.1 of Dromiciops gliroides. NCBI lineage: Eukaryota > Metazoa > Chordata > Mammalia > Microbiotheria > Microbiotheriidae > Dromiciops > Dromiciops gliroides. The sequence continues at coordinate 41,797,894 of NC_057863.1, forward strand.
AAAGAAATGATAAATAAAAGTATGCATAGAATAATTTTACACACACACACACACACACAAATTTATGTCTAATGGCAACCATTTCTAGGGCAGGGGGTGGAAGAGGGGGGGAATGGAAAAAATTTAAAAGATAACTTTAATATATATTTAGAAGGAATAGCAAATGGAAGATAATAGATTTGCAGTTTCACGTGCAACCATCTTTTTATTATACTATTATGGAAATGCTTGTTTTATTCTATAAATTTAAGAAGGAAGAGAAAAGGGAAGGGGTAGGGGAAGGGGAAGGGGAAGAAAAGTTGAAGCCAGGTTGGGAAGAGCGTTAAGGGGGAGAAAGAAGTGAACAAGCTGCATGATCGATAGATCACGTTAACTGGAGGAGGGTAGCGGGATGATTGATCCTCAGTACCAGCTGCTTGGGCATGAAAGCAAGCCAGGGCCAGGGCTCCCAGAAATAAGCTAGGGGATGCCCACCTCTTTCACCCTGCCCCTTCTCCTCTTTCCAAGCTGCTCCCTGCCTTAACTTCCTCCAGCTGCGCCTCTATGTAGGGCACTCAGGCAATATTAACCAAAGGAACATCAGGGTTTCTTCCTGACAAAAGCAGTTTTGGGGCTGGTAGGGCCAAGTGTCGCCCCAGGGAAGCTGAGCCGAAGGCTGTTTTGCATCATGAATCATTAAGCGAGTTGTCAGCTAAACTCTATGGCAGGCACTCTGGGGCTAGGCAATGAAGGAACAAACACCCCTCAGAATAAAACAGCTGGATGTACTAGTGGCAGCTGGAGCTCACGTAGCAACGGAAGGTAATCATTTCTGTGCTCCTGATTTGTGAAAATTTGAGGTGGTCATCTCAGCAAGAGAATAAATGTGGAGCCCCGCTAATTCCTTATTACAGTTACTATGGCTTCCTGGCAGTCTCTTTAAGTTGAGACTTTTGAAGACCATATGGAGGCCTCCCGTGGTGAGTCCTCCTCACGCAGAAACTTTCTGGAACTTAATTAGCTTTTCTCTTTCTCTCTGAAGTTTGAGCTTTGATTTTAGCTGTAAACAAGAGTGGAGGTTCTATTCCTTGTGATTCATTTAAGGCTCATGACAATCTGGTCCCCAAGCCCATTTTTTTCTCCTCTCTCTATGACTTCTGATCTTTCTGCAGAGGAGCAAGAAACACTAGGAACTATCTATTCCAACCTGTTCCCATCCAGAAATCCCCAACAAATGTTCTTCTGGCCTCTGCTTGAGGACAGAGCTTTGCAGGGCTTAAAGCACAATTAAATGATGAAGTATTCATATTTTAATTCATAGATTAAAACTAAAAGGTACCTCAGAGGGCGTTGAATTCACCCCTTTCTTTTTTCAAAGAGGAAACTGAGGCCCAGAAAGGTTAAGTGATTTGCCTAGGGTTGTATAACCACTAAGAACACTCTGAGATGGGATTTCAAACACAGGTTTTCCTGATTCCAAGTGCAGCACTCTATCTTTATACCTCAGCTGTCTCCATTATGACCTTCCCCAATCAATCAATCACCAAACCCAGATTAGTGCCAGCCACTGTGTGAATCACTGGGCATGTAAATAGGAAAGTATTTCACTGAGTAGCCAACAGTATGTCCCTTTCCTGTATCACTCAACTTGTCAGAAAGTTTCAGCAAGCTTCAGTCTTCTTGACCCCATTGCTCCTCCGCTCTTCGATCTGAGACCAAGTGGAGCCAGCTTAATCCCTCTTCCAGGTAGTGGCCCTTTGAGTATTTGAGGATCTCTTCTCCAAGCTAGACCTCCCCAGTTTCACTTCTCCTCCAGTGGCAAAACCTGGAGCCCTTTGCTATCCACAGAATCATCTGGTCCAGTTCCCTTACTTTACAAATAACGGAAGTGAATCACAAAGAAGGGTAGATGACCTTAGGAACAAAATATCTCAAATCTAGAGCTGGAAGAGACCTCAGAAGCCAGAGGAGAGGGCCTTATCCTCCCTTTTTTAGACAGTGAGAAGGAGCAATAGGAAGACTTCTGGACTTGTCTCAGGAAAACCCGAGTTCAAATTCTACCAGAGACTCTTACTTACTGGGTCTATCACACAACTTCTTGCACCTAACAGGCCCATTTTACTAGAATTGAGAATGGATGAAGGGAATTAATATGAAATAAAACTGGAATGGGGGATGGTAAACAGATAGTAAACAAACATTTAAGAACTTAGCAGGGGGCAGCTAGGTGGTACAGTGGTTAGAGCACTGGCCCTGGATTCAGGAGGACCTGAGTTCAAATCTGACCTCAGACACTTGACACTTACTAGCTGTGTGACCCTGGGCAAGTCACTTAACCTTCATTGCACACCCCCCCCCAAAGAACTTTCAGGGATTATATTAAATGTCAAGGATACAAAGAGAGGCAAAAACACAGCTCCCTGTCTCCAAGGAACTCACCTTCTAATGGAGGAGATAACAGGCAAATAACTATGTACATGACAGTGTAAATGGAAGGTCCTTAATTACATGGAGGATGGGGGAAGTTCTCTTGCAGAAGGTGAGATTTGAGGTGAGTCACAAAGGAGGACAGAGAAACAAAGAGGCAGAGGTGAGGAGGGATACCCTTCTAGGCATGGGGACAGCCACTGTAAAGTCACAGAGATGGGATATGGGCAGCTGTGTGTTAGGAATTTCAAGGTACCTGCATCATAGAATATGTGGGAAGAAATAAGATATGAGAAGACTGGAAAGAAAGGAAGAGGCTATGTGTAAAGTACTTCAAATGGAGTTTATTCCTGATCCTGGATGTAACAGAGAAGCACAAAAATGTAGTTCTTTCTTCATTTCCAAAGAAGGCCACTGACATTATGGGGTGATAGCTTCACTTGCTTGTGAATTGGATTTAAGTGAGTCAGAGCTGCACAAAGTCAGTCGCCTCACTCTCTACTATAAGTCATTGAAGTCTAGTGGAAAGAAAAAAATATATTTTGAGTGAAGCAGAGAAGGGATGCCATTGTCAAACCTGTACTTGGGAATATCATTTTGACAGATGAGTGGAAAACAGACCAGAGTGGGGAGAGATGAGGAGATGGCAATAGTCTCAGTGAGAGAGATGCAAAGGGCCTGTGCTAGGGTGTTGGCTATATGAGGGGAGGAAAGGCACATGTATGAGAAAACTGGTGCAAGGAGAAATGACAAGATTCGGCAAGTAATTGAATACATAGAGTGAGTTCAAGTGAAGAGTCAAAGACGATGTGGAGGGTGTTAACCTGGGTGATGGTGGCAGAAAGGATGCCGATGCTTTTGCTAATAAAAAGAAAGTTGGGAAGAGGAGAAAGTTTAGAAGGGGAGGGTAATGAGGACTGCTTTGATACATTTGACAAGCCCACAGGACATCTCATTGGAGATGTCCAGAAAGTAATTGATGATGCGGGATTGTGACTAAAGGCAAAGATTGGGAGTGGATAAATAGATCTGGAAATCATCCATACAGAGATGGTAATTGAACCCATGGGAGTTGAGGAGCTGATCCAAGGATTACTGTGGAGGAAGAGAAGAGGGCCCAGGACAAACCCTGGGGAAGACACCCACAGTTAGTGAGAATGACCTAAATGAAGATTCAGCAAAGGAGAAAGTAAGAGAACCAGAAGAGAACAATGTCATGAAACCTAGAAAAGAGGAATAACTAGGAGCAGATATACAAACATATGTGTACGTATATACATATGTAGTATAGTATAGTAATGTAAGGAATTAATTGTGATTTGGGGTTTCCATGACCCCATCTTTTCAGTCTGACCATGATGAAGCAAAGATGGGGTCATGGAAACCCCAAATCACAATTAATTCCTTACAGTAACATTTGTGAATATGTATACTAGCTGTCTCTTCCATTAGAGTCAAAGCCCCATGCAAATAGGGACTGTTTCATTCTTTGTACTTATATCTCCAATGCTGAGCACATATCAGGCATGTAATAAATGCTTTTTGATGGCCTTCAAAGCCCCCCACACACACACACACACTGAAATAAATTCTGTGGTATTCTTTTTTTTTAAATAATAAACATTTTTATTTATAATTTGGGGTTCTAATTTCTATCCCTTTTTCCCTTCTTCCCCTCCCCCCTCCCTGAGGTGGCACACAATGAAGTGAACAGAACCAAGAAAACACTGTACACAGAGATAGCAATATCATTTGATAATGAACTGTGAATGACTTGACTATTCTGTGATACTCTTTAAGGTTTTTTTGTGATTTATTTTTTAGTTGGGACTTGGGATTTACTGACATGAGGAAATCCTGATTCGGAAACTCCTTTCACCAATGTAGATCAGACAGATATCTATAAACAACCCAACACTGACAGTCTTTTAAATACTGGAAAAATCCAATAGTGCCCAGAAATAAAATTGTTTTGAATTAAAAAATTTTAGTCTTATTATTGCTTATTATTGATAGCCAAACCTGCCTAATGTGAAAAATGACACTATTAAGAACAAATAGTCAGCACCCCTGCTTTGGCCATTTGTAACACATTTCCATTATAGTGGGAAATGATATCAATGTCTCCATTTGTTCCCTGTAGCCACCTTTATGACCCTGTGCAGTCAAGAAAGAGGAGTTCCCCACATGAGGTGCTGTAGTGCTCACAGCATGAAGTAAGGATGCAAAGAATGTTCAGCCAGGGGGCTTTTTCATCAACCCTAAGAGGAACCTGGCATGAATGATAAAGTGAAAGAAAGAAAGGTATTCCCCATGGCCCAGCTGGCCAACCCTAATTCCATCAACTCCAGTTGTGATCCTTAAGTCTCTTTACAATTATATGTAAATTGCACAGATGATTCAAATCAATAAATATTTTAAGCACCTACTATGTTCTAGGAACTGTGCTAAATTCTGGAGATACAAATAAGAAAAGATAGTCCCTGTCCTCAAGGAGTTTACAATCTAAAGAGGGAAGACAATATACAACAGGAAGCTGGTAAAGGGAATTTGACGGGGTAGGTGAGTCTTATTCTATGGAGTTGAAACCCAGAAGATTTATACATGGAGAGTAGAGTGAGATAATAATGATGGTGGTGGTGGTGGTGGTGGTGATATAATAACAGCTAACATGTATATATGCTTTAAGGTTTATAAAGCTTTCTACAGATATGATCTCATTTGGTCCTCTACTGCCAGAGAGTAACCTCATTAAAGGCTAGGTTGATGCCTTTTGTATCTCTGTCCTGGGTTCAGCACCCCACTGCCAAGTACAGCCTATGAGGTAAGTACTGTCATTATCTCTCTTTTACACATGAGAAAAATGAGTCTGTGAGAGGTTAAATGATTCGCCCAGGGTCACCCAGCTAGTAAGTATCTCAGGCAGGATTTGAAATCTCAGGGTCTTCTTGACCTCAAGTCAGTGCTCTGCCCATTGTACCAGTAGCAGAAAAGGTGCCCTTTCTGTGGCCCTCAAACGTTCCCTGCATTAAGGTTATATAGAACAACGGGGAGGCCTTAGTATATTGGAAAGAACACTGAATTTGGGGCCAACACAACATGAGTTGGAACCCCAGCAGGAGGATATCATCATCCCCTTCACAGGATTGTTGTGAAGGCCCAATAAGATAACAGATATGACATGCTTTCTAAATCTTAAAGCAAAATGTAAATTATTGTTGTTGTTATTGGCAGTGTTGAATCATGGATCTTAAGCCTAACTTCTTTCTCCTCTTACATCATTTCCTCCAGTTCTCATGCTCTCTCTTACATTCTCTTATTGCTACCAGGGTACCAGATAGAAGGTAAACACTGAAACAATTTCTAAGTTACAGATGAACATTTTGTGAAATTAACTGGTTGATGAGAATGTGGGTGTTAAGCTAACACATCCTGGAGAACCGAATCTCCCCCACAAAATCTTCCTTCCAGGCTGATGGACTATCCTCTTCTGAAGGATGTCGAAAATCATAATATGATAAAGAATAAGAGCTAACTTGTATAAAACACTTTGAGGTTTGCAAAGAACCTTAATTATCTTATTTGTTGTTTAGTCATATCTGACTCTTTGTCACCCCATTTGGGGTTTTCTTGGCAAAGATACCAGACTGGTTTGCAGTTTCCTTCTACAGCTCAGTTTACAGATGAGGAAACTGAGGCAAACAGGGTGAAGTGACTTTCCCAGGGTCACACAGCTAGTAAGTGTCTGAGGCCAGATTTAAACTCAGGAAGCTGAGTCTTCCTGACTCCAGGCCTGGCACTCTTTGCACTGTGGCACCACCTAGTTGCCTCTGTCTCATTTGACCATAGCATTTAAAAGCCAAAAGGGACATTATAGCCCATTAAGGCTAACTATCTCATTTAATCAGTGAGGAAACTGAGTCCTGAAGAGACCAAATGACTCACCTAGGGTCAAACAGGCAGTTTGTAGCTGGGCCAACAGTTGTTTTCAGGTATTGCAACTCATTATGATTTGTTCCTAAGACAGTCCTGCAAAAGTGCCTTGTGGTTACCTATCCAATAGGGTATGTATAAATGAAAAACCCTGGATGGTGTTACAGAGAGATCCTTCAGGCTGAAACTGTTCCAGATGTGAGTCCCAGATTCAGAAAAGATCTCAGAGTCCAGCTAGTCCAACCTACAACTGGACAAAAATCCCCTCTGTATGAATGGTCATCTCAACTGGTGTCTTTTTTTATTGTTTGTTGTTTTTGGTTTTTGCCCCAGTTAAAACAAATTCCAAGATAGCAATCCAAGTGTTATTCACTTATCGAATATGTAAAAGGAAACAGAGATGCAGAAGACATGGCACTGATGTCCCATGAGGTTGTTGTTGCTCAGTCATATCAGTCATGTTCTACTCTTTGTGACCCCATTTGGGGGTTATCATGGCAAAGATATTGGAGTAGTTTGCTATTTCTTTCTCCAGCTCATTTTCCAGATGAGGAAACAAAGGCAAAAAAAGGGGTTAAGTGACTTGCCCAGGGTCACACAGCTAGTAAGTGTCTGAGGCTGGATTTGAACTCAGGAAAATGAGTCTTCCTGATTCCAAGCCCGGGGCTCTATCCATTGTGCCACCCAGATGAATTCCATGGGATTGATTTCCAGTAATAGAGATAAGGCATAATCATTACCCCCTACATTGCAAAAAGCAGCTAGCTAGTAGCATCATGTATAGTGGATAGTATACTAGATTTAGAACTGAGTTTGAATCTACCTGAGATAATTACCAGTTATGTGACTTTGCACATATAATTTAATTTTCTCCCAGCCCTCAATTTCTATCCACATAATGGGGATAAGCACCAGCTTTATGGGGCTTTTGTGTGGAGGCAGTGAGAAACAAAGGGGCAGCTCGTCATCAACCTTAAAGCACGATATGAATGTTGGCTCTTATTACATGTGAGAGGCCTGAAACAGGTATAGATAAAGATCTACAGGAGCCCAGAGGACAGGTACATTAACAAGATGACAGAGGGTACGTTCAAGGAAAGGCTCAGATCAGACAGTCCCTCATTATTCTGTTACAGTTGTGATGAAGCCTGAGCCACAAAGAGGCTGACTGAGGCTGAAGGAACCCAGGAGAACATGCAGCAGAACCAACTGTGGTCTGATCTACATGCATATGTCTACATGCCCTACACCGCCCCCGCCCCCACCATCGAGTTTTCAATTCTGTTCTATCCAGAAGAAAGCCTCTCATTTTGTGTTTTGTTTTGGTTTGGTTTTGGTGGGGCAATGAGGGTAAGTGACTTGCCCAGGGTCACACAGCTAGTAAATGACAAGTGTCTGAGGCTGGATTTGAACTCAAGTCCTCCTGAATCCAGGGCCAGTGCTTTATCCACTATACCACTTAGCTGCCCCCCAAAGCCTCTCCTTTTGAAGGACTTGGCCTCTCTGATGAGAAAAGGTAGGGGATCTCTAATGCTTGGAAATTTCCAAACTGAAATTTTTCAGCTTCCTATGACTGAAACCTCCTTAGCTTTTTAGAGATGGCAAAGCAATCAGAAGTGCCTGAGTCAGATCCCTGCCCATCCTTGCTAGAGCCCTAACCATCTTTACAATGACTGGCCTGCTGTGATGCGTGGAAGGAAAATGGACACAAGTCCCTGCCAGCAAAAATGGAGAGAGCTCACTGTAATATTGCACCAAGTCATCACTCCCCTTGCCACAACCTCAAGATGCTCATGTCTGAGGTTCACATGTCTACAACCTTCAGAATCCTACTTTGCAGATGTCCACCCAGGCCCCCCAGTTGGGCAGAGGAAGGTGGTACGCTGGCCCGGTTGGGAAGGAGAGGATGGTTGACCAGGTGTTGCTCCCATAGCCTCTGTTTGCCTCTGCTTCTCCCTCCATGTTCCCTTTGGCGTCTCTGTTAAGGCACAAGACCTTCCCTTAAAAATGACAAAAAATAAAGACCAATTCTTTCCAGCTTCAACTGCTCCATCCGGCTGTTCCAAGAAGCCCTTTTAGTCTCAATGTGGACCCCAACCAACTCCTGAGGAAAACCCTCATTTCAAAGATTTCTACATGATTTCCATCTGAAACTTCCACATTAGAAGAGGCTTCCTAGCCCCAGCTGCTTTAAACCTCACTTCCCACTGCAGCTCTGCCAGCAACAGATTTCTTACATTCATGCAAGAAGCCCAATCCCGAGACTCCTGGGGAAACATTCTATTTCTGTAATTTACCGAGGAAGAGCCAACACACTAGGCAAGCATGTCTTCATGGGCTGTGCCCATCATCATTCATTCAGATGAGAATGTCTCTCCCTCCCAACACAGAAGAGAATAGCAAATAAGGCCCTCTGTTAACATCATCTGGAAATTTTTGTGAACCATCAGGGTTTTGGGGTTACTATGGAAATCATTCTATTGCTAGCACTTCTTAGAGCCCCACTAATGCCCCCTTTTTTTTTTTTAGTGAGGCAATTGGGGTTAAGTGACTTGCCCAGGTCACACAGCTAGTAAGTGTTAAGTGTCTGAGGCCAGATTTGAACTCAGGTACTCCTGACTCCAGGCTGGTGCTCTATCCACTTCGCCACCTAGCTGCCCCTCACTAATGCCCTTTTGAGGCAGGAGGAAGAGTGGCATGGAGGGGAGCAGATTCTCTGTGATTTTTCTTTCTGCTGTTGTGATTGTTATCTGTGAAGTTTCAGTTGACACTCATGCAGCCTTGTGGCATCTCTTCTGCTCTTCTTCAATTGGTATTTAAATCTGATGTGCTAGCTGAACAAAAAGTCCATGTAAATCCTCCTGTGGTGCCTCAATATATCAGCTTTCCTGGTTAGACCTACTACATGCCCTTCTTTATATGGTAGGTGTGGTAGACTGACCCATGAGGCAAATAAGGAGTTTCCAGGGAGAAAGACTATCACTGAAATATAATACTAGAGAAAAGGGGGGATGGGCTGGTCATCCTCAATATGGTGGAAACATTGTAGGAAAAGAGCAGGGAAATGAAGTGGGAAAGAAAGGATTTATATGGTTCCCATATTAGAACACCATTACTCTTCATGAACTATGTTATTATTTCTTCTCCAAAATGTGATCAATTGGATGAAAGGGAATGGATCAAGTGTCAATGTCCCCAATGTGGGGATGGGGATTTCTTTAAATCTTTATTTCTACCTCATTTGCTCCTCTGCACAGAAAGGAAGGAAGGATTCAAAAAGACCATAGTCACAGGTTAAACATATCCTGTATTCTCCCCACCCAGTCTTTGAGCCCATAAAGTTTAACCTTGCATGCACAATCCCATGCATTGGCAATAACCACTAAGCATTATTTGCTGAGTTTGATGCTAGGCTCTCAAGCAGAATTGGAAAGCTGAGATAAGACATAGTCCTCTTATGAATCTTGTAATCTAGTGGGCAGAGTAATTGGATTTGGAATAAGGAAAAACAAGAGTTCAAATCGAGCCTCAGATACTTACTAGCTGTATGGATTCTGGGAAAATCATTTAAATGTCTCTTGGGGATTAACTCATAGTGTTGTTCTGAAGTTCACATGTGATAATTTATGTAAAGTGCTTTTCAAACCTTAAAGTGCTCTGTAATTTCTAGCTGCTATCATTATTCTAAAATTCAACAAGCATTTATTCAAAGTCTACTACGTGTTAGACTCTATGGTAGGTGCTAGTGATAGAAAAGTGAAAACTGAAAGAGGCCCTGCCCTCAAAGAGCTTATATTCTGTGGGGGATGGGGGGGGGGGAAGAATATACATATGTGTGTGTGCACAAGTCTGCATGTCTATGTGTATATACACACACATACATATGTAAGGGAAATAGAAAATATATGTAAAAGAAATACAACACAATTTTAAGGGGATAGGGACAGGAAACCAAACAACTAGGAGTGAGTATGAAAAGCTAGGATAATTGGATTTTAGAATTGGATGGGGTCATAAAAATCATGTTAATCCAACTCATTCATTTACAGAAGAAAGTGAGTCTGGTTTGCCCTGAGGTGATTAAGAAGTGTTCCATAATGTCTCTTAGGAGATAGAGCATGGGTTTAGAAGTAGGAAGTCTGAGTTCAAAACCTGCCCTTTGGCCTTAAGCTAGTTACATAACCTCTCTGCTCTGCTGTTTCCCCATCTATAAAATGAAGTTCTTCTCAATGACTAAGGTCCCTTCTAGCTTTAAATCTTTGAATCTATCATTTTGCTTTATGCTTGACTTACATAGCTAACAAGCATTTATTAAGCACTTACTAAATACCGGACAATATGCTAAGCCCTGAGGATAGAAAGATAAGCAAAACCATGGTCTCTGCCTTCAAGGAGCTTACATTCTAATTGTGGCAGTGATATGTAAATAAACTATTTACATACAAGTTGTGTGCAGAGAGATGGAAGGTAATCTGAGAGCCAGGGAAGGGTGGCTCTCCAGGGAAGGCCTTTTGCCAAAAGTCATTAATGACTTCATCCTCCAGTGAAGGGGAGCTTACCACTTTCCTGAAGCAGCCTATTCCCCCCAGTCAATGGCTCCTCTGTATCTTCTACCCATTCATTCTAGTCCACTCTTCTGGAACAATCCAAACTTGTCTCTTCTCTTCCACATAACAATCCTTTAAATAACTTATTGTTCCTACACTTTATCTTCTCCTCTCTGGACTAAATATATCCTGTTCTCTCTCCATCCTTCCCCATAGCATTTGACTTCCTAATGCAAAACTGTCCTAGGAGCTCTCCTTTTTATTTTCATCTAAACAGTGTATGAAATTTCCTTCTGGTGAAATGAGTGTCCAATGAATGTGAATGTGGGAGCACACAACTACATGGAGGAAGCTACAAAGCAGGAACCTTAGGTTCTAATCCCAGCCCTGCCTGAAGCCTACTGCATGAGCTTGAGCTAATTATTAATTTCTCTGAGCCTCAGTTTCTTCATCTGTAAAAAGGAAGTATTGTGTCTATGATCCTAAATCCAATTTCCCACCAAGGACCAGACTACTTCCAAGGTATCTTCCCAGGACAGCTAGGTGGTTCAGTGGATAGAATGCCGAGTCTAAAGTCTGGAAGACTCATCTTCTTAAGTTCAACCTCGCCTCAGACACTTACTAGCTGGGTGACCCTGGGCAAGTCACTTAACCCTGTTTGCCTCAGTTTCCTCATCTATAAAATGGTCTGGAGAGGCAAATAGCAAATCATTCCAGTATCTTTGCCAAGAAAACCCCTAATGAGTTAACAAAGAATTGGACACAATTGAACAACAAGGCACCTTCTAACACTTTGATTCTTGTGTCTATTTGCTTAGATAAATATGCAAGGGTACAAGAATAAATTGAGTATTGGTAGAGTAACAAGCAGCAAGGGAGCCAGCTCTGCTGAGATTCTCTCAATAAATTCAGAGAGACAGAAATTAGACCTGCTTTATTACCAGACCATAATGCAATAAAATTAAGAAATAAAAAAATTGAATAAAAGATCCACAGCTACATGGAAGCTTTAAAAGCACATTTATTAAATAATAACTGGATTTAAAGAAGAAATCAGAAACAATAAACAAATATTTCAAATATAATAATAATAATGCATATTGAAATCTATGGTATGCAGCCAAATCAGTTCTTAGGGACAAATTTATAGCATCGAGTCCCTGCATTAATAAGTTCGAAAAGGCGAGACAAAATAAATCAAATGTGTTCCTAAAGAAGCTAGAAAAGGAACAAAGTCATAGGTTCTCTTGTGGAGCGTGAGGGGGGAGAAGGAGAAAAACAGAAAGGGAAATAAAGGAAGAGAGAGGGATAGGAAGAGATGGGAGGAAGAAAGAGGAAAGAGATGTTAAGGATAAGAGATCAAGAGAGGGGAGAGAAAAAAGGGTGAAGAAGAGAGGGGAGAAAAGGGAGTGAGGGAGGAAGAGAGGAAAGGAGAACAAGAGAGAAACTGAGGATAAGTGTATGAGAAAAAAGAAGAGATAGAGAGGGGAGGGAAGAGAAAAAGGGAGAGGAAAGGAGGCAGGGAGCAGGTGAGAGAGATATAGTGGGAGGAGGGGGAGAGAAATAATAGAGGTAAGAGAAGAAAGCTAGAAAGCTTTCAGAAAGGGCAAACAGGATGGGCATCTAATTATGGAACTGGAAACACTAAACCTGAAAAAAACAATTCTTAGAGGTTGGGGTAAGAAATATAAGAGCCACCAATGTTGGGAAAAGGGGGATTAGTTTATTTTTTTCCATATTTGACCCAAAAGGTTAATAATCATGGTCAGAAGTTACAATGAGGCAAATTTGAGCTTGGTGTAAAGAACAATTAACAAGCAGAGCAATCAAAAAGTGGAATGGTTATTGATGAAGATTGTGCCCTCCACCCCTTACTAAAGGTATTCAAAGAAGTGTGGATAACCACTTATTGGAGATGGTATAAGGAAGATTTTTTTTTTCATTTAGAGATGGACTAGATACAATGTGGAATTCCTTTCAGCTCTTAAACTTTATGAAATAAGTGGAATAAAAATGAAACGGAATCCACCACAATAGAATGAATAAAAAATTCTAAGAAACTTTCAACAGACCAAAAACAATGGCAGAGGTTAACAAGCTAAAAAGAAGGAAGAAGAAAACACAAATAGCCAAAATTATCCATGAAAAAGGGTATTTTAGAATGTGTCAACACTTGTCTCCCCCATTAGAATGTAAACTCCTCGCCAGCTAGACTATTTTTACTTTTCTTTGTATCCCCAAAGCTTAGTACACTGTCGTATGGTGAGCACTTGCTTAAATGCTTGTTGACTGAACTTTGGTGTAATTGATGCCAACTCTCCTTCCACTGATGAAGACCATGACTTACCCAAGCTTTCTCATCTATGTAACTGTTACCCAAGTTCTTCCATAGTTCCTCCACACAGGCTCAATATGCTAGAGGTCTTCACTTAGGTTATGATTTTACATTTCATAGATACAATTATAACACTCAAGCTATCATCTTTCATATCTCTATCATGCCACATGGCTGGTTCATCCCTTTTCCTAATCATTCATGTCCTCAATGATATCCTCTGTACTATGACCTGCTCATAGGCCATTGCTGGTACTCTGTCAAGGCCTATCTGCATCCATATATCTTTCTATCACCCTTTTAGTTGAGAGAAATTGGTTTTCTACTAAATTTAAAACCAATTATTAAATTAGGATCCAGTCTTTTACTCCTCTGTTTCTTCGTTGAAGCCCAGTTCCAATGGAAGGTTAGCTTTTGAAGGATGTAGCTGATTGAGATTATCCCTAACTCTCAGGAATATGCTATTCCATTTTAGGCCAGACACCACCCAACTGGAAAACCTTACTTGTGTTTAGAGGGTAAACAGATTCCAGTCTGGACTAGTTCTTAGTCCAAGGTAATGAGCCACATCCTTGTACCCCTTCATTAGAGTTTAAGGCGACCAAACTCATGAAGGAGAAAAGCAACCAGAGTAGTCTTAGATGGAGATGTAGTCACCTGTCCAGATTGCTGGAGGTGGCTGAGGCTTATGATCAAGCCATATTCTCAGCAGGAGGAGTTGATGACTTCTAACCCATCTCTTCATTAAATGTACATCAATCAGGCTTGATATTCAGTTGCTAAGGGGATTCCTTTTCAAGGATTATTTAAAATTTTCAGGCTCTCCATGTTTTTGTTTTTGTTTTTTGTCTTTGGTTATTGAGAAAAACAACTGACCATCAATTTATTGAATATTAGCTAGCCTAATTAATAAATTTATAATTAGTTACCCAGAAACTCTGCCTCTCAGGGTTGGGTTTTTTTTATTCATCACACAATCAACTCAAACTTGATTCCATAAGATTTGAAAGAGAATGATTTCAAGGTTGAGAACATGGAAAACATGACAATCCTCCCCCAAATTCAGCTTAATGTATTGCTACTCAAAATACTACTTGGATATATAATCATAGCAAAATGGATACAGAAAAACAAATAGAGAAAAAAGTTTAGGGGAAACTCTGGGGGAGGGGGAGTTGATGAACATGTACCTGGACTTCTAGACTTTACAATATGTTTTTGTAAAAGAAAGTTTTCATCAAAACAATTCAGTGATTCCCCCCACATTTCCAAAGGACCCATGATGAAAAATGCTATCCACCTCCAGGTAGAAAAATGGTAGGCCTGGGGTGCAGATTGAACCATATACTTTTTCTTGTCCCCCCCACCCCAGAATATGAATAATGCATAAATGTTTTGCATAACTTCATATGTATAATAGGCATTGTAATTCTTGCCTTTTCAATGGGTAGAGGAGGGGTGTAGGAATGGAAAGAATTTAGAACTGAAAATAAAAATTAAATTAAATTAAATTAAAAGAACAAAATGATCTAGTATTTGATCCAAAAAAAGAAGAAGAAAAATAATAGGAAAATAAATCAAGAGAATAGTATAAGTGATCCCATATATTGGGCCAAATGCATTTTTAAGAATCAGTGTTTGATAAGGCAATAGAAAAGAAAACCTTGGGAAAGAATTCATTATTCAATAAATATAGTTAGGAAAATTGGCCAGCAATGTGTTGAAAAATAAACTTAGATCCATCCCTCACACGATATGGCACATTAAATTCCAGCTGGATTATGAAATTAAACACAAAAAGGCTATAAAAATAGGATAATGTATTTATTTGATTATGTAGAGGAGGTAGATTTTTTACTTACTAATAAAGAGAAGAAATTTACTGGAGACAAGGCAGGAATACTGGGTTACAGAAACAAAAAATTCTATATAACCAAAATATATAATGAAGAAAAATATAAACAGATTTAGTACCAAGAAAACAATCAATACAATAAATCTTATTGATAAGAGAGAAATGAATGCTACATGATCATATCATGAGATGACAAGAAACCTCCAACTAGCCCATTCTATCTAGTTGACCGCAGACCCAACCATGCTCCATCTCCTGTATCCTGTCAACTATTTTGCTGCTCCACAAGTTACTCCCTGATTCCTTTTTCTAATTATTGTTCTGAGAACAGAAAAAACAATCCATATTACCATTGCTTCTGCTAAGGGTGTGTCAAATGACTACTTCATAGCTCTACTCACCATCCCTGTGACTTCCCAAACCAAAGCATTCATCCAGACCAAGACTGCCCTATATATAAATGTATGTGTATATATGTGTGTGCATATATATGTGTACATGTATATATGTGTACATATCTGTGTATATACACAATATATCAGAAGCATAATATCAATTCAGGTCCTCCTAAATGTAAAATTCTCTTCAGGACCCCATGCTTTCTCCATGGGATACAATATAAAGCCACAAAAATTTCTATTCTATACACCCTGACCAAAGACCAAGCAAAATCAATGGAAAGAGAAATGCCCTTCATCTAATACAATGTATAACAGACACAAGACAATTTCAAAATGAGAAAAGTCATGGGAGATCAGAATAAATGCAGGGATATCTCCAGTTCATTCCTATGTTGAGCAAATCTAGTAAAAATCACAACATTCCCCAAACTAATTTATATATTTAATACAAAGCAAATCAAAATGACAAAAGTATTTAGTATAAATAGGTAAAACCTTAATAAAATTTATGGAAATAGCAAGCTATAAAAACATATAGAAAATTCATAGATTAAAAATGTAACATCCAAATTTTATAAGGAATTGACTTTTTAATGATTCAGAGGCAAAAACCACAATTCCTAATGAATGGTCAAAAGATATAAAAAAACAAATTATAGAAGAGGAAAAAATTATAAGTAATTGTTTTAGAATATTCAATTTTATTAATAAATAAATTAAATTAAAACAACTTTGAGATACCACCTATGGCCATGACAATTGTAATAACAACAACAAAAAAATTTTAATGACAAACTCAGTATTGTTGGATTGTGGAGAAAGTGGTACAATTCATATATAGTTCATCAAATTACAAGTTAGTGGAATCCTTTCAGAAAGCAATCTGGCAACACAATAAAAATGCTACAAAAATGATCATAGCCTTTCAACAAATTATCTTGTGGTTTGGAATTTACCTTGAAAGTATTTTGAAACAGTTTTTTAAATGTAGTCAAATACAGCTATAATAGCATTATTTTTAATTGCAAAAAACTGGAAACAATAGCTGAAGAATGCCTGGATAAAATTATGATATATCAATGTAATGGAAGTCTATAATTTGATTTAGCTTGGTTAAGTGCAAAGCTTACAAAGATTTAAGGAAAGACTAATGTTAATTAATATGAAATGAAAAGTATAGCATCAAAAAAGATCATCCAAAACACATCTACATAAATACATAGAGCTAGATGGTCAAAATAAATTTAAAGGGGAAAGAGAAGGTAAATGATAAGTCATTTGGGACATTTTGTACATTTAAACTCATGAATTCAAATGCTTTCTGGCTATCTTGATAGTATACTTCCAGCTTGCCTCCACTGAGCTCTCTGACCTCCCCCACGGGGTCCCATACTCCTGACTGACTGGTGAGAGTGCTCCATCACTATCCCCACCTAAATCTGCCACCACATTGCTCTCCTATCATCTACATGTCCTCTCTCTCCCCCTCCAAATCTTCTATTGCTGGTTCTGAGAAAAGTAATCTAATCCACAGTGCCATTATTCCCAAGGAATAAATCAATCAACCAATGGCACCACTAAACATCTATAACACTTCCTAGTTCAAAACACACCCTCCCTGTCTATCACTTCCCCTATTAGAATATAAACTCCTCATTGTCAGGAATTTTTTTTTTGTTATGTCCAGGGCATCGAACAGTGCCTGGCATATAGTAAGCACTGAATATATTCATTCATTAATCCATCATCATCATCATTATCCTCCCCCTCCTCCTAGCAACTAGTGTGTATATATCTCTTTAAGGTTTGCAAAGCAATTTACATATACTAATTCATTTGGTCCTTACAACAACCTTGTGAGTTAAGTGCTCTTATTATCCCCATTTTACAGATAAGGAAATTGGGGGATAGAGAGGTCAAGTGCCTTGTCCAAGGTCACATAACTAGTCTGTCAAATTTGAATTGAAGCTTCCCTGACTCCAAGTCCCATATTCTATCAACTTCTTGTTCTGTAATCTAGCTGCATAATCTTTGTAAAATATGTTTGGGGGGGGTTAATCTTAAAGTTAATTCACAATGAATATTTCTTAAATAATCAATTGGCTAGAAAATTAACATTAAGATACATTCACCAGAGACTGGACCTCTCCAACTAAGATACCTCTCTCCCAACATGGCTCCTTCACCTTTCCCCCATACCACCAGTATTCGTTCATGAAAAAGTATGCTCTATATCAAGCAAGTAAGCCTCATATACCAAACATGCTTAAATCCCAGGGATCAAGAAATCCTTCAGATGCCTTTTTCTTCTTTCTTGATGCCATAAAATATACTTTGCATCATTGGTGCCATAAAATATACTTTGCATCTACCTTGCTGCCTTCTCCAAGAGAGAAAGTATATTTTAATAAAACATAGAACTTGGGTTTCCTTGGTCAGCAAGTAATCCTATTCAATGTGTCCTGGCAAAAAGAGATTTGATGGCTCTTCCTTACTTTAGCATTCAAAATGTGGGCTCTGTTGGAAGTTAAATGTAAGTTTTGGAAATCAAACCCAACCTATATCAAGCACGGGCTTTCCACTTCAGGGAAAAGTGACTTTTTCTCTCTTTTTTGGTTCAACATCACACTGACATCTAGGACAAACACAGTAGAGAGAAACTTCAGGAACTGAACTCTATGAGAGCCAGAAAGAAATTCATCCCTGAAGATTCAGTTATGTATAATTTCCCGAGAAGGTGAAATGGAAGAAAAAGGAAAGAAGGAAATGGAGGATCTGAGCACCCAATAGAGCAGAAAAGTAACACTAAGAGAAAACAAGAGTTTAGAATAGGGTGATTAGGAACATTATCTGCTTCACAAATTTGCAAAAAAAAGAACAAAAAACCCCCACTATAACAACAACAAAACTACACCAATCCTATCCCTTAGTTTAGAAGTAATACCCTGTGAGCTCAGAGATGTAACCATGGAGAAGTAAAGGGGACTTTGCCAAAATTTAGAGTGTGCTGACAGCACTTGTACACAGATTCTTGATAAGTTAAGTGAAATGGTTGTTTTCTAAAGGCTTCTAAAATCCCCTTCATCTCTAAATCAATGATCCTCTGATTCTGTGATCCTTTAGCAATTAGAAACAGCTGAGTTTAGCACTCAGGTAGCAGGAATAGAAATCTACCAGGGTCAGCTACGTCCTCTCAGGAACCACATCATAAGGGAGCTCCTCAATGGTCTAGCCCATCTTGATCTCTACTCCATTGGCTTTGACTTGCAGAATTCCAAGGTCTCCACCCATGGGAGCTGCCATGTTAGTATCTGTCTCCCACTTGTCTAGCAATTTCTCCAGTGCTCTCTCCCTCAATAGGACCTTTTTCTTGAGGTCTTCCAAATCTCTCTCTTTGCCACCTAAAATAGAATTTGTCATAAATAGTAAATTGGCTTTAGAGACCATCTAGTCTAAACCCCAATTTTGAAGATATGGAAACTGAGGTCCAGAGAAGTTGTGCTTTGTCCAAGTTCACATATGTAATAAACATCAGAGACAGGACCTGAACTCAGCTCCTGTGACTCAAAGTCAGCACTTTCCCCATTGTGTCAAACTACCTCAAGGGAAAAGTTCATGGAAGTCTAGCTCCACAGTGTCACTGATGTCACTATTGGCTTGTTAGAGAGGACCTTAGTATTCAACTTTTAGGTTTCCTAAAAGGAATAAAGTATTCAAAACTAAGCAGGGGAAGATGATGAGATGCAGTTCTTGTGGATGTTATCTTTGTAATGGAGATTGACACACTTGTTCAGATACACTTGGTCATTGTTGCCTACATCCCTAGTCTTGTTGGTTGAGAATAAGGAAAACGTGCCACCATTATTATTGTCGCCCCCTCCATCACTATCATAATCATCACCACCATCACCATCAGTATTATGCTTCTCATCAGCAAACACCCTCAGAAGCATGCTCATAGTTCTCTTCCCTGTCATCTTCACTAATCATCACCACCATCTTCAATCAAGGTAATCTACTATTATAATAAGTACAGCTACCACCATCATCTATTGATGATGCCTACAAAATGTTGTGTTTGTTACTAAAGCATGGGATATCTAATATAAGGTGGGTACTCTCAAAGTACCCATAGTCCTAAAAGGAAACTGGAAAACACATATACATTCATATATATATATGAATGATATATATATATATCTCACATATGATTTCTCTAAATCAATCTAGTTTAAAAGTGTAATATGCTACCTCACTTTAAAATGACTTAGACATACCTGGCTAAAGGTTGGGAATGTCATTAAATGCAAGAGGATTTTGATAAATGAAATGAGATTCATACTCTCCTCATTTTGGAAGGAACTGGGAGATCACTTTTTTAAGATCCTTACCTTCCAGCCCAGGAAATGACTTGCCCCTTGAAAAGCAGACATAATGAAAGGTAGTTTAAACTGCTTCCCAAAACTTTAAGAAATAATTTTTAAAATATTTTCATATACTAATTCTGGTAATGTTACCAGAGTGATAGTATATGATGAGGAAGAAATCAAGGCCCAGAGAGATTGGGATTTCCCCCAGGTAGCAAGATGCAGAGATGAGAATTGGGATTCAGTGAGGATAATATTTCTAGTAGAGATAATTTACAATTTTCTATTAAACTTTTTTATTAATAAATAAGTTCAATTTTTGGATGGAGAATAAATATAACTTTTCATCTATTAGAATGCATCTGATATGCACAAAAGTGTCCATTTGTATCAAATATACTTTTTGAAGGAGGCATTCTAAGTTCTCTTTTGTCCTTTGATATACAATAGTGGCAAACGTATGGGGGAGCACTCCCAGAAGCTGGTTTTTGTCTTTGTTTTGCCTTGATGCCAAAGTTATTCATTCTTTGTCCTACAGGAAGACATCTTTTATCAGCTAGCTCGTGAATTGAACTCTAAGTTGCTAACAGTGCACACCTGTAAACATTTTTCTTAAACTGTCAAAGAAGATGTAGAACAAGTTTAGCTTGCTTCGGGGTTATGTAAGTGTTGTCAAAATGTCCTAAATCCTGCAGGGGAGCATATTTTAGGGGCAGACAATGGGACAATGTTTTCTAGTGCTCCCCAGAATGGAAGGGTTTTTTGGTTTGGTTTTTTTTTTTTTGCCAATTTGTTGCCAATTGTGCCTGGGGTCATATTTATCCACTTAGATCTGTGTGTGTGTGTGTGTGTGTGTGTGTGTGTGTGTGTGTGTGTGTGTGTGTGTGTATAAGAAAATGAGGGATAAGATTTGGGACTTTGTTTTTCCTAGTTGATTCTAAAATTTTTAAAAATACTAAGAAAAAATAACAAAGTAACAGATAATTAGATAAATGTTATAAGGACTGAATGTCCAAATGCCAGAAAATTATGGGTTTAGAGTTGGAAGATCCTTTAGAGGCTAACTAGTCTGCCTCCTGCCATTTTACAGGTAAGGAAGCTAAGTCCCAGAGGTGAAGTGATTTGCTAAAAATTAAATAGATTACAAGTAACAAAGTGGAACCAGGGTAGAGATCAGTCACTCACCAAGCATTTGTTAAGCACCTACCAAGTGCGAGGTACATTCTAAGTGCTAGGGACACTCATACAAAGAATGAAACTCCTTACTTTAAAGGACCTAGGTGCTCTAACTCCAAATCCAGCATCCTTCTCTCCTTACTTGGCTGCCCCTCTGTCAAATGAAAGGAATCTAGGTCTTTCATTCAAGCCATAGAATCCCTTACTTTTGATGATTTATCATTAAATTATTGATCTTTTAATGATTCAAAAGTTCTGTTGTTGATAGGATAGCCACCTCAAGTGACTGTGGAAAGAAGTTGGTTTGCCACCTCCTTTTGTCCAAATTGTGTCCGTCTTCCTTTTCTTTCTTTCTTTCTTTTCTTTCTTTCTTTCTTTCTTTCTTTCTTCTTTCTTTCTTTCTTTTCTTTCTTTCTTTCTTTTTAGTGAGGCAATTGGGGTGAAGTGACTGGCCCAGGGTCACACAGCTAGTAAGTGTTAAGTGTCTGAGGCTGGATTTGAACTCAGGTCCTCCTGAATCCAGGGCCCAGTGCTCTATCCACTTCCGCCACCTAGCTGCCCCTGTGTCCCTCTTTCATTCCTGTCCCCATAGATTATTCCTTAGGATAAGAGATCTAGAGCTCTTAAGGACCTCAGAGGGCATCCAACCTAAGTCCCCCTAATTTTACAGCGGAGGAAACTGAGGCCCAGGGAAGTTGTGTCTTACCTAATAAAGTCACACAGGTAGCAAGCATCAGAAGCAGGATCCGAACCTGGGGCCTCTGACGGAAGATCCATTGGTTTTTGTCTGGCACAGCACCAGTGAACTACTTTCCAGGAGAGCTGGTGGGATATCACTTGGGGGTGTTTTAGCTCCTTGAAAGGATTTCAACAGAATCCATCAAAGTTTCTTTTTTTTTTCAGCTCTGCTCTAAATGTTCTGGAGACCAACTAGTGGGAAGATAATTAGTAGTTCATTTGTAAATGGAAAGTCCTACAGAGATGCTTAAAATTACCACCCCCTTGCTATAATCATTTTTTTAAAAACTAGGCTTTGAGTCTACCAAGCAATCTTGAGGCTTTACCTGAAGAAGGTGTACACACACACACACACACACATTTCTGCCTTGAGATTAGTATAGAAGTATACTTGCAGCCCTAACCCTCAACTTTTAAGTTCTCTCTCTGTCTCTGTCTCTTCTCCCTCCTCCTCTGTGTCTCTGTCTCTCTCTATCTTTGTCTGTATCTGTGTGTGTGTGTGTGTGTGTGTGTGTCTGACTCATTCATTTTGTCTTGACACTAGGGAACATTAGAGTCCTGGACTTAGGGTCAAGAATTCCTAAATTCAAATCCTCTCTCTTGCAGTGATCCTGGGCAAGTCACTTAATCAAAAATTCCTCATCTACAAAAATGGGAAATACCTCACAGGGTTTTTGTGAAGCTCTAAGGAGATGGCAGATGTAAAGCATGTACAGTATGCTAGAGCAATTGTATAGCAGCTCTAGAGCAACATATGAATGGTACTAGCAGCAGCAGCAGCAGCAGCAGCAGCAGTAGTAGTAGTAGTAGTAGTATTTCATCATTGTAAAGACCTCCAAGGAAAGTCCCTCTCACTGCTGCAGATGGGCATCCTTTCTGTAACTATAGCTACCTGGGGAACTTAGGGATCAATGACTGGCCCAAGATCCCATAGTCAGTATGTTAGTGGCAGGAACTGGCAAGTTATCTTATTATGGGACCATAGATTATCATGACAGGAGCACGAAATTTTAAACTAGTTTCCCATGAACTTTTAAAAACATATTTGAACACCATATTTTAATATTGTTGGTTTCCTTTTTAATACTATGTATTTTATTTTATAGGGTGGCTAGGTAGCCCATTAGAAAGAGCATTGGGCCTGAAGTCAGGAAGACCTGAGTTCAAATCCAGCCTCAAACACTTACAAGCTATGTGACCCTGGGCAAGTCACTTAACCCTGTTTGCTTCAGTTTTCTCATCTGTAAAATGTTCTGGAGAAGGAAATGGCAAACCACTCCAGTATCTCTGCCAAGAGAACCCCAAATAAGGTCACCAAGAGTTGGACATGACTAGAAAATGAGTGAACAGCAATTTTATTTTACATAATTCCAAACATTATTTTGAAAAAAGAGGCCAAAAGCTTTACCACTCTCAAATGACTCATGAAAAAAAGGTGAAAAATATCTGTTTAAGAGTTAGAGGTGACTTCAAAGACCCTCATTTTGCAGATGAAGGAAGCAAGACCCAGGGATGGTAAGTTCATTGAAACTATGAACATACAGTCAATAAGACCTATATTCAAATCCTGCCTCAATAACATATTAGCTCTTTCACTCTGGAAAACATGCTTAGCCTTTCTGGGCTCTGGTTTCCTCACTGATGGTCCTCTATCTGCTAGTGAAATTAAAGGTTCTAACTTTCCTATGTATAGCTTACTCCTTTGGCTGGCTTGATAAAACTATGGATCCTTTCTCAGAATGTTGTTTTTAAAATGGATAACATACTTTGTATTCTAAAGGAAACCAGGTAAATTGAACAACAGGTATAAAAATTTAAAAACAACAGTTTCAGGGGTCCCCAGGTTAAAACCCTAGCACTTAGCAGGTGCTTAACAAATGCTTGGTGATTGACTGATCTCTACCCTGGTCCCATTTTATCACTTGTGACCTATTTGATTTTTAGCAAATCACTTCACCTCTGGGACTTAACTTCCTCACCTGGAAAATGACAGGAGGCAGACTAGTTGGCCTCTAAATGGTCTTCCAACCCTACTACCTCTCGAGCTTGGATAAAGCTGTTCTACAGATACACAAGAGCTATGCCTTTCTCATGGGTTCTTTTCCCTAGGAGCTTTTCTGAGAGAAGGCATTCTCATATTTGCATAAAGTATTTCTTACATTTCTTCCTTTTCCCAAAGATAGTAAATGGGGGCAAAGAACTCTGCCCCTCTAAATTGGAAAAAAGTAATGTCTTCCACTCTAAAGAATAAAATGGATAAGTTCTTGTTCCTGATTCCACAAAGGTTATGTTAAGTGGGAGGGTTATATATCTTAAGGCAGGCTAATATCCCCATCCACTGAAGATCTTTCTCAGGGAAGTTCAAGAAATGTTCCTATTTATTTTTTTTCATCTTTGGTTCTATGGAAACATCTTTGAAGGTGGCCAGAGCAAGAAATGGGTATTTTTTCCCTGTGCAAAATAGGACCAATCTCAAATGTTGTTTACATTCATGCAAAGGAGAGAAAAAAATTCTTGGTGTAATTTTGAAAAGCAGGCTAAAATTGTGATGTCATTGTTTGATTTCCTCCCAAGAGGGGTTAGTCATTAGCAGCTGGACTCCAAAGGGTGGGAATGTTTGCCTTGGACAAAAAGATGCTCTGTCCTCATTTTTCCTCTCCCAACATTTTTTTTCCTTTTGTTTGTTTGATTTCTTTTGTTCCATCATATGGAAACTTGGTTTGTTTGGTTTTCACACAGCACCCTGAAAAGAAGGATTTTGGAAGCTCGATAAATTTAAGGAAAAATGTTTTAAAATCTCACAGAATCTCAGAGTTGGAAGGTGTCTCAGTGGCCATCTAAATAGTTAATCCCGTACCTGGAAAAGCAATATACTGAAGGCTGTTTCTGACAAGTAATTGAGCAGCTTCTGATGAAAAGTTTCCAGATGAGCCCATAACTCCTCAAGGGAATCCATCCATTCCACTTTGGGAGAGCTCTATTGGTGAAGTTTTTTCCTGACATCATGTCTAAAATTGCCTCTCCATTTATTAGTCATGACTGTTCTCTGGGGCCAAATAAAGCTGGTCTAATGTCTAATGACATCATATGATGATCCTTCAAATACTTTAGATTCATATAATTATAGATTTAAGCACTTAACTATATAACAGGAACTATGCTAAGCTCTAAGGAAACAAAAAAGAGGCAAAATACAGTCCCTGCCCTCAAGGATCTTGCAGTCTAATGGAAAGGACCTTGGAGATAGGCTAGTCTGAACACTTAATTTTACAGGTGAGGAAATTGAGGGCTAGAGAGGGAGTGATTTGCCCAAGAATGTACAGATACTAAGAGGCAGAGGCAGGATTTGAACCCAGATTCCCCTGACTTTCTATGTCACTGTTGTTACTTGAAATTTTATCATGTCAGGGACCTGTTAAGCCTTTTTTTATTCCGGGCTAAACATCCCTAGTTGCATCAACCAATGTGGAAAGAACCTGAGGTCCATTATATCTTGGCTGATCCTTTCCAGAGTATTCATATCCCTCTTAAATTTGGGTACCCAGAACTGAACGTGGTTTTCCAGATAGGGCTAACTATGGCCAGAGAACCCCAAACTATTACCTCCCAGGCCCTGGAAGTGGAGGGGAGGGAGGGAAAGGGAGAGTCCTATGAGTTTCTTACCTACTCTGAAGTAGCCATTCCTTTCCTTTGTCCCAAATTCCCCCTGCTCAAGTAACTCTTGCTCTACCTTTTAAAATCCACATTTATTTTAGCAATAATACTCATGACTTTGTTAAAAATAATAATTACTAGTGATCATAATGAAATTCTCAAGAGTATTGTGTCCTAACTGGCCCTTCTCAGGCTCTGTCCTTCCAGGCAGAAGAATCTCGGTCCATTTGGTCTGCTTACTATGCCCCAGTCCCTGTAAGTGCTGGGGATACAAATATAAGCAAACTCAAAATAAAACAAACATTGTTCTAAGGAGCTTACATTCTAATGAGGGAAGAGAATACATAAAAGCGAACTGGAAAGCATGCTGTTGCTCCATGGAAAGTACAAAATAATCTGTAGAGGAAGTAGAACCTGGAATACAGTTAGCATGATGAGAGTACTTCAATTAAGTAGCAGGTCTGGGGGAGGGACTCACAAAATTGACAGGGGTGGGAGGAATCATAAAGAAGGTGTCTCCTGGGTGGGAGGCCATTGGCAAGGAGATGGAGAGGCAGTCCCAAGAAGTTGACTGGAGAGTCAACTAATGATAAGTTGACACATTTCTAAAGAAATTAAATATTTGCTATATTAATAGGCATATATAGAATGAAGGTTAACTGTGCCCAGGTCGGCAGTTGCCTGCAGTTCATGCTTTTTGATGCCTATATGCACATAGAAATATAGCTGGAAAACATTAGAGAAATTATTAAACCTAAATTATAAGGACGGTTGATCCTAGAAAGATCAACAAGAAAATGGGTTTTTGTGGCCTTGAGAGTAAATGGGAAAACATCATTCCATGGACCAATCTGTCATCTTATCTTGCAGTGGTCACAGTGAATATAAACAACAGACCACCAGGAAGATCACTGTATTCGTGTGTTTAAAAGGATTTTATCTAGAACTTTAAAATAATTTAAAGGACATGCATGATTATACGTCCCAGATCCTCTTGGACCCCAATGTTAGAAATTTATTCTGCATTGGTTGTGTATGATTATATCAATAGATGCAAAAAACGTTTTGACCAAATACAACCCCCCTTCCTATTAAGAGCAATAGAAAACATAGGAATCAGTGGAGCCTTTCTTAAAGGATAAGTAATATCTACCTAAAGCCAAGAATAAAAATTATCTGTAATGGATAATTTTAATTACATTAAATTAAAATGATTTTGCACAAACAATAACCAATGAAGCCAAAATTAGTACAAAAGCAGTAATGTGGGGGGGCATATTTACAAGTCTAAAAATGTCTTATTTTTCAAACATTTAGGGAACTGAAGAAATTTATTAAAAATAAGATATTCCCCAATTATGAAATGTCAATGAATATGAACGGACAGTTTTCCAAATGATAAAATCAAGCTATCAATAATCATATCAAATACTCTGAACCACCAGAGAAATCAAATTAAAACACCTCTAAGGTATTGTTGTATCTATCAGATTGATAGCATGACAGAAAATTTGGTCATCCAACCTTTTCTTGAAGACCCCTGGGGAAGAATTACATTTCACTTTTCAAAAGTGCTCATTTTTGGCATTTTCTTTATGTCTAATCTTTGACAATTTTTATCCATTGCTCCTTATTCATAAGATTAAAAAGTATAGATTTGAGGATGGAAATGACCTTAGTGGTCAACCAACCAAACTCCCTCTTTTACATATGAGGAAAACCTGAGTCTGAAAGAGGGATAGTCAAACAGAAAATATGTGGAAAGTCATAGATTTGAACCCAGGTCTTCTGACTCCAAATACAAGCAGAGAAAAGTAGCAATCTACATTACCAAAGGAAGTTTCTCATTGGGAGCCTTCTAAAATAATGAAACCACACCTTTATTTAAAAAAGAGGTAGGTAGCAATAAGCTGGCTGCTCTTCTATCCATTAGTCTCACTACATGGCAAGCCCATTTCACAATCATATTGAGTATATTTTCTATGCCACATTCTTTGCATATACATCAACATTTAGGAACAAAATATTAATTTTCTGGGTAGTAGTGATGAGGGGGTAAAGCAAAGAGAATCCTGTATGAATTTTTAAAAGGTTGCTCTACAGAATATCTTTAGATAAATGCAGTTGCATTAATATCAGATACTGCCCTTTTCCACTGAGATGGCACAAACATATCTCAAATGCTAATAGCTGACATTTATACAGCACATATATTTTGTCTCATTTAATCCTAACAAGTGTCCTGGTAGTTTCTTTTAATATTGTTAACCCCATTTGCAGAGGGGACAGGTAGGTGGCACAGTGCACAGGGCTTTGGTCCTGGCATCAGAAAAACTCATCTTCCTGAGTTCAAATCTGGCCTCAGACACTTACTAGCTGTGTGACCATGGAAAGCTAACTTAATTATGTTTGCCTCAGTTTCCCCAACTGTAAAATGAGCTGGAGGATATGGCAACTAGTCCAGTATCCATTATCTATAACACCACATTGTTCCTTTCACACAAATGACAGCAAGTCATAGAACTTAGATTGAAGTTAAGCTTCTGTGACTCCAAATTCAGTGCCTTTTTCTATTCACCATGCTTCTTCTTCCTATGGTCTTTTCCTAGGCTGCAGCAATTAACTCAGAGCCCTCCTTTAATCTGTATGGCTTAGATTATTTTTTTCTGTACATGTTATCACCTTGAACTTTTCCACATTAAAACCCAGCTGACAATGTTCTCGCTGCTCACACAGATTCATGATGTCTTCCTAGAAGCTATTTCCCAGCATCCTGGCTTGTTGCCATTTTCCCACATGCAATCTACCTTCTAGGCTGGGGGGGGGGGTCCTAATCTGAAGGGGAAGGGAGTTGTGTATGGATTTACTGGGATGGATAAACTTGTTTTTTAAAAATATTGTGTTAACCATTTAAACATAATTGGTTTTCTTTGTAATCCTATGTATTTTGTTTTATGCATTAGAAAACATTATTCTGTCAAGGGATCCATGGGCTTCACTAGAACGCTGCCAAAGGGGTCTGTGAGAAAAGGAGAAACCAAAGCAGAAGAAAGTACTATCCTCCAAGCCCAGCCCTCTACTGAACAATAATGGCAACTGACTTGCACTTGCTTCTGGGTAAAAGCCCTGGATCTGCTTTCCTCACTTTGAAATGTTTATTAAAGTGAATAAATCAATATCATTTTTTCTCATATAAATTCATAGCCCTCAGTCAGTATACAGATTTACCAATAATCTTTTTCTATATACCAAACAATAATCTTTTTCTATATACCGAAACCAGTTACTGTTACTTCTCTTTTGTAACTCCCTATTCACAAATAACGAAACAAGGAATCAAAAGTGGTTAGGATTGATCACTTTGGGATATGAGATTTTTTATATCCATATAGCTTTAGTATTAATTAAAATATCAATTAAGACTTTAAAAACCAGGAAACTTTGAAATCATCCTTTTGCATCATGGACACCAAGAGGAGGGAAGATGAGGTAAAGCATTAATACAAAAAAATTAAAAATTAAAAAATTTAATTAAATAAAATAAAATTTAATTTTAAAAGCATTAATAATATCTTTCTCATGTCCTAGAAATAAAATTTCTAAAAACCTTAGTCCCATAAACCTGGACCCTAACAATGGCAACCTAAAGTAGCTACTGAAATACTGGCTATCCATATAGCTACCTCAACGCTCCCTCAAATCTCTAGTCCTGCCAACCTAGGCTTTCATTCCATCTCCTCATTGTCATTGCCTCTTCCTTGGCTCCTATGTCCCAGTGTCCTATCTCCCCACATTAGCAAGCCACATAGGTTTCCTTTCTGCTTCGCAGAATTTTAGTTCCAGTATATAATTTCTCCACATCAGAGAAATACCTCCAATCATAAATAGGTTAGTCACTCTCCCTGTCCCTATCATGTTATATATGAAGAAAGTTTAAGTGAACTTGTCCATGATTGCTTGGCTAATAAGTGTGAGAGGCAAGATTTTTAAGTTACTACCTCGGAGACCTTGTTTTCTTATCTAGAAAATGGGATCATA
Source organism: Dromiciops gliroides (assembly GCF_019393635.1). Taxonomy (NCBI): domain Eukaryota; kingdom Metazoa; phylum Chordata; class Mammalia; order Microbiotheria; family Microbiotheriidae; genus Dromiciops; species Dromiciops gliroides. Next base: position 41,827,344 of record NC_057863.1, read on the forward strand.
TAGTTACCTACTTGATAGGATGGTTGTTAAATGAAGATAGCTAATGTAAAGCATTTGTGGGGCATGGTTGTATAGAGTGTCTCTGACCTGAGTTCAAATGAGTTGAAACAGCATTCTATTACATAAACTAGTTGTCTTTGTCCTAATGGTTGGTTTTAACTATTTAAACTTAACTTAGTTTCAAGTATTTAATGAACCTATGTTTATGATTAAATCTACCAACTTTCTGGACCCCTATAGACCCAATTATAAAGTGAGACCTCTCACCAACTTGCTCAACTCAGTCAACCAGCCTTATCCAGGTCCTCAGAGGTTGTGTTCCCTAGGGCCTTTTTTGCCTCCCAGAGCTGATCTATCTTCAAGGACACCAAAGCCTTAGCAAGCTGCAAGGGATGTGTCCCTGGATAATGGTAGCCATCATCTAAATGCCTCTGTATATGCTAAGCCTATGAGGAAGGAAGCAATAAAGAATAGAAAAAAATTAATTTCAACATATCTTTTCTGCAGTTCCTTGTTCAGAAAGTAACCCTAATCCGTTTTGACACTAAATTTAAAGATGGAATGACATCAGGGAGAATACAGCACTCCTTTTTTCTACAACAAAGTTAAAATAAATGCTTCAAACTGTACATTTTAGAATCGAAAAATGAAATAAACTCTCATAATATACCTGGTGAGAGGTTAATGGGATTGTACCCAGCATCAAAAATCACAGGACCCAGTGTGAGGTGGAAGGCAGAGGCCTACCTAAAAATAAAAATATATATTATTGTAGTATCTATGATTTCATTGGTGTATGTATTGCCTCCAGTACGGTAGAACTCAACCCAATCCATGTCCTGCCTATTTGGTGTGACTCTTGCTCATGTCCTCCCATGAGTGTACCACAGTGGATCTATCCAATGTGCTGGAGAGCTTCCTTCATTTTCTCTGAAATTGTGGGAATATTAGCAGAGCACAAAGGTCTTCCACAATCCATAAAAGGATGAAACAAAGATATATAATGATCCTCAGGACTGTCCAGCACTCTTTTCTTTTGTAGTGTGATGATGGGGAAAAGAAGAGGGTGATTCTGAAGAGAGTGATTTTCACACTGAAATGTGAAGATCCCAATCTAAAACCAATAAAGAAAGCTAGGGCAGAGAGCTAGAAAGGACTACAGAGATCATCTATTCTAGACCTAATCCATCATTTTACCAGAGGAAGATAAGGTCACAACAGGTAATGAGGAGGTGACCAGGATTCAAATCCAGGTCTTTTGGTTCCCCTACCCTGAAGGTGCTCTCTGACCCAGATTGTCCTTTATGAAGTAGAGAACATTTGTAGGAGAAACGAGTTCTCCCCTAATCCACAGCTTCTTCACAGGATTGCTTTAGAAGGCCTAATGTACATTTAAGAGGCATTTTCCCCCAAAATCATTGCAGTGAAGCTGTGTAACAGAAATCACAATTACAAAGTATCACTAATTGACAATTGGTACAAGAGCTAAGATGAAACCTCTCTGATAATGACAATGAATCACAAAATTGTTTTTCATTTAAAAAAAAAAAGTACCCATTACCATCTACCTTTTTGGAAACATACCTTACTTTGCAGGGAGAAAAAAGGGTATTAAACAAGTAAATAGCTCTAATTATCAGAAGACAATGGGTTAGTTTTAATGCCAATAATAAGATTTTTTTTACTTAATGTTAGGGGCTCATCAGAATGTGTTTAATATTAGCTGCATCACAAAAATTAATAATGGCCAAGAATAGAGTTCTCTAAATATAGCAATTTTTTTTGGATCCCTGAAAACCAAGTCGGGGAGGGGGTAGAGACAGAGACAGAGAAAGGAAGAAGGAGGGAAGGAGGGGGGAAGGGAGGGAGGGAGAGGGAGAGGGAGAGGGAGAGAGAACATGGGTAGATTCCAATCCAGCCATCTGATTCTGAACTCAGCACTCTTTCTATTACCTCACCACCAGAACATGTCCCTTCCCCACTGTAAAACTGAACCATAGTTTGGGTATAGGTGCTTTTTTTTTTTTTAAGTGAGGCAATTGGGGTTAAGTGACTTGCTCAGGGTCACACAGCTATAGTAAGTGTTAAGTGTCTGAGGCTGGATTTGAACTCAGGTCCTCCTGACTCCAGAGCCAGTGCTCTATCCACTGCACCACTTAGCTGCCCCGGGTATAGGTGCTTTAATGAGAGAAGTCCTATACTTGATTCTCTGAGTTTGAAACACCATACTGTGTAAGGATTTGGGGTGGGAGGGTAGAGAGGGTGGGTATAAGAAAACGAGCAAGAATTCAACCATCCTCATGGTTGCGAAACAGAGGGAGACTGGGTAAGATGAGTCACTGTTCTCATGATCAGACTCTTCACAGAGACTATATTCTCCCCCACAGTGAGGCTGCTTGCCTGGCACAGCTATAGAGCACCTTGTGATGTGAACAGATAATTTTTCTCTGGGGACTCATTGGTACAAGATTGGAAAAACATTGATAGTCATCTCAGCAATTCTCTCTGTCTCTCTGTCACTGCCTCTTCAACTTTTGTATCTTGTAGATGAGTTTAAACTGGGTTATTAGCTCAGGGCTGGTGGTGGGATATTATCCTCAAAGATTAATTTAAAGTGATTAAATGGACTTCAATAATGATGTGAGAGGGGAACCAGCACTTAAGTCAAAAGAAACCTCATCCTCTCTTTAGAGCCCTAAAAAGCACAACTTCCTTCATTAAGTCATATAGTACATGACCAGTGTGATCCAGTAATGACACGAATGTTCCTCTTGCAATTTTTATGGACACTTCATTTGCTCTGTGAGACTGCCCTTTCCCCTGAATGCTGTGAAATCCAGTCTCTGAATTGTATGTTTTGGATGGGTCGGGGCACACAGATTAAGAAGGGAAAGCAGGATGCAAAGGGCCTTGAGCATGGTGTGTGAAGATCAATTGAAGGAACCAGGAATGTTTAGTTCAAGAAGACTGGCATGGGAGGGAGAGGGAGTATGATTGCTGTGCTCAAGTATTTGGAAAACTGTACATATGGAAGAGAGATTGGATTTGTTTCTGTTTGTTCCCAGAGGGCAGGATGAGGAACAATAAACTAGAAATAGTGGAGAGGCCAATGGGGTTAATGTCAGGAAGAACTTTCCAACATGAGGGATGTTCAGAGTAGAATGGGCTACAATCAGAAGCAGTGGTTCAACCCTCTTGGAAAGTCTTAAAGCACAGGTGGATGTTCACTTGTTTGGTATGGTACAGTAGGTGTTCCTTTGGGTATGGGCTAAAACAGATGGCCACTGAGGTATCTTCAAATCTCAAATTCTGTGATTCCATCTGTAATCTAATGAATGTGGGTATTTTCCTACAATGTTGAAGCTCACAACTTATCCATGCCCTCTCATCCAATGGGATTTTCCCCAATGTCCTTCTGTAAATTCTCCAGAGAATGCCCACCCATCATGCTGGAAGGCTTTCTCTAGTTCTTTGGTCATTGTTTTACTATCAATGGAGCAATCAGGTTGCCCACCAGACCTACCCTTGAGAGCTCAACCTCATTATTGGTCTACTATCTTTTTTGGTCATGCATCACTCGTTGACATCCACTATAACTCATCTCACTAGAATGGAAGCTTCTTGAGAGGAGAGTATGTTTTCTTCTTTGATGTACATGTCCATCTGATACCTAGCACATAGTAGGTGCTTTGAAGATGCTCTCTTGTTCTCTTGATGTGTAATAATAGCTAGCATTTATATAATGCTTTAAGATTTGAGAAGGGCTTTACAAACAAAGAAAAACAAAAAAAAAAAGAAAAAAGAAAAGGCTTTACAAATATTTCATTTTATCCTTACAACAATCCTAGAAAGTAGGTGCCATTATTATCCCCATTTTATGATTGTGTAAATTGAATAATGCAGAGGTTAAATGACATGTCCAGGGTCACACAGCCAGTATGTATATGAGTCAGGGTTTGAATTGAGGTCTTTTGGAAATTAGATCCAGTGCTCTACTCATCCTACTTGGCAGGTTTTATTCTGCCCCTGTTTAGTCTGTATATAATTATATATGTATATGTTGTCTCCTGTTGTTGGGGGGACTTGTGACCTAAATCAGGGGGCTAACACCCAAAGAATTGGAGGCTCACCATGAATCTTAGAAAATAAAGAGAAATTAATTAGGAGAGAGGAATAATGGCAAGGGAACAGCTCACCATGGTGGACTATCCCACTGGAGTAAAAGAAGGACCGAGGCTTTTTGTATCTTTACAAAAACAAAGGGGAGGGAAAGGGAGTTACAAAGCAAGGGAAAATGCAAAAACTGGGCCCAGATAACTAAGAGGGGATCTTTGATGATAGTATATCAGTAAGATATGCAGCATCTATCCATATCCTGCATATCCTCTTATAGGCCTTAGTATTGTTTTAATAGCGTACTGGGGTTTTGTCCTGCCACACCTCATCCCTGAGGTAGGAGAGAGCGTGTTTTCCCTTGGCCCAGGGGGTTTGAATCTTTTGGATTTCTTGGGGTCCCACAACACTGCATTAGAAAGTAAGCTCTTTGAGAGCTTAGGAGAAATGCCATTCTTGGTTTTTGTATTCCATAGTCTATTTCACACAGCCACCATCATAGTTCAGGGGTCTCATCACTTTTTTTTTGGTGGGCAATGAGGGTTAAGTGACTTGCCAAGGTCCATACAGTTAGTAAGTAGAAGTGTCTGAGGCTGGATTTGAACTCAGGTCCTTCTGAATCCAAGGATGGTGCTTATATCCACTATACCACCTAGTTGCCCCCTAGCCTATTGCCTCTAGACCCTTAAAGATATCTACAGTGTGGCCCCAGCCCATTTTCTATGCTGATTATGCACCAATCTGTCTCATACACTCTATGTTTCAGCCAAATTGATTTGATACCTATATTCACATACATTCCATCTCCAGCTCCTGCCTTAGCACAGTCTTCCCCAATGCTTGGAATGTTCTCCCCTTTCCCCTTCACTTCTTAGAATCCTTAGTTCCCTTTAAGCCTTAGCTCACACACTGTCTACTACAAGAGGCCTTTCTTGACTCCCTTGGCTTCTACTATTGTACCTCAAATTAATTTGTGCTTATTTTTAATATATCTTGGACTTAATTTTCTCTGTGCACATATAGTCAACCCACCTAGAATGGAGGTGTCTGAGCACAAGGAGTGTTTCATTTCTGTTTTTTCTGTCTCCAGTTTTTGTCATAAATACCTCGGACATAGCAGGTGCTTAATCATTCCGGTCAAAGCCTCTCTGTGTCCGTAGTGTTCTCATCTGTCAAATGAGGGGGTTGGTCTCTATTGCATCTAGGTTCCCTCCCAGCTCTAAATCTGAAGTTCTATGACCTATGAAGTGAGTTGTCTTGAATTGAATTCAACTGAACTGAACTCTCTGTATTCAAAGCTCTAGATGCAGACAGGCTGAACAGGACCCAGGAAAAACCGGGACCTAGGCTTTTTACCTAGGGAGCATATGAGTTTCTTCCTTGCAAGATGAGAGAAATCCTACTCAGCCTTCAGAAGCAGAATATAAACTATCTAGAAGTCACAAGTCTGGCCCAAATTGGAAAACACAAAATGGAGCCCTGTCCTTAGCTGCTGCTTGGCTGTGCTAACCCAAAGGATCTTCAGAAGTGACAGGGTGGCCTGCTATTAGATTTGCCCTTCAGAGACCTTGAAAACAAATGGAGGGAGGAGGTTCCTTCAGCCAGCTGCCTTTTTCTTCCCCATTTTTTTCTACAACAAAGTTCCAATGTCTCTCTTAAGTGCTAATGTGTCCTCCCCAAACAAATCCCAAGGCTCCCCTTCTGCTTTGATGTTTTCCATTAGTCTCAGAGAGGATGCCTCCCAGAACAGAGAGCAGCTACTCCACTTTAACCTGTTAGTATAAATTATGGGCCTCTTTGGTGCTATATAGATTTGCTAAGTACTCTTCAGCCAACAGAAAGAGTCCAAACAAGCTCAAGGAACTGATCAGTTAAAATAATTCTATCACCCTCAGTGCTTCACTCACATATAGACGTCCCATGACTATAGTGGGAATAACTGGACCTGAATTGTTGAAGATGCAGAGTTCTGGGTTCTTTGGTGGCATTTGAAGGCACATTGGAAGAAAAAACACTGGGATGACCTTTCTTCCTTCTCTGAGATGAATTTCATCTCCCCCCATACTACGGAAGTACAGATTTAAGAAGCAAAGTCTTCCTGAGATTTTCTCTCATTAACACAAAGCATCTTTGACTTTTCAGCTGTTACCAACATAAGTTAAATGAATTCTTATTGGAACTTTGCCTTTTCAGAACAGTATTTAATCTTGTCCCTTCAGAAGGAAGGGAATGCAAAGGTATTTAAAACCCCCTGAGCATCTACCTGAGAGAAAAGAGATTTTCCCCATCAATCTCATTGATTATTTTTGAGAGGAGAAATGAATTTGACCTAGCATCCTGTGTGTGCAAATGAATGTTGGATTTCATTAGCACTATTTCAGCAATGAAAAGTTCCATAGATAGAACTGGGGTGGAATTAGTGAAACATTTAGCATTTATTGGATGAATAAAAACCTATCTGTCATTTGGATTTCAGAGAACATTTCTGGCAGTGTTATTACTAAGACCAATACAATATTCAATCCTTCAAAGACCAGTTGGAGTGAATGCCATTTCAGCCTCCAACTCTTAATCATTCATTCACTAAACATTTATATTGGTGGCCTACTATGTGAAATAGAAGATCTCTTAGTGGATATGTTCAAGATTTAACCCTTCACAGACTCAGAATCATAGAATCTCAGTGTTGGAAGGGACCTTAATGTCCTTCTGGTCTAGCGAATACCTGAATAAAGGATTCCCTCTCCAATAGACTCAATGAGTGGTCATCTTTGGTTTTTTGCTTGAAGACTCCCAATAATAAAGAAACTGCTTCCCCCAAGGGCAATATTTAATGCTTTGGAACAGCTGTGAAATTTGTTAAGTCCTCTGACATAACAATTTAAATTCACCTCTTTGCAATTTCCCCCATTATTCTTACCTCCATTCTGGAGCCAAATAGGACAAGTCTAATCTCTTCTACATGACAACCCTTTAAAGTACTTCAAAATAGGTCCAAGTCCACCCCCCCCACCCCCCCACTAAGTTTTATTTTTTCCCACACGAAACATCCCTCATTCCTTGAATTTGTTCACATTTGTTCATGGTCTATAAACTGCCGTCTTGGTTGTGCTCCCTGAATGATTCCTAGTTAATAAGTATTCTTCCTAATCTATGATGCCCACAATTGAGCACAGTATATCAAATAAAGTCTGTTTAGGACAGATCACAAGAGGATTCTCACTTTGCTGTCCCTGGTTACTATGAGCTCAAAATTGTGTTAACTTTGGAGGCTTCCACATCACTCTGTTGACCCACAATGAACTGGCAGGCTATTTTGGTAGACCCAAGATCTTCTCAGTATGGAAGTTTTTCTACATCTGTGGTTCACAACCCATTTCTATCTTCTCATTCTGGGTAACTCTTACATATGTCCCTCTAGAATTCATCTACTTAGGATCTTCTTTTCTAACTGGAGATCTTCCTGTCACATTTCACAGATGTCATCTTTTATGATGATAATTTTATGATGATAACCTTTGGGCTACTATGCCAACAACTTGAGTTTTATGCATCATATGGTTAGTCACAGCTATAACAAGAGAGGGGTGATTGAGCTTTTGTCCCTGGGGGACAAAGTTTGGAGGGCATAGACAGCACTTTATTCCTTTAGCAGAAATCTAACAAACATATACACTAGGTGTAATACCACTAGAATTGGCACCCAGTTAGCAAAAATAGTAAATAGAAAGCTAAAAATAGAAAACTAAAAGAATGTTAAAGATCTCCCTAACCTAATAGCCACTATGTATGTAAGTTTCTCCTGTATCTAGACTTGCTTTCATCCTCCCCCTCCCAGTAGCAGCCAAATTCTAGATTCCTTGTTCTTCCCATAGAATTTCTCTGATCCCATGAATCACTTGAGCTGAAAACAGAGGTATAACTAGGGTGGGGTGACAAATGTTTTACACCCTAGAATTTAGAGGGGATAAAAATTTTACATACATGCCTCTTCAGAATCACAGAAACCATCCTCCCACTCAAATGAATTTTCCTTTAATTCCCTTTTTGTTTTGTTGCTTTTTTCCCCGCCTTGTGGATACACTGTATGATTTTAAGGCAACATTTAGACTACTTACCCCAGTGGGGCATGTTAATTGCTGCTTGTTACCAAAATTTCTTGTTATATCTCTGACTGAAAGCCCCTCTCTAGGGATATGGAGAGCTCTGGGAGCAGAAGCAGGACTATGGACTTTTCAGTGCTAAGAAATGGAAGGAAGTTATGGGAAAAAAAAGTTAAATTCTCAGAAGTTCATCCCATTGTCCTCAAAGGAGGTTGAGGGCATCAGAAAACATGGGGGAGTTTTTATCTTTGAACTGGTTTAAGTTCTGATTTGGACTAGAAAAAAAATCCTTACAAAGGCTTAGCTGGTGAGCAGAGAAACTGCACTCATTTTTTTTTTTGAAAGAGGAAAAAAAATCAATCCAAATTTCTTTATACACATGAAGAATAGAGCTCTCTCAGTGGTAGTTCTACAATTTAATGCCTTAGAGTCCATTAAGAAAACAATGGCATAATAGATGAAGAGCCCAGGAAAAGACCAAAGAGAGCCCTTTATAATGTACCAGGGCCCCTGCTAGTGAGCATTAGAGAAGAAGGAGTCAAAACAAGATCTGATAAAATTATGCATACCCTTTATACTTTGAAGCATTTCCAAAATTTAAATTCTGCTACAAGGACATTAGTCAGGCAAATCTTTATCTAACAGGGCATCACTGGAAGAACCCATAGCTGAGAGCTTGATGATTTGACACAGAGTGAACAACTGAAGAGGCAAGAGGGAGCCATTGGAGATTTAGGAGCAGGGGACCAGAGTAATTGGGCACTTTCAGAGCATCACTTTGGCAGGTGTATGGAGGATGGATCAGAGAGGGTAGAGACCTGAAGTAGAGAGACCTTTTACGAGGAAATTACAACCAACAGTCCAGGAGAGAAATGAAGAGGACCTGAATGAGAATGGAAGTCATGTGAGTGGACACAAAGGAGCGAACAAGAGCAATGTTGTGGAGGTGGAATGGATGGAATTGGCTACTTCTGGGACATGTGGTGTGAGAGTGAGTAATTGGTTATGACATGAAGGTTAACAACCTGAGTGAATGGAAGGGACAGAAATAGGTAAGGTAAGATCACAAGGTCACATATTTAGAGCTGGAAGGAACCTTCAAGGTCATGTAGTCGAACTCTCTCATAATATAGTTAAAGAAACAAAGGTTAAGTGATCTGCCCAAGGTCACAAAGATCATAAGTGTAGGAAAAGGTTTGGAACAAAAGTAACAAGTAATGAGCAAACCAAGTAACTATGTCACTTGTACTTGAGTACATTAAGCTGGTAATTTGGGAATAGGCACAAGGACAACAAGAGATTAACTCCTTCAACAGAAGGCTTAGAGAACTGATGAGATATTTGTCAGGATGTGCCTCCATGAGACCTTTGCCTCAGACCTCCTGTGCTCCCTGATGTGGGAATGAAAGGTCCTTCTCTGGTAACTTCACAGTCACTAAGGCCACAATATTCCTTCCACAAGTGCCTTTTGCTCCTTGACAAAAGCACTTGTTTCAGCATCTTAAATTATCTTTCCACTTTAAAGAAAAAAAGTCAATGCTTCAGTGTATAACTTGCTCTATTTGTGTCCCCAGTATTTAGTCCAATGCCTCACACATAGTAAGTGGTTTAAAAATATTTCATTTGTTTTAATTTCTTTCACTCACCTCACTCAAACATTCTTCATTCATTCACTTTACTCATTCATTTCATGTGTGGAAATATTGTGGACAATCACCCATGTTGATTTTGTCCGTTATCTCTGCAAATCTTCAGTAGAAGATCCATCAAACACTAGGGGCCTTCTTTGGACTCTATGAAGATTGTGTGGGTGTTAGTGTTACTGCTTGAGCTGGCCAGCTTGCTATCTTGCACTTTCATTCTGTAAGTGGCCCTCATCCTTTCTCATATCTTGGGTTATCGTAACTTAGACACTGACTGTGTAATTCTGGGTTAGTCACTTCTCTGAATCTCAGTTTCTTCATCTGTAAAATGGAGGTAATACTTCCCTCACAGGGATATAACAAAACTCAAATAAGACATGTATGATAACCTTAAAAATACAATATGGAGGCAGCTATGTGGCTCAGTGGATAAAACACCTGCCCTGGATTCAGGAGGACCTGAGTTCAGATCCAGCCTCAGACACTTGACACTTACTAGCTGTGTGACCCTTGGCAAATCACTTTACCCTCATTGCCCTTCCCCCCCCAAAAAAGACAATACAAATGTCAGATCTTTCATCATAATCATCATCATTTTCTCTTTTATGACACTTCTCAGATGCAAGTCATGATTAGTAATTTGCTATAGCAGAATTATGCTCACCATGTGTTTTTCCCTGTCCTTTGGATCATCTGAATTTTTTTCATGGTTCACAGGCATATTGCCTCATAGAAGAATGTAGCATTTGAGCTGGATTTTTGCAACATTGAGCAACTTGGAATGACAGAAAATACTATGCTATTTCCTAAATGTGATCCAGATTGTTTCCTCCTCTTTATTTCTGATACCAGCTTTGGACAGGTATATATTACTTAGGTAGCTAAGTGGTGCAATGAAATAGAGTACCTGACCTGAAGTCAGAAAGATTCATCTTCCTGAGTTCAAATCTGGTCTCAGACACTTACTAGCTGTGTGACTCTGAGCAAGTCATTTGGACTCCATTTGCTTCAGTTTCCTCATCTGTAAAATGAGCTAGAGAAGGAAATGGCAAATCACTCCAGTATCTTTGCCCAAGAAAACCCCCAAATAGGGTCATAAGAGTCAAACATGACTGAAAACCATTAAACAACTACATTAGTTACCCAAGATTTTGTGAGATGATGGTGTATTTTATGGTCTTTCCATTCATTTGTAGGCCATAAAAAAATATCCAATGCATCTCCTTTAGTTATCCTATTTTCCCAGTGTAAATAGCTGTCAGGAACTTTTTTGTGTAGGTCTTCACGTTCATCTCTTAATAATAATAGCTAGCATTTTATATAACTTTAAGGTTTGCAAAATGCTTTATAAATATGTGTCTAATCTGATCCTCAAAACAATCCTGGAATGTGGGGCCATTATATTCCCATATTATAGATGGTTTAAATGACTTGACCAGGGTCATACAGCTAGTAAGCATCTGAGACTGGATTTGAATTCATCTTCCTGATTCTAGGTCCATTTGGCCACCTTGCTGTTTTTATATTCCCTAAATTCTTTCAAGGCTCAAAGTGTCATCTCCCACAAGAAATGTTTCCTGATCTTCCTTGTAATTAGTACTCTCTTCCTTCTTCAAATTCTTTATGTATGTGTGTATATATGTATAAGAGATGTGGCTCATCCAATTTACAATGGTGTAGATTTTCAACCATGATACCAGAGAGTATTTTGATTTAGGGAGCATATATCTTCCCTGGTTCATATTTCTTTGGATATTGCCTTTTCACTCAAGACCAACTCCAGCCCTCAATATGTATTGGAAGTGAGGGTGGTTCTAGAAGGCCCTACAGGAGGACTATAAACTTCAGGAGTTCCTATTTCCTCTGTAGATGTTCAAGTATGGGCCCATCAATAGACTGAATATTGATCAGCAAAGGACTATCTTGCTGACCTGGAGAAGCTGATCATCAAGATGGTTGCTGAAGACAGCATGGCATAGGCGTGAGTGTTAGACTTAAGGTCAAAGGATTTGGATTTGAGTCTTTGCTCACATCAAGGTCATGAGGATGACTTTGGGCAAATCCCTTCCCCCTCTCTGCCCTTTAGTTTCCTCATTAAGGAAGGTAGGTGGTGCAGTAGAAAGGGCCCCCAAATTCTGGAGTCAGAGGAACAAGGTTCAAATCAGGGATGCACCCACCACTTACTACTTTCCCCTCTCCAGGTCTCAGTTCTCCCTTTAAGATAAAAGAGTTGAACTAGGGGACCTCTGGGGTCCCTTCTTCCTCAAAATCTTTGACCTAAGATATATTTTTGACCCTACTAACTGAAGAAAACCACTGGCTAAGCCATAGAACTAGGGCTATGTGTGGGGGACTGGATCTCCTGGTTTCATTAGCAAGAGGAATTTGTAGGAATGGAAACTCTCTACCACTGGGGGTACTGACTGAGAAGAAGTGGGGACTTCAAGAACCAGAACCAAGCAGCAGTAACAAGCAGGGTACAATGACCCCACTCTAGCCCAGCACTTAACAAGCTGAGCTGGAGAGACCTGCATGTTCAGGGTCACTAGGAACAAGAGGAAAATGGAAAAAAGAGATTAAAGGAGATGTTAAGATCAAGTTCAACAAGTATTTATTGGATGCCCTACTATGGGCAGCACATAGTAGCCCTAGCCTATAATCCTTGCCCAGGACTAGAAAGAATTATAAATTTAAATTAGGAAGGAGATTCAAGTCTCTGCCTGGATCTTACAGATTTTCCTCACTGAGGCCTCTGGATATTGTGTTGTACTAGTGTGCTGTCTGCTAACAGCTCATGGAAAGGCAGAGAAGAGAACCAAGTAGACTGGAGGGTCATTAGATTATCCATAGGCTTAAAATCTAGCTAATTATTTTAACTGGGCATAGCTGATTTGATGTCCAAGAGAAAGAGACTGAGGAACAAATGAGATAATATTTGTAAAGCACTATACAGAGAATCACAGAAGGAAGAACCTTGGTTTCACTCTAATCTAACCCTTTCATTTTACAGATGAAGAACTGAGGGTCCAAAGTGACTTGTCCAGGGTCACAAAGACAGTAAGAGGTAGGAGAAGATAATGGGCTCCAAAGTCAGGCTCTCACCTCCCTACTGTTAGTATTGTTGTTATATGCAATTATGGTGGCAGTCATGATCAGAAATCAGGGGAAATCTCTAAATACACTGCTAGACAGTAGGAAGCAGTTTTCCTCCTGTGTCAGGCTCCATTTGAAATGATAATTCCATTCACCAATTCTTCCTTTCTTGCTTAGTTCTTTAAATGTGTTTGCATGAGCATTATCCATAATGATTCTCCCCTTGAGTGTTTGAATGCCTCTGGCAGCCTGAGGAAAGGGGTTTTCATGTTCATCAGAGAACCACAGCAGGTACAGAAATATGTCCTGGGGCCACAAATTTCTTTGCAAGACTATCTTTCATGGAGTAATACCAAATAATGCAAGATAATTCTTTCCAGAGATTAATTAAAACACTGTGGGCTTTTCCAAATCTTCCTATATATCCCCTGCATTAAATCTCATTTGTTCTCATCTGATCAGTTTTGTCCCTGTCTCTATCACCTTCTCTCTCTTCTCTTTCTGTTTCTTTCTGTCTCTTTCCATCTGTCTCTGTCACTCTGTCTCTCTCTTTCTGTTTCTGTATCTCTGTCTCTGTGTCTGTCTCGTTCTGTCTCTCTGTCTATCTCCATCTCTTTATCTCCATCTCTCTCTATGTCTCTGTCTCTTTCTCTCCTTCGCTCCCTTCTTCCCTCCCTCTCTCTCAATATCATCATGATGTGCTTTAAGGACTGAAGCAAGAAACCATACTGCCAACTGGGAGTCCTAAGGAAGGATAAAGTCATCAGTAAAGTATTGGACTGAGCAAAGCCAACCGCACTTGAAGCAGAGGTCAGTCTCCAGGTCAGGATTAAATGACAAAGAAGCTGAGCTGAAGGAAATTCAAAGAATTCAAATCAGAGAATTAAATCTCGTTCTGGATTGAGGTGCCCCTTCAGTGACTTTTCTTCCAAATATCTTAGGAAATGGGCTCAGAAAAAAGATGTTTTCTCTATTGTTGAGCATTAACTAAAGAACTCTGCCTCCATTTTCTCCCACCTCCAATCCAACTATCACAGACAGGCGGCCAGACTGATTTTCTTTATCTATAGATTGGCTCATAACACACCTCTGCTTAATAACTTGCAATGGTTCCCCATTGTATCTTGAATAATCTTCTCTGCCTAACATTCAATCCCCACCACTACCTTTCCACATATATGTCCAGACTAATGAATGAATGAGTGAGTGAATCAATGAATGAAATTCACTCTTTAAGTACTTTGCTAGTATAAAGCACTGCTTAGTTCTGGGAATAAAAATACAAAAGAAAGAGGGGGGAAGCAATCCTTGCCTTCAAGGAGTTTACATTCTAATTGGGGAAGTGATCCCATATAAGGGAGTAATGGTCAGGGAAATATGGTAAAGAGTAGGGCTGGGAGAGGGTACAGGCACCAGCAGGATGTAAATGGTCTGAGTAGACAGCTGGATGAGATATGGAGATAAAGTATCATCTGATCTCTTTTCCTTTGCTCCAGATAACCTGGGCTACTCTCCATCCCTCTTCATGCCCTCCAGGAAATAGCTTCATAAGAACAGAGACAGTGTCTGATCTGAACTTTGTATCTCTAGCAATAGCAAATGATCTGTACAATGTAGGTACTTGATTCCTATTCATGTTTGTGTTCACGTTCATCGAATTGAACTGAAAGAACAGAAATTGTTCAATTTGTCTCCGCTTTATTTCCAAGTAGCAGCAGGGTGATGTAATGGAAGGCACTGGTAACTGAGCCAAGAGATGTGTATTCTATTTTCATTTATGCCACTGGTAGCCCCATGATGCTGAGCAAGCCACATATAGCTGCCCTGAGCCTTAGTTTCCTCCTTTGTAAAATGAGGCGATTGAAATAGGTGATCTTAACTTTTCTTTCAAATCTTGTAATTCTATGAATTCTCTCCCTTTATTAACAGCTTGATCAATTTATGCTCCAATGAGCATTTATTAAGCAGTTATTGGGTGCAAAGCATTTTGCTAAGAACGGGGCATGCAGAGACAATACAAAATTTCCTGCCTTTGCAGACCTTTCTCTCTACTTAGGAGTGAAGACTGGAAGGAAGGAGGGGAAAGGAGATACAACAAATAGAGCTTTAGTCTTCCTGACACTATTCAGCGAATCACAGATTTAGAGACAGAGGGGACCTTAGTCCCCCCCCCAAGAAGAAGCTGCTAATTACTGGAGGAATCAGGAAACTGCTTGTGTGAATGGTGACCCTTGAGCTGGGCTTTGAAGCACATTAGGGGGCCTATTAGGTATAGGTTAGAAGAAGAGCATTCTAGAAGTGGGGAGAGGGATTAACATGAGCAAAGCCAGTTGAGCTATGCTTCCAGTGAATCCAGATCATTAAACATAGTTTCATCAAATTTAGAAGCTGGAAAGGACTTCAAAGTGCATCCCACCTACCCCCCTCATTTTACAGGTAAGGAAACAGACTCAGAGACATTGTGTCTTCCTAGTCCTCTTCCTGTCTGATAGTTTTTAATTCCCTTTTTGGAATCTCTATCCATTTTCCTTATATCCCTAGCCTAGATCTATAACTTTATTCACACACAAGCAGAGATTAAATTTGGCCAAAGACAGATCCTAAATCCCTATTTCATCCCAATACCAGTTGCCCTTTCTTTTCCTGTTACGTTTTGTTTCCTTCTTGGAAGAAAACATGTCCCAGATTCCACTGTACCTTGTGTTTCTTTGGAACATGGCCACTCCATGAGAAATTACTTTAGACTCCAAGTGGTTACCTGCCCAGTGTTAAGCAGTAATTGCCTAAATAAAAGACATATTAAATACAAAAACCAACACTAAAAGAAGGCTCCAGTATAATTCAAATGAGAATTTAATTACAGACTCAAACTGCAGCGAGGAATGAACCAGAGCAAAAAGATAATTAACAGTCTAACAGGATGAGGCTAAGATATAGATTTGGAGAGATGGGATTCAGCCTACTCACAGAGGACATTCACAAAAGAGAAGCTCGAGTGAAAGACAGGGTTGGATTGAGGAGCTGGAGATAATGACAGCGTAACATTCGGCTTGGCCCAGTGGAAAAGTACCAGGGTGAAAGTTGGAAAACCAGGCTGTTGGTGCTGGTTCTGGAGATCTAGAGTCAAATCCCACTCAGGTACTTACTAGCTGTGTGACCCTGGGAGAGTCACATATCCTCTTTGAGCCTCAGTTTCCTAATCTGTAAAATCAGACAATAATGGCACCTGTTATTAAGAATCATTGAAGATAATACATAAAGTGCTTGGCAAACCTTACAGAAATGAGAGCCCAGAGGTGCCACTAGATGATGTCTAAGCTTTCATTCTAATTCTAAAGTTTTATGATTTCAGGGGCTTCATAGAATTAATTACCACACTTCCCTTGCTTGTTTGCTTTCTTCATACGGAAAAAGCCAGTATTGCTTACCAAGACACAAATGTGCATGGCCACAGAGGAAGGTATTGGAAAAACTGGCGACATGGCCCTTTTTTCTGGAGCATACTATAAGACATGGGAAGAAAGAGCTCTCAGCTAGGCATGATGAGCAGCAAGGGAAAGGTATGTTCTATTTGGACTCAAAGGTTTGAATCCCAGAACTGCCAGCTCCTATCTGTGTGTCTTTAGGCAAACCACTTAGCTGCTCTGGATCTCAGCCTCCTTGTCTGTTAAGCAAAGGGCTTAGAATACATGGGGGGCTGAAGGAAGGGGGACTAAGGTCCTCTTTGTCTCTAAATTTATAATTCTCTGAATAGTGTCAGGAAGACTAAAGCTCCAAATGAACTACAGTTTCTGAAATATTCTAAAGATGACTAAAAGGGTAGTAGTGTTGGGTTTATTTTGCTCTGTTTTATTTTTAGCAATCTTAAAGAAAGAAAAGCAAGGCTAGATGAGGCCTGCTGCTTGGAACAGATGGTGTCATTTTAGTGGACCACAGAGAGAAGAGAAAGGGGAACTACTCAACTTCTACTTTATTCCCCTCTTCTCAGTGGAAGAGAATGATCTTTTAAGTGGAGAAGAAAGGATGGAAAAAATAAGACTAAAAGGAGTAGAGGCCTAAGGTAAGTGAGGCTGTCCTAAGAGTGTGTCCAGCTACCCTAACTGGGTTACAACAAGAGCTCAAGCTACCAGAACAACTTGGAGATATAATCATTGACTGTTGGTGTTGATCAATAAAGGAATCAATTAAGTACTGGAGAATGGGAGAGGGAATTCAAGGCATTCAAGACATATTCAGAGTCATTTGCAGATAGTATTCTAATTTTTAAAAAATTAATAAGGTGGGGGCAGCTAGGTGGCACAATGGATAGAGCACCGGCCCTGGAGTCAGGAGTACCTGAGTTCAAATCCTGCCTCAGACATGTAACACTTACTAGCTGTCTGACCCTGGGCAAGTCACTTAACCTCAATTGCCTCACTAAAAACAAAACAAAACAAAAAAATGAATAAGGTGGATTCTGCAAACTCTACATTAATGTTAATCCCCAGCAAAATCCTAAAATGAATTTTTCAACTGATGGACTAATAAATATGTAAACTCCTGTTCTCAGGCTAAAAAAAATTCAAAAGAACTGAAATCAATTGAATATATAATACAGGAGACACCACTGGAAAATAGTTCATCTGCAAAACACCTAATTTTATTTGGATATAAGTTTAGTACAAATTAACAAGATGGAGTAAGGTATTGTGAATAAAGTGAGAACCATCATATCAGGGAATATAGATTAAAACTCTACCTATGATATTAACTAGTTGTGTGGCCATGGACAAGCTATTTAAAGTATCTCTGTTTTCTCACCTGTAAAATAGGGCTAAATTAGGGTTTCTAATTCTAAGATTTCTAAATAAATATTAGTTGTTATTATTAGTTCAGTTATTTTTCATTCATGTCCAACTCATCATGAACCCATACCATTTCCTTCTCCAGCTCATTTTACAGGTGAGGAACTGAGGCAAACAGGGTTAAGTGATTTGCCCAAAGTCACACAGCTAGTAAGTGTCTGAGGCTATGTTTGAATTCAGGAAGATGAGTCTTCCTGACTCCAGGTCCAGCACTCTATCCACTGCAGCGCCACCTAGCTGCCCCTGTTATTATAAGATAATTTCCCAAATCATTATCTTGGCATTCATTAATACACACGGTATCTATTGTAAGACAAGTTCTTGCCCTGCTCAGATCACAACTGGACTACTGTGTTCAGCTCTGCAGACAATGACTCTCAATGCTGCCTCAGATGACATCAGCTTTTCTTATCTGATGAATCACACTCCTGACTTATATTGAGTTTGTGACCTGCTATAAACCTCAATCTTTTTTCCAGAATAACTGCTACATATCTCCATCTACTTATCTTGTACTTGTGAAGCTGATTTTTTGAACCTAAACCTGAGTGTTTGCATTTGTTCCTATAAGATTCCAATGTATTAAATTCAGCCCAATCTTCTAACCTGTTGAGATCTTTTTGGATCCTGACTCTCAAATCCAATCAATTTGTCATTTCTCCCAGCTTTGTGTCATCTGGAAATTTGATAAATACACTGTGAATGCATTTATTCAAGTCTTTTATTTTTAAAAAAATGTTATAAAGAAAATATGGCTGAGTGAAGCTAGGCAGCTCTACTCTGAATTTTTCTTCACCCAAGATATATTCTGCCTTGACAAGTGAGAAAACTAGTCTCTCCCCCACACACATACTCATTCTACTTTTCACTTCTTGCTCTGGAAATGGTCATTAGATAACACAATTATTGCTTATGAAAGACAGTATAATATGTTGGATTTGGAACCAGAAAAATCTGAATTCAGATCTGACACAGATACTTGCTAGCTATGTGACTCTGGGGCAAGTTACTTTGCCATGTCTCAATTTCCTCATCTTTAAAATAGAGATAATAATGGCATCTGCCTCACAGGGTGTTTATGAGAATTGAATGAGATATTCTAACTAAGGTACTTTTCCAACCTTAAAATGTTAGATATTCTAATTATTCTGGATTAGGCATGGCAGTTGACTTACTTATTGCTCCACTTACCAAACCCTGACTTCCCATCCCCAAACACACACACACACTCCCTGAGGACAGGGATTGTTTTGTTTTATATTTGTATCCCCAGTGCTTACCATGACATCTGTCACATAGGGGGTGTTAAATAAATGCTTTTTCATCATTCATTTATTCATTCATTCTACATCATAGGCTCAATTACAGAACCCTCAACCAATTTATTAAAGATCTCCTTTCAATGTGATGTTGAGCCATTTAAAGACAACTCTTTAGGTCAACCAAATGAGATAACATAAAGCTCTTCACAAACCTTAAAGTGTTACAAAAATGCTGGCTGTTATAATTATTGGTCAGTCCCAAATCCACCTAAACATACTGTCATCTGTTCCATATCTTACTATCTTTTCCATAAGAGGGCAGAAGCAACTTTTGTTAAAATCTAAGTAAACTATAGATCTGATCTCCTGCCTAATAATTATATCAAAAAGGGTAATAGATTAGTACCTCTTCTTGACAGGATGACTACTTCTTTTTCTAGATGTTTATTAACCATGCCTTTAATTGTATTTCAGAATTGTTTCAAATATAACCATTTGGTGGTGCTGTGGGGCAGGGTTAGCTATATAAGGTAGCTGGTGAAGAGAAAATGAGAAGAGAGGTCTGCCTTCACCCTGCCCCTTAACTTTTTTTTCAGATGGGGGTGGAGCTACTCTTTCCCAATTCTTCCTTTTTTCTCTTCCCACCTCCTCTCTAGTGACTCCCTTCATTTCACTGAAAATGCATGGTACTATAGCACATATCCCTTTCACCAGCCTACATGATGTGGTTATACAGTTTGTCTGGAAAAGCTAATTTTAGCCAAAGAGCCAAATGACTTTTTGGGACTATCTTTGCTATTTGCAAAAGATAATAAATAAAAAAATCATTCAGATTCTTTCCCATATGGCTAAATCTGGAGTTCATATTTTTTAGTAGAGCATTTTTATATAGAGGGGTCTGACTTCTGTTTTCATCTCAGTATCAATTCCAGTCATCCATTGGTTCACTTCTTTGTAGTCCTATTAGCAAACAAAACAGTATAGAGATCAAAGCAGGTAATATTTATTTTATTTTGCCTAGAGAAATCTGCCTTTAAAATACTATTCAAATAAAAAAATAAATAATTTAAAAGAACAGAGAAGCTTTAAGGTAAATCTCTATCATCTGAGGTAGAGGAAAGAATAGGAAGAAGAGGGTTAAAATATATCACTTTCTGTCCTTTTGTGGAGAGGGGGTTTCAATATTAGTTCAGCACTTCTCATAAGGCTGTGGCTAGTGGGGTCAGCAGTGCACAAACATTCAGACTATAATCTCTTCACTCACATAACAAAATGCCTGACAGCTCCTCTCTCCCTCTCTTATCACCTACATCTCATCCACCACAGAATCTTGTGATAGCAAATCCAAGGGGGTCCTTTCCAACCCATGGATCTTCAACTCCCACAATGGCATTTCTTTGCATCAGAGAGATATAGGGATGTGCTAGAGCCGATGGGTACAAATTCACAAGAGTTAATTGATAAATTTTCAGTGTGAGTATTTACACCTCAGAAATCAGCAAACAATACAAACCAGAGCTTGATTTTTTTTTGTTAATTGTCTAGACTTAATAAATTGATAGAGAAAATGTTAATAATGCAGATTAAACTCAAAAATATTTCATGAGTACAGGGAGAGCTGGATGTTAAACATTTACTAGCATATAAATGGAGAGATATCACTGATTTCAAAAGAATCAAAATCAAGCTAACTGGCCTATATTTTTCAAATTGCATTGTCTTCCCTTAAAAAAATAAAACAACTAATACATGTGTCTCTCTCTTGCTACAAAAGACAGAATCATAAGCATAGACCAGAAAGGGCCCTTAGAAATTATTCAATCTAACTCTCTCTTCTATTTAATGAGGAAACTGAGGCCTAGAATAGTTCACTCAGGAAGGTTCTTCAGGTAGGAAACCCAGGTTCTTTGACTCAAAATCCAGTGCCCTTTTCATGATGCCATACTGCCTCCTCTGTTGCCTAGCTCATACTCCATGATCTTTTCAAAGATCATTGATAATGTCCCTTGAATGCAGCTCATTAAGACCTCTTAACTTGAGCCCATCAAGGGCAGCTGAATGCTGATTTACTCTCCTTACTTATCTTGGGTGTCATCAGTCTGTTACCCATTTTTGTTCTTTTCTTTTCAGTAGAAAGATCATTCTCCTTCACAAAGAAAAGAGAAACTAAATACAAATTGAACAGCTTTCTTCTCTTGGTCATACATTATTGTCATTCCATCCACCTTGCATGGTACACAGTAGTCTTAGCCCTTCTTTTATCTTATTTTTCCACAATATAGCTTTTTAAACCTTAAACTCTTTCTGTTGTCCTTAGATTTCTTTGACATTCTGTGCTTATCCTGAGCTTTAGTACTCCCCAACACTATTCTTACAGAACCACCCTCTGCTTTTGAATTTGTCTGCTGTTATATGCCCTAGCTTCCATCTTCTATGCATGTCTTTTCTTTTTAAAAATTTCCAAGCATTTACTTTTTCTCCCTCCTGCTTGCCCCCATCATTGGAGAAATAAAATAAAATAAAATAAAATAAAATAAAATAAAATAAAATTCTTTCTACATATCTTTCCACAACTAAATGTGGTTGGTGAGTTCCTTATGCATCCACATTATTAGTTCCTTGAGACAACTGTCTCTATCTATTCATAAGAATTAATTCTCTTAATATCTTCCAGAAACTCATTCTTGTGAGCGCCTATCTCTCCTGGTTGCTCCAATTAAATCTTAGCCAATGTTAATGTCCTAAGGATTTCTTTTGAAGGTGTAAGGAATATTCTAACAAAGTAACCAGTGGCACAAGTCACAATAAGGTGATGAAATTGAAGCCTGATGATGTTTGGACAATCTGGTACAGGTACCATGCCATGAGCTGGTTTATCACCTATGTCCCATATAAAACAACTCACATTGGGGAATGAAGGATGAGCAAAGATTTAGACTTTCAGTGGTTATCTGCAAATCAGGACACTCCTACAGACACTGTCAAAGTGGGCTTCGATTTCACAGACTGTGAATGGTAAGTTTTTTTAGTTCCTCAGAAAATACTCTGTGATTCATCTCTGTCTGAGGGTCCCACCTTGTCTTTCCATTTGTTTGAGTTTTTTGTGTATCTGGGGTCTAGGCAATCAGTACCTCCTCCAGAATGATCTATGCAATCGGTCAGTGTCAGGATGCTGACAAAACTCCTGGCAAGAGTTATATGTCTTCCTTCATCCACCAAAAAGAGAAAGGTTGAGGGGAGAAGAAAGGAGAGGGTGGGGAGTAGTCAGCATGGCATGAGCTTGGACAGATTGCTGAAGGATTTAGTCTTGAAGGTCAAGTTTGTGTTTATCTTGTTCTGAGACACCCCCTAGTGGCATTTAAAATTCTCTACAATCTGACTTCCATTTACCTCTCTCTCTCTCTCTCTTTCTTTCTTTTTTACATTTCAACTTGTAGCACAGTGCCTGAAACATAGTAGGTGCTTAATAAATACTTGCTAACTTGACTTAACTTGCCAAATTTATTGCTCTCCTTGATTAACTACATGTTTCAATCATACAAACCTAATTGTTTCCCAAGTTCAACATTTCTTCTCCCATTTCCTTGCCATTGCTCCTCTGGAATACATGTCCTCCTCACTTCTGCCTCATAGACTCCTCAGCACCTTCAAGGCTCACGTCAGATGCTTTCTCCTCCAGAAAGCTTTTCCTAATGACCCTAGAGTTCTCTCTGTCCTTGAATCACATATTTATTTATCTGTGTGCACATTGTATCTAGCAGCATGATTTCAGTTTCTTGAGGGCTAATTCTATTTTGATTCTATTGTTTAGCCCAAATTTCTAGCACATTGCCTTGCACATATAAGATACATGCTTGTGCTTACTAATTAACCAGGCAGCAAAACTTTATGTGCTGTGGTTGTTAACTATGAGGATCCTGCACCCCTCCACAACCTGGGCCACCATCACTCAAGCCTACTTCCTGGTTCCTAGCAGGGGTGAAACACCCAAGTTCTGCCTCAGTGCCAGCAAAGACCCCTGTAATCTCCCCCCAGCCAACCACTCAGTCCTCTCACCAGACTGTGAGCTTAGTTCCAGACAACACTGTCACTGCAGCTGATTCAGAGTCTCTGGGAGACTGTTTCTCTGGTTTAGCCTGCCTGGGACTGGATCTGTGTCAGGGTGAGAGCAGGGTTGGCCTCCATTCCTGCCCCAGCACAGCAGCCCCCTCCTGCCAAACTTCTAAGTCATCTTTGGATGGAAAATGATCTCAGCCCATAATTTTGTGAGTTCTGCTGCTCCAGGAATTGTCCTATGGTATTATTTAGAGGTTTTTTGGAGTGATTGTGCCATGAGTTCCGCGAGCTTTTCCCCCACCATCTTGGCTCTGCCCTGGAAATCCCCTTGTGATTGCAATAGTATGGAAATTCCTCTCCCAAAGCAGATCCCAAGCCATCTATAACTTAGTAAATTATACTTAAGAGTATTGCTTAGGCTCAGAGAGATTAGGTAGCAAGTCCAAAGTCACACAGCTTAGTAAGCATCAGAAGTGGGATCTAAACCCAGTTCTTTCTTTCTCCAAGTTTAGTGCTTTCTCTATGATAACATACTACCTACATAGTTTACATATAGTAGATGCTTAATAAATGGTGTTTAGGTTAAATTAAATTATTCAGAGCATTGAAGAAATGTAGTATGATGGGAAGCACACAATTTGGAATCATAGAACCTGGGTTGAAATGCCACCTGTGACTCCCTGTGTCATTTATGTTTCTTCATCTGTAAAAAGAGGAGGTTGGTGATCCAGCCAGACTGGAGAGCAATTTGGAACCATGCCCAAAAGGCTATAAAACTGGGTATAACCTTTGATCTAGCAATACCACTATGAGGTCTATATCCCCAAGAGATCATAAAAAAGGGAAAATGTACAAAAATATTTATAGCTGCTCTTTTTATGGTGGCAAGGAATTGGAAATTGAGGGGATGACCATCAATTGGAGAATGACTGAACAAATTGTGGTTTATGAATGTAATGGAATACTATTGTGCTGTAAGAGAAAAACATGAAAAGATTTACATGAATTGATGCTGCATAAAATGAGCAGAACCAAGAGAACATTGTACACAGTATCAACAATATTGTGTGATGTATTAATTTAACTCTTGTCAGCAATACAGTGATCTAAGACAATGCCAAAAGACTCATGATGGAAAATGATCTCCACATTCAGTAAAAGAACTATGGAGTCTGTGGTAAAAAGTGAAAGCTTTTAACAGTCAGTTAGGATAAGTGAAGGACTCCGGTTTTTGAAGGACCACCCTTTCAGGGAGGAGACTGTGACCTGTACGTCTGCTAAGCACTCCACTTCCAGGGTTCCAGCTTAAAAGCAAGGAGAGAACGGAAGTTTCTCTCTTTTTTGCTCGCTAGGCACACAGACGCTGACTCAGGTTCGATAGCGTGGTCCTTGGTGATCAGCCTGGTCCTCTGTAATAGCACGTGCTTGACGTGGTTCTCAGCCTCAGAGGTGGCCTTAGGTTTTTGGTGAGTTCTAAATGGAATATAGACTAAGCTTAGATCTAAGACTATTTATTTGTATTTCTACTTTCCTATCTCTCTAATCAACATCACCTTGTTTTGTTGGCTAATTAATTCCCAAACAATAAAAGCTCTAACTAAAGCTCAGAGGCTTCTTTCACTTACTGGTCTGGGAGATATATAAGGGAAAGGTTAAAGGGGAATTTAATGCTCTTGTATCCAATTTTAAATCTCACAAGTCTAAATGCAGATTGAAGCATACTATTTACATTTTTGTTGTTACTTTTTTTGTAGTTTTTGTTTATTCTTTCTTGTGTGTTTCTTCTTTTTGATTGTATTCTTCTCTTACAACATGACTAATGTGGAAACTTGTTTGACATGATTATAATGTATAACCTGTATCAGATTGCTTGCTGGCTTTGGGAGGGTTGGAGAAAAATTTGGAACTCAAAAAATATCTTTACATATAATTGGAAGGAAATTTAAAAATAAAATATAAAAAAGAGGAGGTTTGGGGGCAGCTAGGTGGTGCAGTGGATAAAGCACCAGCCCTGTATTCAGGAGCACCTGAGTCCAAATCTGGCATCAGACACTTGACATTTACTAGTTGTGTGACCCTGGGTAAGTCACTTAACCCTCATTGCCCTGCAAAAAAAGAGGAGGTTGGACCAGATGACCAGTTCAAGATCTCTGATCCTGTGATCCCAATGCAAGAATAAGGGAAAGACCATTGTAGCTTAAAAATCCCATGAATTGAAGTGTCTTCTACTGTTTAGTCAATTTTAACAGACCACCATAATGGGTTAGAAAAAGCACTTCTTAGGTATATAACTGTGGGCAAGTCATTCATACTCTTTTATCTCAGATTCTTCCTCTGAAAAGGCACATAATAATACCTCCCCTAGTCATTCCATAGGGTCATTGGGAAGCCCCAAGACAACAAAGTACAGGAAAATCCTTGCTAGCCAAATAGAATTTTTATAAAGCTATATGTGACTATTCTCTGTACCAGGAAAGTTCATGAGAAATGCAAAGCATGGCTATGACAATCCCAGATAAACCCAGCCATTGTACATGGCAAAGAATTTTTGTTTGGTTTAATTTAAGGGATAAAACTGGGGGTGGGGGATTGGGAGATATTTTATTCACATTTTTGTGATGTGAATTGAAACAGCCAGGGGTAAGCAAGATATAGAATAGTGGCCATAAAGCTTGACCTTTAACTAGAGCAGAGTTATCTGCCCCAGTACCCAAGAGACCCAGGAAAAAGCAACTTCTTCATAGTGAAAGGAGCCAATAAAAGAAACACAACAGGACACTCAAAGGTGCCATTGTCCTGGGAGCCCTTAGTGTTTCTCTTCCACAATGGGATAGCCCAGGAATGGATTTTGAAACTTGAGCTTTGCTGTGCCCAGGCTTCCCACATTGCTTTCTAGACTTCTACCACCTGCTGCCTTCCAACAAGCCATGGGCCCTTTCCATTATGCCCTGCTGCTTTCCCCATATTAAAACGAGGAGGCCATTTCTCAAGCCAAACAGAATTTATGGGCTTGATGATTTTTCAAATGAATATACAAATCTGGAACCCATTGGATACAAGGAATGGGAGAAGAGGTATAAGGGATGTTATTAGAGAGATAAATAATGGAAGAGGGGATAGACCAGTAGGTCATATGGTAAGAATAAGAGATGGGCAACCTCACTGGTATCTACCCCAAAATAAAGTATCTATAGGAAGACCACAGCACATTAAATGGATACCTATAGATGATTTAGAGGAAGACACGCATGTGAGTCACTAGCTGGGAATATGTGAATGAATGGAAATCTGCATCATTGGAGGGAACTTCCAAACTGATGAAATAATAGATCCATTGAAATATATCTTTCCAGGGCTGCTACAGTAAATTATATTCTCCCTAAATGAGACTATCTCTTTATTTAGGGCATCCAAATTTAGCAAGGACCACAATTCGATTCAAAAAATGTATACAAAGTCCCTTCAATGTCCCATTGTCCTTGATGCTGGAGATAGAAGAATAAAAATAAAACATTCTCTCTTCTCATAAAAGTTATTAATTTACCAAAGGAAAGGTGAGTGACTATGTACCTTTTCTAGCTGACTACCAAGTAAACAAAAATCACTCCAAGGTGCAGAGTTTAGACCTTGACTAGATCTTGAAGATCAGTTAGTTCCAGATTTTTATTTTACAGATGAAGAAAATGAGGCTCAAGGAAAGAAAAAGACTCACCCAAGGTCATACAGACAGTAAATAGGAGGGAACTGAAGTCCTGAAAGAGGAAAAGATATATCTAAGGCCATACAGACCGTAAGAAAGAGAGCTAGGTTTCAGAACTAGGTTTCCTGACTCTAGATATTCCAGACCAAAAGTTCTTAGTTGTGTGTGTGTGTGTGTGTGTGTGTGTGCATGCACACACGCACACTTTCATGTGATGAATCCCTTTGATAATCTGGTGAAGCCTATGGACCCACTCTCAGAATAATGTTTTAAAATGCATAATTCTGGGTCATAGGACCAACAAGAGGATGGCCTAGACATTTTGTTCCCACAACCTCTCAAACCTCTAGTACACCCAGAATTCAAAAGAAGGTTTTAAAAAAACAAACATGAATTGAGGCCTACCCTCAGTTCACTCAGCACCCTCTCCCCCACCATTCCTCACACCAGCAGCCACAAGGCTACTCTAGCCAACTCACAGTCCAGCCACAGAGGCTTATAACAAAACCCAAGCTCATACCTTCATCTTCCCCTGCCTTCTTCTTTACAGCGTGATGGAGATGCACAGATCCAGGCTGTGGAAGTTGGCTCAGGCTAAGCCAGATAAGCAATGTTGAAGCAATGTTCCAAGCTGCAGAAGCAGATGAAGGCCACAACACACAGCCAGGACTTCAGTGGCAGCAGTGGTGACATTTTGTGCTACAAAAGATCTCTCCAGAATAGCAAAGGAACAGAGATAAAATGATAGAAGCCATATCAGGACTTGAAACAGAGATCAACCCTACACTCTACGTATCAATCCCAGAATCTCAGAGACCCAACACCATAGTGCCATCAGAAATCAGAACCATAGGGCCATCATTTCCCTGGACCCTCGATGCTGGGCCAAAGATTTGACGAATAGATGGAGATGGACAGAAAACTGGGATAGGATACCTTTGGGCAGGGGGAAAAGGGCTGCATGGCACTCTGCTAATCCTGTCAGAAAGTGCTCATTAACTGGGTGGAGTCAGTTCTGTGTCCCAAAAGTCACCTGGGGCAGAGAACCAGCCTGATAAAAGGTAAATTGCTCAGAGAGGAGGAAGACTGAGATGCTTTGAAATCCATGCTCCAGGGAAATCAACATACACAACAGTTTTTAAAGCTCTGAGATTTGGAAGAAGATTTTCCAATACTTTCTCCTCCTCCTCCTCCTCCTCCTCTTCCTCATATTAGTATCTTCCATTTGTCTATTGTTTTATTGTACTCAAAGAACTTTCGTACTCCCAATAACTCCAAAGTGCTCAGAGCAAGAATTCTACTTCCCTTCTTACCCTTCCTTCCCCATCCCACCCAATAAAGCTTGATTTGTGAGAAGTAGTAGTTTGAAAATTTGTCCTAAATGTTCACAGAAAACAACCAGAACACCACTGAAGGTTCTTAGAAGAGGTTTTCAGACTGATACCATAAATAGCATCTCTTCTAATTCTCTCTCTCTCTCTCTCTCTCTCTCTCTCTCTCTCTCTCTCTCTCTCTCTCTCTCTCTCCAATTTTATCCATCCTTGGCTGAAAATGTACAAGGAAGGAAGTGGCCACCATGAATACACTGAAAGCTATAATTGGACAGTGTTATATATCTCAGATGAAGCAAATTGCTATAAATGAG
Organism: Dromiciops gliroides; assembly: GCF_019393635.1. NCBI lineage: Eukaryota > Metazoa > Chordata > Mammalia > Microbiotheria > Microbiotheriidae > Dromiciops > Dromiciops gliroides. The sequence continues at coordinate 41,855,803 of NC_057863.1, forward strand.
AGCAAGGCCATCTTCCTTCCCCAGTTATGAGTCTTTTTAATGATTGTGATAAGTTTTCATACTAAAGCCCTTGGAAGTCATTTTAATTTTCTTTCAACAATACTCTGAAGTTACATGCTCTTTATAAAGTGACTAATTAACTACTTCAATATGCTGCTAGATACATGTTCTTGCAGTGGTATTGTCCCTTGGTTATGCTAAAAAGTTAGTCACCTTCCCTCACTGGACCTCAGTTTCCTTATTTATAAGGGAATTTGGACTAAATAGTCTCTAAGATCTTTTCCAGTTCTAACATCCTATAATTCCATTTTTTAAAAAAAAGATAGAGGGTCACATAGTTACTTGTTGAATTTGGTCTTCAGCATGGGGCAATTAATAATGATGACTCAGATCAATGGTCTATCCTGACAGCAGCAGATGCTTGTTTCAAATATTAAGCCACACATGACTACCTAAGCACACTCAGCAGGCAAGGTGAAACTGTGATTAGTTCTGTAGCCCAGTTTCCCCACTGCTCTGGTAGCACTCTCTGCTTCTCAGGTTCAAGGTGCCATTTTGAGTAATTAGCTGTTCAATTCCATAGCTCATAAGCCACTACCCAGTGGTGAGTATATTACTGGATATAGTCCAGGCAAAAAAAAAATCCTAATAAAACAATTAAGATTTGAAACATAGTAAAAACAAAGGAAATTACTCAGTCAGTAAGCATTTATTATGTGCCCAGGAATCACATAGCTGATCTACTCAAGACCCCTACCCAAAGAGTTATTACCTTCCCACAGCCCACAAGATGCACAAGCAAACCCAATCTTCAGAAAGTAGACATAGTTAAATTAAACTCATAACCAGGTATTAAGAGAATAGTGTTCACTACCAATATCTCAATGCAATGACATTTCTTTTAGTCTCATAGCAACAGCTAGCATACATCATCATTTCAAGCTCTACCTTCCCTATTTCTGTCTTGTGGACCAACATTATCATCAGCTACCTCTCTTTCATCACTGGTTTCCCTTCTTGAATTCCTCACTTTTTCTCAGGCAGTCACTCTCCCATGTTTTACTCTCCAAATTTCTATTATCTTTTGAAATTGAGTACACTGAAAAACTACTAACCTCATGCACAGAGTTCTAGGGAATATAGTTCTCAAAAGTAGGCTTGACATCCATCTCTTGGATCTTCTACCTTCAAGCTCATCAAATCAATTATGATATTTTAGTTGCTCTATTAAATCTTCCTCCAATGCCTTCTCAAGGTGTAGAGGTGATCTTATGTTCTTGAAGATAATACTGGCAATATAGAAGCTCTTATGGGCATTACAAAGATGTTAAGGATTTTAGTATGTATAGCGGTGGGGATTAAACAGGTGTTTGAGAATCTACTTTGCTTTTAAGTCGTTTTTTAGTGAGATTTGTGTGAGTTTTGACCACAATGATTTAACATCATTGAATTTAAAATATAATTAGACATTCTAGAAAGCATTTTATACACTCACCATAGTTTATGTATTTCCTAGTTGCACAGGCCCAGTGAAATATTGTGCTTCTGTATGCCAAAGCTCAATATAACTTTGGAGTTTAGAAAGACTAACCATTGCATGGTTGGTCCCCTTCCCTCAAGGAATTCACACTCTACTAGGTTGTGGGGGGTTTTATATGACAAACAAAAAAGGCTGTATTATAACCTAGAGATAATAGGGAGTCACTAACAGTTCTCAAATAGGAGAGTGACATCATCAGACCTGTCCTAAAGGAATCTTGATTTGACAGCTATGTGCAGGATGGACTGGAGTAAAAAGAGACTGGATGCAAGGAGACCAATTAGGAAGTCACTTCCACAGAGGAGGTAAGAGGTGATAAGGGTCTGTACCAGGATGGCAACTGTGTGAATGAATAGGCTGAGTGTGAGTGACACCATGGAAATAGATTGGACTAGACTTGATGTTGGATTGATATGTAGGATGAGGAAGAGTGAGGAGTCAAGTATGATAAAGGTTTCAAAGCTGGTGGCAGAAAAGATGATGATGCCCTCGATGGTCATAGGGATATTTGGACAATCGTTAGGTTATGGAGAGAAAAAAATAGTTCTGTTTTGGCCATGTTAACTTGAGATGCATCTAGGTAGACACATCCAGCAGCCAGTCAGCCCTCACACACACAAATTATAAGTTAGACCCCAGAAGTCCAAGTAGCTCATCATTTGTTAAGTGTTTCTTCACAACTAAAGTTTCTTATTAATAACAGTAGCTCACATTTATATGGTGCATATTTTCCTAATTTCCTTACAGCAAGCTGTGAGCTCCAAAATGCAAGTATTATTTCCCCTATTTTGTAGAGGGAACAATTTGAGACTCAGAGCACTGAAGTGGCCCCTGCCTAAGGTCATGGTCTCAGACCTTAGACTCATACCCAGATCTTCTCAATCCAAAGTCACTACTCTGTCCCCTACACTAGGCTGCATTTGTATAAATCATATTCAATTGATTAAATTAATATAAAATACCGTTTTTCTGCATGAGACTATTCAAATCAGAGCTCAACTTAATGAAAGTCACATGTAGAGAGGAAAAGATAAAAGAAGACCAGAGAAGAGAGGAAAGGAGAGGAGGAGAGGGGAAAGCAACAGAGGGGAGAAGAGGAAGAGAAAAATAGCCCTCTAACATGAAGATTGTGAAAACTCCCCAACTCTAAGCTTCTATCTGTAAGTCCTTCAAGCTGCATGCAAAATGGCTTTTTGGTGTAAGCCACAAAACTGGTCCTTCCAGTGTCCACCCACTACATCATGGCCAACCAAGTCAGCCATATTTGCAGTCTCATTTAGTTCACTCAATTCCCAGATATTGATTTCTTTCCCAGAAGTTAGAGCTTTTACTTCATAAATTACCTTATCCTAGAAAAAGAACATGTGTGTGAATAACCAAATGATGTACTCAATTATATGAGATGGTAGAGACAAAGTAATTTTCTTTGAATGATACTCTGTACAGTTGGGTTTTGATATGCATTATCTAACTAAAGGGATGATATTTGGGGGTACATTGAGATAAGTGTGATACAGTAGAAAGAGTAAGGAATTGAGGACTTGGTTTTGAATCCTGGCTCTGCCACTCACTACTTGTGTGGCTTTTACAAAGTCACTTAATTGCTTTGTGTCTCAAGTTTTGCTATGATAGAATTGAAGGAGTTGAATGGGATGATATCTAAGGTGTCTTCCAACTGTCAATCTATGATCCTTAGAGTGTTTTTCCCTCAGGAACAGTCTAGACACACAAAAAAATCAAGTACAATAAGAATGAAAACTTAGATCCTATAACACAAGGCATTTTTATGTGTAATTTTTTTATAGTTGCATTATGCAGCAGGAATTGAACTCCTGTTTTGTTGTGGCAATTGGTATCATCGTAGCTGCTCATTCTCAATGTGGACAGGAAGGTCTGTGGTATTTCTGAGTTCACTATCATTTCTTCCATTAGCAAAGGATCTTGGGAATGGAGGAAAGCTAAGAATCTCAATAGCACTGAACTAATAGTCAAGTAACCCAACTTCTAGTCCTGGCTCTTCCCCCAATTAGCTGTGTGACTTTGGGCAAATTTCCACCATTTATGGGACTGACTTATGGATCTCTGGTGAATCACCTTTAAGTGTCTCATTCAGCCATATTTCACAGAATCAAAGAATCTCAAAGTTGGAAAGGAACTCAAGAAGTCAGCTAGTCCAGCTCCCATCTGAACAAGAACCTGCTCTATAGCACACCTTCCTTCTACTCTCTATTACTTATGCATCTACTAACACAATGGATAACATGCTGTTTCCAACAATTAGTATGTATATGCCTTAAGGGGAATGGCCATTTTTTTGCCTTTGTGTCCCCAGCTCTTGGCAAAGTGAGGGACACATAGTAAGGACTTTAATAAATAATTAATGCTTGGTTGGTTGAATCAAGTAGTTACTCAGATATTGTTCAGAGTGAGGAGATACCCACCTCCTCTAGAGGCAGCCCATTCTGCTGCTGGACAGCTAATTATTAGAATATTTTTCCTGACATCAAGCCTCAATTTACCTCTTTGCAACTTCTAACCACTGACAATTATTTTTTTTTCTCTGATAGAACTGAAGGAGTTAGATTGGGTGGCCTCCAAGGTCCCTTATAGGTCTAAATCAATGATTCCATTTTGTGCCTTTTCTCGGGAACTGAGTCTAGACACACACAAAAATCAAATTCAATAAGAATGAAAATTTATTCCATCTAACACATGGGGACAGAGGGACAGGGTGGCTAAATGGAGCAAACTTAATTCTTCTTCCTCATCCTAACCCTTCAAATGCTTAAATACAGCTATCATTCCCCCTTCCCCCAGTTCTTTCCTTTAGGCTAAACATAGGAAACAAAACTCTTAAGAAAGAAAATTATTTAATTTTCTATGCTGAAGGATTCAACTTTGAGAATACAAAGCATGCAGAAATGGATTAAGGGCTAACCTTGAAGCTAAGAAGATGGCGTTGAGCCCCACTTGTGGCATAGGCTATTTTTCAGGGGGGAAAGCTGAATCTAAGATTTTGAATAAATACTAATTATTAATAGAAATAGAGCACAATAATATTTCATTTATTATTCATTAAAGCAGCTTCATAAAATCATCATGGTTTAGAGCTAGAAGGGTCACTAGTAGTCTCCTTATGCATCATTCTCCTCATTTGCCAGAGTAGATCCAAGCCTCTAAAGTTAAAGAAATTTGCCTCAGGCCACACAAATAGTTATACAGCAACAAGACTAGAACTCTGGTCTATTGACATCAAAACCTGCATTTCTTGTTTATTTTCAGCTCTTCTTTAGCTTACTTATACAAATGATTCTTTTCTAAAGTTGATAGTAGTAGTCTCAGAAATAATTTAGCCTTGGAAATTGAGAACTGAGCAGACTTGAATTTTCGTTGCAAACTGGAATCCATTTTTAGTGTCAGGTCAGGTGATGATGCAAATTGCAATGAAAGAATGGCCTGATGATGGCAAATCTTCCCTAAGTTTGGCAGTCATCCTTTAGCTAGATCATACACAGAGAGCGAGAATTGTTTGTTCCATTTCAGTGCCACTGGTTTTCTGAGTTGGAGCATGTACTCCAAAACCCAAGGTTTGCCAAATCTATCTATGTGGCATCTCTTGAAAGAAGTGACAAGACAGCAATAATAAATGAAGAATGAAAAAGATTTAATAAACACTTAAATAAGCTCTAGAGATACAAATTTAAGAAAGAAATATAGTCTTTGTCTTCAATGAGTTTATATTCTAATGGGGGAAAACAACACATAGAGAGTAACAAGAATTGGAAAGGTGGGCACAGCAGAGGGTATGCAAAGCAGCATGGCTTACAGATGGCTGAGAAATGGTATCATAGTTCTGGGACTGGATACAATAAAATGAAGAGTTCATCAACCAGGGCCCAGGTCACAAGGATGGAAGTCTAGTTTTCGTGGAAGAAGAATGAGGAGACCAGAGTGCATGCAGTATGGCTTGGAGATGCCTAGGAAGTCATGTAGTGCATGCAAGAGCAGAGAAGATATGATGGAAGCTCATGGACCTGAACATGTCTAAGAGAAACCTAACACTTACTCTATGTTCATTTACTTCAATTCCTTAAGCATTTATTAAACATGCATTATGTCTCAGGTACCATGCTAGGCACTGAGGGTTTTCTTTTAGTAGACTTTTTATTTTATCTGCACAGGGAATTTGTGGTGCCAGAATTTTGTTAGAAATTTACATCAGGGGGCAGTTAGGTGGGGCAATGGGTAAATCACCAGTCCTGGATTCAGGAGGACCCGAGTTCAAATCCAGTTTCAGACACTTGACACTTACTAGCTGTGTGACCCTGGGCAAGTCATTTAACCTTCATTGTCCTGCAAAAAAAAGAAGAGGAGAGGAGAGAAGAGAAGAAATTTACATCAGACTCACAAGTCCAGAATTCATCTTCTAATCTTTTTTAAATTTGAATGATTCTTTTCTTATTCTATTATTGGGTGATCTCTCTAGTGATCCCCAATGCTAGAAGAGCTGATATTCTCAGAATCAAATAGTAGCTTAAGAGACACATAGGTCATTTTCTCCTACTTTCCCCAATTACTTCCCTGCTTCAAAGTAAAATATAAACTCCTTGTGAGAGCAGAGACTTTCAATTTGTCTTTGTCTCTGTCCCTAACACCTAGTTTAGCTCCTGGAACATAGTAGGTGCTTTGTTAATGCAGGCTGAGTTGAATAAAATTAATTTTACCACTGCCAACCTTCACAAATGCTGGATTTGTTAATGACAGTAGAAGTAAAAGTTAATTTAGTCACATCCCTATACTTTACCCTTGAGGCAGGTAGGTAAATAGTACTGATCTTCTCTTAGGTATGTAATCCTTGACATGGACTATAGTTTTACAGATGGAAAACCTGATAATTAGGCCCAAAACTCCCTAAGGCAGGAAATTAAAGAATCAGTCCAAGACCCTAATGAATATCAGCCTAATTGACATAATCAGCACTTGAGAGTTCCTGGCTCTCTCTCTCTCTCTCTCTCTCTCTCTCTCTCTCTCTCTCTCTCTCTCTCTCTCTCTCTCTCCCCTTCCCTCCCTCCTTCCCTCTCTTTCCCTTATCTCACTCCTTCTACTCCTTCAAATCCTGAACCCTTTTTTCTCATTCTTGTCATTTTCCTCCTAATCCCCTTCATCAGTTTTCCAACTTATAATGTGCAGAAGCAAAGGCCTCCATCTGAAAACTCCCTAGAAGTCATCAAGCAAAAATGGATAACCACCTGTTAAAGATGTCAAAGGGCAAGTTCATGTTTGGGTATGAGTCTGATTGATTGCATTGGATAAGACAGTTGCTGAATTATCTATCAACAATCAACACTAAAATCCTAGGATTCTAAATCATTTCAAAACCTTTAGTCCAATTTTTTTGAGATAATTTCTCCTTTTAATCTTTTCCTATCCAATTTTGGTTTTTTAGAATCACTCCATGCACAACTCATCCACAGCCCTTCTTTCAAACTACCTTAGTAATGACAACAATTTTAAGAAAACTATTACTAATAATTACTAATATTAATAACATTTTCATATATCACAAGTAAACACATTGACCTTAATCAGTGACTTATAATTAGTTTTTAATTATTTCCTTATATTTCTTCTGCATCATTTATATAAAATTTTCCATTGATTTCTGCTTTTTTTATGAATACCTGAAACTTTTTCAGTTCATCAAATGTCCATTTTTTCACTCAGGATTATACTCATCTTTGTTGGATAAGTTATTCTTGGATGCAACTCCAGGTCCTTTGCTCGTCAAAAGATTATGTTCCAAGACCTATGGTCTTTTAGTATAAAGGGTGCTAGGTCTTGTGAAATCCTGACAGTTTTTCTGCAGCATTTAAATTATTTTTTTTTCTTGTTGCTTGCAATATTTTCTCTTTAACCAGGGAATTTTGAAACTTGGCTATGACATTCCTATAAGTTTCAAGTGGTGATCAGTTGATTTTTTTCTATTTCTACTTTACCTTCTTGTTCTAGAATTTCAGGGCAATTTTCCTTAATAATTTCTTGTAATATTGTATCTAGCAATTAAAAGGAGCCAAAGAAATCAAGAAGAAACATCATTATTCCTTATCACCCATGGCAAAAAGTCAAATAGACACTCCTATAAAAACCGATCATATATTAGAACTTTTAAATGAATCAATCAGAGGTAATTGTTTGGGGCTCTTATAGGCAAGCTTTTGCCTTTTATTGGCAGGGTCCAGCTCTTCACTGCACTTCAAGCCATCTCCTTAGCAAGCTTGATGTGGGCAAGAATCCTTTTCTTTGCTTGTATTTGGATCACCAGTTCTTAGCAGAATGTCTGGCATTGAATAAATACTTTGTCATCTATCTCTACTCCATCAAGGCAGAGTTCTATGTAAGGTATGCAGTGCCTAGCACATCAACTGTTTCCATGGACCTGCATGTGTTTCATTTAAGGTGTACCGACAAAGTCATGGTGAAGACATTTTCGTGGATTTTCTCCTTAGCAGAACCAGCTCCCTATATAAGGGTGAAATAAGCAGGCAGATTGACTGTTAGATGCTTCTTGACTGACTTCACCCACTTAAAACATCATAGCCCATGCCATCTCCATCCCTACCCCAACCATTGATCTTTCACAAGAATGCATTTTTCTTCCAAAAGGACTGAAATTCTCACTATTTGAGTCATTTCTTTGCATTGGGTAAGAAAAGGATTCTCTTTGTTATGTCTGGTACCAATAAGCAGGTCAGAGATATTCAGGATTTCACCAGTCACTTAGCTTATTATGAAACTTCTCAAGGGGTTATTGTGGAATAGTGAATAGAGAGCCAGCCTCAAACAGAACTGAATTCAAATCCTGACACTTTTACATAATGACTGGGCAAATCACTTAATTTCTCAGTACCAGTTCCTTCCCCTGCCGCTTCCACAGCTAGCCAGTACAGTGGATAAAGTACTAGACTAGATAAATTGAAAAAAAATAGTTCCATATATATTTTATGCCCAGAAATAACTATGAAACCCAATAAGATAAAGAACCTCATATATGCTATAGAAACTTAATGTCTGGTACCCAATACCAGAGGGCTATATAGATATTAGTCCAAACTTTTGGACAGTGTTTCAGGACAGCTGATTGCCACATCAGTTCTGTCATGTACATGAATGGTGCCAGTTTCTTAGGTTTGTCTACAGATGTGTTTGTGTCTCCACCCATCTTGTCAAATGGCTCATTTCCTCCACCTACTTATCCAATTCCTTTCCCTTATATCTCTTTCACATAGTCCATTGAATCACTTTAGCAATGTAATTGCTTTAGAAAATAATTTTAAAAAGAAACATGAGTATATTAATATCAAAAAAATAGCCACATATTATAAATTGCAACTTTAATTCAATCACCACTATAATCCTTCTCCCAAAGTAAAAGTAACTCCTCTCAGGTTGGTATCCACTATCTCATACCCCCAGCCACAGGCTTCCCCATCAGGGTATGGGTCATGGGAGAACAGGATGACTATCTGATCACAAATGTCTCATATCTCAGTGGAGGAAGGGAAAATGATCAGCAATCCACAAATATCACCAAGTAGAAATTCTATTTTTGTTGAATGTAAGAGAGACAGAATCTATGATACCAATCCACTTTCCTCCCTGTGTTGCCTTTTCATTAGCTGGCCTACACAGTACTTCACTTATTCCTCAATGACTACTCATACTTTCTGGCTTCTTTACTAGTGGAATGGGAAGATTACTTGATGCAAAGGAAAGCCAAGGCAAGAAGAGAGATTCTTCTCACACTGGTCTTTCTTCTCTTCATTTTGAAAAGAGACTCACACTCTCTGATATGTGTGTCAAGTACTTGCCTCTAGAAAAACTTGCAGGATTTACCCTAAAGCCTTCTGGAAGATGGAGTAAAAGCTAGCTAGCCCGCAGCTACACATTCACTAGAAAAAAAAAGGAATACCAATGGAAGAATAGGTGCCAGGTAAATTAATGCATAAAATAACTGTAAAGGGGACTAGGAAAACTACTAATGACTTTAGATAATTTTAATTCAATATTTATAGTGTAGCAATAGATAAAATGAATTTGAAGTTTTTACACAAGGCAAACACAAATGCATAATAAGCACTGAAGTTTTTGCGGTTTGGGACTCATGAAATAAACATTGCAATGGAAAGTTGTACTTCACTGAAGAAAAATAGAATTGATAGAACAAAAGATAGAGTAAAACTACATATCAAGAAGATAATCTGTGTGGAGAGTGAAAAACTTAATGATATAATCTTGATGATGAGATAACAATAAGAAGAAAATTAGAAATCATACAATTATGGAAGAAAATGACAGAAGACCCAGACAGATAGAAGAAATGTATAATGCAGTTTGTATTCTCCTACTTTTAGCTTTATTTCTATTATCTATGTAAACTTATTCCCTCCACCCTGGGAGCAGAGCCCAACTTTAATATAAAGTTAAAAGTCAAGAAATAGCTTATAAAAGGCACCAAAAATAAAAAGGGTAAAAAAGAACCTGATCAGAGATTTTCTAAGGTGACAGGGAAGATTAAGACAAAAACTCAAAAAGATGATAACAAAACCAAATCTGCTAAATCCAAAGCCTCAAAGAAAAATGTGAACTGATTGCAGTTCCAAAAAAATTTCCTGGAAGAGCTCAAAAAGCATTTTAAAAATCAAATAAAAGAGGTAGAGGGGAAATGAGAAAAGAAAAAAGTGATACAAGAAAATCATGAAAAAGTGAACAGCTTGATAAAGGAGCCACAAAAAAATGAAGAAAATAATGCCTTAAAAATATAATTGGCCAAATGGTGCTATAGAGACTCAATGAAGAATTAAAATTGGGCAAGTGGAAGCTAAGGAATCCATGAGACATCAAGAAAAAATAAAATAAAATCTGAAGGATGAAAAATAGTGGAAAGTTTGAAATGTTCCATTGTATGAACAACTGACCCAGAAATAGATTGAGGAGAAATAATTAAAGAATTATTGGACTACCTAAAAGTCATGATAAAAAAGAGTCTAAAAGAATTGGGAATTGAAGGGATGCCCATCAAATTGGGGAATAACTGAACAAGTTTTGGTACATGCTTATAATGGAATATTTTTGTGCTATAAGAAGTGACAAGCAGAATGATTTCAGAAAAACCTGGAAAGACTTACACAAACCAATACAAAGTGAAGTTAGCAGAACCAGAAGAATCTTGTACACAGTAATAGCAATATTGTACAATGAAGAACTGTGAATAATTTAACTATTCTTAGAAATACAATGATGCCAGATAATCTCAAAGAACTCATGATGGAAAATGCTATCTACCTCCAGAGAAAGAACTTATGCTGTCTGAATACATAATTAAGTATACTATTTTTCTTTCCTTTCTGTCTTCTTGTACAAAATGACTAATATGGAAATATATTTTACATAATTGCACATTTATAACCTATATCAGATTGCTTACCATCCTGGGATGATGGGGGTGGGATAGATAGACTTTAGAACACAAAACTATTTTTAAATGTTAAAAATTGTTTTACATTAGAGAGATGCAAATTAAAACAACTCTGTGGTACCACCTGACACCTATCAGATTGGCTAATATAACAAAAAAGGAAAATAATAAATGTTGGAGAAGCTGTGGGAAAATTGGAATGCTAATGCATTGTTGGTGGAGCTGTGAACTGATCCAACCATTCTGGAGAGCAATCTGGAATTATGCCCAAAGGTCTATAAAGCTGTGTATACCCTTTGACCCAGAAATACCACTTTTGGGTCTTTTTCCCAAAGAGATCATAGAAAAGGGGAAAAGACCCACATGTACAAAAATATTTATAGCTGCTCTTTTTTTGGTGGCAAGGAATTGGAAAGCAAGAGGTTGCCCATCCATTGGGGAATGGCTGAACAAGTTGTGGTATATGAATGTAATGGAATTCTATTGTGCTGTAAGAAATGATGAGCAGGAGGAGTTCATCGAAACCTGATGATGAGTGAGATGAGCAGAACCAGAAGAACATCGTACATAGTATCAACAACATTGTGTGTTGATCAACTGTGATGGACTAGATTCTTCTCACCAATGCAATGGTACAGGAGAGTTCCAGGGAACTCATGATGGAAGGAGATCTCCAAATCCAGAAAAAAAAAACAACTGTGGAGTATGGATGCTGATTGAACAATACTATTTCTTTTGTTTTGGGGACTGTTGTTTTTCTATTTAGAGGTTTTTCCTTATTGCTCTGATTCTTCTCTTATAACATGACTAATGCAGAAATATGTTTAATGTTATATATATATATATATATATATGATTATCTACTGTCTAGGGGAGGGGGGAGGTAGGGGGAGGGGAAAGAGGGAGAAAAATTTGAAATTTGAAATCTTATATAAACAAATGTTTATATAATTGGAAAAAATAAAATACTTTTATCAAAAAACATTTTACATGTAATTGGTGGAGATAGAATATTTTTTTAATTAGCCCAGACATCATATTTCAAGAAATTATCAGGGGAAATTGCCCTAATATCCTAGAACCAAAGGGCAAAATAGAATTTTTTTAAAATCCACCAATTTCGCCTCGGACACTAGATACTTACTAGCTGTGTGACCCTGGGAAAGTCACTTAACCCCAATTGCCTCCAAAAAATATGCAGGGGCAGCTAGGTGGCATAGTGGATAAAGCACTGGCCCTGGATTCAGGAGGACCTGAGTTCAAATATGACCTCATATACTTGACACTTACTAGCTGTGTGATCCTGGGAAAGTCACTTAACCCCCATTTCCCCACAAAAAAAAAATGCCAAAGTATCCACCAATCACCTCATAAAAGAGATCTCATAATGGAAATTCCTAGGAAGATTATAGCCAAATTCCAGAGAACCCAGATCAAGGAGAAAATATTGCAAGCAGCCAGAATTATATATCAAATATCATGGAACTACAGACAGGATAGCCCAAGATTTATCAGCTTCTACATTAAATAATTGGGGCTTAGAATATAATATTGTAGAGGATTACAACCAAGAATCACATAACCAGCAAACTTGAGAATAAGCCTTAGCGGGGAATGGACATTTAATGAAATTGAGGACTTTCAAGTATTCCTGATGAAAAGACTAGAGCTGAATAAAAATATATAACTTTCAAATACAAAAAGAAATTAAAGAGAACCATGCCCAAAAGACTATAAAACTGTGCATAGCCTTTGACCCAGAAATACTACTATTAGGTCCATATCACAAAGAGATCATAAAAAAGGGGAAAAGACCCACATGTACAAAAATATTTATAGCTGCTTTGTTGTGGTGGCAAAAAAATTGGAAATTGAGGGTATGCCCATCAACTGGAGAATGGCTAAACAAGTTGTGGTATATGAATGTAATGGAATACTATTGTGCTGTAACAAATGATAAGCAGATGGATTTCAGAAACACCGGGAAAGAACTTACATTAATTGATGCTAAGTGAAATGAACAGAACCAATAGAACACTGTACACAGTATCCACAGCATTGTGTGATGATCAAATGTGATAGACTTAACTCTTTTCAGCAATAAAATGATCCAAGACAATGCCAAAAGACTTATAGTGGAAAATGTGCCACATTCAGAAAAAGAACTATCGAGTCTGAATGCAGATTGAAGCATACTATTTTCACTTTTATCTTTGCTTTTTGTTGTTATTGTTTATTCTTTCTTGCATTTTTTCCTTTTGTTCTGATTCCTCTCTTACAACATGACTAATATGGAAATATGTTTAACATGATTTTAATGTATAACCTATATCAGATTACTTGCTGACTTTGGGAGGGAGAGGGAAGGGAGGGTAAAAGAAAAAATTCAGAATTCAAAAAAAATTTACATGTAATTGGAATTTTAAATAAATTTTTAAAAATCAAGAGAAGTATAAAAAGGTAAACAGGAAAGAGACATTATAAGGGATTTAATAATGTTAAATCATTTGCATTTGTACATGGGAAGATGATACTTATAACTCCTAATAACTATATCATTGAAGAACAAAAGCTCAAGGATGTCAAGGGAATCAATAGGGAAAAATGGGAACGAAGGTGGTCTAGCCCTACCAGAACTCAAACTGTATTATAAAGTGGTAATTATCAAAACAGTCTGGTACTGGCTAAGAAGTAGAGAGGTGGATCATTGAAATAGATTAGGTATAAATTACATTATAGTAAGTGACCATGATCTAGTATGTGATAAACCCAAAGATCCAAACTTTTGTACAAAAACTCACTATTTGATAAAAACTGCTGGAAAAACTGAAAAATGGTATGGCAGAAACTAGGTATAGACCAACACTGTATATGAAGATAAGGTCAAATTGGGTACACGATTTACATATAAAGTGATGCCATAAGCAAATTAAGAGAGCATGGAATAGTTTATTTGTCAGATTTATGGACATAGGAAGAATTTAGGACCAAATAAGATATAGGAAGCATTACAAAATATAAAATAGATAATTTTAATTATATAAAATTTAAAAAGGTTTTGCGCAAACAAATGCAATGCAAACAAAATTATAAAACTAGGGGGGGAAATTTGCAATAAGTACTTCTGATAAAGGCCTCATTTCTCAAATATATAGAGAACTAAGTCAAATTTATAAAAATACAAATCATTCCCCAATTGATGAATGTTCAAAGGATATGAACAGGCAGTTTTCAGACAAAGAAATCAGTTATCTAAAGTCATGAAAAGGTGCTCTAAATCACTATTGACTAGAAAAATGCAAATTAAAACAACTCTGAGGTACGATCTCACACCTATCAGAGTGACCAATATGACAAAAAAAAGAAAAAAAAATGTTGTATGTTGGAGGGGATGTGAGAAAACTGGGACACTAATGATGTCCCATTATGAAGTTGTGAACTGATGCTAGATCTATATCACAAAGACATACCAAAAAAATATATATCAACAGGGCTTATTTGCACAAAAATTTTTACATAGCAGCTCTTTTTGTGGTGGCTAAGAATTGAAAATTAAAGGGATGCCCATAAATTGGAGGATAGCTAAACAAACTGTGGGTTATGATTGTAATGGAATACTGTTGTGCTATAAGAAATGGCAGGCAGAATCACCTCAGAAAAACCTGGAAAATCTTACATGAACTGATACATACTAAAGTGAACAGAACCAGGAGAATGTTGTACACAGTAACAGCAATATTGGTTGATCGAGAACTGTGAATGACTTAGCTATCCTCAGCAATACAATGATCCAAGACAATCCCAAAAGACTAATGATGAAGCATACTATCTTCTTCTAGAGAAAGAACTGTTATTGTTTGAATACAGACTGAAGCATTAAATTTCTCACTTTCTTTAATTTTTTTCTTTTATCCAAATCTTCTTGTAAAAAATGCCTAAGAAAGAAATGTTTTAGATGATTGCACATTTTTAAACTATATCTGATTTCTTACTGTCTTAGGGGGTCGGCAAAGAGGGAAAGAGGGAGAGACATAATTTGGAACTTAAAATTTCAAATAAAAATGTTTAAAAATTGAAAATATAATTTAGTTATTTTCATTAGATCTTGATTTAAAAAAAACTGGATACAGTTCCATAATTTTAAATGGATTTGTTAAGTAAAAGCTTCAATGACAAAATGGGGTGGGAGGGAAACTATATCATTATTGGTGTACTTAGAAGGAGTATACATAGAAGGCACGGGTTTGAGTTGACTATCTTGGGACGATATCCAAAAAAATAAAATAAAATGAAAGAATGAGAAAGAGGAATGCACTGAGGAAAGGGGGAAAGGAGAGGTAGAATAGGGTAAATTATTTCACATAAAAGAGGCACAAAAGAGCTTCTACAGTGAAAAAGAGGAAATGGGGGGTTGGTGGTCGACACTTGAACCTTACTCTCATTGGAATTATATCAAAGAGGGAATAAAAAATACTCAGTTGAGTATAGAAATATATCTTATCCTACAGGAAAGTAGGAGGGGAGGTGGATAACAGAAGGGGGAAGGAACTGATAGAAGAGAGGGCAGATTGGGGAAGGTGGTGTTCAATCTTGAGAGGAGACAAAGTGAAAAGAGAGAGAAGGATAAATGGCAGAGTGATGGGGTGGAGAAGCAGGATGAGGGAAACACACAGTAGGTTGGTAATCACAACTGTGTATGTGAAAGTGATGAACTCACCCACAAACCAGAAGTGGATAGCAGAGTGGATTTAAAAAAGAGAATATATTGGGTTTTTTGTTTTGTTTTGTTTTGTTTTGCTTTTTTGTGATGCAATGAGGGTTATGTGACTTGTCCAGGGTCACACAGCTAGTGTCAAGTGTCTGAGGCCTGATTTGAATTCAGGTCCTGCTGAATCCAGGGCCAGTGCTTTTTCTACTGTGCCACCTAGCTGCCCCCAAGAATCTATTGTTTAGACAAAACACACTTGAAACATACATATACCGTGAGTAAAAATAAGAGGTTGGAGCAGAACCTATTATACCTCAGCTGAAGTGAAAAAAAAAAAAAAAGCTGGGGTAGCAATATGAGCTTAGACAAAACAAAAGCACAAATAGATATAATTAAAAGAGATAAGCAAGAAAACATCATTTTGACAAAAGATAACAGAAAATGAAGTTATATCAGTACTAAACATATGCGTACCCAATGGCATAGCTTCCAAATTCTTAAAGGAAAAATTAAATGAGCTATAGGAAAAAACAAGCAGCAAAACTATCCTAGTGAGAGACCTCAATTTTCTCCTCTCAGAACTACTTAAATCTACCTAAAAAGTAAGCAAGAAAGAAGTTAAGGAGATAAATAGAATTTAAGAATAGTTAGATATAATAGAGCTATGAAGAAAAGGAATTGAAAGGAATATACCTATTTCTCAGCTGTATGTGGCACTTACATGAAAATTGACCATGTGTTAGGGCATAAAAACCTCAAACCAAAAGCAAAAAAAAGCTTAAATATTAAATTGCCCTTTTCAGACCACTATACAATAAAAATTACATCAAATAAAAGACCACAGAAGCATAGATTGAAATTAATTGGAACCTAAATAATCTAATCCTAACAAAAGAATGGGTCAAAGAACAAATAATAGAAGCAATAAATAATTTCATTTAAGAGAATGACAACAATGAAACAACATGCCAAAACGTATGGGATGCAGCCAAAGAATATTTTTTCATCCATATCTTTCTCCCATCATCTTCTTCACATCAAACCCTTCTACAAATCTGAATTCTTATAATAATTTATTTTTCTTGCCTCTAGTATCTATCCTTTCCTGTCTATCGTTCACAGTTACCAAAATTACCTTCATAAAACTTAGTCATTGGGGCAGCTAGGTGGCACAGTGGATAGAGCACCGGCCTTGGATTCAGGAGTACCTGAGTTCAAATCCGGCCTCAGACACTTGACACTTACTAGCTGTGTGACCCTGGGCAAGTCACTTAACCCCAATTGCCTCACTAAAAAACAAAAACAAAAACAAACAAAAAAACCTTAGTCATTCTCCTACTCAAAAATATTCACTGCTTCCCTATTCATTCTAGGAAAAACTGCTTCAACCTGACTACCTATTCTCCAAACTTCCATCTTCTGCCACTTTTCATTCCCATAGGCTATCCATGATACTTGGAATACATTGTCTTCATATCTGCCCTTCAGAATCTTTATTTTCTTCCCTCAAAATCTCAGGTCAAGTGTCACTTCTATGAAGACTTCCTTTATCTGGAGCCTGTTGTCTGAGAATAAATCTCACTAAGTATGGAAAGGCTCATCTCTATAACTTTGCCCTAGGTGATGAATTATTCAATAAAACTCTTGAGAAAATTGAATAGCACTATGGTGAAAAACAAGATTTAGATTCACATCTAACATCATTTAATACAATAATTTCCAAATGGGTCAAGGGTTTAAATATTTTAAAAACCATTTTTGAAATTAGAAGAAAATGGCATAATATATTTCTTGTACTTGAAGAAGAGGGAGAGTTTTTTATCAGTTAAACAAATAGAAGAAATTACAGGAAATAAAACAGATGGAGTTGAGTATATGGCAATAAAGAGTTCTGCATACTATACAGAAATATAACCATAATAAAAAAGTAAGAAACAAGAAAAAAAATCTTTGCTATAAATATTTCTGATAAAAATCATATCACCAAAAGTCTATAAGGAATTGACACTAATTTATAAGAATAAGTTCAGTTCCACAAGGATAAATGTTCAAAAAATATGAATATGTAGATCTCAAAGGAAAATATGAGTCAATAGCTACCTGAAATATTGTTCACAATCTCTAATAGAGAATTGTAAATAGAAACAACTCTGAGGTACTAATTTACATTTGTTCATTTTAATTCAACAGACTCCTCTTATGTGCAAGGCACTGTGACAGGCACACATTATATTCAACTAAGGGATAAAACACAGATAGATAAATACCAGCTAATTTGAACAGAAAGGGAACAATAACAACTAGAGCAATCCAGGAAGGCTTCACAGAGGAGATGACACCAGAGATGACTCTTGGGAAAAGGTAATAAGGATTCTAAAAGGCAGAAATAAAAAAAGAGTGAATTCCAGGCACAAGAGGTGGATGACTTGTGTGAACCCTGGAGGAAGAAGATGCAATAATGAGTTTAAGAACAAATAGTAATGCAGTTTGAATAAAAAGATAGTGCATAAGAGTGAATAATATGAACTAAACTAGGGCCAACTTGTGGAGGACCTTACAAACCAATGTGAAAAGTCTTTATTATAGGAAACTACTAAAGGTTCTTTAGCAGGGGAAGAGCCCGTGTCTTACGGAGATTATTTTGGCAGTTCTATGAATAGAAGAATTGAATATGGGAGAGACTGGAGGACTTGGCAATGGTAGTCTAAATGATATAAATCTTACCTGGTGGGATATGAAGAAATAGGTGCAACATTTTGCCACTGATGGAACTGTGAATTAATGTAATTAATCTTTTTGGAAATGAATATAAAAGCTAGTTAGAATTTCAAAACTCTTCATACCCTTTGCCCAGAAAAGTCACAACTGAAATTTTCCCCCTAAGATGTTATTAAAAGAAAAAATCAGAATGAAAATATTCATGTTTTATTTGTAATAACAAAAAATAGCAATAATCCATATATCAAAGATTGAGGAATGGCTGAGCAAATTTTGATAAATTGATATGATAGAGAGCTTTGCTTTCTTTAAAAAAATGCATCTATTAAGAGCATTAAGGATATGGGAAGACAAGAAGTGATACCAAATGAAGAAAGTCGAATCAAGTCAACAAGATTCCCACTGTTTATGGCTATATGATAAAAAGTAATAATAATAGTAATGGAAAATGAAATATGTAAGAAAATTCAGTTCAGAAATGAACATAAAAGTAAATAGGAGGTTATCATTACTTCTTAGTCTCAATTCACAGATTTTGGAAACAAATTGTACGTAACTTAAGACTCATGGTTTTATGGATTTTTAAAAAATGATTTATATTCATATTTGTTTTTGTTGATGGTTACTAAGTTTAGAATTTTTTTAAATCCAAGGAGACCCACAGGGCTTTATCCTTATCCTCATCTAAATCTTGATGAGAATGTTCTGTGCTCCATCAAGGGTATCTTTGATTCAAATACAAGAAGGGAACCAATAGGTTTTCTCCAATGATTTTCTAGAGCACATGACCACTTTGTACAATTGACTCAGAGGTATAAGGGATACAAAATTCTGCCGTGTCTGTTGATGGTTGATTACCAAAAAAAAAAAAAAATTTTAAGGATTTGATTGAGTGGGGGAGGGGGGACACAGGAAAGCTTTAGAGGCTGTGCTACAGAATGAAGTGGCTTTCAGGCAAATGTTAAGATTCTCCTACATTCTTTGACAATGTTGTTTGGTGGATATTTACAAAACTGGTCTATTATCCCTGCCATTAGGGAGGCATAGATTCAATGATCAAATGGGAATTTGGGAGTTCTAAGCTACAAAAGGGCTAAAGCCAATAGGATGTCTATGCTAAAAACAGCACCAATATGATGAGCCCCTAAGAATGAGGGGTTACCAGATTGCCTGTTAAGCGGACCTTCTATGGTAAACTTTGGGGAGAACATGAACAAGAGTTGAACAAGACACATAGACATGGATGAGTTGTGACCTCCATCACTAAAGTTAACTTCCAAATCAACGGTATGACAGTGTTCTCCCAGTAATGCCATTCAACTGAGAATCACAAACACCATCATCTCAAGAGAATTAAAACCGACAATATACCAAAGGATGATGGAAAGACACAGGGTAGACTAAGGCTGAAGCACACTACCAAGATGACTTGCATTCAAGAGTTAGGTAAACAACATCATTCAAAATAAGCCAGAAGAGGAGGTATAGCAGCCACATAGAGAGAATGAAGGATAATCAGTAGATAACCTGATTGATCATGTGGTATTCAAGAATATCAGAAGTCTTAAAGGAAGGTCTTCAGCAGATGATCCCACAGAATCACCTGAGGCTTATGAAACATCACCACAGTTAAAATTTGTAAAGCACTTATTCTGTGCCAGGCTCAGTACTTCATTATCTCATTTGATCCGATCAACAACCCTGGGAAGCAGTTGCTATAATTATCCCCATTTTTCAGAAAAGGAAACTGAGACAAATAAAGGTTAAGGAACTCACCAAGGGTCACACAGTTATGAAGCATCTGAGCCTAGATTTGAACTCAGGCCTTCCTGACCCATTGTACCACCCAGCTGCCCAGAATAACAACAATAACAAAGTGGTTTTACTGTCATACTGTGGCAGAAAGAAAGAGGTTTAGAAAGCTTCCTCTTCAGGATTATATGCATCCCTTATGGGGAAAACACCAACATGCCAATTAATTAGTTCCGAGGGCTCAGAAATCTTTCCAGCCTGATCCAAGAAACATTTGGTAAGCACCTACTATGTGTCAGTGGCTCTACTCCTCCTCCACATATGTGCCATATTCTCCAACTTTCCAGCTTTTTCTCCCTCTTGCTCCTAGTTTGGATTCCTCATTGTTTCCTCAGAGGCTTTTTTGTCTTTGTTTTCTTCTTACATCTTTTCTTCCATCCTGGGAGAGGGGAGGGGGCAAATATTTCATCCTCTTTGACAAGCGGTAGACAGATGAATATTCCTCCAGACTTTTGACTCTTCCTTCCAGCAGGAAGACTTATCTGCCCTGTAAGTGTCAGTCCCCTCTGGAAGAAACATAGACATAGCACATGGTCTCTTTCGATCACTAAAATAGCTCTCTCTCCCTCCATCCCTGACAAAAGTGAGATTCCCCTGTTACTCATGGCTTCCTGCCTGCTCGCCCAACAAACTGCCTGCTTATTGTGCCTGTTTGCTCTGCTGGGAGTTCTGGAGCAAAGCTTTTAATAGCATGCATCCCTCCTCATCGCATTAACTGAGGATAACTTGCCCAGGTGCTTCTCATCAGTAATTAGGAGTTATCATGTAACTTTTAACAGCAGAATGCAAACAGTCTCTGCACCCAGATCTAATTAGCAAATAGCTGCCAAATGGCATTGCTGAAGAATCACAAACTCTCAGTCTCTTCTCACTTCTCTCCACACTCCTTTTATTGCTTACCTCTCCCTGTTTGACCTCTCCCTTTACTCACCTCTAATGTGCCTTAGCATCATTTTTTCACTAAAACTAATTTTTGTGGTTTATGTACATGATGCTAATTATATCAATACTGTTTTCTCTAAAATTGAGCAGTTTTTCTTGTTCATAATGAATTTATTAAATACCTATAGCCAGGAGGAGTATGGAATTACAAGATACAACAACAGTAATGGACCCTAGACATCACCTAGTCCTACTGTCTTATTTCATTGATGAGGACATTGAAGTCCAGTAAGATGGTGTGAATTCACTAAGATGACTGGCAGAAGTGACCAAGTTCTTCTGCCTTCTAACCCAGACGCTTCCCCCTTTAAATCAGCAAGTATGAAGGAAATTCTAAGTTCATCCCTTCCAATTCCCTCACTGTAGAGATGAGGATGTAAAAGCTCAATAAAGAGAAGAAAGGGAGGGAAACAAGTAGTTATTAGGCCCCTACTATGTGCCAGGCACTGGGCTAAGTTCTTTACAAATGTTAGCTCATTTGATCCAAAGTGAGAAAGAATCTTGTCTGTGTCCACAGTGTGTGGTCAAATTGGACACCTGAAACCAGGTCTTCTCATTCCAAACTTAATGCCTTTTTCAGAAAATTATTGCTACCTCTCCTTTCACTCCTTTCTCCTCCCCATCCCCACCTCACCTTGCCACTGTCAAATTTTTCTTTGCAGCTAACTTTCTTTAATTTCATTCCCTCTCATTAAAAAGAAAAAGGAAAGGAGAAAAAAGAAATCCATAGACAATTGAAGCTCAGTGCTGGAAAATCATCCATTTAAACTTTCAAACCCAATGCAAAATCTTTAATAAATGCCCTAAAGCCAGAAACAAGTACCAATTTATTACTTGTGAGGAGATACCATAAATAGGAAAGTACTAGGTTTTCAAATAAAGTGACTTAAAGCTAATTAGATCTCCAGAGGGGCCCCCAAAGTACCACCCAGAACACAGGAGCTCATCCCAATTAGAATTCTTGGTGGAGTTTGAGTTAATAAGAGAATTTAAAACAGAACCAGTAGAAGGACATGGGTTGTCGCTTGAGTTACTTAAGGTCTGAATCACAGGCAGGAGGAGTTGCTATTTTCATTCCCAATAGGGATTTAACTTGAAAGGCAAGCTGCAAGCTGAAATACCTTCTAAATGAAGAACTGAAGAAAGTGTTGTGTTGTGTTGTGTTGTGTGTGTTGTGATGGATATCACAGGAGCCAGCCAGGTAGAGCAATGAATAGAGCCTTAAGCCTGGAGTTAGGAAGACCTAAGTTCAAATCCCGCTCAGACACTTACTAGCTAAGTGATCCTGGGCAAGTTACTTAACCTCTGTTTGCCTCAGTTTCTTCAATTGTAAAATGGGGATAATAACAATACCTACATAAGAAGGTTATTGTGTGGATCAAATGATATATTTGTAAAGTGCTCTGTAAACCTTAAAGCACTATATAATTGCATCACTGTTATGGGGGGTGGGGGAAAGGTAAGCAGGTCACATAGCAAATATGAGGGTTCACCAATGGATTCCCTATGTGTCCATTGATATCCCTGTATTTATGCATTTAAAATGTACTTAGTAAGGATCTACTATATTCAAGGGACTGTACTAGACACTGGAAATACAAAGCACAAAATAAATAAATAGCCCCTTACCTCAAGAAGTTTACATTATTCAGAGGCAAAAATGTTTACCCAGAGAAGTAAATATAAGATATACACAACACAAAATTAGAGTAATTTTGGGATAGTACTATCAGAGTCAGTGGTCATGGAATCTATAGGCAGATTTCATCATCAATTACCATCCTTTGTCATCTAACCAACCCATGCCGATCCCTGGCTGCCCTCAGAGTTCTGACCCTCCTGGGAACATACAAACAGGATACATCTCCCCAAGGAGACACATAAACTCATACAGCTAGGGGAAAAAATGAATGGAAAGAAGCCTCCTAATCCCATGATCTTGTTCATGGTTCTCACATGAAAATTACATAGCAACAATGGTACAAAACTAGAGAGGGAGGGAACAAACATTTATTAAGCACCTACTATGCGCCAGGGTAAGCATTGTACAAATATCATCTCATTTGATCCTCAGAACAGCACTGTAATGGAGGTGCTATGACCCCTGTTTTAGAGTTGGGGAAATTGAGGCATTCAGACATTCATTGACTTGCAAGGGTCACACCAGCTTGTACTCCTTTGAGGCTGGACTTGACCTCAAGTCTTCCTAATTCCTGACTTCAGAATCTAGTTCATCTCAAACAGATCTCCAGCAGCTATTTGCTGTTTCATGGATGATAAGCAGTAGATTTGAATACTGTCATCTGTACTGTACTGCCTGTGAGCTTACTGCCACAGCTGGGAAAGTCAGTCTTTTTCTATCTCCCTTCTGACAGTTCCCTTGGTTACATGTGATTTATACAGTGAGCTTTCTCTGGGGACACATGGCTTTGTTGATTTCCCTTCTGACTCTTACATCACTGACAATCCCAAGACTTTCTGGAATTCATCTTAAAAACTGTACTATTTCATTATTGATGGCAAATAGTTGCTAAGCAAAGTTGATTAAGGAGTCCTTTATATTCAGCCTTCCAACCTTTCTATACTGTAACTAAATCATTCCTTTCATCAGATGGTTGAGATCACTGTCTTATTTTGGAAATATATTATTTTAGCTTTCCAGTTTTAGTCATTTGGGGCCTACTCCCCTAACCAGCCTAGCAGATACATTTTTTAGCTTTAGCTAATGAAAGCTGTACTTGTTATATTCTTCCATCCCTGTATCTGAGGATAAATTCTAAAAGATGCTCTATAAGAGTGCCATTATTTCTCAGCGAAGCTTTTTCAGGAATAGAGGTAACACACTTCTCTGATATATATATAGATATATAGATATATAGATATAGATATAGATATAGATATAGATATAGATATAGATATAGATATAGATATAGATATAGATATAGATATAGATATAGATATAGATATAGATATAGATATAGATATAGATATAGATGTAGATGTAGATGTAGATGTAGATGTAGATGTAGATATAGATATAGATATAGATATAGATATAGATATAGATATAGATATAGATATAGATATAGATATAGATATAGATATAGATATAGATATAGATATAGATATAGATATAGATATAGATATAGATATAGATGTAGATGTAGATGTAGATGTAGATGTAGATGTAGATGTAGATGTAGATGTAGATGTAGATGTAGATGTAGATGTAGATATAGATATAGATATAGATATAGATATAGATATAGATATAGATATAGATATAGATATAGATATATATATGTACATACACACATATATTCTTGTTTGTCCCCAATTTGGAGATTTTTCTGAATCTTGAAAAATTCCTCCCATCATTTTTTTATTTCCATTTCACCCAAAGGTATCCTTGTACTTCAGACAGTCCTCCCCACACCCCACATTATATACTAGAACTTTTATGAAGTTTTACACAGGTACAAAAATCACCTTCATAAACACAAGACAAAGGAAGTGTGGTTAGACATCAGTTTAAGTGGGGAAAAAAATCTTGGGATTTAAGTGGACCAAAATCTCAATGTGAGTTAACAGTACAATTTGGTGATCACCAAAGTCAATGTGAATTTAATCTGCATTAAGAGAGACATCATGTCCAGAATGAGGAAGGCAATGGTTCTGTTGTGGCCTGTCTCATCAGGGATGCTCAGTTCTGGGCACTGGATTTTAGGAAGGACACTGATACCCTGGTGAACACCCAGAAGAGAATGATCAGGATACTGAGAAGGCTAAAGACTATGCTATCTGAGAAACATTTCATGGGATATTTGATTAAAAGAACCATAAGAAAAGAAAATTGGGAGGGAGCAGACATGTCTCATGTTTAAAGCCATGTCCCAGAGTGTAAAGAGTTATCCCATCATAGTGGGATGAGCTATGTTCTTCTTGGCAGAACTAGGAGCAAAGGTTGGAAGTCCGGGAGTAGAAGACTTGAGCTTGATGTAAGGAAAAACTTCCTAAAAATTAAGGATACAGGGCAGCTAGGTGGCGCAGTAGATAAAGCACCTGCCCTGGATTCAGGAGTACCTGAGTTCAAATCTGGCCTCAGACACTTGATACTTACTAGCTGTGTGACCCTGGGCAAGTCACTTAACCCCCATTGCCCCACAAAAAAAAAATTAAGGCTACAAAAACACAATGAACTGTTTCAGAAAGTAGTAGGGTTCCCTGTGTCTCAAGGTGGTGGTTCCTTGTCTGCCATGATATAAGGAGGATTCTTGGTCAGTTATAGGATGGATGAGATAGCTCTTTGGTCCTTTCAGACTCTGAAATTCTGTGACTTGATAATACATCTAGAAGGAGGGAATCTCCACTTTACTCCTAGAAGTTCACTTTCTATGCTGGTTAAATATACTAACAAAGGATTTTGACCTTTTCCAAAGAGATTCAATGAGACAAAAAAAGACTAAGAGCCAGGCAGGGGACCTCTGATACCTATAGTTAAGCCAAGTTGCCAAACTTCCTCCTTAATCTTCACCTTTGATTCTTAAAAGTAGAGCATGCTCCAATCTTCCCTGGCTACCTCATTCTTAGAGCTATAAATGGTCTTTATGCATTATTAAGCAGAAGGTGCAAGGGCTTTGTAAAACAGAAACATTTCAGCTTAGATTTTTTTCTGTCCACTTACTTTCTAGTTAAGAAAGTCTAGTGGCAGGGGCAGCTAGGTGGCGCAGTGGATAAAGCAGCAGCCCTGAATTCAGGAGAACCTGAGTTCAAATCTGGCCTCAGACACTTGACACTTACTAGCTGTGTGACCCTGGGCAAGTCATTTAACCTTCATTGCCCCGAAAGAAAGAAAGAAAGAAAGAAAGAAAGAAAGAAAGAAAGAAAGAAAGAAAGAAAGAAAGAAAGAAAGAAAGAAAGAAAGAAAGAAAGAAAGA
Organism: Dromiciops gliroides; assembly: GCF_019393635.1. Classification (NCBI taxonomy): domain Eukaryota; kingdom Metazoa; phylum Chordata; class Mammalia; order Microbiotheria; family Microbiotheriidae; genus Dromiciops; species Dromiciops gliroides. The sequence continues at coordinate 41,881,935 of NC_057863.1, forward strand.
AGGAAGGAAAGAAGGAAAGAAGGAAAGAAAAAGAAACTCTAGAGAAAGAATTATCTTTGAGCCCAGAATTTGTTTTAGATAAGCCAACAAGATCAGAGGATCATAGATTTAGAACTGAAAGGGCCCTTTAAGCATTCTAGTCTAAACCTTTCATCTTACAGATAAGGAAACTGAGGCCCAGAGAGGAGGAGAAGGAGGAGGAAGAGTGGTGGTGCTGGTGCTGGTGCTGGTGGTGGCTAGCATTTATACAGTACTTTAATATTTGTAAAACACTATACAAATATTACCTCATTTGATCCTCACAATAACCTTGAGAAGTAGGTCCTTTAAGCAGCAAGATAATGCAGTGGAGAGAGTCCTGGGCCTGGTGTCAAAAAGACCCCAGTTCAAATCTTACCTCAAATATTTGACTAGATGTGGGACTTTGAGCAAGTTACCTAAGCTCTGTCTCAGTTTCCTCAACTATAAATGGGAATAATTATAGCATCTACCTTCTGGGGTTGTTGTAAGTCTCTAAGGAGGTAATATCTGTAAAGCATGGCACATACCAAGCACTATATCAATGAGAGCTATTATTGTTATTTTACAGATAAGGAAATTCAGGAAGAAAGAGGTTAATTGACTTGCCCAGGGTCACACAGCTAGTGTCTAAGGCCAGACTTGAGCTCAGGTTTTTCTGCCTCCAAGTCTTGTGCCTCAACCACTATTCAAAGCTATCTCATTTGATCATTAAAGAAACATTGATTAGGCCTCTTGTCTGTACCATGCCAGGTGCTAGAGACTTGCACAGAGCTCTAAAGCCATGGAGGCATTTTTAGTATAACTGTTTTGGGTTTTAATCTGATATGTTCTGGGGACAGTTGAAAAGCTTGGTTGGGGTTGTCTTTTCTGAAGCTAGAAGACTACTGAAGAAGAGTAGAGAGAGAGCTGGATTCAAATCCTGGCTCTGTCATTTACTAGCTATGTGGCCAATGGACAAGTCACTGAAGGACTCTGAGACTTGATTTCACTGTCTGGAGAAAGGAATATAATAATATTTATAAATGAGGGAGGCAAGCACTTTGGAAACTTTAATGCACTTACTTGGGCTATTGTCAGAGACATGACTTGCCTGGAGCAAGTGGCAATGTGGGATGGATGTGGCCTCCCCTAGAGGGCAGTCGTGAGGAGAAAAGGTGGAAAACCATGTGGTTTTTAATCCTTCATGACGGGAGGAAGTGACGACGACAAAGGCAAGGGAGGAAGGAGCTCTGGCATGAAGCCTCTACCGTGGTGGGGAGGGGAAGGAAGTGGCAAGTGAGGCCTGGCATGGTGCTATTTATGCCCCAGGGCAAAGCCTCAATGGCCCCTCCATGATCGTGGATCTGCTTCTTATTAATTAGAGGTATTTTGAGTTCTTAGCAAAGTGTCTTTTTCTCCTTTGAAAATTTTTTATTGCTCAGGGCCAGAAAAAAACAGATGAAATGCTTTCCCACAAGACTGCTTTGTACCTAGAAAATCCTTTTAACAAAGGAACTTCTAAACAACACACAGGCTTCAAAGTCCCTGTGAGGTACAATAATAGATGGAGCCCAAATCTGATAATCAGGAGACCTGCATTCAAGTCCTGAGCTTCACCACAACCTTATCATTGTGTGCTCGTGTCTGACTGTATCTGACCCCACAGACTTTGGCCATGGGGTTTTCTTGGCAAATTTTAATGGAGAGGTTTGCCATTTCCTTTTCCAGTGTGTTCCCATTTTACAGATGAGAAACTGAGGCAAATCGGGGTTAAGTGACTTGCCCAGGGTCACATACCTTGTAGGAGTCTGAGATCACATATGAACTCAGATCTTCCTGGCTCCTGGCCCAATGCTCTATCCACCATACCACCCACATGCCCCAAAGTGAAGTCTTTGAGCATTTATTAAGCTATTATTATGTGCCATACCCTGTGCTATGTAATAGGGGTGCAAACACAGGTTAAAAACAGAGCCCCTTTCCTCAAGGAGCTTACACTCTGCTAGGGGCAGACAACACACCAAAGAAACTTAAAGGGGATGGAGGGAAATCCCTGCTTGGGGTAAAGTCTGGAGGAGTCAGAAGCAGAGTAAGGAGAGGATTGAAAATCCATCCTAGCTCTGTGACCTTTAGGAAGTTTTGTTGTTTCTCTGGGCCCTCAGCTACTCCCTCTGTGAAATGAGAGAATTTCTGCTAGAGGAATCCTAAGGGTCTTTCAGCTCTGTCAGTGGGTCTCACTCTATTTCCTTGATTGGGCAGAACAAGTGCTCCCAATGTTGTGTAGGAACTCATTAAGGTCACAGCTATTAGATCGACCGTTGAAACGTTCAGCTCTGCCTTTTAACATCGGTCATTAAAGAGTCTCGGTTAACCATTCAGGAGCTGACTCAACAATAGACCATTTTCTTTTGGCCAGACCTGCGATTCTCTAAGTCCAGGAAATTTCCTCTTCAAATCAGGTAAACACTTGCTTTGCAACTTAGAATGACAGGGACCTCAACCCAAGTCTTCCTTACCTTGAGGCCACATCTCTATCCACTGACCACACCATTCTGCTTCTCAAATTCTAAAAGATGTTTGGATAAATTGATGTTCATTCAAAGTATGTCAGAGACAGAACTCTCACCCTCAGTCTTCTTAACTCTGAGGGTGACTCTTTAGCCAATTTATCATTCTGCCTCTCTAATAGGGTGGTTTGTAAAAGATAAGTAATGGCCAATTTTGTTCCACATAAAGACCTCAGTGATGTTATTCCTCCTAACTTTGGACTAGTGTTGCTATTCATTGTAACCTTGTCTACATGCTACAGAGTGGGCTCATCCTCTCTGGGTTAGCTAAGTAAGCACCTCTTATAAGTGACTCCCTGAAGTAGACTCCCAGCAAGCTCTACCAGCTTCTGGCTATATACAATAATATCATGTGTATAACATTCATCAAGCTAGAAATGCCCAGAAGAAAACCCAGCTCCCCAAAGCAGCATGGTTCTCTCTTCTCAGCATCTGGGAGGATGACAAAGGGAAAATTGTAGGGAATCCAGTGGCTGTGTACATGAGAATCCTGGCCTGAAGAGAATGACCCCCTGTGTCAGTTTCATTCTGCATCTCAAGGAGCTGAAACATAGCTTTGCCTGCCTCTAGTCTAATGATACATTTGACTAGCTAAATAGAGTGCAAACCACTGGCAAAATATTCATTCTTTCTTACAGACACAAAAGACACCAGACAACACATGCTCCTACCCCACTGCCAACCTTTGGCCTCAGACTTGGTCTATTAGTCCACCATGGATTCACCAGTTCTTCCAGATGATTATGTCTATATGCCCCCCTTCTGCCCTCTGGGGGAGGGAGTCTTGATACATCCTGTATCACTCAACTTTGGCCACAAACAGCAATTCAATAGGAGATCTGAATGTTACATCCAGTTTCCCAATAAACACCCCTGGGAAAAATTACAGTCCATTCCAGCCCCTGGCAAACTCCCAAATGCATTGGGACGAAGAAGACTCACTGCATAGTTTGTGGGTTTTCCAGACCACTCATGTCTCATCCTCCCTTTTGCTGTCAGGTTTTTCAGATAGTATCATTGCTTGTTAGCACCTCCTCCAGAGGATAGGTCAGGACAAGGAGAAATTCAGATAGGCCTTTGTAAAATCTCTCCAGCTGATATTGGGCACCTTCTACACTGATAACTCATAGAGTATTTGACTTCCTTCGAGTCAGTGTAACACAATGAAGAAAGTACTGGCTTGGGGGTTAGAGGATGGGGGTTCAAATCCCAGCTCTGCTTTCTATGCAGGTGACCTTGGACAAATCATTTTACCTGTCAAGGGCTCAGTTTCATCATTTATAAAATTAAAGGATTGAACTTTGAGGTGTTTTTCAACCCTAAATCTAGGATCCTCTTAAACTTAAATCAGATGCCACTTCCAAGATCTATCTTGATGCATAGTTTTAATATATTAAGTACCTACTATGTGCAACAACAAAAGAACATATCCCACTAAGTTGTTAGCACCTTATCCCAACCTGGAATTTGATAAGTAAGTATTTTGTACTGATTTATCTGTGTTCATATTGTTTCTCTCAATTTGAGTGTAAGCTTCTTGAGGGTAGGGACTGTTTTGTTTTGTTTTCTTTGTATTGCCAGCATTAAGTACAGTCTCATATATAGTTTTCTGTTATTCATCCTTTGTTCTTGAAGAGAACCAATGATATCAGGAGGGTGATGTCTTGACTTGCAAATGAATTGGATTTAAGTGAGGCAGGGCTATGCAAAGTCACCAGCCTCACTCTCTCCTCCAAATCCATCTGGGCCCAGTAGCAAGACTGACAATGGCCCAGCCTGATATATATAGTAGTTTCTTAATAAATGATACATCCCAAAGATCAAAGAAAAAGGAAAATGAGCCATGCACAAAAATAATTACAAGTTCTTTTTGTGGAGACAAAGAACTAGAAATTAGGCAAGTGTCCATCAATTGGGAAATGCCTGGACAAACATGGCATATGAATGTAATGGAATGTTATTTTGCCATACGAAATTAACAAATAACTCATTTCAGAGAAACCTGAAAAGATTTATATGAATTTATGCAGAATGAACTGAGTAAAATCAGAATAATTTATACAACAACATTATGAAGATAAACAAATTTGAAAGACTTAAGAACTCTGATTCAACACAAAGACCAACTTAATTCCAGAGGACTGATGATGAGGCATGTTCCCTACCTGCTGACTAAAAATATATATTGGACTCAAGGTGTAGAGAGAGAGATATATACATTTTTTAAACTGACCAATTGAGAAATTTGTTTTCCTTGATTATGCATATTTTTAGAGACTTTGTTTTTTCTTTCTTTTTCTCTTTCAATTTGGAGGAAGGGTTAACAGAAGAGAAAATAAATGTGTTAATGGGGGGGGAGAAAAGTTTCATTTTAAAATAATTAGAACTTTGGGGCCTTCCAAAGAAGCCCTGCAACTAGAGGAAGTAGTCTGACTTGATCTTAAAGAGGCCAGCTTCCTTTTCCAATCCCTCCCCTCACATCATAGGTCAGGATCCACTCTTGCCAACAGTTATCTGAATTTTATTCCTGAAGTAATTCTAGCATTGGAGAGCAGACACAAGGCTTAGCAAGGTTTAAGATCATCATTCCAATCTGACCAAGCCCTCAGTACCCTGACTGTCTAATTCATCCCCTAGGATCCAGGCCAGACCCCAAAACTGCCTTATTAAACCAAGTTCTGAATCCACTTATATCCATGGGGCAGCACAAAATTCCCTAAACAGTCATTTCTAAATAAATTATTTGTTTAAAAAAATTATTTGCAATTTACTTTGAATTCACAGGCCAAAATATTAAAGCTAAGTTCAACAATATTTCAGCTGTTCAGTATGACTGTTCACAAATCATAAGTAATTTAATTTCACATGCATCAGTGTTGGCATCACATCGAAAGAACTTTTGACTGAAAATTCCCACAAATCAGAGAGCCTAAGATTTATTTTCCCAGTGACTGTATGCCCAATTTCTTCTAGCCTTATGAGGACGTTTAGATTAATTACCAGCAAAGTTTCACTCTACAGTAGCAAAGAAACTATCAGATTCAGTGTGCCTTATAATGAAGACCATAATTCCTGTTGAGAGATTTACTCAGACTTTGCTCTAGATTGCTCGTTCCATATAAATTATTCTATTAGAACATGTTCATAGGAACCTTCTGGTTTGTTCCTTCAGTCTGACACTGTATAACTTTCACTTCCATGCATGGATTCTAGGGAATACATTTTTTAGTCCTATAATGGATAAAATCAAACTAGTAAAAACAAAGCCAAGTTAATGGCTGGTTGTAAGCCCAGTACTAGGAATCAATCAAGAAGCATTTGTTACACCCTCAGTATCTGCCAAGCATTTCAGTAGCTGCTGGGGACACAAATATAAAAGTAAGATAGTTTCCTGTCCTCATACATCTTGCATTCTCTTAAGGGATATGATATATTAAACAAAATTGTTAATATAGTAATATACCTCTGTATGTATAGTACGTCATGATAAGGGTGAGGGGAGAGAAGAACTAACAAAAGGGGTACTGGGGTCAGATAAAATTTTAATACCATCCCCACACAAAAAAATCTGATATTCGTCTATATTCCCTATTTTTACCTAGGCTAGAATTTTAGTCCATTTGAAGGTAGCTGTTTTTCATCCTGGTATTCCATTGGGGAGGAAGAGGCAGATAGACCCAATCCAATTGTGGATAGGTGATCATTCCTTCACTATCCTAAATCCAAGAGGGGTATTGAAATGGAATTTTATCTATCTGCCACACTTCAAGTATTTGTCATCTAGGGATACAATATTCTCTTTAAGGAAATGAGAATAAAAGGCATTGTCCCTGGTCTTTCCAAAGCGGAGAGTTATAGCTTGTTCTCACCAGCTTAGCTCCCTCCTAGCAAATACTGCTTACCCAAACAACTATCACAGATAGTTAATAAACCTTTTGATCAAAGTAGGCAGTAAACAGAAATTGGAATGTTGAACAGATGAGAGTAGACAAATAAATACACAAGAGTAAATGAGCTCTTCTGGAGAGGTAAGATCTTAGCCCAGCCAAGGAGAGAGAGCAATCTTGGATTGGGGAGGGAGTTCTTAGCAGTCTCTAGATTGCAGGCACTAGAAATTAAGGGACATATTGGGGACTAGCTTTCCCGTATCTGCAATGCTGAGAAGCTATTTTGTCCAAAATTAAAAAGTTCTCACTGCCCTCTTAATGTTCTCTCTTGAAACCCTATGCCTCTCTCCCTGGACTTTCTGAATTCAAAGAAATGTCTTCTTCATTGTACACATTACCTGGTAGCCAATCAGGAGTCACATCTTCCCTTTCCCTACCCCCTACACTACTGTACTAAGTACCTCAGAAAACTGCTCCAGGCTTAGGGCAGGAGTGGGGCTAAATTAGGATACACTAATTAGACTTTGAGAGTTAGAATGACATGCAGCTTCTAATCCTAAGGTGTCCCAAATGGGACAGCTGGAAATTTCGACATGACTGACCATCCATGTCATGTCAAGGCATGTATATGCATGTCAGATTGTAATTTGACCAAATCCACCATATATCATGGAAATATCCATAATGCTAATGGAGAGTTAAACATGCTAGGGAACTGGTGCCTACTAACACCCAAGGGGGAGAATTTATGGGGGAATAATAGCTCCAGGCAGTACTTAAAGTGAGACAAGAAGAAGCAATGGAAGACATTGACTGCCCTTTTGATTACAGAAAAGGAAAGTAAGAGGGGTAGAGAATGGATACGTGGCCACAATTCATAAGCTCATAGACTTGGAGCTGGAAGGGACGTCAGAAGCCATGTAGTCAATTCCCCCTCATCTATTTTCCTGATTAGAAAACTGGGGCTGAGAAAGATTAATTGACTTGCCAAAGGTTACACAGGTAGCAAGCATCCAGGCGATTATAAAAAGGAGCCAGGGGGTTCTAGAACTACTGAAAAGTAATGAAACTGGAACTTCTGGCACTAGTAGAATGTTAATTCCTTAAAAGCAGGAATTATTTTATTTCCTCCCCAAAGTCTAGCAGAAGGCAGATAACATAGTCAAAACTTACAAAAATGCTAGTTAATTGATGGATTGATTCTGTACCCAAAAGGATGTATAATTAGTCTCAATCTAAGACTAGAGTGGGGCAACTGGAGATTTGACCAAAGGCACCAGATTTAAAGGGCACTGGATTTAGAGGTGGGGGGTGATTACAACTCTTGAACTCCCTTTGCTCTTTGGGGTGAGCTTCTTCCTGTCTTGCTTGTTCCCACAAACACACTGGGCCCTCCCCAGCAGTGTCTGTCTACCAGCATCCTAGCTTCTCTGTTTCCCTCCCCTGCTACTACCCCTTGATCAACTGAGGACAAAAGTTGGTCCCTTAGTTGGTCCTTTTCTATACCTGTTTTTCATCCTGGTATTAAAATAGACAACAGAAAATAGAGATAAGCCAGGGGACCATGTTCTTCTCCCTGTGCCTAAACTATTCTCTTAGTATCCAAGCTACTTAAGTCCCAGTCACTATTCTAAGGGGGCCAGCAGAGGTTATCCCCACTCTCTTGTTCTCTTCCTTCATTCTATTGGGGGAAAAAAACCTAATGCATCTACAAGGTAGGCAAATCAGAAAAGTCAGAATCCAAGTATTAAATCATGAAAATAAAAATCCAGCCTGTCATTATTCCCCACTAAAATCCATCTGACTTTCTGCACTAACTCACAAATATATACCATCTCTGAAAGCTGCATTAAGTCTTAGGACTCCCTAGGCTGGAGCCATACATTACTCCTCTGGTTTTTAATTTTCTTTAAAAAGCAAATCACCATTTGGATGAAAGATTCAATTCCTCTTAAGGGATGTTGTTCACTGATGTAGTTTTTAAAAATTCACTAGGGGAGGAAGAGTTAAAGATGCATGGATAGTTTTTTACTTTTTAATGAGATTTTTTGGCTAAGCATTTATATAACTGAGGATTGCATAATTCTTCACCTTAGGACAGTCTTATGGTCAGGGAACTTTCATCAAAAAAATGAAATTCTTCTGGCTGCTGTTGCTGGGGCCTTAGTTTCATTCTGGTCTCCATAAAACCTTAAAAAGAAGGGTCACATTAAATAAGTTCTGAGTCATGGATCAACTCTTCTGCAGGAAATGAAGTAGTAGCATATATAACACATTGAACTTGGAGTCGGAAAGTCCTGAGTTTGAATCTTGTGTTATACACTGAATATTTATGTGACCCTGGGCAAGTCATTTAACCTCTCTCTGAGCCTGTTTCCCCACCAGTAAAATGAGGGAGTTGGATCAAATGGCCTCTTCCTGCTCAAGACCTATTTTCTGTAATCCTCTGACTGATGACAATAGAGTTATAGCTAGAGTAGGGCAACCATGACTTTGACCCAAAGCAGGAAATTTAAATGATGAAAAAAAAGTACAGCAAGTAAACCCAGTTCTGCTCTACCCTGGCTGCAGCTTCTCCCATGGGGACCTAGGATCACCTGAGCTCTCCAAAAATGGGACCAATGTCCTGTACCTCCCCAAATCAGGTCCACTTGAGGGAACACTACATGCTTTTTGGCTCTGGCACCAAGTTGGTTATGACAACTGTAGAAGGAGTGGTAAACCAGGAATCAGGAAGATCTGAGTTCAAATCTAGCCTCAGATGCTTACTAGCTATGTGATCCTGGACAAGTCACTTAACTACTTTCTGCCTCAGTATCTTCAACCATAAAATGGGAAAGATAACATCACCTACTTCACAGGGTTGTTGTAAGGATGAAAAGAGATAATATTTGTAAAATGTTTAGTATAATGCATAGCACATAGTGACACTTATTAAATGATTATTACCTATCAAGCCTATAACTACTCAGTTAACTAAGTAGTTCAGGTGGAGTGGGGTGGCAGGTTGGAACAAATTCCACCTAGAGGTTGAAGGAATCTCAGAAGCCACCTAGTCCAACAACTTCATTTTTCAAGTGAGGAAACTGAGGTCCAAAGAGCTAAAGTGACTTGCTCACAATCACACACCTTAAATGTCAAGAGCAAGATTTGAACCAAGGCCTTCCTAGCACCACAAAAACACTGTCTACCATTCCACATTTGTAAACCTCACTGAAAAAAAAAAAAAAACATTGATGTTAAGGGTGCGTTTTTATGACAAGGCATAAAATATGAAGTTAGAAAATGAGACAAAAATTAAATAATAATGCAACTACATAGTAGAAGACTACTGTCACCAGGCAGGACATGGTTAATTTCCAGATGAGTGGAATAGAACACTGGTTCCCAACCTGTGGGCCCAGAATCCCTAGAGAGCAATAGAGTTGTTACAAAGGGTCCATTATTTCACATGCACACCAAGCATTGTCATTATAATCCCTAGTACCAACAAGGGATGCAGCATGACTCAGTTTAATAAATAAGCAAACGTAGCTTCTGTAGCCTGTATAAGTCTCATGTTTCTTATATGTTACGATTATCCAAATGTTCATAGATGCCGTGAATAAAATATAAATTGGTTTGAAATGTTACTAAATTCATAATAGGTTTTCATTATGGATTTGCTTAATCAAGTGATAATAAGAGCTGACATTTACATAGTACTTTTGCATTTGCAAAGAATTTTATATAACCTTATCTGAGCTTCACAATATCTGAGATAGATATTATCGATATGTTCATCCACATTTTAGAGATGAAGTAACTGAGTCCCAAAGATGTTAATTGACTTGCCTATGATCACCCAACTAGTGGTGGAGGCTGAATTCAAACTCAGGTCTTCTTCACTCCATTCATTACATATTACTGGTTTAAAGGGTGGGAATGAAATTTGGGTGAAGTGGCATGAAATTTTTTTGATATTAAAAAAGAATCTTAACATCAAAGAACACCATCTACACACACACACACACACACACACACACACAGAGACAATGTAGTGAACAGAGTGCCAGAAAGGGATTGAATTTGGCTTCCAAAAAATTACAAGTTGGGGCAGCTAGGTGGTGCAGTGGATAAAGTGCTGGCCCTGGATTCAGGAGGACCTGGGTTCAAAACTGACCTCAGACACTTGACACTTACTAGCTGTGTGACCCTGGGCAAGTCACTTAACCCTCATTGCCTGATGAAAAAAACAAACAAAAAAAAAATTACAAGTTGTGAGACCATGGGCAAGTCAACTAACCTCCTAAATGAGCCAGTCACCAAGTATTTATTAAGTACCTCCTGTGTGCTAGGCACTGTGCTAAGCACTAGGGATACAAAGAAAGGCATAATATAGTCAATGCCCTTGAGGAACTTACAATCTAATGGAGAAAACAACACGCAAACAATATCTACAAACAAGCTATAGAAAGGATAAATAAGAAATAATCAACAGAAGGAAGGCTCTAGAATTAAAAGGAATTAAGAAAATCTTCCTGTAGAAGGTGGGATTTTAGCTGATACTTAAAGGAGTCCAGGAAACTAGGAGGTGGATGTTAGAAGGGAGAGAATTCTAAGCTTGAGAAACAGCCAGAGAAAATTCACAGAGGTGGGAGTTGAAGTATTTTAGTCAAATAAAAGCAAGATCACTGGATTACAGATTGTATAGGGGTAAAGGAGTTGTATGAAAACTGAAATGGTATGAGGAGGCTAAGATTATGAAGGGCTTTGAATGCCAAATGAGGGGGTGTATATTTGATCTTGGAGTTGATAGGAAGACAGTAGAGTTTATTGAACAAAAGTATGAGGATAGCCTGGTCAGACCTGCTCTTTAGGAAGATCAATTTGACAACTGAGCAAAAGAGGGACTGGAGCAAGAAAAGACTAGAGACAGGAAGATGAACTAAAAGGATATTGTAATAGTCTAGGTGTAAGATGATGAAGACCTGTACCAAGGCAGCGGCAGAGGAGAAAAGAGGTCATATACAAGAGACGATTATAGATAGAAAAGACAGTGCTGATTAGATAGTGGGGACAGGGAAGAGGGAAGATGGTACCTAGGTTTCAAGCCCAGGTGATTGGGAGGATGTTGGTACCCTCAACAGTAATAGAGAAATAGGGAGGGTTTAAGGAGAAAGATGAGGAGTTGCCTTATAGATATGATGAATTTAAGAAGTCTATGGGACATGTCATTTGAGATGTCTAACAGGAAGGTGGAAATGTGAGCCTAGAAGTTGGGAGAGAGGTTACAGCTGGGAAAGTACATCTGAGAGTCATGTACAGAGAAGATAAGCCTGGGAACTGATGAGATCACCATGTGAACAGTATAGAGGGGAAAGGGAAGAGGAATCAGGAAAGAACCTTGAGGAATTCACATGGTTAGGGAGTATGTTGTGGCTGTTAATCCAGCAGGTCTTTGATCCTGGACTGGGAGTTGGTATAGAGAGAGATGGGAAGCAAGGTAGGTAAGGAATCCCTGGTCCTATCTAGCAATCAAAGAAGGATTCAGTAGAGTCCTGGAAAGGCCTTCTATAGGCCTGTCTATAGTTTCTAATCTTGCCTTCTTCCCAGAATTGTTTGTATCTATCTTTGACCCCACATACCCCTATCTACTTTGATGGATCTCTCTGACTAATGCATCCATTAGCTTTCTATGGGGACTCTCAACCCCCAGCCTCAGCCACAGCAACCCAGAGGGAAGATGGACTGACACAGGAGATGACAGTCTAAACTAGGATGGTAGTAGTGAAAATGAAAAGATAACAGACAGGCAAGCTATTTTAAAAGAATTATTGATAGGACTTGTCAACTAGATGGGGAGTGGGGGGAATTACAATAGGAAAGAGTAGAGGATAACCATGAGGCTTCAAGTCTAGATAACTGAAAGAATAATAAGCAAACCATTAACTAAAATAGATAAATCCAAAGGAAGATCATAGTCTTGGAATTGGAAAAAACCTCTGAGATCATCAAACTCAATCCCTTCATTTTACAGATAAGGAAAGTGAGGCCAAGGGGACTGTAATTTAGGATTGTTAAAGCATATCTCTAGATATACTTTTGTGGTAGCCCCACAAAACCTATGGATAGCCTCAGACTAATGTTTTTAAACACAAAAAATAGTATTTCAAAGTAGATCAGCTATATTGAAGTATAGTTATCAAAATGTTAATAGAAATTTAGTGGGCTCCAGTTAAAAAAAAAAACCAAACATGGAGGCAGCTAGGTGGGGCAGTGGATAAAGCACCAGCCCTGGATTCAGAAGGACCTTGAGTTCAAATTCTGCCTCAGACACTTGACACTTACTAACTGTGTGACCCTGAGCAAGTCACTTAACCCTCCTTGCCTTAAAAAGAACAAAACACTTTTCTAGAGCTAAAAGGAGCATAGATCTGGGAGCTAGAAGGGACTTCAGAGGCATGTAGTCCAATTGCTTTATTCTACAGAATGGAAATAATAAAGGATGATAGAATCATAGACCTAGAATTGTAAAGAATTACAGAGAACATCCATTCTTTGATCCTCATTTTTTAGATGAGGAACCTCAGGGCTGGACAGTTTAAATGATTTACCCTAGGTCCTGCAAGTTGTAAACATTAGAGATGGGATATAAACCCAAGGTTTCTGACTTCAGTTTCTGCAATCTTCCCATTGTAGCATTGATAGATTTGGGACAGGGGCAATGATGAGTTTATCTTCAATGTGTTAAAGAGTGAGATACCCAAGTGAAGAGTTCCCACAAAGAGTTGAAAATATAGGAACAGATTCTTTATTTGATTTAGAAGTCAATATAATAGAAATGATGGTTGGTGCCCAAGCAAAGGGCTGAGGACTGACCCATGTGGTACAACTCCATTTTGGAGACACTAGTGTAAAGAAGACTGAAAAAGGAATAGTCAGAAAGCAAATCCAGCATAAAGACAGAAAATGAAGGGAAAGAGAGTTTAAGTAGGGATGGGGGAAGGGTAGTGTGGGGGTAGAGGAGAGGGAAGAAGGTCGCCAGAATCAAATACCCCAGAAAAATCAATGAGAAAGCTATTAAATTTAGCACCTTAGGGGGCAGCTAGATGGCACAGTGGTTAAAGCGCTGGCCCTGGATTCAGGAGGACCTGAGTTCAAATCCAGCCTCAGACACTTAACACTTACTAGCTGTGTGACCCTGGGCAAGTCACTTAACCCCCATTGCCCCGCAAAAAAAAAAAAAAAAATTTAGCACCTTAAAGAGAAAAATGGCAGATTCAATGAGAAGAATCCTGGATCTACACTTAAAAAATACCTCAAAGACCTGATAGGCCCAGAGAACTTAAATGACTTTTCCAGGTTCACACAGATAATAAGCTTCCATCAAGGTAGAATCCAAAGGTCTTCCTGACTCCAAGTCCAGCCATCTATCCAATACACCACACTACCTTCCCTTTGAGGACTAAAGGAACATGTGGAGACATTTTTAGTTCTCATAAATGTTTTGGTTCATTTATGAAAATAACAAACACTATAGGCTTTATGAGAAGGAAGACAGGATCTCAAGAAGAAATAATTACTTCTAAATTCAATTTGATTCAAGTTGACAGGCATTTATTAAGTGCCCACTAGGTACCAAACACTATTCTAGGGGCACATGATACAAAGTCAAGATATACAAGTACCTGGTCTATCTTAAACTTTAATTAGTTGCTTCTTCTTCTTTTTTTTGTGGAATTGGTCAATGAGGGTGAAGTGACCTGCCCAGGGTCACACAGCTAGTAAGTGTCAAGTGTCTGAGGCCGGATTTGAACTCAGGATCTCCTGAATCCAGGGCCAGTGCTTTATCCACTGTGCCATCTAGCTGCTCCCAATTAGTTGCTTCTTGATCAATGGATTGCATGTGTTTTTAATCTAAGGTATTCTTCATATGTGTTCATATTCTTTTCTTTTTCTTTTTCTTTTTTTAACTGACAAAAATTTATTTTCAGTCTTTCACTAAAAAAAAAGCCCACCCAACTTTGTAACAAGTAGTCAGGGCCACATGAACAAGAAGATGGTAGACTACACATTTTCTCCAATTCCCATGACTTCTTGAACTTTTCTTTTCTTTTTTTTTTTGCAGGGCAATGAGGGTTAAGTGACTTGCCCAGGGTCACACAGCTAGTAAATGTCAAGTGTCTGAGGCCAGCTTTGAACTCAGGTCCTCCTGAATCCAGGTCCAGTGCTTTATCCACTATGCCACCTAGCTTCCCCCTTGAACTTTTCTAAAACAGAAATTATATACCAAAGATAAAGCACCTTCATCTGTTTCCATGGTTTAGGTCACCCAGAATCCAAAACAAGATAAAACCAAAACTCTGTCATTGGATGCCCACTGGGTTCACAGAAGATGATGTTCATTCATCTCCACTCCCATACCTCCCAGTGAAGATGCCCCAGCAGACCCAAAGACAGAACATAGGTTGACATAAAAACCCACTCCTACACCTGATCTGTCCTCACTCTTTCCAGTACCATAGACACCCCAGCTCCAGGATACGGAAGTTTCTCTGGCCTTGACAATTAGCTTGACCATTGCTCCCTTTAGGAGCAATAGCCTTCCAGGGGCTACAACCTGGAAGCACCAGTGCTACAAAGCCAGTGCCAGAGAAAACAGGCTCTGAACTGCTGGTGTTCAGCCAGAGAACTGAGGAGCAGAGGGAGTGGAACCAGGACATAACACTATGCATGCAGAGAGTGAGGAAGCAATCTTCAATGCCTGAGGGAAAAGAGATCAGATATGACCATTCCAAAGTCACTTGGAGCAGAGACTAAGGGTGGTGAATCATGAATTGCTGAGTGTTAAAGGAGGCTAAGATTGTTGTTGGTTTTTTTTTTTTTTGGTGTGGCAATTGGGGTTAAGTGACTTGCCCAGGGTCACACAGCTAGTAAGTGTCAAATGTCTGAGGTCAGATTTGAACTCAGGTCCTCCTGACTCCAGGGCCTGTGCTCTATCCACTGTGCCACCTAGCTTCCCTGAGGATAAGATATTTTGAGATCCAACCCCAAATGAAACCACAATCAGAGGTGGAGAGAGTCAGGAAGTGAACGACAAGGAAAATAAAGGGTGGGTACTGAGAGCCCCTAAGTCCCCTGAGAGTCCCCCCAAAAAAATTCTAGGAAGAATAAAACTTAAAGACCTTGAACATATACAAATAAATCAATATAAAAACAGTAATAACAGAAAGAACTATGGCCTCCAGATCTAGTAAAAGAGTACATTTATCTATGAATGAATACTGCAAAATGAAGTAAAATGATCCAGTACTTCATGAGACAAAGGATCCTGTGGAATGTGGGGAGAACATAGAACCACACACTATTCCTCAGTCGTTTAAAAGAGAAATGAGAATTATAAAGGCAGAATTTATGGCCTGCACAGCAAAAATAATGAGCAGAATAGAAAAATTGGAATCTGCAATGGCAAGCTTCAACAAAGAGAAAATAATAGATTGGCAATGCAAATATACAGAAATGAAGGAGAAGCTAGAAGAGAAGCAAAAAAGCAATGACACTAAAAGAAAATATGCTCCCTTTGCAAGCAAAACTTACTGATATCAAAGACATCATGCACATAGAGAACCTAAGGATCATAGATCTCCTGGAAGAATGTGAGAAGACAAAAAAAAATCCTTAATGCCATAATGTAGTAGTTACATTTAACAATTCACTTCAGAAACAAGAAGTTCTGCAAGCCGTGGAGAGAAAGACCTACAAACACAAAGGAAAGGACATTCAAATAACGAAAGACTATTCTGCAACCACTAGAAAAAGGAAGAGGAAGTGGAATCCTGTGCTCAAAAGATGGAATCCAGGATAACATATTCTGCAATTTTAAGCTTAACTATACCAGACCAAAGATGGACAATCAAAGATGGAGTTTGAAACAGTTTTAGAAAAAAACAACTGAATTATTTGTCTCTTGAGCAGCTCAAATACAATGTAGCTTCAGAAAAAGCCAAGGAATGATTGATGTGGTTTTTTTCTGCCCAACAATCCAGCAGAAATGCCAAGAGCAGAACAGAGGTCTGAGTAAGGCCTTTTATACTGTCAGTTGAAAAGACTTGTGGAAAATTATGGCAAAATTTGTTGCTCAGAGAAGTTCATCAGTACTGCGCATCAGTTCCATGATAACACACTTACACAGGTTCTGGATAATGGATGATGCTTTCATGTTTTCCCAGTCACCAGTAGAGTGAAGCAAGGTAGTGTGCTTGCTCCCATGCTTTTTATAATGTTTTCAGCAATGTTGTCATATGACCTCAATGAGGATGAACATGGCATCAAGGTCAGCCACCACACTGACAGTAAATTATTTAACTTGAAAAATCTACAAGCCAAGACTAAAATGGAGGAGGGCTTAGTGTGTGATTTTTGTTTGCAGGTGATTGTACACTCAGTGCAGTCTCTGAGGCTGAGATGAAACAAAGAATAGATCGATTCTCTGCTGCTTGTGCTAATTTTAGTCTGACAATTAACACCAAGAAAACAGAGGTTCTCCCCCAGCCAGCTCCATACTATCCATATGTTGAACCATCGGTTACAACAAATGGAGAAATTATGAATACTGTGGATGAGCTCACTTACCCTGGCAGTATACTTTCCAGGCATGTACACATAGATGATGAAGTTGATTAATGCATTGCCAGAACTAGCTCACTGTTTGAGAGGCTACAAAGAAAATTGGGAGAGAGAAGAGGTATTAGGCTGCCTACCAAACTGAAGGTCTACAAAACCATTGTGCTGACCTCATTGTTGTATGCCTGTGAAATCTGGACAGTATACTAGTGACATGCCAGGAAACTGAATCGCTTCCATGTGAATTGTCTTAGGAAGATTCTGAATATCACCTGGCAAGATAAGGTTCCAGACACTGAGGTCCTTCCTCGAGCTGCACTGCCAAGCATTCAGACTCTACTACAGAGAACACAACTCCAATGGGCTGGCCACTTTGTTTGGGTGCCAAATGTATGTTTGCCTAAAAGACTGCTCTATGGAGAACTCACATAAGTGCTAACAAGAAGGTGAGAAGAAACAATACAAGGACACTCTCAAGGTCTCTCTGAAAAACTTTGGAATTGATTGTAGGACATGGGAGACACTGGCACAGGACCACGCAGCATAGCGAGCCCACAACAAAGAATACATTGTATTCTACTAACAAAGCAGAATTGCAGTAGCTCAAAGGAAACATAAGATGCACAAATTCAGAGACATCTCCACTCCAAATGTGCAAAAGGACTATTTGTATCTGACCTGGGGTAAAACCTTCTGAACTCCAATTAGTCTGATTAGCCACAGTCAAACACACTTATACCTTGTACCTTGACCCTGCCATAGTAATGTCATTTTGGTCCTCCTTGAGAATAAAGGACAACAACCAACCAAGCAGGTAACAACCACCACAACAACAATAAGCTAGTATTTATGTAACTTTAAAGTCTGCAAAGGTCTGTATGTATGGTATCCCGTAAGACCTTACTTAGATCCCTACTAGATTTTGTCTCTAGAGGCAATGTGACCTAGTGGATAGAGAACCTGAGTCTGTTTGTGCCACTGGAACAAAATGGTTGTGTTGACCTGGGCAAGTCACTTAACTTCTCAGTGCCCAAAGTAACTCTCTATAACTACAAGTCACAAAACAGGTGCCCGTGTGTATTAGTAGAGGGAGTTTCCTCAACTAAGAGCTATCCCAATAAAAACACATCTAATCCAAATTTCATCTCATTCAGTTCATCACAGTGGCTTCACTTGGACTAGATCTTCCAGGATTATAATTGCCATCCTATATATTACCAATCTTACTTCCTCTTTCTTAAGACTTTGTTGATGGGAATTTGTGTTTGTTATAAAGCATTTGGTTTTTTGTTTCTTTCTTTTTCCTAGTGGAAAAGGGGAACAACTGGAGGAAGAAAAAATATGCTTGATAATGGACCAAAAAGGAAAGAAAACTATGACTTGGTCAGAGCAACAATCCTCCAGTTAGACTTCAAGACAATTTGAAAAATCTCAAGAACAAGGACCATCTCTATGAGTTGCACTGAGCCTCTACTACAGTTCATGGCCAACACTCAAAGAGATGTTTTTGAATGAAAAATTCCAGAGGGAAAGGAATAGATTTCATGCTTTGGGGTACATGTACCCCCATTAATAAGAGGTGTCACTAACAGTTTTGTAAAAACTAATTCAAATTCTAAACTACTTGCAAAGGGTACTTCTGCCAGTTGTTACACTGTTATTCATGAGGAGGCTCAGTAAAGCCCATTGGGAAGTCCCAATAGATGAGTCGTCTATACATGACAAGTTCATTTCTTTGGGTTTGTGATCATCCCTTTTGTCTACCCTTCACATGTTGTGTCTTGCTCTCTGATACTTCTACTAGGGCCATTTCTCAAATGTCTTCAGCAGTTCCTTTTGTTCTGTAAAACCCTGATTGATGGAAAAGCTCCCCTGACAGACAAAGCTATGTCTGGCCAGAACTTGCTGGTGTTTTATTGCTTAGTTTTATATGAGAGCTGTAAAATTCTCTGCCCCATCTTTACCTCCTATCCCAAACCTACCTATCTACCTACCTACCTACCTACATACATACATACATACATACCTACATACATACATACATGCATGCATGCATACACAAGTTTATAGCTTGAAGGAACCCCAGAAGTCATCTAGTCCAACTTTTTCATTTTATAAATTGGAAAGAGGGGTAGAAAGTTCTTGGATTTGGAGCTAGGAGGGATCTTAGATGTCATCTAATAAAACTTTCCATTTTTTACAAATGAGAGAAGTAAGGCCCAGGGAGGAAAAGGGAGTTGCCCAAGATTACAAGGAAGTGAGATGTAAGATGCTCAAGTAAGTGGCAGAGGTGGAACTTAGACCTAGGTTTTCTGATTCCAAATCAGTGTTTTTGACATTGCATCAGAAGGGGTCTGCCCAAGATAACATAGGTAGTAGGTAGCAAATCTGGGATTTTAGCCCCGGTCCCCTGAGCCCAAATCCAACAGTCTTTCCATTGTAGCCCACTGCCTTCTCTTCACTCTCCAGGAAGTCTTGTCATTTGGCCCTACTGGACTACTTACTTAATAAAGGGAAATTGAATTGTCACTGACATGAGAGGGAGAGTTCTATGGGTCATAGCTAAAGTTATGAATTCATAAAACATCTTGTGACAAGAACTGTAAAAATGAAAGTATACAGTTATTAAATTGATTGAAAAATTAAGTTTAAATTGCCCAGTAGAGGAGAAGTTCAAAGGGTATTGCTCTGATCTTCAGAAAGGGGCCACTTTTGAAAGTAAAAAATCCTTATGAGAAAAGTACTTTTAAAATTAGGTGGGAGCACAGGGGAAGGAATAAGGGATGCTTTGTTGTCTTCTGCCTAGGTCCAAGATCCAGAACACTAGTGAAAGGGTGTGAGTGTTCCGTAACACAAACAGGCTTTCTCTTTCACCTAAATGAAAGGGGTCACTTTCCCTGGCTCCCAAGGAAACTCTCCTTTGAAAAAATAACCCTGTCTCTGTAGTCCTTGACCTCCAGCTTTGGCTGCAAACCTGGGATCATTTTCTCAGGATCACAGGATCTTGAAGTAGAAAGAGACCTCAGAACCCCATCTGGACCTGAGGAAGAATCCCCCAACAGAAAATCTGAAGAACAGTCACCCAATCTATTCTTGAAAACCTCTAGCGATGATAATTCCACCACCACTACCCCCAAGGTGGCCCATTCAGCTTTTGGACAATTCTCATTGATAGGAATTGTTTTCTCAGACAAGCCTCAATTTTTCTTTTTGTAACTTCTCCCCACTGCTCCAAGTTCTATCTTCTGTGACCAAGCAGAACGAGGAGAACCTTCTTCTACCTGACAGTCTTTCAAATACTTGAAGTCATTTAGGTATGCACAGAGTGCAGGTAAGGTGATTTGGCCTTTGCCTAGAGGGGAAGGGGAAAGGGAAAGGGAAGGTCCAATCTGAATGCTCCCCCAGGATGTGCCATCACAACCCCCCATGCTCTATATGAAGATAGCTTTCAAGTTCTCCCCTCCCCAAGTCTTCTCTTCTCAAAGTTAGATATCCTCAGTTCCTTCAACCAGCCCCCAAATGGTACAAATTCAAGGCTCTTCACCATCCTGGTTACATGTCTATGCATTCTCCAGTTTATCAATATCCTCCCTAAACAGTTGTTAACAGAACTGACCATAATATTCCAGGTCTTGTATGACAAGAACAGAGTACCATGATACTATCACCTCCCTAGTCTTGGATACTAGGCCTTTGTAACAATGTTTTTGTGGGGCAATGAGGGTTAAGTTACTTGCCCAGGGTCACACAGCTAGTGTCAAGTGTCTAAGACTGGATTTGAACTCAGGTCTTCCTGAATCCAGGGCCAGTACTTTATCCACTGTGCTACCTAGCTGCCCCTATTAGGCCTTTTAAAATGGAGGGATAGTGAATGGGTAGGTGAGCATAGAAATTAGGTAGATGGATGGATGGATGAAAGAGGGGAGGGAGGGAAGGAGAGATAGATGGCCAGGCACTGTGAAAAGCCCAGGGGAAATAAATTAAAGCAAACTCTTGAGGAGCCTACATTCTAATGGGAGAAGAAAACATATAAATGGCCTTTGGAAAACTGTTGTGGGCAGGAGGGGCAAACACTAGAGTTGTCTAGAAAGTGTGGATGAAGACTTGAAACCCAACAAGGTAAAGTAAAAGTTGGACTATCAAAGGCCAGGGAGAAATGAGGGCTCTGGTAGGGAGAGAATGGAGGGAGCATGGTTGGAGATATCCAATAAATGTCTTACCAGAAGTGGAAATTGTTAGAATCATGACTAAAATTATATATTGTCAGATAGTCATATTTGAATTTTATATTCTCTCATATTGGGATGCCTCTGTTCTGGAGCACATGGTGTGCTGGGGAAGAACTAGTGCCTCTTGTTTGAGGGCTTGCCAAGCCATTTTCAGGGCTGCTCATTCACCTTTGGTGTCCACCTGTTACTCAGTTCTTATCTGTGGTTCCAAGAAACTGTAGCATTCATGGAGGCCACACCCTGGTAAAAAACCATCTGGGCAGACAGGCTAAACCAGGTTGAGGATAAGTGACAAGCTTCAAACCCAACAGTGAGTCAGGGGAATGTCTACCCCAAGCATATGAAGATGTCCCCCTTGTGGAATGGGCAGAT
Source organism: Dromiciops gliroides (assembly GCF_019393635.1). Taxonomy (NCBI): domain Eukaryota; kingdom Metazoa; phylum Chordata; class Mammalia; order Microbiotheria; family Microbiotheriidae; genus Dromiciops; species Dromiciops gliroides. The sequence continues at coordinate 41,903,595 of NC_057863.1, forward strand.
GAGAATGATTTGTTCCAAAAGCCAGGAAAGTGGCTGAAACAGGAGCTGTGGAGCACTTTGAGCTTAGTCAGACAGCAAAGATGCCAAGGTCATTCATCACATCCCAGGCCATCACCATTCAGTCTGACTTTTGTCTTGCCACTGGACTTTGATGACTCTGGAAGAAAGAGTCAAGCTGATGACTTTGTGCAACTCTGCCTCACTTAAGTCCAATTCACATGCAAATCAAGATCTCACTTCATGCTGTCATTGGTACTCTTCAAAAATGAAGGACAAACAACAGCAAATCTCGAACCATTCCATCTGAGTCTTAGTCTTACCAAAGATCCAAGTTCCAGAGATTCCCATATATCTTAATATCTATCATAATACATTTGTCCTTAATCTGATTTCTTTATAACAAGAAACTCCAGTTGATTGAAAGCAAAGTGCAACCTGGTAAGTCATGTACCGGGAGAAGAACCTATGCTCTATTTCTCTGTGGTCCTTACCAGTGAATTCAACACATACTACCTGTAACGATTGGAATGACGCCACCTGCTGGAGACTTACTGTAGAAGAGTTTCACCCATGAAGCGAAGGTCTTTGAGGGCAAGACCAGGAGTCTTTTCTTTGGCGTCACTTCCTGACGCGGGCTAGTGGGAGGAGGAAGGAGGAGACTGGCGCGGAGTCTCGCTCTCTTTCCTCTGGACTCGGGTGGAGAGCGGAGCTAGAAATGTGCTCTCCCTTTAATAGATAGGAATCTAGGCCTTTCTCTCTCTCTTTACCAAATTCTTATTCTCCTTAATAAATGCTTAAAAGTCTAACTCTTGCTAAAGCTTGTAATTGATTGGCGACCACTCATTAGATATTTTAGACAGTTTAGCTAGAATTTTAACCCTTAACAGATGGCTGACCACGAAGAGGAAAGCTGAACCTCACTTCTGATCTTCTGGTTGGGTAAGAAATTTCCCCTCCCTCTCCCTTTAACTGCTAAGTACTGGCGTACTGGCTGTGTTTTCCTTTAAATTTTTTCGAATGGACCTTTTAAACTCCCTAATTACCCTATTTTTGATTTTAGTCTGTTTAACCAGACAAATGGGAGATAAGATCATGTTAATGCTTTGTTTTTGTGGATTTTCTATTTTTCTTTTTATTTTTGTTAAAAGAGCCAGCAACTTACTCACACAAGGAAATATCTCTCCCTCTCCCAACCATGCTTTTTCAGAGAAACCTGAAGAGATTCCTGCAGCTTTTCCCAGTTCTAACCGTAATTGTTGCTTTAATTTTGCATGCCTGGAGGCAATGACCCACCCTCTAGAAGCTTTTAATCCCCTAGCACCTGGAGGCAAAGTGGGGGAAGAGGAATCCAGGCCTGAGTTCAAAATCAAGTCTGATTCAAATTGTGCTGGTCCCTCCCCTCCTCTCCAGACCCCACCCTCTACTCCTCCCATGGCCAAGCCCATTGCTTTCCCTGCCTGGGAAGTCCAGAGATCTAATGCTCATGCGCAACTTTCTCTAACTACATTTGCAGTTTCAGGCTCAGCCCTTCCCCAGCCTGGCTGTGCTTCTGAGACAACTTTAGAAAACCCTTTAAATTCCACATATGCCTGTTTTGTTCATAATTTTGCTAACCTGCTTTTGTCTTTAATTAGTAATCTTATAAAGCATTTGTATGGTGAAAAGGCTGACAGACAATATAGAGGGGTTAAAGAAGAAAAACTTAAGCTGAATAAGAATGACAACCATCAACATAGTTCAAGACTCTGCTTCTTTTGCCATGGAAGGGTATATATTTTAGAGAAATGTAGAAGTAAGCAGCAAGGTATTTATATGAGTGTTGGGGATTTTAGATATCGGAATCAAAAGTGTTCTGAATTCACTCAGAGTATTAATGTCAGTTCAGAGGTTACATAGGATTTCTATGCTATTATATATACATTTTGAAATTAATGGTATGGGTTTATTTTCATAGAGATTTTCATGCTTTTGAGATTGTGTCTTATACTTAGTTTTTAAAACAAGGAGAATATTTGTAAAAGCTTTTTATAGTCATGTGATCAAGTTTATATTTTATAGTACTCTTATTAATATTAAATTCATATTCATTTAGATTTCCCTAGTTTGAATTTCATTGTCTTTTATTATTCCACGTGTATTTTCTTCTATTCATTCATCTATCTAATTTTGAAACATGGTTTTGATTTCATAATACAATGTTAATTCTAGGAGTATTGTGCTCCCATATTCTGAGTTGTTTGTTTTTGTTATTTTTTTTTCCTCAACTGATTATTTGATCAAACTCTTTAAAGCATTTCCCTGGCAAATTGGTTGCCATGGCAAGTGTAAATTGATTCTAGAAGTATTATTTTTGATAAGCATATTCCCAAAAAAAAAAAAAAGAGGGGAACATTTGTAAAAGTTTTCTTTTTTCAAAAAAAAAAAAGTTCTTTGAGATTCTGTTGTGCTTTAACTTGTATTTAAGTATGTTCTGATTTTTCACAAAAGTAATTGTATACTAAGTAAAAAAAAGGGTATTATTTGAAATTGTTGCATAATTATATATTATTTTGAGTCAAGATGTATTCACATTTTTTGCAATCATTTATTATCCTCAATTTTAAATCCATATGAGACTTGGATTATGGGAACTTATCATTTAAGACATTAATTGCCTTTATTCTGAGTTATCAGATGCCAGTTGGCCAAGATGCCATCCAATCACAAGAGGAATACATGCAAGAGCAGACACTGAACTGTCACATGAGGGGAGACATGCATGAAGTCAAGGTATGGCCGAGGGAACGGCTTTTGACAAATGTTGAGGTTGGATTCTCTTGGTTTAATATTTTATTCTCTTTTTCCCCACAATATTGTACAGATGGCTGGAAGTATTCATCCCACCCATCTCACTTCTACACCTGGCTTCTATGCTCCCTCCTATATGCCTGATGCCATGGACATCTCAATCCCATGCATCTGATTAAGTCTGACTCAGTTTCCTCCAATGTGTTCAGTGGCATGGACATATATTCCATCCACCTATTTTAAGCCTGGCATACTGCATGGACAGTACATATTGCTCAAGTGTGGGAATGCTCATATCCCATCATTTCTCTGTTCTTTTATGGTAACCCCCATAATTATCTCAGGTGTCATGATAAATACAGTGTTGAATTTGGCCTTGACATCTGTTACTAATTATATTAGATTTTTTAATTTCTCATAATGGCATGAGGATAATTAGGCAGATGATGCAAAAAGTGATAAAACAAAGATAAAAATTATTTTTAATAATTAATATCGCAGCAATTGTCTTCTCAATTACCCTCCATAAGGGGGGGGGGACTATAGTAATATTATAATTTTAAAGAATGGTTCAATTTTTGTTTTATTATATGTTTCATGTGTAACAACTAAGATTCTGAATTCCCTTAGACATGTTTTTGAAAACTTTCATTGTTTGATTTGATTATTGACAAAGCTATTTTAAAGTTGTGTTAAGCTCAATTTTGTAGGAAATTTCCTGGCTGATTACCAGCATCCACACATCAACCCCTGAAAAGACTTCCATTCCACGATTACACCTAGAGGACATCTGAGAAAAGACTTTCAGAGACTTTAAATGAACAGTTTTGATTTGTTCTTTTTGTTGTTTTTTTTCTCTTTCTGTTATAATATACACCATCTGTAACACGTATTCTCTGCAGAGGCCCTCCCTTTGCAAGACTAATGTCAAAGCGTCGGTTCATGAGGACAAAAAAAAAAAATCGCCCCTCTGGACAAAACTTTCCTCTCTTCCTTTTCTATATTGTTGTTCACATATTATTAGTTAGCAATAGTTATTATATTGTTTTTACTGTTCCGTCAAGGAAACATTTTGTTTCTTGAGGAACAACAGGGGGGACTGTAACGATTGGAATGACGCCACCTGCTGGAGACTTACTGTAGAAGAGTTTCACCCATGAAGCGAAGGTCTTTGAGGGCAAGACCAGGAGTCTTTTCTTTGGCGTCACTTCCTGACGCGGGCTAGTGGGAGGAGGAAGGAGGAGACTGGCGCGGAGTCTCGCTCTCTTTCCTCTGGACTCGGGTGGAGAGCGGAGCTAGAAATGTGCTCTCCCTTTAATAGATAGGAATCTAGGCCTTTCTCTCTCTCTTTACCAAATTCTTATTCTCCTGAATAAATGCTTAAAAGTCTAACTCTTGCTAAAGCTTGTAATTGATTGGCGACCACTCATTAGATATTTTAGACAGTTTAGCTAGAATTTTAACCCTTAACATACCCAAGAGGGAGACATGTTGTCCCCTGCTTTCAAATATTGGTGCTTCCAATGTCACAGTTCATTGTGAGCAGGGCCTAAGAATAATCGTGTCTATGACTCTAAACCTATTATCTCCCTACCTACTACCAGAGCTCATTAATATCTCCCCTTTCCAATCAGTTGGGATGTATCTGGAAATATAAAACTTCACATAAAATATGTATGGTCACCTGTCTTGGGTCCTTGCTCTCTGCTAAGTGACTACTGGCTTGTGTAATGGACAAGGATCTCATGACCTCTGATTATAAAAGTCCCACAACCTCTGTCCCAGGCAGACCTGAAGGAATAGAGAGCTCAGAAGGTGTGCCAAGTAGTATCGTTCCTCCGCTGAGCATTATGTACTAAGATTAGCATCTCCTGAGAATTTGCTTCCTCTCAGGTTATATTAGAAGAATCCATTCTTTTTGGTTTAATCCCTTTACAAAAGTCCAAGCTCTCACCTCCCTTCTTAGAAAATGGTAGAGTCTCATTCTTGTGATACTGTTTAGGATCCTTCTATGCTGCCTCAGACATGTTTTGGTTACAATGAATAAATCAGAGTTTGGGATTTCAATGTGAAATGAGAAAAAAAGTTGGGTTGTTTTAGAAACATAAACTGCCTCCCTTTTCTCTATGAATTTAACTTACAATGTTGTTTCAATGGTTTCTTCTATTTTTGTCCCCTGGAAGAATTTACTGATCCCATAAGGACCATGCATAGAGACATTTATAGCCATGAATTAAGTAAAGCTCTTTCTTCTAAGCTCTGAAGTACAGCAGAGAGAGTGTATAGTTTTAATATATGGTGTCTGGAAAGCCTAGGTTCAAATTCCTCCTCTTAGACGTAATAGCTATATTAATATAGCTATATTAATAGCTATATTGACTTTGGGTAAGTAATTTAATTTCTCTGAGCCCCCACTTAACCATCTACAAAATGAGTATAATTCCTATAATGTCCATCCCACAGAGTTGTCATGAAGCTCAATGGAAATAATGTCTATAAAGTGCTTCACAAAATTTAAAATGCCAAAGAAATGAAGGTTGTTATGATGATGATAATAACGTAGACATTTAAAGGTTCTTTGAACACAGGAGATAGTTTTCTCTTTCTTCATACAAACTCTTTTCCACATCCATAAAGATGGCAAATCAATAGTTTACTGCTCTGATGGGGTGGTACCCAAAACTAATTGAGTTCCTTTTGATTATCATTATAGATAGGCAGTATAGGAAAAGTGCAGAGGTAAACAGGTGACTTCTACAAACTGTTTTCATGAATATAAGTAGATTTCATATTTGAAAACTTTTCCCCCTAAATATTAATGAGAAGCTATGGCAACAAAGGGGGAGAATTCAATCTTGAAGGGACTCTTTGCTCCTAATTAAGTCCCAGCAGGGGGCAAATGATTTATATACCTCACCCACCATCTTACCCAATCCATAACCAAAAGAGAATCACAACAAATAATCATCCAGCCCATTATGTACCAACACAGTTTAGTCCACTTTTGGACACTTCTAATTTGAAAGGCAGCCAGGTGGTATAGTGGATAGAGTATAGGATCTAGACTCAGAAAGATTCATTTTCTTGAGTTCAAACCTGGCCTCACTTACGATGTGTAGCCCTGGGCAAATCATTTAGCCCTGTTTATCTCACTTTCCTCATCTGTAAAATGAGCTGGAGAAGGAAATGGCAAACCACTCTAGTATCTTTGCCAAGAATTCCCCAAATGGGGTAGCAAAGAGTCAGACACAACTCAAAAATGACCAAACTGCTACTCAATTTTTTTTGCAGGGCAATGAAGGTTAAGTGACTTGTCCAGGGTCACACAGGATCTGAGGCCAGTTTTGCACTCAGGTTCTCCTGAATCTAGGGCCAGTACTTTATCAACTGTGCCACCTAGCTGTCCCCTGCTACTCAATTTTTAAGAAAATTTTTCCTGACCTTAGTTAAACCTAAATTTGTCTCATTGCAATTTCTTTCCATTGTTCCTGGTTCTGTCCTATGGGTCAAAAAAACATGTCTAAAGCCCCTTCTGCAGAATGGCCTTTCAAGTGCTTTCTACTGTACTTGTGTGAATTGGGATAACTCACTTAACCTCCTTGATCATCTGTTTCCTCAGGTGTACGTGTCATCCTCTCAGATATACACCCAAATTCACCTTAAAGACTGGGTCTTCTGAGAGATGACTATCTTGAAATCAAGATATTTTGTGTCTCTGCATCCTTAAAGATATAACTATTTTGTGGGTCTGCATCTTTAAAGATATAACTCATTGATGCCCACCAGTTCATTTAATTTTAATAGTCAGCCAAAAGACACAATTAGCATGAAACAGAGCCATTAACTTAGACAGCCTATTATGTACAATGGTAACAAAAGAAACCTCCATAAATGTAAGTGAGTTAGACATAGGATCAGTGGGAAAAATGGACATACACATTGAATACCCTAGTAAAGATGTATACAAATAGAGAACATAGGAACCAGTCCAAATAGCCCAGCTGAGTGACATGATCAGCAGAAATGTTGGGCCCAGGGAGGAGCACTATGAATACAGACAGTTGGAGATGCAATACTAGAACTCACAATAGAGGTGAAGGGAAGATATGGAGTCAGCTCCATCGAGATGGAAGCTAATGAATTGGGAGGAGGTTGTAGAGAAAAAAAAAGGATAAAAGTCTGAGATGGAGCCCTGGGATATACCCATGCATAGAAGGGTCTGGGGTGGGATATGGATGATGATCCTGTACAAGAAAAATTGAAGGATTATTCTGAGAGAAGTGTAATAGAATAGTGTCCCAAAAACCCTGGAAGAAGAGAATATCCAGGAGAAAAAAAATGATCAACAATGTCAAATACTGCAGAGATGACAAGAAGGAAAAGAAGTGAGAAAATTTAGCAACAGAGAGGTCACTGGCGAACTTGGAGCAGGAAGTTTCAGTCAAGTGGCAAAGACTGAAGTCAGATTGCAAAAGATTGAGAAGTGAGTGGGAGGTGAGGCAGTGGAGACAAAGCACACACAGCTTATTCTAGGAGTTGGGCTGTGAAAGGGAAGTTAGAAAAGTAAGGAAAATATAGCTTGAGGGGTAAAATCAAATGAAAGAATTTTTTGGCTTTGGTTTCTTTTTTAAGGATGAGAAGATAGGGGTATGTTTCAAGACAAAAGAAAATGAACCAGGAGATGCCTGGGGCGGGGGGGGGGGGCAGTGAATGGGAGAGAGAAGAAATGATCTAACAGCAAGCTGCTAGAGGAGATAGGAGTTTATGGGATCAAGACAAAGTACATGGTTTAAAAATTAGGGCATCACTTGCCCTCATGTATAACTAGTTACATAAATAAAGCAGTATAACTATGATTTCTGAGTGTGAAAAAGCGGGGGTGAAGGGGGGAGAAAGGAGGAAGGGAGGGAGAGAGTGAAAGAGACAGACAGAGACAGAGAAACTTTATATATGTTATCTCAATTGATCCTTACAACAACCTTTGTTGTTGGGTACCTCTGTAAGAAATTTTCTCTTTTCCCCTTCTTTTTCAGATAGATTGGCAACACTCCTGCTCCTCACAGAACTCCAAAAAGCCTGATACCATGGAAAAACTGGCATGAATTAGGAAGAATAGCAAAAAAGAAGACCAGCAATTCCCAGGAGACGTGCAAGAAATCATCCATCAAGAAGCTCTGGGGACTCAGAAATTTTTATTAAAAAGTACAAATCATGGACATTAAACAGATGAACTAGAGATACTAATGTAAGGAGCTAACTTGAACCCAGAGATATGTCTAAGTCTTAGTGGGATAGGACTCTTGACAGGGATAAATGGGCAAGTAGAGTAGTATTACCTACTAAAAAGATTTACTCACACAAAGAAATCCATTAACATGAAGTGTAAGACATGATAAAGAGGACTTAGTTGATGATCACCAAAGATAGCAACAGAACTGATATTTTTGTAGGGGAATACTCCCAGACCACCTGATCAGAAGGAGGAATTAGATAAGAAGTTTAGGAAACAGATCACAACTGTCACAAAAACAAGAAAATGGAGACAACTGCTGGTACTTTATTTCTCTCTGACTATAGCAAAGATATTTGCTACTTACCTCATACACAAAGGGTGTATGATCGATCAAGGAGAAATGCTCTTCAAGACATGATTTTCTTCAAGGAGGAACTGATTATCTAAGCAGAAATCATAGGACCTTAGCAGCAACTCACCACTCCTTCAAAGATTGCCTAATAGAGAAGAAGAAAAACATGCTATATGCTTTCTATACACCCTAATGTTAGGAAGAGTGACTTTACTATTTTTGTAGGGAAAGCTGGTCCAAGAAAGATAGGAATCTCTCAAGAATGAAGTTATAAAGACACAAATAGAAAGGACTTTGATGAAGAGGAGAAAGGGGTCTCTTCCTAAAGAGACCAATATAGATGCAAATGGAGCTCATTAAGAAATTCAAATACATATATATATATGTGTGTGTGTGTGTGTGTGTGTTACACATTTATATATACACATATAAAATGTTCGTATACATATATATATTGTATAAAAATGTGTGTGTTACATACACATATTTCACACACACACATGTACCACATACACATACATGTATATGTAATGGCCAAATAACTGAATTGGAATCACATGAATCTCTTAGAATCTTGTCAGGAGGCACTAAAGCCCCAAATAAGCTAATGCTGTTAATGAATGTTAGACAATAAAAAGGGAATTGTCTCAACTTAAATTTGGAGTAAGAAAAGGATCCAAGAAGGGCTCCATCTCAGATATAGATAGATAGATAGATAGATAGATAGATAGATAGATAGATAGATAGATAGATAGATAGATAGATAGATAATTTGTGTTTACATATGTGTGTATGCATGTATATGTGTATGTATATGTATATACACACATATATAAATCTCTTATGGGATAATAATGAATGCGGGAGAGAAAGCAGAACTACTCAATTCTTGTCTTGCTTCTTTTCTTCTCATTCAAGGAAAATAATGTTTGGACTGGAAAGACTAAAAAGAAAAATACTTTACTAATTTTGGAAACCCAAGATAAGTTATAAGACAGCCAAATGTGGCAAGTACCAGCCCTCAATGAGTGTGTCAAATTTGAGCTGAGTACAAAAAGTGAGGACAGGTGTCATTGCTGAGCCATTAGTGACATCCAATATAGGTTAGAGATGGGAGAGATACCACAGGACTGGAAAAGAGCAATGGTTATCCCAATTTTCAAAAAAGGGAGGAGGGTGAAACCTGAAAACTATAGACAAATAATTTGCCATCTATTTCTGGAAAATATACCATACAGTTTATGAGTCCTTAGAAAGGCCATGATCTTTAGTTTTGCACTAAAACCCAATATGATCATGATTAAGTGCCTCCTTGCTCTATATTCAATAGACTATATTTAATCTTGGGAGGTACCCCCAAAATCAGAGAACCATAGATTCAAAGCTAGAAAAGACCTCAGAAGTCTTCTAGTCTAACTTTCTCATTTTATAGATGAGGAAACTGAAGTTCAGGAGGGTTACAAGATTTTCACAGGGTCTAGAAAGTGTTTGAGGCAGAATTTGAACCCAGGTCTTCCTCATGCCAAATCCAGAGTTCTATCCACTATACACCACTGCCTCTCAGCAACTAGTTCTTTTGCTCATATTACCAGTTCACAAAGTTTAATTTCAGAAATCTCAAACTATAGCTCATGCCTAGGTCTCTATAAATGTGGGCAATAGGGTTCTCAGTTCCTATAAAAACAAATAGGGTATCAAATGCATTTACCAAGTATGAGACCATCTTTATTTTACCCCATAGAAAATTGGAAGACATAAATGATTCTTAGGAAACAATAACAAGCAGGGAAAAAATAAATCAAACAAAGAACTCATGACACCCCATTAAACAAATCAATAAATTCTCTTTTTCTCTCTAGTGGTATCCACTTTCCCCAGGATCCTAAAGTCCTCCATATTTACTACCACCTCATGGTTTGGACTCCCTTCAGAAAGGAAATTAGCTTGGGCTGCTAGGCAAAACACGTTTTCATCAAGTCTTCTCACAGAAATCATTGTAGATATTCAACCTTATGACACTATTGAACATTCATCCTCAAGGGAAATATACTGGAGACTTCTAGATAGGAAATGATACAACATTCAGGTGAGTGGTTCTTTCATCCCACAGAGATTCTTTAAGAATGGAGGAATTTGGGCGGCTAGGTGGCGCAGTGGATAAAGCACCGGCCCTGGATTCAGGAGTTCCTGAGTTCAAATCCGGCCTCAGACACTTGACACTTACTAGCTGTGTGACCTTGGGCAATTCACTTAACCCCCATTGCCCCGCAAAAAAAAATAATAAATAATAATAATAATAATAATAATAAAAGAATGGAGGAATTTGGGGGCAGCTAGGTGGTGCAGTGGATAAAGCACCAGCCCTGGATTCAGGAGGACCTGAGATCAAATCCAGCCTCAGACACGTGACACTTACTAGCTGTGTGACCCTGGGCAAGTCACTTAACTCTCATTGCCCTGCAAAAGAAAAAAAATGAAGGAATTCCTCCAGAAGGAAAGATACATGGGCCTGCTATATTGGCAACCCTCTTTCCCTTTGGGCCTTTAACATTTGAATCATTCACTTTAAGTGGTTTACAAAGACTTGGTTCTTTGTTCCTCCAAATGTTGGCTTTGGGCCTTTGCCACAGATACAACCAGTGACTAGATCCAGATGAGTGGTCCTCTTCTCCTACCAAGAATCATACTTCTCAGGAAATTCCCTTCCTGGATAGAGGCAGGCTTCTGGAACCTGTGGTTACTCACAAGGCCATATCTGAGGTTGGCACTGCCTAGAATAGCCTCTTTATATAGAACACCACATCCTAGAACTCTCAAATTCAGATTGTTGGAGAAGGAAACTTCAGTAATTCATATAGACTCTCCCCACTCCTGAAAGCTGGGGTTTAATCATTTAGGGGATTCAAGCCACCTGGGTGCACATATGCCTACCTTTGCCTAGTGCTTCCCCAAAGTTGCCATTAACAGTTCTTGGCAAGAGAAAACCCTCCATATTCCCCCTACAGCACTCTCATAATCAAGATGGAAGAAAGGTACAAAAAAATAAAGCACTAAGCAGGTCTGTTGTTTCCCTTTTGTGTGTCATACAAAGGGTGCCTTCTTCCATAAAAAGCTATCATCCCAAGAGTCTAAGTCAACCAAGTCACCTTGAAGAGAGCCAAAATCATTGAGACTCAACCATATGTTCCTAGTACTATCAACACAATTCAAATGGCCATGTCCATAGCTTCCCCCAGGGAGCTATATTTGAAAGTCCATCTTCAGATCCTCTGGGCTCATGCTTCATCATGGCAGCTCTTTGCCTTAGATGGGCTCATGGTCGTTTGCATAATATTTATAGTCAATTTTCTTAGCCAATTATGTAAATGGATTTTTCTCCAAACACAGCTTGGAGAAAACAGGTCATTCCCATCTTCAGCTTGGATCCTGCTGTCTTTATTTAATCGTGACAGAAACTCATTGGAAGCTATTTGCAGAACTGTAGCTAGGATCCCTGTGAATTCTTTGATGGAAGAGAGAGAAGGACTTGGAGGTAGGAGCTAAAGACTGTGAGGACCAGGGAGAGAGAGATGTCAAAATAAGCTTCTGAAAGATACAATCCAGAAGAAAAAAAATCTTAGTAATGGCTTCTTTGTGGGTCTTGTTACAAGTATAGGCTCCAGATTTGATGATTTCAAGTCAACCAGACAGATGGCACCAAAAATTAATCTTTTATGAATAATAACAGCAGTGTTGACTGGCTTCAATGGGTAAAAGCATTCAGACACTTAATAAGGATACAGAATGCATTGATGAGCCCAGATTGATAAATCCTGAGTTTCTTACAGGGATATGCCTAGATCAATAGCAGCAGCAGCATCTCTGGGAGCAGAGTCCATAAAGTCTAAAAAAAACCTATTCCTTCTTAGCACCAAACATGGGCTTTACCACATTTAGCTAATCAGTGAAATGGATAGGATTCTACTGCTAAATTTTGAACAGTATATGATGCTGCCTATAGTGTCATGATTAAAGGATGTGCATATACCTTGAATTTCTAACTGTGATATACAACCTGACCTGGGGATGATGTGTGGCCCCTTCCACAGACTTGTTCCATATATTAATCAATCAATCACTGAAAATTTATTAAGCACCTACTATGTGCCAGGAGCTGCTCTAGGCACAAGACTTACAAAAACAATACTTTTTGCCATTAATGAGCTTGCAGGGAAAACAAAGACAAAATATATACAAAGTAGATAGAGGTGTAGTGAGAGGACATGTGATTTCGACTGGGGGAAAATACTCAGCATTTACACTCAACTTCTCATAGGAAGATCACTAATAGCATAGTAGGTAGAATCAGGAAGACCTGGGTTTGAATCCTGGATAATGTTTACTTGCTGTGTGACAATGAGTCTCTTAAATCCTCCAAGGTTCCAAACCTCAGTGTTATAGGAAACCACTCTCATTCGACCCACATATCCAAGCAATCACCAGATTTTGTTGATTTTGCCATCACAACTTTCACTCCCTTCTCACACAGAGCCACCATCTAGTGTCCAGAATATTGAAGGAGCTTCCTAATTTGTCTACCTGCCTCAACTCTTCCCACTCCAACTCATCATCCTCCACAGAGTTGCTAGAGTGATCTTCCCAGAAAATGTATCTAACTATTCCAGTTTCCTGATAACAAACATCCGTGGCTACCTATTCACTCTAAGTATTTATAGTTCTTCACAACTTGGCTCCAGCCACCCTTTCTAACTTTATTATGCATTACTCCCCATTACACACTGTATGGTCCAGCCATATTGACCTTCTTGCTGTTTCTCACACACAACACTCCATGTCCCATATCTTTACCTTTGCACAGACTGTATCCAATGCATGGAATGCACAACTTCTTCACCTCTGCCTCTTACATATTGTTTCCTTCCAAGCTCAAGTGAAGCATCACCTTTACATAAAAACTTTTCTTGTCTTTCTAGCTACTGGTAAGTTGCCCCTTCTACCTAAAAATTTATCTTGTATCAATGTACTTATTTTGTATATGTGTATATATGGTTTTCCCTATAGAATGTAAGCTCCTTGAAGACAGAGAATATTTTTTTGTCTTTATACTCCCAGTACCTAGATAGCATATGCTTAATTCACTCTTTATTAATTGAATGATTGAAGTAAACTAACATCTCAGTTTCCTAAGCTTCAAAATGAGAACAGTAATATTTGCATGACCTACTTCATAAGATGTAATTTAAAAAGTTCTTTGGAGTATTTAATTGTTATATAAATGGGAACCATTAATATTTATATTAGTTTCCATCATACTGAAGTGGGACCCCTTACCATCCCAAATGTGAACTGGCTTCCCTTTATCAGGGGCAATGATGGGGAGAGAGGGAAAAGATAAAAATGTGGAGCTATGTCTTAAACTACTTGATGCTTTTCATCTAACACACACACACATACATACATATATATATATATATATACACATGTATATGTATATATATATATATACACATGTATATGTATATATATATATATATATATATAAATTCATTTGTAAAACATCATGGAAGATTACAAGCCATACCACCTTCCAAAACAGTGAAAAACAGTGTTTTTAGAAAAGTCTACAGAAATCTAGGTGTGAAACTCAATTAATTCAAATTATCTCAAGAGCACTGATAGACAGAGCTGGAAAGACTTCACCAAATAGGCAGAAAATGAAATTGATTTGCTAGCATTCCTATGTCTCATCATCAGCCAGAGTGGGGCCGCCAAATTTGGATTCTAACACACAAGGATCTGATTGCTGCCTGAGAAATAGAAATGGTCCTTAAGAAGATGAAGTTGGGAAATAGCCCAAAGGACCAGATCAGGAACACATAGAAGAAATCCATGCCAGAGGGACACAATTTTGAAAACACTGATTAATTTTCAATATTTTTCAATAAAGAAAAATGCAAATGAATGGAGAAAACATTTAATAATTTATTACTTTGTACCAAGAATTATGCCAAATATGGGGGGTACAAATAAAAAACACAAAAACAGTCTCTGACCTCAAAGACCTTACATTTTAATACAAGAAGAAAATATAAATAAGAAATTAATGGCCAGAAGAGGAAAGTTGTTTGGAAAGTTCCAAGGTTGGTAAATGAACTATACAAAAATGAACTGTGCTATGAAAATTATTGGAAAAAGCATAGATTGTCATCATAGAATTCTAGTAACTACTATTCTATATGCCTTCTTTCTCATTGTGTAACACCCACACTGGAACTACTTCCACTCATGTTGGTGAACTAAGTCACCAGAGAGGAATTGTTATTTTATCCTTCAGGATTTTTGGAGTAATCCTGAAGGGTAATGGATTCCTGTTCTGTTTATCATGAGCTCCTATCTGGTGTGTTCCCCAGTAATTATCAACCAATCACACAATTATATGCAGGGTCCTTCAAGAAAGTGGGCTTTAGATTAGAGATAAAATGTGGCAAGTGTGGTAAAAAATGAAAGTTTATAACTAAAATTTAAGAGTTGGCTAACATACTACTGAAGGACTGCCAGTTTTTGAAGGACTGCCCTTTCGGGGAGGAGACCGTGATAAACAGCTGTGCACCTGCTGCTGTTCAAGAGAGCATGGCCAAGCACGAGAGACTTCTGGGACTCCAGCTTAAAAATGAGGAGAGAACGGAAGTGGTCTCTCGCTCTCAACACACACACTGGCTCAGGTTTGACAGCGTGTTCAGGTGATCAGCCCTGGTCCTTGGTGGCAGCACGTGCTTGATGCTGGTTCTCAGCCTGAGAGGTAGCTTTGGGATTCGGTGAGTTTTATAAAAGAATATAGACTAAGCTTAGATCTAAGACTATTTATTTGTATTTCTACTTTCCTATTTCCCTAATCAGTATCACCTGTTTGTCGGCTAATTAATTCCCAAACAATAAAAGCTAAGTAATCCATCTCTAATTAAAGCTCAGAGGTTTCTTTCTCTTACTGGTCTGGGAGATATATAAGGGAAAGGTTAAAGGGGAGTTTAATGCTCTTATATCCAATTTTAAATCTCACACAAGGAAGTAGCTTATAGTTGCTCAGAGTTCCTTTCATGGAGTTTCCATAAAGTTCCCTTTAGGAGAAGCTCTCTGCTGAGCTCCAAGGGTTGGTGTCTTTGTAGAATCTCAAAGTTGTGTTTCCTTGATATCTAGTTTGTCCTCAGAGTGTCTTTCAGTTCCTGATGAAGATACTTCTATCAGTCACTGATACTCCAGGGGCATCACTTTAGTCAACACTAATGGGAACTCCAGATATTCAGACATTTTGAAATATACAAGATATTCACCAAGTCAATGGAGGTTAGGGATGGATTGTAAAAAGTTCCCTCTGGGCTCAATTCCCCCATCCTGCCTTCTACTTTTGGATTTTTCTTCTATAAGCACAAAGTTCTACTTGAAAAAGTCAAGTACAAGAATGGCAGCTTCTAAGCTGACTTGTGCTATACATAGGTCCAAATGTGTATTTGATTCTTCCAGTCTTTCAATCACAAAAATGTTTCTTATATGTTATTTGCTTTAATACAATGACCCAAATACTTCATCTCTTCCAAACTTAATAAGAATTTCTTTCTACCTAGTTTACATATTTGATTAATTGATTCAATAGAGATATCTAGAATTTGTCTGCACCTAATGTACACTTTTGGTTTATTGAGTAAATTGAAAAGTCTAGGCCTTATGTGTTTAACTGGGATGGGGTGGACTCCCAACGTTACTATGAGAAGTACCACAGATAGAACACTGCCTTGGGAAACAACCAGGCTAAGGTCTATCACTACATCTGTTCATTGGGGATGGTGACTACTATATCTTTATGAAAATTATCTACACATATGTCAAGAGCAACCTGGAGGGTGTGGGAAATGAGATAGAAAGAAGAAGAGTTTTTCAGATTTTCTGTAGCAACACATAATTTTTCCCACATATTTTGAGTCACACAACTAACTGAATGTTATAACAAATAAAGGAGGAAGAGAAGAGGAAGAAGATGATGAAGAAGGAGGAGGAGGAAGAGGAGAAGAAGAAGATTTCAAAGGCTCTCCTCTGTGATGTTTAAAATCTAAATTGTGGTCACCTTAAATTAGAAGCTTCAGCACCAGTCTTTGGGCATTAAACATTTATTAAAGCATACAGGTATTCACAAGGAGTTCAGAGGGAAAAAAAAGTCCTACCTAGCCTAGAGTTCCAGCCTGGTTGGGTTCTTCCTGAAGTCCTCCTCCATGAGCCTGCTTTAATCAGGAACTCTCCAACAAGCTGATTGTGGAAGCTTTTTATAGGTCTGGAACAGAGGCAGTCCTTACACACTGCTTCAAGCTGATTGGTTGGCGTCATCCAAATCCATCGGTTTTGAAGGTAGTCTCAAGTTGAGTTCACAATCTAGCTTCTGAGAACAATACCTTCTTAAGGACTAGCCAGGTGTGATTACAATCCAGTTAACTTGAAGTAGGCTAATCAGCAGTCAATTACTCTCACTTGATTCAGTCAGTCTAGATTAATCTCCAGGTGGGTCCTTGAGTATCTGCTAAATCCCATTATTTCATCACACCTCCAACAAGGTATCTCCCATGCACATGTAAATATAGCATATAAAATTTTTATAAAAGGGGAAGGGTAAAGAATAAGCATTTCTATCGTTCATATTATATTCCAGTCACTTTGATAAGCATGTTAAAATATCATCTCATTTTATCTTCAGAACAACCATGAGAAAGATAGATGCTGTTATTATCCTCATTTTACATTTGAGGAAACTGAGCCACGACTTGTCCAGGATCACACAGCTTATAAGTATCTGAAAACAGATAAAGATAGGGTTGCAAACAAAAAAGAAAAAAGAGAAGAGTTATTGAGACATCTTATTTTTTTCTTAATGGAAAGAAAAGAACAGAAAGAAGGCCAGACAATCAGGAGACAACTTTGAAAGCTACAGACTAATTTTATTATATACTTTAAAAGAAAAACCAGCTTCATGTAAAATTCTCTTCTCCCTCTATACTATGTATATGCGAATGCGTTTATTTGGTGTTTGTTAAGTTCAGACCAAAATTTTCAAAAAAAATTTTTAAGATCCTAGGTATTTGAGTACAACTTTAGGGGAAGATGAGTTAACTAAGATAAAATAAGTGAAAAAAATATAACAAGAGGAGAGTTGTAGACTCATTGTTTTACATTTTTTTTTACTTTTTGCCAGGTTAAGATTGTCTTCACTATTATATTTGTAAAGTTCCTGGCATTTTGTAAGTGCTTAATAAATGCTTTTTCACTCCTTTCATTCACTTATTCCATTCATTCAGGCTTCTTCACTTGTGTCTTTCCAAGAGGCAGTGTCAGGGTCTACCTGCAGAAAGGTGCTATTTTTCCTTTGCCCAAATACTCTTCAACTCACTTTAGTACTTAGCCAAAATGCTTTGTCATCTTTTCATATGTAGATTCTCTGTCTTCTCAACTGGACTTCTCAAAGTTAGAAACTCTCTCTTCTAGCTCTTGGAGGAGTCTGTGACCCTCCCCTACCTATAGTGCCAGAACTACCAGTAAGCAAGTGAAATAGGCAATCAGACATTAATGGACCTTTTTCTTCACATGTCTTTGACACCATTGGAGCATGTGGGATGAACTTCAACCATGCCCTGGCCTCGACCAATAACCACATACTTTCTTCCTTCTAAATTGCACATTTCTTGTATGAAATCCTTTCCTGTAGTACTCCTTTATACCTTATTTTGTGTATATTGCAGCCTGCACACACATTGTGTTACTCAGAACTATAATAATTAATTTGAAATTGTAGATTCCCAATTAAAATGTGAAAAATTACTTACTTGCCTTTCTTTTTTTAAACTAATTTTTATTGATCTCTTCTGTGCCAGGAACTGTTCTAGGTGCTGGGAATGCTAAGACAATAACAAAGCATTCCCTACCCTTAAGGAGCTCGCATTATACTAGGGGAATGCAAATATATAGAGATATAGCTATATGCAGATAAAGAATGGAAAGTAATTTGTAAACAATTTTATTAATCTTTTTAAAACATAATTTCCTTTCCCACTGTATTCTTCTCTCCTCCCTCACCCAGAGATCTATTCCCTGTTTTAAAAAGAAAGAAAAATCAGTTCAACAAATCTAATCAACACATCACGCAAGTCCAATAGTACATGTTATTTTCTATACCCATAGTTCCCCACCTCTGCCAAGAAGGGAGCAAAGTATAATTCTCACATGTCTTCTAAGTTTGATCATTATAATGACACAATATTCTTTTACCTTTCATTAAATTAAAAATAAGTCGATCTCCAAGGGGAGATCTTTGGATTCATTTGTCCTTTTGTGAGCTCCTTAAAATACAAGAGCTGAAAGGGGCAGCTAAGTGGTGCAGTGGATAAAGCACCAGCCCTGGATTCAGGAAGACCTGAGTTCAAATCTGGCCTCAGACACTTGACACTTACTAGCTGTGCGTCCTTGGGCAAGTCACTCATTGCCCTGCCAAAAAAAATTAAATACAAGAGCTGCTTATGGAATCACGGATTTGTAGCTGGAATAGCCTATAGAAGCCATTGCATCTAAATCCATCATTTTACAGATGAGGAAATGGAGGAAGAGAGAGGTTTAGTGACTTGTCCAGAGTTGTGCAGCTAAGGAATATCTGAGGCAGGATCTGCACCCAGATCTTTCCGACTCTAAGTACGACCTTCTATCCACCATACTGCTTCAACACTATCAGTACCTATTTACTGACATGTATGTTTTATATATCCTTTCTCCAGTAGAATAGAATCTCATTGAGGGCAGAGATTACCTCAGTTTTGTCACTGAATCCCCAGTTCCAGGCATATGGTAAGCACTTAGTAAATGTCCACTGAATTGAACTGAATTATTATGGGGTCAAAGAAGGTAATTATACAAGTCTTTTCCTGCAAGGCTGGGTTGGATTGGATGTTCTCCAAGGAATTTACTGGGGAATTCTCTCTGCTTGTTCTGAAAAGGAATAGGTTTTCAAACTTAGCAAGCTTAGCATCCTCCAGAATTTAAACCTGAACCAACTCACACTAGGCCACCAAAGGAAAATTCATCTTAATTCTATTCAGATATATTTGACTAATATATTTGCCCCCACTTGACTTATCCCTAAACAAGTACCCTGACAAGAAAATAGTCCAAGTTTTAGAATTGGAAGGCACCTTAAAAATCATCACATTTAAAACCCTCATTTCACAGAAACAAAGGAATTAACTTATTTCCCAGGGTTCCACAGCCAGGAAGTGTATGAAATGGGACTTGAACCCATGCCTTCCAAACTCCAGGGCCTTACACCATGCAAAGACTCATATGTTTCTGTATCTCTCAAGTCTTGCACATGTCTAGCCAGAGTGGGGGTGGGGTGGGGAAGAGACAGGGAACATGGGATGACTGAGTAAGAGGAACCTAGAGAGAAGCATCCATTTGTCTTTTTTCACAGTCATGTATTCAGGTTATCAATGATCTGTTTGCTGAGACATCACTGTTTTTTGGAAACCTAGTAACTGTTATTTTCACCAGAGAGAAGACAGACTGTATCTATTGAATGGGCTCCATGCCAACCCAACGGGAAAGAGAAGAAAAGGTCAGACTGCCCCCTCTTTGTAATTAAAATAAATCATAATTTCAAAACCACAATGCTAAAGAAAATATGTAGTGTTAATAATAAGCTCATATTTAGAAAGAGCTTTAATGTTTCCAGAGTGCACAATTTACATTATCTCACTTGATTCTGACAACTCTCTGAGGCACTCTAGGTATGGAAGGGACTCTGAGTTTCTACATTTTGTAGATGGGGAAACTAGGACTCAAAGAGATTAGGCAATAAAACCAAGGCCTTAGGTCAGAGGTAGGATTTAAACCCACCTCTTTCCATTGCCCCATGCCACCATCTATTCACACATGTCAAAGGGCTACTTTGTTCCAAATAGATGATGAGATTGTTTTGAATGCAAGAAAACAAAGTTTTGGAACTACTAGTCACCCTGTATTCATATATTATATACTTAGATGTTCAGGCAGTTGTGAACAGGGATGTGGTATTTGTTGACTTGGAATTAAATGGGATTATAGTGAAAACCAATGAAAGTTAAATTTAGCTATAAGGGAAGGGAAAGCATAACTTCTGCTATTTAAGAAATGCCCAACAAAACAATAATAAAACAATACAGTGAGACTAAGTTGACATATTTATTAAGTACCTGCTATGTGAAAGGCATTGTGTTAGAAACTACAGTTAAGATCCAACCATTCTGGAGAGCAATTAGGAATTATGCCCAAAGGGCTATAAAGCTGTGTATACCCTTTGACCCAGCAATACCACTTTTGGGTCTTTTTCCCAAAGAGATCATGGAAAAGGCAAAGGGACCCACATGTACAAAAATATTTATAGCTGCTCTGTACGTGGTGGCAAGGAATTGGAAGTTGAGGGGATGCCCATCAATTGGGGAGTGGCTGGACAAATCGTGGTATATGAATACAATGGAATACTATTGTGCTGTAAGAAACGATGAGCTTGAGGAGTTCAGAGAAACCTGGAGGGTCTTGCGTGGGCTGATGATGAGTGAGATGAGCAGAACCAGAAGAACATTGTACACAGTATCATCAACATTGAGTGTTGATCTACTGTGATGGACTATATTCTTCTCACCAATGCAATGGTACAGAAGAGTTCCAGGGAACTCGGGATAGAAGAGGATCTCCAAATCCAGGAAAAAAAAACTGTGGAGTATAGATGCTGAATGAACCACACTATTTCTTTTGTTTGGTGCTGTTGTTTTTCTATTTTGAGGTTTTTTGTTATTGCTCTGATTTTTCTCTTTTAACATAACTAATGCAGAAATATTTTTAATGTTATCATGTATGTATATATATATATATATATATATATATATATATATATATATATATATATAACCTATATCAGATTACCTGCTGTCTAGGGGAGGGGGGAGGGAGTGGAGGGAGGGGAGGGAGGGAGAAAAATTTGAAATTGGAAAGGTTGTATAAACAAAAGTTGAGAACTATCTTTACATGTAACGGGAAAAAAATAAAATACTTTATTAAAAAGAAAAGAGGGGGGCAGCTAGATGGCGCAGTGGTTAAAGCACCGGCCCTGGATTCAGGAGTACCTGAGTTCAAATCCGGCCTCAGACACTTGACACTTACTAGCTGTGTGATCATGGGCAAGTCACTTAACCCCCATTGCCTAAAAAAAAAAAAAGAAAAAAAAGAAAAGAAACTACAGTTAAACAGACAAGAAAATATATTTTAAAATGCTCTAAATTAGGGGGAGCTAGATGGTTCAGTGGATAGAGCACTGGCCCTGGATTCAGGAGTACCTGAGTTCAAATCCGACCTCAGACAATTAACACTTACTAGCTGTGTGACCCTGGGCAAGTCACTTGACCCCAATTGCCTTACTAAAAAAAATAATAAAATAAAATAAAATAAAATGCTCTAAATCACTATTGATTAGAGAAATGCAAATTAAGATAACTCTGAGGTACCACCTCACACCTATAAGTTTGGCTAATATGAAAAACAAAAGAAAATAACAAATGTTAGAGGGGATGTGGGAAAATTGGGACACTGATGCATTGTTGATGGAATTGTGAACTGATCTAACCATTCTAAAGAACAATTTGGAACTATGCCCAAATTTCTGTAAAACTGTGCATACCCTTTGATCCAGAAATACCACTACTAGGTCTGTTCCCCAAAGATATTTTTTAAAGGAAAAGGACCTATATATACAAAAATATTTATATATATTTATATATATATATATATATATATATATATATATATATATAGCAACTCTTTGTAGTGGCAAAGAATTGGAAATTGAAAGGATTTCCATCGACTGAGGAATGGCTGAACAAGTTGTAGAATATGGTTATGATGGAATAGTATTGTGCTATTAGAAATCACAAACAGGATGGTTTCAGAAAAACCTGGGAAGACTTATATGAACTGATATAAAGTGAAGTGAAGAGAACCAGGAGAATGTTGTACAGAGTAACTGGAATATTGTATGATGATCAACTCTAAATCACTCAGCTGTTCTCAGCAATACAATGACCAGAAGGACTCATGATGGAAAATACTATCCATCTCCAGAGAAGAAACTGATGGAGTCTGAATGAAGATTGAAGCATAATTTTTTCACTTTATTTTTCTTGCCTTTTGTTTTTGCAACATTGTTAATATGGAAATATGTTTTTTCATGATTTCACATATATAATTGATATCACATTTGTTGCCTTCTCAAGAGTGGGGGAGGGGTGTGAGGGAAAAAATTCAGAACTCATTTTTTTAATGAATGTTAATCATGAATAATAGTTTAAATGACAAGAGAAAAGCCAGTCCTGCCCTCAGGGAGTCTTTTCTGTCTCCTTACCTCCACTTCTTAGCTTCTCTATCTTCCTTCAATACTCAGTTCAAATACCCCCTTCTGCAGGAGGTCTTTCCCAGCCCTACTCCTAACACCTCCACTGCCAGCACCTTCCCCTTTAATGATGGTTACCTTGTATCTATTTCATATATATGATGTATACAGTAAATCTATAGCTCTAGTGTTATCTCATCCATTAGAATGTGAGCTCCTTGCAAACAAGGACAGTTTACACTCTTTGTATTCCCAGCATTTGGCACAGTGCCTGGCACAAAGTAAATTAATAGATGTTTATTGATGTACTGAATTCTTATAAGTCATAAAACAAACATTTGCTAAGCATAGGCACTAAGGGAAATTCCAAAGCTAGATAAGCTATCACCCTGACATTTAGGAAGCATATAGTCATGTGGGGGAATAATATGAAAACTAGATAACTTTAATACATAATTTTACATGGCAAGTACCTTGGACAGTGAAGAGAGCTACAAGATTTTTGACATGCTAAGAAATCATACAGGAAACCAGCAGCTATGGTGGAAGGCATTCTCCCCCAGAAGATCTCATTCTATTCTTCATTGGTGCCTGTCTAGAGACATAGACAAGCAGTTTGACAAATTTGTGATATACAAAACTAGCAAAGAAATGTCAATGACCAATAAGGAAAAATATTGCTGAATGGGTGTGAAGTAGCTAAAAAGATTAATATGTCTGAATGCCAATTTAACTGCCAGCCTTGGATGGTGGGGCAGGGGGGGGGGGAATCCAAATGGATTGGCTTTGGCATGAAGAATGTGCTAGCTCAACTCCTTACAAATTATTTTGTTTAGAAAAAAACCTCTTTCCAATTGGACAGTGAATTTGTTGATTCTGAATCAAGTAAGCAATCTCAACACAAATGAAGCATATCTAGGGTGAAATGACAAGTTCTGTCCCAAAGTGCTGAAACTAAAAAGGCACTATCAGCATCTGAAGGCTCTTAGTTCCATAGGTACTTCACTGATATTATTGTCTTGTTAGTAATTACAGACATAGAGGTTCATGGAATGGTACCACCACAGGTGACCTTATGGATTATCTAGTGCAATTGCCTCACTGTACAGGTGAGTAAACTAAGGATTCAAGATGTTAAACAATTGCCCAAAGTCACACAACTAATTAGCTCCTGCTCATGGCAGCTTCTGTGTCCCTTACCCTAAATCCAATAGTATGCAGCTAGACAGTCTCTGCATCAGCATTTGTTCTAGGCAGGCTGCTTCATTTACTATCAGTCTGAGAAATCAGAATTATCAAGACAATTCTTCTGGAGTGTGATGACACATGATAGAAATAATGCCTTCTGAATTGAAACACCTGTGCCACTGCTCTCCTGGTAAAATATGAACAGTTTGAGATCTGACTATACAGGGTGCACTTACACATGCACAGAACATGTGCCGTTTATGAGGAGCAGAGATTTGAAGTCATTTGCCCAAGGTCATACAGAAAGTTAGTTCCAGAGCCATTTCCAAAGCCTTTTCTAGCCTCTTCTAGACCTCTTTTAACAAACTTCTACCTCTGTGCTCCTTCCTTTGGACATAGTTTTATTTAGCCCCTCCATTCAGATAATCCAAAATTCATATTTCTCCTCTAAGCTTCTACCCAGAATTCCTATCCCAAATTTACAATTGCCTCTTAGATATCTCTACCTGGATCCAATTCAACTGAATTCATCAAGCATTTCCTAAGCACCAGCTGTATACCAGGTAGCATGTAATACATTGAAGATTCAAAGACAAAACTGGAATGTCTCTGCTTTCAAGGAACAAATGTACTGCTGGGGGTGAGAACAAGGAGTGGTGAACAACACATACAAAATATATCTTTTTGTTCATGTGAAATATATATGTGTGTATATATACAAGATAAATGCAAAGTAATTTTGTGTGGATAGAGAGCATTAAAAAAATAAGGGCATCACTAAAGGCCTTATATAGACAGTAACATTTGAACTGATTATAAGTGATCTAAGGATTTCAAGAGGTAGAAGTAAGGAGGGAATACATTGCAGAGATGAAGATAGCCAGGGCAAAAGCATGGATGCTAGAGATGGAATATTGTCTATAGGGGAAACTATGTAGACCAGTCAGTTTGGAACAGAGTAGATCAGAATGAATAATATGAAATTGTTCTGGACAGATGGGTTAGGAGCCAGATTGTGAATGCTATTTGTATTTGTATTTTATTCAAGGTTCATAAAGCATTCTCCTCTCCAAAAGGCTTAGAGGTATTTTACTCAATCAACAAGCATTGATTAAGTGATTACAAAGTGCCAGGCACTGTGCTAAGTGCTTGTGTTACAAAAATGAATGAATGAATGAATGAATAAATAAATAAATAAATAAATATACTAGTGAATTAATTGATGGGTGGGTAGGTAGGTACATAGGATAGATAGATGATAGATAGATAGATAGATAGATAGATAGATAGATAGATAGATAGATAGACGGACACAAAAATAAATAAATAAATGGATGAATAAATGAGTGAAGGCAAAACCAGTCCCTATCCTCACAGAGCCTATATACTAAGGAGACAATGTGGAAATAAAAGGATACATATAACATCCATAGGAATATAGATTTAGAGTTGGAAAAGACTTTAGAGGTCATTGAGTCCATTCCTTCATGTTACAGATGTGGTAAATTCACAAACTTTTCTATCCAAACTGAACTATTCGCCACTCCCTAAGTATACCCTGTGATTTCCCACTTCTGTGTTTTTGCTCATATGATTTCCAGTGTATGCAATGCCTCCTACACAACATCTGTCTGCTGAAATCCTGCCCATTCTTCAAGGCTCATCTCAAATGTCATCCCCTCCAGCAGGTCTTCCCTGATACCTCCAGCCAGCAATTATAATTTCCTCTCCTGCCCTGACCTCATACCTTGTTTCTCATTCTTATCCCATATTCTCTTCTATGTCATCACTATTTGTCATCTCTGTTCTGTGGGTAGATTGAATCTTTTGATATCCTATGCTCCATTCAAACTAGACCATTCACCCTTCCCTGAATGCAGCCCATGCTTTCCCTCCTCTGGCCTTTGTCTGGACTACTCCCTATGCCTAGAAGCCCTCCCTCCATCATCCTCACCTGTTTAAATCTGAGCAATTCTCCAAAGCCAGATGGTGCTTATGATAATAAACACACATCAGCCAACTGGCCTAGAGAATTGAGCAATGCATCAGCAACTTTTAGGACTGCAAAATGGAAAAGAGAGCTCCGAATGACATCCCTTACTGTTTCCCCTTTTTTATTTGAACAAGGTGTGGAAGGGCTTGGGAAGAAGGGGAGGAGTGGTCAGGATAAAAGCTCCATTAGGTAAGATGTCATATTTGGGTTCAAAATCTTCTTTTCTTCTCATTTGAGCATGTCACCTGCTATCTCTCTCAAATAAAGCCTCAGTGCCATCTATCCCCAATGTAGCCAAAGACAAGCATCAGGGATACTTTGGAAAGAAAATGAAAGAACTTGAATTGGCTTGATAGACAACTAAAGCATGACAGTCTATCCATCAGAGCCAGGATCTAGCCATTTCAGGGCAGTTATTCTTGGCTTGAAGACACTAAATACTGTGTTACAAAAAACAAATGTACAAGGAAAGTCTATGGCACCATTACAGGAGAAAGAAAAGCAAACAATTTCTTGTGAGCAATATGAATTTACAAAGGAATATCACAATGCAACCTAAAGTGTATATTCCCTGTTGGTTGCTCTGTGTGTAATTATTATGATCAAGCCTCATAAATGTCTTTTGTTTTTTAAGCCCCACTCAGACCCCAATATTCACCCTCCTTCCCCTGCCATTGAATCCTTCCTTGTAACAAAGAAAAATAGCTAAGCAAAAATCAAACAAATAAAAAAACTCATCAGACATGCAATATCCTGAACCAAGGGTTCTCTTCCTCTCTACCAAGAAAATGTGTTTCATCATCTTTTCTCAAGGACCAATATTGATTGCAATTAATCAAAAATGTGTGGCCTTTGAGGGTTCTTTTTATTTACATTATTGTAATTGTGCATATTGTTCTCCTAATTCTGTTTTCTTCATTCCATGTCAGTTCAGGTCCTCCTCCATTTCTCTTAATTAAATTCAGCTCAACAAGCATTTATTAAGCACCTACTATGTGTCAGATACTGTGCTAAGTGCTAGGGATACAAATACAAAGATGAAATAGTCCTTGTCTTCCAAAAGTTTAGAACAATTAGAGTTAAAATGGTAGAAGGGGGAAGTGACAAATGTTGGAGAGGATGTAGAAAAATTGGGACACTAATTGTAAAATGATCCAATCATTATGGAGAGCCATCTAGAATTATACCTAAGGAGTTATTAAACTTCCTATGCCCTTTGACCCAGCAATACCACTACTAGGTCTATGTCTAAAGATGATTAGGGAAAAAGGAAAAGAACCTATATATTCTAAAATGTTTATAGCAGCTCTTTTTGTGGTGGCAAAGAACTGGAAATTGCAGGGATGCCTATCAATTGGGGAATGGCTGAACAAGTTGTAGTTTATGATTGTGATGGAATGTTACTATACCATAAGAAATGATGAACTCAATGATTTTAGGAAAACATGGAAATATTTGCACAAAATAACGAACAGCAAAATGAGCAGAACCATGGGAACATTGTATATAGTAATAGCAATATTGTTTTAAGAAAAACTGATAGAAGTATGTATAGAATAATTTTACAATATATGTACACACGTACACATATTTGTATATATACATATATACATACCTATTTGTGTCTGATGGTAGCCACCTCTAGGGTTGGTGGGGAAGAAAAAAAAAGAAATTTACATGATAATTGTGTTGTACAGGGTGGACCAAAAGTCATGATGTTTTAATGACTTTTTGAAAATTAATTTTTCTTTATTTTTTGCCATTTATGAGATTTGATCTCTTACATATAATGTAAATTCATTTCCTATATTTACTGTACATGATACTATGGTATTATAAATTAAAAACAAAAATAAAGGAGTTATTTGTGAGAAAAATGATGGCTTTTGGAATGCCCATAACACCCCCCCCCCTTCGAGGGGATTATATTAAGATTGATTGGATTGTGGATAAAGAACTGACCCTGGATTCAGGAGTACCTGAGTTCAAATCTGGCCTTGGACACTTGATACTTACTAGCTATGTGATGCTTGGCAAGTCACTTAACCCTCGTTGCCCTGGAAAAAAAAAAAAAAAGATTGATTGGATTGACTTTGCTGATTGACTCACTTGAAGTTGACTTGAATGAAACCACACCTACCTGAGACCCTGGCCCTCAGGGGGTGGGTTCTCTGACCTCAGCATGTTCTGCTCATGGACTGTCCTAAAGTCCAGTGAACCAATGGATTTGGCTGATGCTAGCCAATTTGCTTGGAGCAGTGTGTAGGGGCTGCCTCTAGTCTGGACCCAGAGGTAGTTTCCGCTCTCACAGGCATAGGAACTTCCTCTTTTTGGCCTGAGACTCCAAGGTAGTGAGGGGGCCTTGTTCTGACTCTTCTATCCTAGGTATGTAGGGCTTTTGAACTTTGTGACCTCCATGTGTTCTCACTTTACTAATATCTACTATACATTAATAAATGCTAAATGCCTAAAAACTGGTGCTAAAGCTTCTAACTTGTAAGTAGCAAATATATTAGAAACCCCAGCTAATTTTCCCCAAACCTGGGACAGAAATAAGGTGACCACATATAGTTTTACATGCAACATATTAGATATTGAAACCCCTTCCTGACTTTTGGCCCACCCTGTATACTTGAAAGGAATAGTAAGTTGTACATAGTAGATTTGTAGTTTCATGTACAATCATCTTTTTTGTACTGTGTTATGAAAATGCTTGCTTTATTCCATAAATTAAAAATTAAATAAAAATTTATACAGTTTATAAAGTTTTAAGTATATAAAATCTTAGTCAGGTTTTAACTTATTGAACTGCAAAACTCACTAAGGCTGTTGGAGCACACTATAGTCTACTGAATCGGATTTGCTAAGTGTAAAAGGAGAAAGGAAGGGGAGATTGCCTTAAGTGGATGTGGGAAAGGACTTATATCAAAGGGAAAAAAATAAAGGCTTATTTGAGAACAATTTGCATTAGATCCATAGGTCCTCTTGGAGGACTAATTTGGGCACTTAGACCTCTGCAAAGGAAATGATGGTTTCTTCCATTCCCTTGACCTTGAGAAGAGTTTGGTTCTGGCTCAGCTATAGGGTTCTAGGTTGAGGTAGGCTAAATGACCCTGGTCCCAAGAAAGCCCATCCAATCCCAGATATTAAGTTGTATAATGTAAGCATAGGCCTAACATTGTGCAAATGGGTCATCCATGCTGTTAACTTGCTGTGTGACCTTGGGCAAGTCATCATCTCTGAGCTTCAATTTCCACATCCCAAAATGGAAATAATGATACCTGTAATATTTTCCCAATATGGTTGTTTGGAGGATCAAATGAGACAATGTATATAAAGAGTTTTGTGTGTCTTAAAGCACTATAGAAATATCAATTATTACCAGGCAGCTGGGTAGCACAGTGGACAGAGCACTAGACCTGGAGACAGAAAAACCTGATTCCAAATCTAACCTAAGTTACATGCTAGCTGCCTGGCCTGTGCATGTCACTAAACATGTGTGCTGCCTTTCAGGGTTATTGTGAGGATCCAATGAGATAATACTTGAAAAAAGCTTTGCAAAACTTCAAGTGCTATGTAAATTCTAGCTATTATTATAATCATTATTAAGTGCCACCTTTCCCAAACTAAAGTATATTCAAAATATTAAAAATAAAATTAGTTTTTGATCATTTTAGGGGATCAAGTTTGGTACCAGCCCCAAGATGTCAGGTACAAAAGAACTATATAACAAACAAAAAAATTTAATAAAGAATTATATATCCCATGCCTACCCTACAGGATTGGTTCTCAAGCCTCAGCTTGAATTCAGACCTGGTTCGATTTCTCCAGGGCTTTCTGAATTGGTAATGAGAGAATCTTTCGTGCTATTTCTAGACCATAGCATATTCTTTTCACCAAATAGCATCCTCAGTTGGGGGTTCTTCTGAGATCATAATACCCCATCAATTGCCATCATACAGGGTATTCCAAAAGTATGTTTGTAGTTTTAAGCTTTAGCAAGGCTTGA
This sequence comes from Dromiciops gliroides, assembly GCF_019393635.1. Classification (NCBI taxonomy): domain Eukaryota; kingdom Metazoa; phylum Chordata; class Mammalia; order Microbiotheria; family Microbiotheriidae; genus Dromiciops; species Dromiciops gliroides. The sequence goes on from NC_057863.1 coordinate 41,933,600, forward strand.
AAAAAACAAATAATGTCTCATTCTCCTTGATTGCTCTGCAGCCTTTGACACTGTTGATCATTCTCTCCTACTAGATACTCTCTTCTCTCTAGGTCTCTGGGATAACATTATCTTAGTTTTCCTCCTATCTACCTGACTACTCCTCTGTCTCCTCTGATGAATCCTCCTTCAGATCATGCCTTCTAAAAACATATGTATCTTAGTGCTCTGTCCTGGGCCTTCTTATCTCCAGTTCCCATGAATTTCATTACCATCTCAATGATTCTCAGATCCACCTTTCCTGCCCCAATCTCTTGCTGACTATTAATCTGCATCTCTAAATGCTTTTAAGACATTTTTAACTAAATTAACTATGTTCAAAACAGAACTTACTATCTTCCTCCCCACCTACCTTCCCTATTACTGAGGAGTACAACACCATTCTCCTATTCTCCCAGGCTTGCAACTTAGGAGTTATCCTAGATGTCTCACTCTGTCACCCACCACATCCAAGCTATTGCCAAGGTCTGTCCATTTCACCTTTGCAACATCTCTTGATATTCCCATCTCTTGTCTGACACTCTAGTGTCACTTCATTACCTCATGCCTTGATTACTTGCCGACATACCTTGATGGGTCTGACTGCCTTAAGTTTCTCCCCACTCCAACTCCAATCAGTTACTAAAGTGATCTCCTTTAATGCTGTCCTGGTTGTAACACACACACACACACACACACAAATACACTCAATAATCTCTTAGAGGTTTCCTATTGCCTCTGAGACAAATACAAAATCCTGTTTGGCATTCATAGCCTATGATGACCTAGCCCCCTTGTACCTTTCCAATCTCCTTATACCTTACTCCCAGATACATACTCTTCTATCTGATAACACTGGAGTCCTGGCTATTCCATGAAGAAGACCCTTCATCTCTCAGCCCTGGACATTCTCTCTGACTGTCCCACATGGCCAGAATGGTCTCCCTCCACTCCAACTACTAACTTCCCTGGCTTCCTTTAAGCGCCCCTGCCAAAAATCCTACCTTCTACAGGAGCTGCCCTCAACCCCTCTTAATTCCAGTAACTTTCCTCTGGTAATTATTTCCTGTTTATCCAGTATAGACCCTGATTTATGTGTGGTTCATGTTGTCTTCCCCATTAAATTGTAAACTCCTTGAAGGAAGGAACTGTCTTTTGCATCTTTTTGTATCCCCAGCATTTAGCACAGTACCTGCCATATCATAGATACTTAATAAATTTGTATTTATTGATTTAAAAAGGAGAAGTTAGGGGCAGCTAGGTGGTGCAGTGGATAGAGCACTGGCCCTGGAGTCAGGAGGACCTGAGTTCAAATCCAGCCTCAGACACTTAACACTTACTAGCTGTGTGACCTTAGGCAAGTCACTTAACCCCAATTGCCTCACTAAAAAAAAAAAAAGGAGAAGTTAGAGAAACTTGCCACAGATAGGGGATGCCTTTTTCATTTGGACTTTTCATTAAACATTAAAGAATGTTTTAGGTAAATATAGGTCCCTTGGATTTATGCCTTGCTTTATGTCAATGTTCAACAGATTTTTAAAGTTATTGTTATAGTTTGACATGGCATAGAGTCTTATATGTTTATCAGGTGCAGCTTAGTAGAACCTTGCCTGTTTTGCTGCCTCAGTGAAGATCTCAACAGCTGGTATTTGCTTGGAGAAGCAAAAACTGAGATCATGACACTAGCTGGGATTCCTCTGGTATCCTATTAAACTCTTAGGGACAAGGAGTCATGCAAAAGGATAAGAGATAGGAGTTGTGTATATAATTGTTTTCTCTCATTTGGACTCCCAGGAGTAGAGAGATACGGAGCACTGACTGGAGAGCTTACATGATCTGGGACATCATGGTCTATCAGGAGTACATGCTACTAGATCTCCTAGTTACAACTGAACTAATAAACCAAAGTTTTCTTCAGATGTTGTTCCTGAGAAAGGCAGTATAAGCCTCGTCCCCATTTCTTGATGAATTGGCAATCTATATGCTTGGGTGCTCTGGAACTTGTCTGTCCAGATGGAAAAATCTGAGAAAGTAGCAAACATGGCATTTTTTTTTTGGTGAGGCAATTGGAATTAAGTGACTTGCTCAGGGTCACACAGCTAGTAAGTGTTAAGTGTCTTAGGCCAGATTTGAACTCCGGTCCTCCTGAATTCAGGGCTGGTGCTCTATCCACTGCGCCACCTAGCTGCCCCGCAAGATGACTCTTAAGGAAAGTTTTTTCATGATAGTGAGAGCATTATCAGAGATTAGCTTTGCACCTGGTGCCCCACATGTAAGTTTTAGATGGACTAGTCTCCTTCAGAAAGATTGCTCATAATTACATTGGAGGTAGCTTCCACATGAAATAGAAAGATACACTTGTAAGGAGATACCAGTAGAGAGGTGTAAGAAGGAAGTCAATGAGTGAATGATGTGGTGAGTGGATGAAGGGATTTCCACACCTTGTAAACATCCTCACCTACTAGTAAATTGCTGGAAGGGGAAAGAAGGGGAATCTCAGGCTAATGCCAAAGAAATCTAAAAGGTAGCGCCAACACATTACTCAGAGAAGATGCTTCCTTTCCCTCCCTCATCCTGGGCTGGCTTCCTTTTCCTTTGGGGAGGGAGGGTATTTCCTTCTTCTTCTTAGAGCCAACTAGATGGCTAGATCACTGGGTCTAGGATCAAGAAGTCCTGAGTCTGGCCTCAGACACACACTAGCTATGTGATCCTGGAAAAGTCACTTAACTTCTTCTGCCTTGGTTTCCTCAACAGTCAAAAAAGGAATAATAATACCACCTTCCTCAAAGGATTGTTGTGAGAATCAAACAAGATATTTGTAAAGCACAAAGCACATACCAAGCACTTAATAAATGTATGCTTCCTTTCTTCCTCTAACCTAATGGATGTCTTTATTAACTTCATCTCATTAACCTCTCTCTATTTATACTCTTGTAAATTAACTTTCAGCTGGCTAGTGAAGAAGATCATAGAACAATTGAGAAGTTTTATGATTTTCCCCAATGAGAAGAAATCCTTCCTCTACTACCTCCCTACACATGCATCTGTCAGAGTTTGGATGGGTCTCTCGTTCTTCCTAGACTGGCAGGTTTCTCCAACTTTTATCCATACCATTAGCATCGATCATACAACAATGATTAGTGGCCACTAATGTCTCTATATACCAATGGAAATAAGTGGTAGTGAAAGAAATAACAGAGGCATGGGGGTGGTAAAGGAGGGAAACAATCCATGGGTGGACATAAGCAGCATGGATGGCTGCCAAGTGAAATAGAGAACTGACTGCTCTAACCCCTTTCTCACCTGGAGAGAGTTCATGACAGGTGAGTCTTTATCCAACTCAGAATCATAGGATAAGGATTTTGTCTATAAGGGGATTTGGGGTCACTCCCCAAAAGTGGGATAGATTGCCATAATTCCCATTGGCTAAACCCTCTCTGGGCCCAGAATCAAAAATGTTAATAGCAGCCTCAGCTGCAACTTTCTCTCAAAGGAATATAAATCAGAGGCCAACTCTATTCTTGCCACTTCTCAATTATTTACAAAGCAATAAATTATTTAGATATATTAATGACATATTCATTGTGCCTTTTATACTTACCATACTAGTCTGGATCTCTCCTTTTCCCTTATCACTAGCTACTTCATATTATGCTTTTTGTGTATGTGTTGGGTCCCCGCTAATAAAATACGGTGTCCTTGAAGAGTAGAGCTGTGTCATTCTTGTCTCTGTAACCCCAGCACCTGCCACGATGTGCTTGCATTATGGTAGGTACTCAAAAATGCTTATTGAGTTGAATTGAATTAAATTTGGGAAGATATAACAGAGGGAACTTGTCCATTGGAAAGAAAGTTGTACTGCACAGTCTCTAATATACTTTTAAACTTTTATGGTCCATGGAAATGGCTGGCTCTTCATTTCCACTCATATAAAAATGTTTCCATGCCTATAAAGAGTCATGACAACAGCCTGGATGGTTAGAAGACTAGTGACTACCAAAACATGAGGGACAGAATACAGTACAAACCCTATCGGGGAGGGAAGAGGTTGGAGAAGGGAAGTAGATTAGGATCCATGTTAAGCTGAAAGTAGCATTAGATAAGCACTTACTGGAGGACTTTGATGATGCTCACCATTTTTTGGAAGTGAATCCCCAATGACAGTAAACAAGGACAAGGTCTTGCATAAAGCAGATGGTTGGCCAGATGGTAGATTGTTCCTTTTCTTTTCTGGAGTCTCATCTTTATAAAATATATGTGGTATGTAAGACTTTTTGGTCTAGTTTTAATTCTTGAGTCTTAAAAAGCAAATATTTCTGATGCTGATAATGCTTTCTTATCCCTGGCTCAAATCATGTACACATGTGGCCTAAAGCCTGCCCAACTCTGCCATTATCTTCATCTCCACAATTATCTGGAGGAGCCATAGTTTATATAATGGAAAGAGTGCTGGTCAGAGAGTTGAGAGACCTGGCTTCTAGTCCTGGCTCTAAGACCAACCCCTTTCACCTTTTCAAATATTCCAACTTCTCTGGACCTTGAATCATCATTGGTAAAATAAGTATTGAATTAGACAAACTATGAATTAATTTCAAACACTATGAATCAATTACTACGTAGGGTCTAATTAAATATGCTAAAATTAAAATACTTTAAAAATAATGACTAAAATGAGTGGGGGGAAAACAAATGGTATGAGTCTTGGATTCAGGAAAATCTGAGGCCAAATCCTGCCTTAGAACTTTAGTAGGTGCATGACCCTGGGCAACTCCTTTAACCTCTCTCAATCTGTTTCCTTATATGAAAAATGGGGTGAATAAATAATATCTACTTCAAAGGATTGAAGCACTCAGAAAACCTATAAATGCTGCCTCTGATAAAGAGTAGGGCAATTGAAAAATAGTCATAGAATGCCAGGAGATCACTACTATTTCATAGTATCATTGACTTGGATCATAGATTTGGAGTTTAAATGGATCTTGGAAGCCATTTAATCCAACCCATAATTTAAAGAGATGAGGCTACTAAGATTTAGGGAAGAAACAATTGCTTTGACTTTGATAACAGTGGTAAGCAAAGACTTGAATCAAGATCACCAAGAAAAGTCATAAGTCTTACATAGCAGTAACTATCTAAAGACTCAATATGTGAATGGTCAATCAATGCCCTTGAATTTCATGGGATGCTATAGAGCCTTGATTTTCACTGTACCCAAGTGTTTTGAGTGATCTTGGATCCTTTACCTCTCTGGGTTTTCATTTCTTTATTTGCAAAATGAAGGGGTGCACTTGATTATTTCTAATGTCCCTTCTAGTTCTTAAGTTTAAATTATATTATCCTTATTTTCCATGGTGCACAAAAATTAATGAAAAGTCAAGGGAAACAGCTAATATTTCTTGAGGGCATTCATATTTATACTGTGACATGCTCTTTGCCCTTTAATTATAGTCCACCTTTTTAATCCAATTTTGTGAAGTCAAATAAAGAATAAGCAAATACAGAACTACAACCATTAAGCCTGAGATAACACAGAATGGAATAACATGAAGTGAGCATTTTGTTCTGTACTCACTTCTACTCTTTACTATCTGTATAACCTTGCGGAATTCTATTCACCTCCTGGAGCCTCAAGTTTCCTCATCTGTAGAATGAAGGAGTGGACTACATGACCCATAATATCCCTTCCAGCTCTGTATCTGGGATCCTCTACTCTCTTTCTTGGGGATTCTCAGAGTTCTGATCCTTATGGTCAAAAAGCAAGTAAGGAAAGGAACTGGGATGGTTAAACTAGATGAGAGAGAGAAAGAGAGATGGTCGGGAAGGTAGTAGGAAAAGCAGATGAGTTCAATGTCAGGAACCTAAGGGATGAAAGAATATAAAAGTTACAAAGAGGACAAGGAGGATGAGGACTAAAGGAAGACCACTGATTTCAGCAAGTCATTGGTAACCCTGGAGAGAGATGTTTGAATAGGGGGGTGGAGACAGAAGCTAGATAACAAAGAATCAGGAAGTGATTAGATTTTTAAGAAAGTGGAGGCAGAAACTATAGACTATACTTTCTAGATGTTAGGCAATGAAAGGAAGGAGAGAAATGACCTATTATCTCTAGATAAGGAGGAGAATCAAGAGAAAGGATTTCCCTAGGACAGGAGAGACCTGAGTATGTTTGCAGACTGAGGTAAAGGGGGCAATGAAGCGACAATGATGAAAGACCCAAGGCAAGGGCACTTAAGTGGTACAGTGGATAAAGCACCAGCCCTGGATTCAGGAGGACCTGAGTTCAAATCTGGCCACAGACACTTGACACTTATTAGCTGTGTGACCCTGGGCAAGTCACTTAATCCTCATTGCCCTGAAAAAAAAAAACAAGGTAAAAAAGGCCATGATGAATGAATGAAGATCCTAGAAGAAATAGGGGAAAGGATCTAGGACACAGCTAGAGGAGTTATCCCTGGCAAGGATAAGGGCTATATCTCCTTCTGGATCAAAAGGGAAGGGAGACTACGGGGTAAAGATAGAGTGAAATTCTGAGGAATGGGGAAAAAGAATAGATACTCTTGAAGCTCTCATTAGTAAAAAAAAAAAAAAATCATTTGCCATGAGGCTGGGGACGATAACTGGAATTAATCCAATACTGAGGTAGAAAAGATTCAGAACTGTCACTATGAAGACTGGGATAGGGAGTGAATGAGATGAATACAAGAATTTGTTATGGGGGAAAACAGGGTAGGGGTTTGGAGTTCTTAGGAATTCCTCTTTAAAGAATTACACCCTCTTGCACACAAAAGCACTTAGAATAAGATGGTAGTTTTTTTAGGGGCAAGGGAAGGGAAGGAAGGGGAAGGGAAACTATGAAAGAAATCCTTGGACTTCTCATGGGGAGATAGGCACAAAGTACATGGCTCAGAGGTACCAATCTCCTCTCCTTGAGCAGGAGATTGGCAGGTACTTTTATAGGACTGATGGGGGGAGGGGTGACCATTTGACTGTGAAAAGTTCCTTTAGTGAGGGAAGACCATCCCCCACTGGTGGTAGCTGGGGGAATTGGGTGAGGGGTGGCTATGGATCTCTCAAGCCATCTCCCTCTTCAGGACACAAAGGCTGAAGCCACACCCAAACCTATCTCCCCAGGGGAGATCAGAATGAAGGGTGGAGATCCAGAAGCTAGCTGTTTGATCTGGTTCTGCTTATCTCTCTAGGTGTATCTGTCCTCTGGTTTAGTTTCTCAAGGAGAAGATTCCTTGGTGTGCCCCAGAGAATGGAGAAGGAGCAGAAACTATTATGATATAGTGAAAAGATGCATCAGATCTGAGTTAGAGTCCCAGTTCTTCTTAGGTACAAGACCTTCAATGAGTCACTTAAACTCTCCTAATTTGTTTTCACAACTGTAAAATATGTAGGGAGATAATAATACTTGAAAAATTAATTCCACAGGGTTGTTGTGAGTTAAAGTAGGGAAGATAGTCCATGTAAATGCAAACAGAAAATCCTAAATAGATGTCAGCAGCTATATATAGAAAGCATAGAGGGGGCAGCTAGATGACACAGTGGTTAAAGCACCGGCCCTGGATTCAGGAGTACCTGAGTTCAAATCCGGCCTCAGACACTTAACACTTACTAGCTGTGTGACCCTGGGCAAGTCACTTAACCCCCATTGCCCCACAAAAAAAAAATAGAAAGCATAGAATATCTTAAATGGATTCTTTCCTTTGTACAGAAGAATTCTGTATTTGCCTCAGTTTCCTCATCTGTAAAATGAGGATAAAAATAGCACCTACCTACAAGGTTTTTGTGAGGGTCAAATAAGATGATAATTAAAAAGCATTTAGCACAGTGTTTAGCACATGCTAAGTGCTATTTAAATGTTAGCTAGCAGTAGTAGTATAGACATTTGTGTGTTTTGAGTGTAAGATGCCTATTTACAAGACCACCAGTCAATATTTTTAAACATGCTAATTCTGTGTTGCCAAATGGCTGGCTTAGGAAGTCAGAGAAGCCACCAAAAATATACTGCTTCTCTTCAAAAAAAGGAATATCCAAGTTATTTTTCCCTTTTAGGGACTTAGCAAACAGTGCCCTTTTGTGTGAGTGGTATCAGATTGTTTACAATGATCCTCCCTAAAGTTTTTTCTCTTCTAGAGCCTGAACAAAACCTGGACCTAAGCAGGTATGGAATGAAGGGGAAACATGGACTATCTTTGAGCTTCTGGGAGAGCAAATTTTATTTTGAACTAAGTAAAAACGAAGCACAAGAAAATTAAGTTCTCTTTGAATCACAGGAAAAGAATGAAATGGAGCATATGCATGAATAGACTTGTTCTTCCATTTGTTAGTTTGATTTTTAACCCTGCGATAGATGGGAAACCAAGGCTAAGGCATTCAACTAAATTAAAAGAAAACAAGGAGGAAAAAAATCAACTCTCTTAGTAATTAACATTAAGGTTAGAAGAATGGGAGCAGCTAGGTGGTGCAGTGGATAGAGCACAAGCCCTGGAGTCAGGAGTACCTAGTTCAAATCCGGCCTGAGACACTTAACACTTACTAGCTGTGTGACCCTGGGCAAGTCACTTAACCCCAATTGCCTCACTAAAAAAAAAAAAAAAGGTTAGAAGAATGTCCTGAGACTATAGGGCACAAAAGAGTGCCCTATAGAAATAGAAAGCTGAACTACAAGCTAATTAGGCCATTAATCTTCTAACACTGAAAAAAATAGATGTACACAATAGCTACAAGTAATCTATCTCTCCAGCTTGGTATCACTAATGGTTTCCATAATGATCAAAATTCAATCTCTTTGACATTGGATTCATTTCATTCATGTTATCAAAGTGTTGACCTTAAGGATCCTATGTCCTAAAGAAAGATCCTCTAAAAGTATTCAAAAATTTCCTCTGACTGTGCTTACCCAAACAATTTGAAACAATACTTAACATTATATGGTGATATATGTATATACATATATGTGTATGTATAATTTTATTTGAGAGATAGAGGACATAATGGATAGGGTTCTAAATTTGGAATCAGCAAGACTAAGATTCATATCCTTCCTTAGTCTCTCGATGCCATTGATGACATTGTACAATTCACTTAACCACTCTGTGTTTCAGTTTTCTCATCTATAAAATGGAGGCTTGGACTTAATGACCTCAAATGTCCCTTATAGCTTTCGATCTGTAGTTCTTATAACAACCCTCCAAATCACAAAGTTTGAGTGTCGTGATTTCCATTTTACAAAGGAAGAAATTGATGATCAGAAAGATGATATGGTTTCTCCAAAGTCAAAGTCACGCAGCTAACATCTAAAGAGAAGAGGTGGTATTCAAATCCAGGTCCTCTGACTCCAGATCCAGATAACCTTCCACACTACCACCAGATGCCTCAGCACAGATGATTAAAGATTACTTGGTGCATAAGGACTCTGGGCAAAATGGTACATGGAAAGATTTGCTTTAGTTCAGAAGAGGCCCCAAGAAACAGAACAATTATGTTACTTCCTTGTCAGATTCCACATACATGCTTTTAAAAACAAACTGTACTTAGGGGCAGCTAGGTGGCACAGTGGATAAAGCACCATCCCTGGAGGACCTGAGTTCAAATCTGGTCTCAGACACTTGACACTTACTAGATGTGTGACCCTGGGCAAGTCACTTAACCCTCATTGCCCTGCCAAAAACCAACCAAACAAAAAACCTGTACTTAACAGACTTCAGTTTCCTATATGACGTTATTCTTTATCTATTCCTAGGATCATATATCTAGAGCCAAAAGGGACCTCAGAGACAATCTAGTCCAATTCTATGATTTTACAGTTAAGGAAACTAAGGCCAAGTCAGGTAAAGTGATTTGTCCAAGATCACACAGGTAGTGAATGCCAGAGGTGAGATTTGAATCAAAATCATCCAACTCCACACTCAATTATGTCATCAACACAATTTTAATGAAACCTGAGAAGACTTATATAAACTGATACAGAGTAAAGTGAGCAGAACCAGAAGAACAATTTATTCAGTAACAATAACATTGAAAATACAATGTTGAAAGACGTAAGAGCTCAGATCAATGTAGTGACCAACCAAAGGACTAATGAAGAAAAATACTACCCACTGCTTGAAAGAGAGTTGATGGATTCATGACAGAGAAAAAGTCATACATTTTTGGACATAGACAATGTGGGGGGTTCTTTTTCTTGATAATGCATATCTGTTACAATGGTCTTGTTTTTATTTTTTCAGTGGGGGTATAGAGAAAATCAATGCCTGCTGATTAAATTGTTTTTAAAAAAAGAACCTCAAATATTTATTAAATAGCACCAGAAGCATGGTGATTAGCACTATGTTTTCCATTTCATAAGATCTCATTTCTCTTAAATTCAGCTCCAAACATTGGCAAAGATTCATCCATAGGTAGTTAAGATTGTACTGACAACCAATCTTAACTGAAACTTTCAATGCCACCTCAGCCTATTGGCCCAATACTGGTCCAAGTCACAAAGAAGCTAATAGGTCCAGAAATAAATGCTGACATAGCTCTTACTGCAATGAAACTTCAGGCTATTGTCTAAAAATTTCTGTCCATTGCACTTATTTGTCTTGTTGACACTTGGCAATGGTTTATGTGTCGAGATCATGTGTTTCATTAGTTGGCTAGGGAAAATCTTATTCTCCCTAGACACATTTATCTTGTTTTTTCCTATCACTTTTCAGCTTCATGCTCAAAGCTTCTTTTTCTGCTGTCTAGATGAATGAAAATGAGTCCAGGATGCACTGAGGTGAATAATGCCTGAGATAAATGATAATTCAATGCCTCAGATGACTGTAAAATTCCATTGTTTGTGCTCTATTCCATCACAAAGCATTTTAGGAAAATGTATGGCAAACAGTTTAAAAGAACTCCAATATTTTATCACTTTAAAAAAATGGAAGGCCATGTAAGCAAGAGAGAGAGAGAGAGAGAGAATGGTGTGGAGTCAGGGACAAAAGATTGTTTTGCAAAGTTGACCAGACAGTTGCTGCCAAAGATTTTTATAACAATATAGCTATGAAAGGTAGAACAAGAACCTTCTGGTGATAATTCTTAAACACACTTTAGGTTAGGGCATTACAAAAGAAAAACTCCACTTCATTACTTACTATCAAGACATTATTTGCATATAGTGGATTTAATCCAATCAATATTGATCTTTGGGGAAAGTGAACATTTTAATTTGAGATTACCCCCCTAACAATAACTTCTTTTTTTGCAGGGCAATGAGGGTTAAGTGACTTGCACAGGGTCACACAGCTAGTAAGTGCGAAGTGTCTGAGGCTGGATTTGAACTCAGGTCCTCCTGAATCCAGGGCCAGTGCTTTATCCACTGCACCACCTAGCTGCCCCTCTGACAATAACTTCTAAAAACATTCATGCATCCACTCATTCATTCAACAATCACCTTTCATTTTTTGTATCTTTATGTTTACATTACCTTAATTTCCTAATATGTCCCTCTTTTCTTTCCATCTGGAGAGCCATTCCCTATAATGAAGAAAAAAAAACAGGAAAAGAATTCAGCACACTAACCAACAGATCAAACAAGCCTCACATTATATGTGATGCTCCACACCATAGTCTCCCACCTTTCAACCAGCATTTATTGAGTGTCTACTATGTCCTAGGCCTTTTATTAGTCACAGAAACCCTTACACAATTAGTTAAACCTTTAAGTCTTCCACTAATAAAAATGATCATTTGAAATGAGTGGTCTTGATTTTTTTTGAGATTAAAAAAAGCCCATAAGAGCCCTCTCATCATTTTTCCAATAGACTGACAATGGTTTCTATTCTTTAGTTGTTGCCTAATATATGTTGCTTCCAACCAGTCTTTTTGTCTTTCCCCTTAGTCCTGCTTTTCCTTCTTTCTTCTCTATTTCAGTTATGGCAGACCCAATAATCACTTATACTCAAAACATCAAAGGCATTTTTGATGCCTGCCCCTCCCTCACCTTTCACATCAATCATCCCTGAGTTATAAATAGGATTTTAATATCTGGGGCAATGGCTTAGGTGGAAGTGAACCTGGGAAGACAAAATGGGGAAAGTCTTAGAAATGGAGCAAGGTAGGGCCAAGCCAGGAAGGAATTCACCTGAGATGTGGAAAGGTCACACTGAACTCTGGAAAACACTGGACTTTACCTTCACATATCATAGGTGGTCCTCCTGTGGAGTAATTCATGGTTGTGCCTCCTACAGAATTTGTCCTGTTCCCCTAAAGTGCAACCAATGACTGAATATCTTTCTCCTCCATCTCCCAACTCCCTAAAGAGGTAGGGAAGGAAAGACACATCAGCCCTTTCCTTAACCATGGTATGAGGGGAGGTTATTCATCAGACAGGATGAACAGCTGATTCCATGCCCTAAGAAAAGGAATAAATATCATCTAGAAAAATCAATCCCTAAGTTTGTGCCCCTACATCCTCATCACCCTCAGTTCCTTCTCATTGTGCTCCATTTGACCACTTCCTGGTATTCTATGATAATCCCTTTTTTACTGAGGTGTTTTAGCTATAATGCTAATACTTTCTTTAAAAGTTTTTCTTTAAATCTTTCATTTCCCTTAGATGTTGGGAGCAGGACAGCATAGTTTTAGTAGCAAAAGCCTGTCTTGCCTGGGGCTTGCCAGGAACAAAGACAAAAAGTGCTTTACCATGATAATGGGTTTTATACCTTGGACAGCTCCCCTTCCCAACCTAGCTGATGAGGCAAATGGAGCTGTAAACTATGCATCAGCATCTTGAGGAACTTGACTTCAATATGGATAGATGAGAGTCCTGTTTTTAACATAAATTTTCTGAGACTTTGAATCCAAAAAGCTTTTCTATAAGATGTATGTGTAAATGATTTTTTTTTAAAATAGGCTGCTAGAAGAGAGTAGTGGAGAAAATAGTATTAAGGGTATTCACACAGAAGTTGGGGTCAAATAGCAGGAAACATACTAATAATTCCTTACAAGAGACTTGAGAACCTGGAGGCCAATTCCCTGGTGGCCTGACTGTTTCTACATATGATGTCAGTAAATAAGTTGTGACCACCCTGAGTGGGGGTGCCCCCTCTAATTTATGGTGCCTATGACAAAGTCCTGGTTGTTCCATCTTCATAACTCTGACAAGTGCTGTTGATTCTACATCTACAATATTTCTTCAATTGGTTTCTTCCTTTCTACTTCCATTGTTGTGCCCTAGAACAGGGCCCCATATTACCTCCCACCTGTAGCAATAGTAGAAATAGCCTACTAACTAGGGGCATACTGGTAAACAAAGCACAACACACTTAAATTTAATTTGCACCATTAGCTTTTTCTCCATCACTTTCTCAAGTCTAGACATTTGACAAAACAATAAATCAAGTCCTTATTTATAGCATTTTCTCATTTCCAATGTAAAAAATGTTCGTGATGAAAACTTAACAATCAACCCCCAAGATCTGACATGAGTACATCCCTACTACTACTTTATCACCCTTGTCATTGATGTCTTCCTTAAACATTTTCAACACTCTTTTTCACCTCTATTCTTTTGCACAATTTGTCCATATGCATGGAATGTACTCCCTCTCTTTTTCCATCTGTCGAATACTACCCATTCCCCAAACCCCAGCTAAATTGTCACCTCCTCCATGCAGTCTTACTTTAACCACTCAGTCAGATAAAAAACTTGTGTAGCCTTCCTCTAAACTTGCATAGCCCTTTCATAGAACCTCTCACAAAGACTCATATATTAGTTTATAGTTATTTGTCTGGGTATGTGTATGTTAAGGCATGGGGTTGGTATGAAGTGAGCCTTTAATATCTGACATCTTTGGGTTTTGGTCCTAGCTCAGCCACTTACACACTGAGTAAATCTGGATAATCACTTCACCTCTCTGAGCTTTATTTTCCACAATTGTAAAATAAGGAGATTGACTTAATGGTATCTGAGCCCCCTTCTAAATCTATGATTCTTTAATAAGGAGAAAATCCACCAGTTGATGCCAATGATTTGGACAATCTATGATTATGGAAGGAAGAAAATGTCCTTGAATACTCTCCCTGATTTTCCAAACCTGGATTTTTATGTAGACAAACCAGGGGCCCTCTCTTTTATACTGAATAGAAGAGATTGCCTAATATAGATTAGGAATTGAAGCTGCTTGGTCCATTAATGCTTTCTCTAGAAGCATTGGTTACATTACTAAGATTCCTTGCATTCTGTGTCTATCTCTAATACACCTAGTGGTCCTGCTCTCATTTATATCAGGCCTCCCTTTCACCCATGTAACTGACAACTTTTCCATAGCTAAGTTTTTTGTTTTATTTTGTTTTTTGTTTTGTTTGTTTGTTTTTGCAGCGCAATGAGGGTTAAGTGACTTGCCCAGGGTCACACAGCTAGTAAGTGTCAAGTGTCTTTGGCTGGATTTGAACTCAGGTCCTCCTGAATCTAGGGTTGGTGCTTTATCCACTGCACCACCTAGCTGCCCCCTTTTCCATAGCTAAGTAACCAATTTCACAAGTCACTGTGGCCAAAAGACAAAAATTTATTAACTGGTGGCCAGTCCCCTGGTGACAAGCTCTCCAAACTTCTCTAGGCTGGATTTTAGCCATAAATGCCCAGTCTGCCACTGACTCTGTACTTGACGTCTTTCCAGCATGGGAAGACCTGCCAGGAATAGGATTTCATTGGCACAGTGTTCAAGACCCCAGCATCACATCCAAGTCTCAGTGAGACACCATCAGATAAATGCATAGATTATATCTGGTAACAATAGATTTTCATGACTCATGGTACTATAAATGGGATCATAGAATCATGGTTGTGGGGCTAGAAGGGAAGTTAGAGACAATTTAATTCAACCCACCACCACTCACCACCATTTACAGGTCAAGAATAGAGGCCCAAAAAGGGCCTTACACAAGGTCACATGGGTAATATAGGGCAGAATGAGAATTTTAACCCAGATCCTTTGACTCCAAATACAGTGTTCTTTCCACTGCCTCTCCCCCAATTCTTATTTTACAGAGCAATAATTCTGATCCCACAGGGGTTAGGAAATTTACCTCAGTTCACACAGGTCACAAATGCCATAGGCATTATTTTAAGCTCCAATGCCATTACTCTTTCTGTTATAATAAATAGACTAGGATCATCCAAAATATGCATGGTGGCTGTATCTTGAGGCAAGGACTTGCAATTCCCATGTTTGCAATAGAGGGTGTCATACAGTATCACAAAATTACTTTTAGCAAGAGAACTAGGAATGCAGAAATGTGGAAGGATTCAGTTACTTTAAGGGTTTATATTCTAGGTGGATGCTTAAGTGAGATCCAAGAGGTAGAAACCAAGATATTCTAGGAATGATAGGGTATAAGATTAGAGGGTGAAAGAAATAAGACCCCTGAACATTACTGGTGAGCTTGGCTTTAAGGCACTGGTTTGGAATGTGGTAAGAAAACCATAGGAATCACCTGATAGTGAGTGGGACATAATGATAAGGCTGGTGAGAGGTGACCAACCTGGCGGCTGCTACCCTTAAGGAAACAGCCATAGAGTTGTGTCAGCATTTGGACTTTACACTTCAACTTAGCTACTTCTTACCTAAATGACCTCTTGAAAGTCACTTGACCTCTCTGAACCTCAATTTACTCATCCATAAGACAAAGGATTTGGCCTAGATGAATCCTCAAGTCACCCCTAGCTCTAAATTTATCACCTTGCCACCTCCCCATGTATAGTACACCAGCACAGAGTGAGCTGTAATGAAAAAACATTAGTCACTCACTATGAATTTATTAAGCACCTACTATGTACCAGGCAGAACTAGATTCTGAGCAGTACAGTGGCTTCTAAGATCCTTCTAGTTTCTGTTTTGGTCAGAAAATGGAGGTCAGGAAGAAAGAAGGTGACCTAAAACAATAAATATCATCATTGTCATGGGTTATAAGAGGCTGCACAATTCTGGTCTTGATTTTTCAGCCAGAAAGAGATGGGTCTAAGTTCTATATTAGATACATTCTGGTTGTGTGACTATGGGAAAGTCATAGATAATAATAATAACTAACATTTTGACCTTTATATAGTGCTTTAAGGTTTACAATACATTTTACACATTACCTCAGTTGATCTTCACAACAACTCTGTGAAGTAGATTTTATTATTATCCCCATTTTACAGATGAGGAAATTGAGACTGAGAGAAATTAAATGATGTACCCAAAGTGACACAACTACTTTCTGATGCAGTATTAAAACTAAGGTCTTCCCAGAGTCACGTGGCTAAATTAGTTAAGTGTCTAAGGAAGAATGGATATTTTCAGATCTTCCCGACTCCAAGTCCCACACTTTATCCCCTTTGCTACTGAGCTGCCATGATCATAGGAGTTTTGACCTAGATATGGAAGGGACCACAGTGGTCAATGTAGCCCAACATCTTCGTTTTACAAATGACGATACAGAGGACAAATAAATAAGGAGTATGATTTTTAACCCAGTTTTTCTGATTTGAGACAGTGCTTTGTCCATGGTACTGACACCATCTAGCTTTCTAGCATCCTGAGCGACTAAGATTTTTTTTTTAATCTTAAAGCACCAAATAAATGTTAGTTGTTTATTATCATAATTTTATTTCCAAATTCCAGAAGTGCCTGAGATACCAAGCAACAACAAGGCAATGCCAGAAAAGGATCCTAGTTAATGAATCTGTTGCACATAGCAGTTAAATTACAGGCAACCAGGCAGAAACAATAATGTAGAGCATACTTCTCAGTCAAAGGTCTGGCCTTTACAACTGAAAACAGAACATAAGGTAGGATAGTCTGGAAGGGGGTTTCTGGCTTGACTTCTTATGTGCTGGAGGGGAGATGAATGGACCCAAACAATAGAAAATTACTTTGTCTGTATGTTTGCTGTATCTGGGTTTAACATAGCAAATTTAGAAGTTTATTTCCATCAAATGTGATGATGAGAGATTTTTGACACACACCAAGGTATCAGCCCAGCCCCAGATACTACCTTTTCCAGGTCTAAGAGGTTTTTTGGCAGGAGGAAAGCTAGGCGGTGCAGTGGATAAAGCACCGGCCCTGGATTCAGGAGGACCTGAGTTCAAATCTGGCCTCAGACACTTTACACATACTAGCTGTGTGACCCTGAGCAAGTTACATAACCCTCATTGCCCCACAAAAAAAAACAAAACAAAACAAAACAAAAGGTGTTATGCCAGAAATCATCATTTCAGCAATCTCATACTGGAATCCTCTGAGACCATGAGCACGTTTCTTAACCTCCCTGGGCCTCAATTTTTTCCTCTTTAAAATGAGGGCTTAAGGGGCAGCTAGGTGGTGCAGTGGATAGAGCACCAGCCCTGGAGTCAGGAGTACCTCAGTTCAAATCTGGCCTCAGACACTTAACACTTACTAGCTGTGTGACCCTGGGCAAGTCACTTAACCCCAATTGCCTCACTAAAAAATAATAATAATAATAATAATTAAATGAGGGGTTAAGATTAGATGGCCTCTGTAGTCCCTTGAAGCTCTACATCTAGTTTTGTAATCTCCTGTAAAATGAGAGAATTGGGTCAGATGACCTCTAAAGTCCCACCTCTAAATCTATTCTTTTTAGAATGTGTAGAGACAATCTATGTCCCTTTGAACCTCCCTCTAAATCATCAATTAACCCAGGATCACAGAAGCTCAGAGCTGAAAGGAATCTCAGAGACATCTAGTCCAACCAATCCCTGAACAAGAATCCACTCTACCTTGTAACTGATAAGCAGTTATTCCAGCTTTGAACCTTTCCTGTGAAGGAGAACCCACTTCCTTCATTCCACTTTCAAACAACTAAAACAATTAGGAAGTGTTTCCTGATATTAAAACTAGATTTACCTCTCTGAAACCTCTGAATGCAGCCTCTAGTTCTGTCCTTTGAGACAAAACAGAACATGTCTAATCTGTCTTCCACAGGGCAGCTCTTCAAGTACTTGAAGGCAATTAATATGTCCTCCTGATCCTATAGTCTCTCAGGTTAAATGCTCCCAGTTCCTACAACTGATGTTCACATAGCACAGACTTAAGGCCCATCACCACCCTGGTTTCCCTTCCCTAGAAGGTCTCCCACTCAACAAATGCCCTTCCTAAAATGCAATGTGCCAAACTGAACACAATACTCGAATCCAGACATTAAAGAGGCACAAGAAGTTTGGGAGTGAGGGGGAGAGTTCATTGAGGTTTTTCTGAGTTAATCTCAAGTGATAAGAAGTTTCATTTTTTTTTAATTTTGTCTTTTTTGAAGATTCCAACTAATTACCCATTTTTAGTAAAATTTTCTCGATTGGCCCATTTAGGCATTCATGGATGCATCACAGGGACCCAGGATGGAAAGTCTCCAAAAGTGGAATGAAATAAACCAAATGAAATTGAGCTCAATTATGCATTAAAATGGGCTCATGAATACATAGTTCAAAAACATCACTAAATTATGCAAGGGATTGAGTTATTTTGCTGTTTCATTGTCAAATCCAAGATGTCTCAGGGATCCCGCCTGCAGGAACTTGTTAATAAATAGAGAAAAAAAGACAGGCTTCATTATTTTTGACATTGGTTATATTTCCCTTTTTATCCAGCCTAATTAAAGTTTAATGCACACAAACCTTGAAAAGTTTTGTCTGGTGACAAGTATTTGATAGCTTCATTTTAAACTATATTTGGAATTACTTAGTACCAGGGTAGCAGGAGTCCAGATGTTTAGGAGTATTCATTGTTGATTCAAACCATCATTATGTAAATGCTTCAATCAATCAATCAAAAATATTTCTTAAGCCTACTGTGTGCAGAGCACTGTTTTAGAGACTGGAGAGACAAAGGCAAAACCAAAATAGTCCCTGTCCTAATGGGGATTCTCTTCTATCAGGTGAGATAACATGTACATTAAAAGCATATAGGGGCAGCTAGGTGGTACAGTGGATAGAGCACCGGCCCTGAATTCAGGAGGACCTGAGTTCAAATCTGGCCTCAGACACTTAACACTTACTAGCTGTGTGACCCTGGGTAAGTCACTTAACCTCAATTGCCTCACCAAAAAAACAAAAACAAAAAAGCATATATAGAATAATATAAATTAATAAATACAAAATAATGAGGTCATTTGGGAGGGAATATATACATTTATGTATTTCTCTATTGTATTCCCCTAGAATGAGAATTCTTCAAGTGAAAGGACTGGTTTGGGAGTTTTTGCCATTATGCTACCAGTATAACATTTCTTTAAGACATTAAGGTTTATAGAGTACTTTTCCGTACAAATATTATCTCCTTTGATCCTCACAACAATGCTAGGAGGTAAGTGCTACTATTATTCCTATTTTATAGATAAGGAGACTGAGGCCAATAGAGATTAAGTGGCTTACTCAGTCACACAACTATTAAGGGTTTAAAGCAGCATTGAAAATCAGGTCAGTACCGCACTTGCTTCACTCTCTATTGCATCCCCAATGCACAAGGCTAACATTTAGGAGGGAAGGGGAGAGGGTCAGGAAAAACTTCATGTAGAAGGTAGTACTAGGGTCCCATCTTGACATAAAAGGAGAGAATGTTATGGAGCAGAAGTGAGATGGGAGTGATTCCTGGTGTGGGAGATTCCAGACCACTACAAAGGTACAAAGATGGGAGATGGAGTGTGTTGTGAGCAGACTATAGAGAAGGAAAACAAACATGGCTCAAACCTTTTTATGTCTCTGCCCCTCACCCAGCACTCAGCAGCGTCCTGCATACAGTGGTACCCAATAAGTACAATTATAATAGTTCACATTCATGCATGCTTTAAAGTCTGGAAAGATACATACTATTCCATGTGGTCCCCACAACATTCCTGTGAGCTAGATGCTATCATCATATCACCATCACCATCATCATCATTCCCATTTTACATATAAAGAAATTAAGGCTGGGAGTAATATACTCAAGGTGAGTTCATGTCATTTTAGGATCAGTTGTAGGAAGTGAGATGTTTAGACTGGAAGAGAAAAGTCATTTTAGGAGAGAGTCATTTTAGCCATCTTCAAAGACATGAAGGCGTGTCACATAGAAGCTTTCTTGGGTAGAAGTTATAAAAGTTGGGGCAGCTCAGTGGCGCAGTGGACAGAGCACTGGTCCTGGAGTCAGGAGGACCTGAGTTCAAATCCAGCCTCAGACACTTAACACTTACCAGCTGTGTGACCCTGGGCAAGTCACTTAACCCCAATTGCCTCACTAAAAAAAAAAGAAGAAGTTATAAAAGTTGATCACATATCAATTTGAAGTTAGGGAAAATATTTTCTAATTGAAGATGTCCCAAAGTGCTAAAGGATTCCTGTAGGAGAGGCCTTGAAATAGAAATTACATCATCACTTGGTAGAGATCATGTAATGGGGATTCTTGTTTAAGTACAGATGGGACTAGATAGTTGATGAAATCACATCTACCTTGGAGGTTCTTGGATTTTATAAGTGCCCAGAAATCTGACTGCCACGAGAACTAAAAAGTTTTCTTGGGGGAAAAAGCCCCTATTTACTGTCCCTTTAAAAAAATATCTTTTATTCAGGAAATTCAGTCAACAAAACTATAATTTCCTGCTCGTGCCTGATATTTTAGGCCATATCATCCTCCAATTTGTGTTGTTCGTGTTTGCTGCAGCCGGCTGAAGTAAGTATGCATAACTGATGTCCTCTGGGAGCTGCAAGGAAACCAGATGTGATTTTCCAAGGAGCAAAACACTGAATAAATAAAATTACCAAAGTATTTGCTGCCCTTGCTCCAGGTGTCATTCTATGATTTCTCCATTCAGGGCCCCCTCCCATTTTTTCACCTCTGAAAGAGCTCAAAATCATTTCAGTCACCTCTATTAGAAGCCTGACACTATACTGAAGTTACAAAACCCAAAAGAATTAGAAAAAATGAGGGACTGCCATTTCTATGAACTGGATAATCCATTTAAAAAGACATGGAATTTAATTTTCAGTCCCAAGGCTACCTACCAGGACTTGGGTTGAAAACAATAACTTCCAGTTCAATCACTTACTGGCTTTGAGACCCTGGACATGACATTCAACCTCTCTTAGACTCAACTTACTCATCTTTTAAATTATAATAATATCTACCTTGCAGGGTTTCTGTAAGTATCCAGAAGGATAATTTGTATAAAGAGCTTAACAAATGATCTATAGATAAGTAGACACATATGTATGTATATGTCTAGGTATGTATATGTCTCTGTGTATGATCAATGTGAGTTTTTGCTGTTATATAGTAGAGGGGAGCCTCATTCAGTTATAGGTTGGACTACTTGGCCTCTGAGGGCCCTTCTAACTCTGAAAGGTCAGGATTATATACAAAATAGCCATTATTTTATAAGCATGAAGAAACCTCAGTACTGGACTAAATCTGATTGCAATCTATGATCTAATTGAGAAATCCTAGCAAGTTGTCCAAACTTGCCCAGGGCCAAAAAGGTTTTAACTGTCCCAGGTAAAATTTGAACCCAAGCATTTCTAACTACAAGCTCTATCTCATCCATAATTTCATGTCACCTCTCCCGTTTTTGAGTCCTTTGTGATCCATTTAATATTTTCTTTGCTATAATTTTCTGAATTAAGAAGCATAATTATTATTATTCCCATTTTACAAAAGAGGCAACGAAGGCTTAACAAGATAGAATGACTTGCTTAGTTATTATTAGAATCATTAGTGAAGAGGGAAATTAGGTGATGCAGTGGATAAAGCACTGGTCCTGGATTCAGGAGGACCTGAGTTCAAATCTGTCCTCAGGCACTTGATCCTTACCAGCTGTGTGACCCTGGGCAAGTCACTTAACCAAAAGAAAAGAAATGAAAAAGAATCACTATTGAAGCCAGAATTCAGACCCAGATCCTTTGGCTCCAAATTCAATGCTCTTTCCATTACTCCATGCTGCCTTCCACATACAAAACAAACAATTGGGCAGTGTGGGACAGAGAAAGGGGTCAGAAAACCTGAGTTTTGGAGTTAAATGACCTGGGTGCAAATTCTGTTTCTAATGCTTTGTATTTGACTTTGGGAAAGTCACTTTACTCCCTTGGGCTTTCATTTCCTTGTCTATAAAATGAGGGATTCAAAATAGGCAGCCTAAGGGGTCCCTACCAACTCTAGATATACAATCTTAACATAGATAAATGGATGACATATGGGCATATAGAAAATGATAAATAAATTAATAGATGAAAGAGGACAGGAAAGGACAGGACAGTAGAGGACAGGAGGGAACAGGACAGGAGAGGTCAGGACAGGAGAGAAAAGGAGGGAATTAATTTATTAAGCACTTACTTTATATTAAGCACTATGAGAACAATGACTATTTTGCCTTTTCTAACTCAATAGTAAATCCCCAATCCACCTTATCAATAGTATAAAAGCAAAACCTGGATTTTTTTTTTACATAGAATCATAGGATCATTGACTTAGATCTTACAGGAATCTCAGAGTTGGATTAGCCCCACTCCATCTTGAAAATGAGAAAATTGAATCACAAAGAAGGGAAGTGTCTTTCTCAAGGTAACAGAGATAGTAAGTCATAGGAAACAAGTTCAAGGTCCACCCCCCCAACCTTGAGAAAGCCATTGACAATCAGTTCCTCCACTTGCTCTCTGAACTTGCTTCTAAACTCTCTTCAATATGACTTCTGACCTTAATATTCAACTAAAATGGGGGCAGCTAGGTGGCATGGTGGATAGAGCACTGGCTCTGGATCCAGGAGGACCTGCGTTCAAATCTGACCTCAGACACTTGACACTTACTAGCTGTATGACCCTGGGCAAGTCACTTAACCCCCACTGCCCTGCCCCCCCAAAAAAAATTCAACTAAAATTCTCTGCAAAGTTACCAATGATCTCTTACTTGAAAAAGCTAATGTCTTTTTTTTTAATCTCCATTCTTCTTGACCTGCAGCATTTGCCACCTCTTCCTACTGGATACTTCCTCTTCTCTGGGTTTTCATTACTCTACTCATTCCTTTTTTCTGTCTAATTGTTCTTTCTCTTCTGCTGGATCTTTATCCATGTCATACCAACAGATCTATCCTGGGCCCTCTTTTCTTTTCTCTCTCATTTAATGACTTCATTGATTCCCATTTGTTTAATTGCAATTTTTTCTTTAGAAAAATAATTCCCAGATTCTTTAACCAGCCTCAGTTTCTCACCTGGGCTCTAGTCCTGAATTACTAATTGCCTGTTTAGACCTTAGAATGAGATCCCATGGGCATCTCAGACTCAACATGTCCAAAGCAGAACTCACTATCTTCCTATTATCAAGGGACCCACCATTCTTCCAGTCACCCAGGTTCACCTTTGGCTGCCTATTTTTGAAGACTGTTTCTGCTCTCTGGACATCTTCATGCCATGCCACCTGCCTCCTGTCCTGCCCTTCAGCTTCTGCCTCCTGACCATTAAGAGTTCTCCATAATTAGATGAACCAATACTCATTACAATGCTGTTCTACACCCAGCTTCTTGCTATGATATAATTCTCTTTCCCTTTCTCCTCCCTATCCTCTTATCAGCACTAGCTTTAGGAATAATCATATCAACTCTCCATTCCTGAAAAAAAAAAACATGTTAATAAATTGCCTTAAGAGTCCTCTAACTATCCCTGTGACTTTACAATCCAAAACACCCCTTCCTCACCACCACTCCCTCATATGTGTTATCTTCCTGTGTTCAAATTTAAGATCTTTGAAAACACGGACTATCTTTCTTTTCAAGTTTATATCTTCAGTGCTTGGCACATAGCAAAAACTTAATAAATGCCTTTTCCATTTCCATTCATCCATTTATTTAGTTTCTGGCAAGAAGACTAAGTTTGTAGGCTGGGGCAATGTGGGGCTTTTGGTTTTTGTACTGTAGGGATCCTTTGTACTGGTTAAATTTCTCTAAGAAGTAATGTTCAATTAACTGTCTATTTTTGTCTACTCCCATTTTTCAGAGATGACAACTAATTTAAATAAGCTACTATAGAAGGCATATAGTGCTTTCACATCTTTATCCTTTCTTCTAACTTGCTATTTGCTTTGATCTTTGCTTTAACCAGTAAATGATTTGACTGAACACAGATAGCTGATTCTGAAATTACTGGTTTCTATAGACTTATGTCTCTTCTGCTAAAATATGGTCACTTTCATTTTAAAGATGTTATTTTAGCACTCTCCATACTCAACACTTTCAAATTCTTTACTTGAAGGAAATATATCACTCACTCGGTCAGTCAATGGCCATGTACTAAATGCTTGCTATGTGCCAGGGACTGTGCTAAATGCTAAAGATGCAAAGAAAAAAGCCAAAATAGTTCCTATTTTCATGGAGATCACATTCTAACACATAAACTGTGATACTTGTAAATAGAGGAAAAGTCCTTGACCTCCTTCATTTCTTGATCTCAAACCAAATTTTCCAACAGTTTTCTCCTATTGCCATTTTCATATCGAAGGCATCAAATAATAAAGTGCTGATAATTTGAAGGATCGTTTCAATTTCTTCTTGGTATATCTCTTCATTCTCTTCAATGGGCATCATCATGTGAAGGGCAGTTACCTCTTCGTTGTCTTGTTTGTTTACATTCAATGCAAGATTAGATGATTGATAACCTATGAAATAGTGATGTTGTTGAGCCACAGAGTCAGCAAAATCCTGGATTTAACTCCTACTTCTGGTGCTTATAACCTGGGTGACTTCTGAGCAAATTACTTTACCTCTCATTGACTCCAAGCAACTCTAAAGCGATAAGTTGTAGAACAGGTGATAGTCTGAGTTAGTTGAGGCAGTTTTCTCATTGGGAGCTCTCTATTCCCATGAAATAATAGGTCCAGTTCTAAATAATAATAATGGTGGTGGTGAGGATGAGGATGATGATGTCTTTGGGCACAGTATGAAGTCATTTTGCCACTGCATTTATGAAGGTGTGAACCATCCTTCCCTTTAGCTATAATATTTTACATCTTTTAATTCATTTCTTGTTTTCCAATTCAACATTTTTATTGATACTGTCGACATAGATGTAATTCAGTTCCTACGAGAGTGCATCAGTTCATTGGTTGTTAAACTAAGCCTGCATGTTAAGGGTACAAATAGTTAAACTGATGTTTTCAGGCAGTTGAAGAACTGTGTGACTCTTAGAACCTTCTGCTCACTTTACTCTCCAGGACCACCAGAAACTGAAGGAGAATATGGGATGTTGTATTTACTGGAGGAAGAAGAGCTAAATTTCTGTCCCAACTCAGCCCCTTATTTGGTTAGTGGTTTTAACTATCCTTTCACTTCTCTGAATCTTAGTTTTCCCATCAGATGAAAGCTGGGCTGCAATAGAAAGATGATCTCTAAGACTTACAGCTCTGAAATTCTTTGGTTTCATTCATCCACAGAGGACTTGGGGGCCATGTTGAATTTTTGTCCCTTTCATGGATTTCAATGGCCAAAAAAAGAGAGAACCTATTACTCTGGGACCAATCTTATTCACAATGAGCCTCTCCCAGAAGCACATACTTTCTGAATTAGAAGGGAGCCCTGTGGAGTACTAGTCCAGTCAATGGCCAAAAAAAAAGCAGCCCCTCTATAACATGCCTAGCAAGTTGTCATTAAGTCTCTGCTAGAAGTCCTCCATTGAGGGGGACCCTATTCCCTCCTGCTCCCAAGGAGACCTGCTCCACTCTAGAAGAGATCTCATTGTGAGGCATTTTTTCCTGACATCAAACCTAAATTTTTCACTCTCAACTTCCATCCTTTCTTAATTAAGTCTGGTTGTTGGGAAACAGTCAGCTGTCACCAGCACCATATTTAAAGTTTGCTACCACCCTGGTCATCACATGCCTGGACTATGGTAATAGCCTTCCATATCCCTGCCTCAAGTCTCTTCCCCTCTCCATTCAGTTATCAGTGATCTTTCTAAAACATTTATGACCATGTCACCACCACCATCTCCCCATTCAATAATTTCCAGTTGCTCCCTATTCCTTACAGAATCCAGTGTTCTTATGCTTTACTTCTTTTCACATGCTTTACAATCTGGTGTCATTAACAGCCTTGCTATTTTTCACACACAACACTCCATCTCCTGACTCTAGACATTTTCACTGACTGTCCCCTATGCCTGGTAATCTCCCCTTCAACATTTATATCTCCTGGTTTCTCTGGCTTCCTTCAAGTCTCAGCTAAAATCTCACCTTCTACAAGAAGCCTTTCCTTATCTGCCTTAATGCTAGAGCCTTACCTCTAAGACTATCTCAAATTCATTCTGTATTATATATCTTTTTATAAGTAGTTGTTTGTCTGTTGTCTCCCCCATTAAACTGTGTGATCCTTGACAGCAGGGACGTTTTTTGCCCTTTTTTCATATCCCTAACACTTAGAAGAGTGTCTGGCACATAGTAGATACTTAATTTGCCTTCTTGGTTTGGTAGAACCTACCTAAAGTTGTGTTGCAATGAAAATTTTTCTAATCCCTCTACTCCACAAAGTAATATTAAAGGAGCATGTTTGGGAGATTTTCATCAACACCACACCTAAGACCAAACTGAAGGTGAATTGGCAGATTTGGGTCATCAGACAATAGGTGATGGATAATTCCTTTGTAATAGACTTTGATAGATTACCATCTGTCACTGTCATCCACCAGCCAGAGACCTAATAATAGCTTCCAAAAGAAATACACATGGGAATGTCTTGCAAATCAAATATGATATCTTGACAGTAGGTGATATGCATTGGCCCGAACGTGACATACATCTAGAAGGACACCTGCCAAGTTCATCCATCTCCAGAAAGCTAAGAGAGACAAACATTTAAAATTAATGCCCCCCCCATGCATTTGGAAATGGAATTTCCAATGAATATGTAATTACCCACCAGGGTAATTCAAATTAGGAACTAGATGTTCTCTATCCCTCTTTGACCCACAGTTTTCTCATCCAAACAAAAAGAAAAGGAAGGTGTTAGATTAGATGACCTCAAAGGTTCCTACTGACCCTAAATCTATGATCTTAATTTTTCCCCAAGTCTATGGAAATTTTATTCCATATTCTATGATTCTATGATCTTAAGTGGGGAACTTCCAAAGAAATAAATTAGGAGTGGATTTTTGGTAAATACCATTAGGTACAATTTCAAAAAATGTCAGATGCTCTTTTAAAAAATTAAAAATGCCCTAGTTGTCATTTCTATCTACTAATAACAGAAATATCTTGGCACTAACAGTTAAGAGAAAATGTTCAGCAACGATGTCCTCTTTTATGTATATGATAGTGAATTTCTATGGTGTGTGAGGGGGGAGAGGAGAGAGATTAGATAAAGATCTAGTTCACCAAATTCCTTTTTATAGACACAGAAAGCAAGATAAAGACAGATTAAATGATTTAACCAATGTCACAAAGTTGAAGAGCTGGAACTAGATCCCAGGCTTCCTGAATGCCTTTGTTGCTAGTCTTTTTTTTAGCTTCTATTTCCTTTTCATCAACTTGGCTTTATTTCATACAACATGAAAATCTCATATAGCTTGAGGGAGGGAAATGCAGAACCAACATTTGTAAATTTTTAGTGTTGGAAGGATAAGCATTAAGTGTTCATCCACAAGCTGTTTTCATTAGGTTAGTAATTACCTTAATAACTGCATATCCCTATAGGCTTGGTGGCCTTTGGCCTTACCAGAGAGGCTGAAGTTGAGTGATCATTTGATTTCAAGAGTTCTGAGATATGGTAGGGCTAAAGTAAAAAAAATCTAGCACACAAAAGCTAGCATTCATATGCTGAAACCCTGGGATTTGGGGAAGGTAATGCCATCAGGCTACTTAAAGAGGGGTAAACCAGACCAGGTTGGAAATGGAGCTTGTCAAGACTCTGAGGGAAATTATTATTTCTCTCATCTTAATAACCATTTACTCTTGGAGAGATCCAGGATTTTTTTCCCTTCCTATTTCCTCATTCTCTACTCTAGGTCAAATCAACATCTGAAGGGCATTGCTGATAATGAGATTGGATTAATTTCTCAATCTTTTTCAGACCTAATCCAAGTAGGGAAGCACTATCTTTTATCTACATTCCCCTCTGGGGGTGGTCTGGGAGTAAAAGTGACATAATCAAAAGCATCCCTAGCCCCTCATTAGAATAGGTTCACCTCATTATAATAATCACTCTTCTCATTAGTTGTTAACCAGTCAGAGTTGATTGCCACCTGTTGAAAACAACCACTCTTCCAAGGACATTTTGAACATGTTAAGAGCCAATAAGCTGCCATGATGCTTCTTTTCGTTCATGAGGGACACCCAAATGACCATCCTTTTATTAATGACTTGCTAGCCATAATTAACAAAATGATTAATTTTCCAGAAATTATGTCTCTCAAACTTTCCATTCCTCACAACTTCCTTGCTGATCAGTATTGAGATTGGGCCTATGAGTGGCTGCTGCACTTACAACCTGGGCAATATAGGGAGATGTGGATTCCAAAATCAAACAAACCTGGACATGCCTTTTTCAAAGATCATAAAAACTGGCAACCATATAGCATCTTAATGTTTACATATCATTTTATAGACACTTCATCCTCACAACAACCTTGTGAGCTGTAAGTGACAAGTATTACTATCCCCCATTTTATAGGTAAGGCAACTGAGGTTGAGAGAGTCAAAATAGTTTGCCCAAGGTCACATAGTACATGGAAGAGCCAAGCTTCAAATCTTAGTATTTTTCTAACTTAAATTCTAGCACTTTACATTTTGCCACACTGTCTTTCTAAGATAGCAGGCAGATGTTAACTGTTACTATTGACTCTGCTCAATCTTTGTACTTAAACTGTGTTTGAAATGTCATTCTTTATATTTTCCTTTCAAAGAATAGTTTAACCAGTCAATTAAGAAGTATTTAAGGGGCAGCTAGGTGGTGCAGTGGATAAAGCACCAGCCCTGGATTCAAGAGGACCTGAGTTCAAATCCGGTCTCAGACACTTGACACTTACTAGCTGTGTGGCCCTGGGCAAGTCACTTAACCCTCATTGCCCTGCAAAAAAAGAAGTATTTAAGTGCCTACTGCATGTTAGGTATAGGAATACAAATACAAAAAATCAAAGTCCATGCAGAATAAATACAAGGTTGTTAGATCCAGAGTAGTTAAGAGGAAGAGCACTAAGTCTGGAAAAACTTGGTATAGGGAGTGCTTGAGATATATCTTGAAATAAATGAAGAATTGTATGAAGTAGAGGTGAAGAGGAAATTCATGCCAAGAAAGAGAGAAATTGAGCATACTTGGACCATGGAGTGTGGGAAAGAGTCATGTACAATGAGGCAGAAAGATGAGTTCACACTAGATTTTGAAATATTTAAAAAGTTAAACAAAGGATTTTATATTTGATCCTAGAGGCAATAGAGAGCCACTGGTGTTTGTTCAGTAAAGGATTAACATGGCCAGATGTTTGCTAAAAGAAAATCACTTTGAGAAGGAAGCACAGAAAAGCAGGGTAGCTTTGAAAATGATGTATTTATTACATAGTTTTCCAAAAAAAGTTAAACTGTTAAATAGAAATTCATGGTTTTACATTGAATCATCTTTTTATGTTGAGGGTGTGTACATGGAAATGGTCCCTTTTGGTCTTTCTGTATTTCATTTCAAAATGGAAACAATTTTGAAAGAAAATCACTTTTGTAATTGTGTTAGAGAGACATAAAATACAGAGCTCTATGAAGAATCCATTGCAATTGTCTAGGACAGCTGATTAAGGCCAGAAGTAATGTAGTAGCTGTAAAAGTAAAGATCAGATTTTGGATTCAAGAGATATTGTGGAGATAGAAACAGCAAGATTTGGCAACATATATGTAGAATGATGGAGAGAGAGGAGTCAAGGATAATGCAAAAGTTTCAAACCTGGAAAAATGGACTGGTGGTGCCTTATACAGAAACAAAGAAGTTTGATAAAGAGGTGGGGGGAGAGAGAATATAATGAGGTATTTTTGAACATGTTAAATTTGATATGCCTTGAATACCCAGTTTGAAATGTTCAAAAGGCAGTTGGTGATGTGGGACTAAAACTCAGGGAAGAGATTGGGGCTGGATTTATTGGTCAGTGAATCATGTTCATAGAGATAATAATGAAATTTATGAGAACTGATGAGACTACTGAGAGTGGAAACAGAGAAGGCTTAGGCTAGATCCTTAAGGAATACCCACTGTTAGGGGCATGATGTGGATGGTGAGCCTATAGAAGAATGGAGAAGGAGAAGTCAGACACTTAAAAGGAAAACCAGGAGAGATTGGTAAGGAGAGAATGGCATAATGAAAATCAAGAGAGAAGAGTATATTCAAAAGAACAGAGTGGTCAATCAATTAACAAGTATTTATTAAATGCTTACTATGTACCAAACATTGCATGTGCTGGGAATTATGATAATAATAATAATAAAATTTAAATAGCACCTATTATGTGCCAAGCACTATGCTAAGTGCTATATATATATATATATATAATATAATATAATTTGATCTTCACAACCCTGAAAGATAGATGCCATTTTTGTGGGGGGCAATGAGGGTTAATTGACTTGCCTAGGGTCACACAATTAGCAAGTGTCAAGTGTGTGAGGCCAGATTTGAACTCAGGTCCTCCTGAATCCAGGGCCAGTGCTTTATCCACTGCTCCACCTAGCTGCCCCAGTAGATGCTATTATTATCACCATTTTAGAGCAGAAGAAAGTGAGACAAACACAGGTTAAGTGACTTGCCCAAGGTTACATATCTAATAAGCATCTGAATCCAAATTGTAATTCAGGTCTTGCTGACTCCAAGTACAATGCTCTACCTAGCTAGCACAAAGAATAAAATAATTCCTACTTGGAAGGAATTTATATCCTTATGGGTGAGACAATAAGTATATATCAAAATATACGTGGCACAAATATAAAAATGAGAGATACAAATATATGCAACTGAATACAAGTTACTTTGGGAGAGAGGGCACTAGTATTTGGGGTAGGGGGCAGGAGGGAACCAGAAAAGACTTCATGCAGAAGATAGTGCTTGAACTGCCTCACAAAGGAAGAAAAGGCCTCTTTGTGATGAATTTAAGGAGGGAGTGAACAGCAAGTATTCAAGTCAGCCAATGAAAGGCATTGAAATGGGAGATGGGGTGTCATGTGTGAGGAACTTAGGGAAAGCCAGTTTGACTAATTTACAGAGTGAGAGGAAAGAGGAGGAATGTCCAACAAGACTGAAAAGATAGGCATGTCCCAAACTGTATAGGACTTTAAAAGCTAATCAAAAGAATTTCTATTTTATCCTGCAGGTAATAAGAGGCCACTGAAGTTATTTGAGAAGAAAAGTCAAGTTCGCTGTGTTCAAGTAAAGTCAATTGATCAGGGAGACCAATAAGGAGGCTGTTGCAATAAATAATCCAGGTCAGAGACCCATGAATCCCTGAACTATATTGGAAGTTATGTGATTAGAGGGAGGTGGTCAGGTGTAGATATGTTGTAAAGGTGGAAACAGCAAGATTTGCAATGAATTTGTGTATGTGTGGTGAGGGAGAATGAGGAGTCCAAGATCATACCATAGTTATGAACCAAGGAGTCTTAAAGGATAGCCTTTGACAAAAATGAGGAAGTTTAGAAGAGAGGACAGCTTAATGAGAAAGATAATGAATTCGGTTTGGGGCATGCTGAGTTTAAGATCTCTCTGAAGTTGAGTTTGAAATGTCCAATAGATGACAGGTAATGTGGGATGAAACCTCCAGAGAGCCATTCTATTTAGATAGACAGATTTGTGAATCATATGCACAAAAATTATAGTTAAACCCATGAGAGCTATTGAGAGAGAGAGAGAGAGAGTCAGAGAGACAGAGTCACACAGAGACACAGAAAGATAGAGACAGAGACAGAGAGCTACAGAGACAGAGACAGAAAGATAGAGAATAAAAGAGGGCATGGTATAGAACCTTGGAAAGCAAGGAAGTTTAAGAGACATGGTCAACACTAGTGAATGAAGGAGGTCAGAAAGAATGAGGATTGGGGCAGCTAGGTGGTGCAGTGGATAAAGCACTGGTCCTGGATTCAGGAGGACCTGAGTTCAAATCTGACCTCAGACACTTGACACTAGCTGTGTGATCCTGGGCAAGTCACTTAACCCTCATTGCCCTGCAAAAAAAAAAAAAAAAAAGGAAAGAAAGAAAGAATGAGGATCAAGAAAAGACTGTCAAAGTTGACAATTAATAGATAACTCATGACATCAGAGAAAGCATTTAAATAGAACAATGAGATCAGAAGCCATATTCTTGAGAGTTGAATAAGAGAAGAGTTTGTCTGAGGAGTTATGATAGCTTGAGGGCTTAGAAGGATTTAGTGAAGAGTGTTTAATATGGAGAAGACATGGGCATGTTTGAAAGCTATAGAAAAGTAATTGTAAGCCAGAAAGAGTTTGAAAATTAAAGTGAAATGGGAGGTGACTCAGGAGACATTCTGCTGGAGGAAACAGGAGAAGAGATGCAAAATATGTGAATAAGGGTTGACTTTAGCTAGAAGGGTCAACTCATTATCCCAGATTAGAGGAAAGGAGAGTATGACAGCTGTAATTTTTGAGATGAAGAAAAGAGGAGACAGGAAAGTTCATAATAAATGGCCTAATTTACTTATTAAAGTAAGAGACCAGGTCCTCAGGTGAGGTCAGAGGAGAGGGAGGTGGACAGCTTGAGAAGGGTAGAGAAGTAGTCAAATCTTGCTGCTTCTATCTCCACAATATCTCTTGAATCCAAAATCTTATCTTTTTTTTTTTTTTTTTTAGTGAGGCAGTTAGGGTTAAGTGACTTGCCCAGGGTCACACAGCTAGTAAGTGTTAAGTGTCTGAGACTGGATTTGAACTCAGGTACTCCTGACTCCAGGGCTGGTGCTCTATCCACTGCGCCACCTAGCTGCCCCTCAAAATCTTATCTTTATTTATACAGCTTAAGGATGGTTAATTAAGAAGTAATAAAAGGATTGTCTGTGGCAATGATGTCCCAATTGGTACTAGTCAATGTAAATTTGTAGTGTACCCAATCAGTATGATTGCCTCTAGATCCATTCAGTCAGAAGTATGTAAATAGGAGTGGAAGAGGCTGATGGTAGAATAATCAGAGTTGGAGTTTTGGAAAATTGTCAGAACATGGTGATAACTAATTCAAGAATACAGTGTGCTGAACTGGTTGACTATAGGGTCAAGATGTGTATAATAGGACTAACATCTACCAGTGTTTCCCCACAACATGGGCTAGGCCCAAGCCCCTCCTCCTTCCCACTGTGGCAGGGGAAACAAAGTTATCACCATCACTTGACTGGCTCCAGCTTCCCTGACACAGCTTCCTGGTCACTGTAGGGGATAAAATACCTAAGCCATGTAAAATCTGAGAGCCTCTGGCTTGGAGGATTTCTGAAGACCACATAAGTCAGCATATCCTTTACCATGTCCTACCCTGATGACCAAATAGATTACCACATGAAGATGAGGTGGTCTCTTCCAGAGAGGTGTCACTATATCTTCAGTGTGTATTCTCCTTAGGTGAGGGTGAAGTAAACTTTCTTTTGTTGATGGTTCAATAATTTTTGAGGGCTTCCTTTCATCATAACTTTAAACATGAACTGAATATGCTAAAATTAGAGCCACTTCCAAAAAATTGGGAAGAGAGAAAAGTAAACTTAGATCAAAACAATTGTAGTAGGCTTCCGCCAGTCGCAGATGACCATGGATCAGCTCCTTGAAGAGCCACAGGCCACAATGTGGCTGTGCAGTCTGATACGGGAGCCGCAGCTCCTGCCGCAATGAGGACATCAGAAAAGTGCGCTCTCTGTTGCCCATCGGTTCCTGCATCTCATTCGTTTTTATTCTTCCAGAGCTTGGAGGCCCATCTCAGCTGCTCCTGAGTACTGAACTCCATCAGGCGCGGTCCTTGGCCATCTCCTCCCGGATGTCTATTCCCAGAGCCCTCAAGTCTCTCTTATATACATCTCTGTAGCCATGCTGGGGGTGTCCAGCAGGTCTTTGGCCTGAGGCTAACTCGCCATAGAATAGGTCTTTAGGAATGTGCCCGTCTTGCATGTGGTGCACATGACCGAGCCAGAGCAGCCGTCTTTGTTTCAGTAACGTGTAGATGCTCTGAAGTTGCGCACGTTGGAGCACTTCTGTGTTGGTGATCCTATCTGACCAAGATATGCCAAGGATGCACCGAAGGCAGCATATGTGGAAGCTGTTAAGCTTCTTCTCTTGTCTAGTGTATGTAGTCCATGTTTCGCTGCCATAGAATAAGGTACTCAGGACGCATGCTCTATAGATGGCAAATTTGGTTCATCTTGTCAGTTTACTGTTTGCCCAGACATGCTTGGCAAGCTTAGACATGCTTGAAGTAGCTTTCCCAATCCTCTGATTGATCTCAGAATCAAGTGACAAATTGTCACTGACAATAGAGCCAAGATACAAGAATTGGCTTATGACATCCAACTGGTAGCTACCGATGTGTATCAATGGAGGCGACATGGCAGTCTGACACATGACTTTCATCATGTGTCATATCGATATGATTTTCTCGCTTCGCCAACTGCAAGAAAAGTGCAGAGAACCAAGAAAACCCCTCTTCATTGCCTTCATAGACCTGACCAAAGTGTTTGATATGGTTAACAGAGAAGGTCTTTTCGAAATTCTCTCAAGAATTGGTTGCCCTCCTAAACGCCATAGCCTGATTCGCTCCTTTCATTGCCAACATGCAGGGTGTCGTACAGTTCGAAGGCAACACCTCTGAAGCATTCAGCATAAACAGTGGAGTCAAGCAAGGATGCATGCTTGCTCCCACGGTGTTTGGAATTTTCTTCTCCATGCTGTTATGTCATGCTTTTGGTTCATCAACTGATGGCATCTATCTGCATTCCCGTTGGACGGAGGCCTGTTTAATGTTTCATGTCTGAGATCCAAAACCAGAGTGAGAGGTAGCACCCTTAGAGACCTACTTTTCCCCGATGATGTTGCACTTGCCTGTCACTCAGAGTGAGAATTGCAGACCTTGATGGATCGCTTCTCCCAAGCTTGCATGGACTTTGGCCTAACCATTAATCTTAAAAACAATTGTAATACCCTGAGAAAGTAGTAAGGAGTGGAAGGATTGGAGGTCACCATTAGAGTAAAGAATACGGTTGGTAAAGGGGAGGCATAGAAAGAAATAGAGTAATGGGATATTATGCTCAGATAGAATGTCACAGATTTTAGTCAAGGAAATGGAACTCAAATGGTTAATGGTGAGACCCAAAGTGTGATCACTTCTGTCTGTGATTAAGATGGAGTGGAGAAGTAGGTCGTGATATTTAAGAAGGCTGGGGTTTGAGGGAACATCAGTATGATTATTTAATTCCCCTGGTATAAGGGCAGGATCTGAGGTAAAGAGAAAGGCTTGGTTCTGAACTCCTTGATACAGAAGGGAGAATGACTTGGGAGTCAACAGACAATACCCACCATAATCTGATTATGCTTTTAAAAGTTTAACAACAACAATAATATCTGATATGTCCAGAATGCTATAGGTTTTTTTTAAAAAGATGGCCATTAAATAAATGACTAGATGTGAAATCAACTAAAAACATTGAGATGCAAAAATGATTTCATTATCATTAATTTTACGTGACTTTAGCTTCAGTGACATATAATAGCACACCCCTCCCCCACAAACAAAAATGTGATCTCTAAGGTAATTTTCAACAATTAAATGTTGTTAGCACATGGGCTTATATGTGGAGTAAAAATGATTATTATATTAAAATGAAAATGGGAAACACTGATGCTCACATTTTAAAATATTCAAACTAATTTTTCCTCCCTTCCTACACCCAGAGAATGAAAAATCTTTTGTTATGAAGACCACAAAGGAAAATATGATTTCATGTTCGTTATCATCTTGGGTTCCCAAACTGCTATAAAACACTCATTCTAAGGAAATGAAGGGGGAAGGAAAAGGTTTTGCCCTGGGGACAAAATGCACAACCATGTAAATGGGATAAATTCACCAGGGTGAGTGAAAGTAAGTATTATAATACTTAGGAAGATATCATTTACTAATTACTGAGTCACAAGGGAAGGAGGAGAGGAAGAAGGGAAGGAGTATAAGTGTATACATGTTAGAAATAGGGTCAAGTATTTACTACAATGAAGCATTTATTTGGCATAATCCACCTTGAGTTTACATCCTTTTGTATATGTCTGTGTCCTTTCACTCTTTCACTAAAGTCAAGGTAGCTAGGAGAGTCCCCTGCCCCTAGCCTGAAGTTAGGAAGACTTTCTGTGAGTTCAAATCTGATGTCAGATACTTTACTAACTCTGTGACTCTGGCAATTCACTTAACCCTGTTCTTCATCTATAAAATAAGCTAGAGAGCAAATGTCAGACCACTCCAGTATCTTCACCAAGAAAACCCTGAATGGGATCACAGAGAGTCAGACATACCTGAAAAGAAAAGACTGAACAACAAAGTCAGTCAATTAAATCACATTCCCTCAAACAAACAAAAAAGACATTCCCCATAGAAAAAGCCTTGGAACATCAGAATCTGGTTCATTTTGCTTCCAAAAATAAGCTCTTAGTTCTCCAGCAATTACTAAGACTAAGAAGACATCTATTAGAGGATGAGTTTATTTAGCCTGAAAAAAATTCAGAATAGCAGATGCAGAAGGCCCTTGGACATAAGGAAAATGGCCTTCCCTTTCCAGTGACCATTGCATAAGGATACCAAGAAAAATATCAAAAGTAAAAATATCTGACATTGACATAGCACTTAAAGATTTGTAAATCAGCTTCCACACATGGTCACATCTAGTCCATAACTCTGAGTGTGGTATTATTATTACTTTCATTTATAGATGAAGAATGCAGCTTAAAAAGATCAAGTGACTTGTCCAGGGTCAAGAAGCTACTAAAGTGACCGAGGGAGTATTTGATTCTTGAATTTCCTGACTGCTGCGGTCCTATGCTAGGAAGGAAGGAGTTGACCCATGATAACTAAACTTGCAAGAGATTGATTTCTACATGGGAATGCTAAGTTATTCATGTACAGTGGGAGTTCTGTATCTCAGTTTGCTCATCTGTACAACAGGTGAATTGAGCTTTCAGCTGTTTATCTATGAAGATCCTACAATATCATGCTTCTTTTGATGAAAACATTCATTCAAAAGGCTAACTTATGATCTGATGTTTGTTGGGTGAACAAAGTATCCAAAGGAAAGAAATTAGGTGTTATCAAGAAAATATCCATGTCCAGGTATGTTGAATCACCTGGGTCCAAATTGGGGGGGGGGCGCTATTTCTGGCTAGAGAACTGAAATCAAAATACCTGCTCCCTGTTATTCTCCATGAACCAGTTCCTGATTTCCCCAGCTGCTGATACCTTCTATACTCCATCCTAAATTGCCCTATATCCTTTTTAAGGCATATTTTCAACATGCATGTTGTCTCTCCTGAGGCTCCTTAAGGGCAGGTGCTGTTTCACCTTTGTCTTTGCATCTTCAGTGTTTAGCATAATGCCTGGCACATAGCAGGCACTTAATAGGTGCCTATTGGCACACTGATTAATGTTGGAGTTAGAATGTTGGAGAAACATGAATTCTTACTGTCCAACTGTCCTTTTTCAACATTCCTTTTCAAGCCACCCAATGGTTCTGTAATTAGTTCTTGATAACACATAAAAATTTCCCAAATTGCATTATGTTTTTCTTACTTAACGTTTAGTTTGGTTGTTCCCCCATCATTTTATGTTCATTGGCAAATAACCTTCAGAAAACAGTGGAGAGAAGTTTCTTAAGGAGAGGTAACTCATTCATTGGGCATGGATTCTTCACTGAATCACAAGTTGGAAGGGATCTTAGAGGCTCTCCATCCCAATCCATAACTGGACAAGAATGCCTTCTACAGCTTTCTGTGCCTAGCACATAATAAGTTTTTTTGTTTTGTTTTGTTTTGTTTTTAGTGAGGCAATTGGGGTTAAGTGACTTGCCCAGAGTCACACAGCTAGTAAGTGTTAAGTGTCTGAGGCCAGATTTGAACTCAAGTACTCCTGAATCCAGGGTTGGTGCTCTATCCACTGTGCCACCTAGCTGCCCCATATAATAGGTTTTTTAAATTAAAGTTTGTTGAATGAAATTTCCCAACAAATGTTCACAATAGCTAATAAAAGCCAACATTTATATACTGCTTACTATGTGCCAGGAACTGTGCTAAGCACTTTACAATTATAACTAATTTTATCCTCACAACCTCTAACCCTGGAAGATGGGTACTATTATTATCCCCATTTTACAGATTAGGAAACTGAGGCAAACAACGCTTAAGTGATTTGCCCAGGGTCACAAAGCTAGTGAGTGTCTGAGACTGATTTGAACCCAGGTCTTCCCTATACCAGGCCTGGCATTCAATCCACTGTGCCTCTATCTAGGCATCACACAAAGACCTTTACTAAGAGAGCACCTACTACCTTCAAAAGCAGCCCAGCCACTTTGTCATAGCTCTAGTTTTTAAGAAATATCCCCTGACATAAATTGAAATAGATGTCTTTGCATCCTCCATCCAATTATTGCTCCTAGTTCTTAGTTCTGCCCTCTGAGGCCAAGCAGAGCAAGATTAATCCTCTTTCACATGACAGTTCTTGTGCCTTGTGCCTGGAACACAGTAAGTGCTTAATAAATGCTTGTCTGACTAAGAGTAGTTTATGTTTGATGGTCCACAGCTCTTTAGAGATTGATCAAGGGGGCAACTTGGTGGCTCAGGGGATAGAGCACCGGCCCTCAAACATTTGACACTTACTAGCTGTATGACCCTGGGCAAGTCACTTAACCTTCATTGCCCCCCCCCCAAAAAAAGAGATTGATCAAAACAACTAACATTGTTGGCTTTGGATATCTTTTCTAAGAAACAAATTTCCACCCCCCACCCCCATCGAGAAAAAAAAAAACCTATTATATAGTTATGGTCTTAGTTAGAAATAACTTGCCAATATTTCTTACTTTTTTTTCAAATAAAGTGATATTTTGGCAGCTTCTATTCATACACTGTTATGAAAAATGTCCATCCAGATATTTAATTTCTGCGTCATCATTACTTAATGCTTTAGCATTTCAAAATAGTTAGGTTTGCCATGTTTGTGTCCACAATTAAAATATGGAAGGATTGGATGGCAATTTGGAAGTGTTCACCTAATCTGCGCCTACTGCACAATCCAAGTTAAAAAAAATAATACAACTGAAAACAAAATGTAAAATTATAAATGGATGTTTGACTTAAAAGCTTTAGATTAATGGTACCTGAGAAATATCCTAACATAATGGACATAATGAAAAAAGAAAGTTTTCAAGAATGAGGTTTAGATAATTTAACGGGGAAGCTAGGTGGTACAATGCATAAAGCACTGACCCTGGATTCAGGAAGACCTGAGTTCAAGTCCAGCCTCAGACACTTGACACTTACTAGCTGTATGACACTGGGCAAGTCACTTAACTCTCATTGCCTTGCCAAAAAAATTTTTTAAAACAACAACAACAAAATGAGTTTAGAAAGGTTTAGATCATTTAAAATGAAATGTATTAAATAAGCTAAGAAAAGAATGAAATGAAACACCATCCAAAAACATGATCTGTAGATGGATTTCTCCAGCTAAAGAAAAGAAGGAAATTCATGAAACTGGAATAAAAACTGACATGATCCTTGGGTCACAGACTTTCATGACACAAGGGCCTCATATGCACTTTGGGAAATTTTTCACTTTCTTGAATCAAAGCCCCCACTCAGGAAACCTAGTGTAATATATAACTAGGGCAACTCCAAACCTGGATCCACTCCTGCAAGAATGCAGTTTAAAATATTATAGAAGAAAAATACATTTAACTAAGAAGGGGAGGAAAAGAAAACAGAATGCCTCATAAGAGTAGTCATTAGTCCTAAAGATGTAAATAAATCCCCAGATTTACGAACAGTTCTGAACAGAGAAAAATCCCATGCCCAAGTACTATTTGGGTTTCAGAGTTACTGTCACCAAAGTTAGGGAGAAATAAGTAATGATTTCATCTCTTCTAATTTTTTTAATTATTTTGATGTTTTCTATTTCTTACATTACCATTATATCCCATCTAATCCCCCCTCTCCACCTCAAGAGTCATACCATATGACAAATAGTATTTCTTGAAGAGGGGAGGAAAAAAAGTTGACATAACCAATTGATACATTCTTTAAAATCTGAAAACATGTACAATGTGTAACATGTATTGACCTCCTACCTCCACACAGGAGTGAGCGGAGGTATCTTCTCATATCTCTTTATTTGGATCCTACTTGATCTTTATAATCTTGTTATTTACTCTTTTTTTGGTTTTGTTTTTTGTTTTTGTGAGGCAATGAGGATTAAGTGACTTGCCCAGGGTCAACACAGCTAGTAAGTGTCAAGTGTCTGAGGCTGGACTTGAACTCAGGTCCTCCTGAATCCAGGGCTGGTGCTTTATCCACTGCACCACCTATCTCCCTTGTTATTTACTTTTAATTTTAGGGTGCGTCATTTTTGTAGTTACTGTGCATGATGTTTTCTCAGTTCTGCCTACTTCACTCTGAATCAGTTCATATATACATATATATACATATGTATCTTTCCATGCTTTTCTTTTTTCTTTTTTAAATTATTTATTTATTTATTTATTTTGAACATTCTTTTTCTATTTTAAGTTCCTCAATCTCTCTCCTTTCCACCCCTCCCCCACTTATTGAGAAGTCAAGAAAGGTGATATCAATTATACATATGAAATCATGCAAAACATATTTCCATTATTAGCCACGTTGCAAAAAAAGCAAGAAAGATAAAGAAAGTGAAAAAAATAACTTTCAATCTCCACTCAGATTCCATCAGTTCTTTCTCTGGAAGTGATGGTAATTTTCATCATAAGACTTTTGGAATTGTCTTGGATCATCATATTATTGAGAATAGTTAAGTCTCTCACAGTCGATCATCATACAAGATTGCTGTTACTGTGTACAATGTTCTCCTGGTTCTGCTTACTTCAGTTTGTATCAGTTCATACAAGTCTTCCCAGGTTTTTCTGAAACCATCCTGCTCATTACACCACACCTTGTTTATCCATTCCCCAACCGATGGGCATCCCCTTAATTACCAATTCTTTGCCACCCCAAAAGGATCTGCTATAAATATTTTGGTACGAATCAGTCCTTTTCTCTTTTCTTTAATCTCAATGGGATACAGATCTAGTAGTGGTATGCTGGGTCAAGGGATATGCACTGTTTTATAACCTTTTAGGCATAGTTCCAAATTGCTCTCCAGAATGGTTGGATTGGTTCACAACTCCACCAACAGTGCAGTAGTGTCTTAATTATCCCATATCCCCTTCAACATTTGTCTTTTTTTTTTGTCATATTAGCCAATCTGGTAAGTACGAAATGGTATTTCAAAATAAATGAATGTTG
The DNA here is from genome assembly GCF_019393635.1 of Dromiciops gliroides. Lineage (NCBI taxonomy): Eukaryota > Metazoa > Chordata > Mammalia > Microbiotheria > Microbiotheriidae > Dromiciops > Dromiciops gliroides. The sequence goes on from NC_057863.1 coordinate 41,975,108, forward strand.
GAGAAACAATGAATTCTTTTTGTCCAACTGTCCTCTTTTAATATTCCTTTAAGCTACCCAATAATTAAACAAGTTCATCTGTTGTTTTAATTTGCATTTCTCTAATCAATACAGTAATTTAGAGCATTTTCGTATGACAATATATAGCTTTGATTTCTTCTTCTGAAAGCTGCCTGTTCATATCCTTTGCCCATTTGTCAATGGGGAAATGACTCATATTCTTATTAATTTAACTCAGTTATCCATATATTTGAGAAAAGAGGCCTTTTACATATGTTTCATCTAGGAACACCTGTTCCTAGAAGAAACAAAGGGGGGAATGTGAAACAATGGGATTTAGCAGATACTCAAAGACCCACCTGGAGATTAATCTATACTGATTGAATCAAGTGAGAGTGATTGACTGATGATTAAGCCTACTTCAAGTTAATTGGATTGTAATCACACCTGGCTATCCCTTAAGAAGGTATTGTTCTCAGAAACTAGACTGTAAACTCAACTTGAGAACACCTTCAAAGCCAATGGATTTGGATGATGCCAACCAATAACCTTGAAGCAGTGTGTAAGGACCGCCTCTGTTCCAGATCTATAAAAAAGCTTCCACAAACAGCTTGCTAGGGAGTTCCTGATTAAAGCAGGCTCATGGAGGAGGACTTCAGGAAGAACCCAACCAGGCTGGAACTCTAGGCTAGGTAGGACTTCTTTTTCATAATCTTCTGAACTCTTTGTAAGTATCTGTATACTTAAAAAAAGGTTCCAGGCTCAGCAGGTAGAAGGAAGCTTTTTTATAGATCTGGAACAGAGGCGGTCCTTACACACTGCTTCAAGGTTATTGGTTGGCATCATCCAAATCCATTGGCTTTGAAGGTGTTCTCAAGTTGAGTTTACAGTCTAGTTTCTGAGAACAATACCTTCTTAAGGGATAGCCAGGTGTGATTACAATCCAATTAACTTGAAGTAGGCTTAATCATCAGTCAATCACTCTCACTTGATTCAATCAGTATAGATTAATCTCCAGGTGGGTCTTTGAGTATCTGCTAAATCCCATTGTTTCACATTCCCCCCTTTGTTTCTTCTAGGAACAGGTGTTCCTAGATGAAACAGTAAAAAAATAATTAAGTCTTTGTAAGTCTTTTCTCAGTTCTCTTGTCTTCTTGGAGTGGTAAGATGTCATCAGGAGGAAGCTGGATTCTGATCTGGAAAGCTGGATTCTTCTTCTTTAACTGAATTGCTGGATTTTTTACTAAACCTTAGCATAGCTTTGTCAATGACCAAATTTAATACATTCCATTACACATATAAACATGCTACAATTTTTTTTCAAGTTTCCTTCTTGCCTTCTAATCTTGGTAGCATTGGTTTTGTTTGTGCAGATTTTTTTTTAATTTATATAATCAAAATTATTCATTTTACATTGTAGAATGTTCACTATCTCTAGTTTGATCAGAATTCCTCCCTCATCCATAGATCTAACAGGTAAATGTTTCCATGCTTTCCCAAATTGCTTATGATACCATCCTTTATATCTAAATCATGTACGCATTTTGATATTATCTTGGCTTATGATGTGAGATTTTGGTATATACCCAGTTTCTGCCCAACTGCTTTCCAGTTTTCCCAGAAATTTTTTAAATAATAAAAGTATTTTATTATTTTCTAGTTACATGTAGAGATAGTTTTTGACATTTGTCTTTATAAGATTTCTAGTTCCAAATTTTCCAAACTCTGTCCCCTCCCTACCCCTCTCCAAGATAGCAAGCAATCCAATATAGGTTATATATGTACAATCACCTTAAACATATTTCTGCATTAGTCTTGCTGTGAAAGAAGAATCAGAACAAAAGGGAAAACACAAAAACAAAAATAGAAATAGTATGGTTCAACCTGCATCTAGATTCCACAGGTTTGTTTTTTTTTTTTCTGGATTTGGAGAGCATTTTCTATCATGAGTCCTTTGGAACTATCTTGGACCATTGTATTGCTGAGAAAAGTCAAGTCTATCACAGTTGATCAAAACACAATGTTGTTGATACTGTGTACAATGTTCTCCTGGTTCTGCTCCTCTCAGACAGAATCAGGTCATGTAAGTCCTTCCAGGTTTCTCTGAAATCTGCCTGTTCATTGTTTCTTACAGCACAATAGCATTCCATTATATTCATATACCACAACTTGTTCAGCCATTCCCCAATTGATGGGCAACCCCTCAATTTCCAATTCCTTGCCACCACAAAAAGAGCAGCTATAAATATTTTTGTACATGTGGGTCCTTTTCCCTTTTTATTATCTCTTTGGGGAAAAGACCTAATAGTGGTATTGCTGGGTCAGAGTGTATGCACAGCTTTATAGCCCTTTGGGCATAGTTCCAAATTGTTCTCCAGAATGGTTGGATCAGTTCACAGCTCCACCAACAATGCATTAGTGTTACAAATTTTCTGCAGCTTCTCTAACATTTCTTTACTTTTTTGTCATATTAGCCAATCTGATAAGTATGAGGTGGTAACTCAGAGTTGTATTAATTTGCATTTCTCTAATCAATAGTGATTTAGAACATTTTTTCATATGGCAATAGATAGCTTTGATTTCTTCATTTGAAAACTGCCTATTCATAGCCTTTGACCATTTCTCAAGTGGGGAATAATTTGCATTCTTATAAATTTGACTTAGTTCCTGATATATTTTAGAAATGAGGCCTTTATCAGAAATACTGACTATAAAAATTGTTTCCCAGATTTCTGCCTCCCTTCTAATTTTGGATGCATTGCTTCTGTTTATACAAAAACTTTTTTATTTAATGTAATCAAAATCATCCATTTTGCATTTCAGAATATTTTCTATCTCTAGTTTGGTCATAAACTATTCTCCTTTCCTTAAATCTGAGAAGTAAATTATTCCTTCCTCTCCTAATTTACCTATGGTATCACCTTTTATGTCTAAATCATGTACCCATTTTGACCTTACTTTAGTATAAGGTGTAAGATGTTGGTCCATGCCTAGTTTCTACCATACTATCTTCCAGTTTTCCCAGTAATTTTTGTTAAATACTGAGTTCCTATCCCAGAACCTGTAGTCTTTGGGTTTATCAAACAGTACTTTACCAATGTCATTTACTACTGTGTCTCCTGTGCCTAATCTATTCCATTGATCCACCACTTTATTTCTTAGCCAATACCAAATAGTTCTGATGACTGCTGATTTATAGTAAAGCTTCAGATTTGTTACAGCTAGCCCACCTTTCTGTGCATTTTTATTAGTTCCCTTGATATTCTTGACCTTTTGTTCTTCCAGATGAATTTAGTTATTATTTTTCTAGCTCTATAAAATAATTTTAGGTAGTCTGATTGGTATGACACTGAATAAGTGGATTAATTTAGGTAGAATTGTTATTTTTATTATATTAGCTCAGCCTATTCATGAGCAATTGATATTTTCCCAATTATTTAGATCTGATTTTATTTGTTCCCAGCAATTCTTGTCAAATACAGAGTTCTTGTCCCAAAAGCATGGATATTTGGGTTTATCAAATACTAGATTACTATGGTCATTTACTACTGTGTATTGTGTACCTAATCTGTTCAGATGATCATCCACCACTCTATTTCTTACCTACTACCATGTTGTTTCATGATTACCACTTTGTAACATAGTGTCAGATGTGGTTCTGCTAGGCTCCCTTCTTTCATATTTTTTCTTTGATCCCCTTAATATTCCTGAATTTTTGTTCTTCCAGATTAATTTTGTTATTATTTTTTCTAGATCTATAAAATACATTTTGGCCATTTGATTGGTATGGCACTGAATAGGTAAATAAATTTGTATAGAATTGTCATTTGTATTGTATTGACTTGGCCTACCCATGAGTAATCAGTATTTCTCCAATTGTTTAGAACTCTATTTGTGTGAAAAAGTGTTTTGTAGTTGTGTCATATAGTTCCTGAGTTTGCCTTTACAGATAGATTCCCAAGTTTTTTATATTATCTGGAGTTGTTTTAAAATTAATTTCTCTTTCTATCTCATGCAGCTAGACTTTGTTGGTAATATGCAGAAATGATTATGGTTTATGTGGGGTTTTTTATCTCCTGCAACTTTGCTAAAGTTGTTAATTATTTCAACTAGTTTTTCCCCCTGATTCTCTAGGATTCTCTAAGCAAACAATCATATTATCTGCAAAGAATGATAGTTATTTTCCCTCATTTTTTCTCTTATTGCTATAGCTAGCTTTTCTAGTACATTATTGAAGAAAAGTGGTGATAAAGGGTATCCTTGCTTCATGAACGATGAACTTACTGGAAGGTTTCTAGCTTATCACCATTACAGATAATGCTTCCTGATGGTTTTATATAGATGCTACTTACATTTTAAGGAAAGATACATTTATTCATTTGTTCTTGTTTTTAATTGGAATGAATGTTGTGTTTTGTCAAAAGCTTTTTTCTGCACTTATAGAGATAATCATGATTTTTATTGGTTTTGTTATTGATATAATCAATTATGCTGATTGTTTTCCTACTATTGAATCAGACCTGCATTCCTGGTATAAATACTACCTGGTTACAGTGTGTGATCTTTATAATATAATTCTGTACTCTCCTTGCCAGTGTGGTAAAAAATGGAAGTTTTAACTGAAATTTAAGAGTCGAACGCATATTACTGAAACGGTGTTTGAAGGACCACCCTTTTGGGGAAGAGACCGTGAGGAACAGCCATGTGTCTGCTGCTGCCCGGGAGAGCGTGACCAAGCACGCGAGACTTCTGGGACTCGAGCTTAAAAAAACTGAGTAGAGAATGGAAGTTCTCTCTCGGCTCGCACACTCTGGCTCGGGTTTGACGGAGCATTCTGGTGATCGGCTCTGGTTCTCGGTGGCGGCACGTGTTTGACTCTGGTTCTCAGCCTGAGAGGCAGTTTTGGGATTCAGTGAATTTTATAAAAGAATATAGACTAAGCTTAAATCTAAGACTATTCATTTGTATTTATACTTTCCTATTTCCCTAATCAGTATCACCTGTTTGTTGGCTAATTAATTTCCAAACAATAAAAGCTAATCCTTCTCTGATTAAAGCTCAGAGGCTTCTTTTCTTACTGGTCTGGGAGATATATAAGGGAAAAAGTTAAAGGCGAAGTTTAATGATCTTATATCCAATTTTAAATCTCACACCAGTATTTCATTTAAAATTTTTGCATCAATACTCATTAGTGAAATTGGTTTCTAATTTTCTTTCTCTGTTTTTGCTCTTCTTGCTTTAGGTATCAAAACCATATATGTGTCATAGAAAATAATTTGGTAAAATTCTTTGCCTATTTTCCCAAATACTTTATATAGTATTAGAATTGATTTTCAAATGTTAGGTAGAATTCATCTGGACCTGAGTATGTTTTTAGGGAGCTAATTTATGGCTTGTTCAGTTTTTTTTCTAAGAAAGGCTTATTTAAGTATTATATTTCTTCTTCTGTTAATCTGGGAAATTTATATTGTTATAAATATTCATCCATTTCACTTAGATTGTCCATTTTATTGGCATATAGTTTGGAAAAATAACTTAATAATTTCCTTAATTTCATTATCATTGATGGTGCAATCACCCTTTTCATTTTTGTTACTGACATTTGACTTTCTTCTTTTTAAAATCAAATTGCCAATGATTTGTCTATTTTATTATGTTTTTCCATGACACCAGTTCCTGTTATTTTTATTAATTCACTGGGTTTTTCTTTCATTTTTATTAATCTCTCCTTTGATTTTCCAGATTTCTATTTTGGAATTTAGTTGGGGATTTTTAATTCGTCCTTTTTTTCTAGGTTTTTTTTTTTAATTTCATGTACAATTCATTGATTTGCTCATTCTTTATTTTATCAACATAAGCATTTAGAGATATAATTTCCCCCTGTGTATGGCTTTGGCTGCATCCTATAAATTTTCGTATGTTGTCTCATCATTCATTTTAATGAAATTATCGATTGTTTCTATGATTTCTTCTGTGACCCACTCATTCTTAGAATTAGATTATTTAGTTTACAATTAATTTTTAATCTATATCTCCTTGGTCCTTTACTGAATATAACTTTTATTGCATCTAATAGTTATGTTTTTCTACATTTGTTTGTGAGGTTTTATACCCTTATACATGGCCAACTTTTGTAAAGGTACCATGTACAGTTGAGAAACAGGTATACTCCTTTCTATATTTTTCAATTATCTCCAGAGGTTTATCATATATAAATTTTCTAAAATTTTATTCATTTCTTTAATTTCTTTCTTGTTTATTTTATGGACATATCTATCTAGCTCTGAGAAGGGAAAATCAAGATTTACTTACTATTTCATCCTGTAACTCATTTAACTTTTCCTTTAAGAATTTGGATATCATGCTATTTGCTGTATGTATGTTTAGTATTGATATTACTTCATTATCTGTGATATATTTTGTCCAAATGTAGCTTCCCCACTTATCTCTTTTAATTAGATATATTTTTGCTTTTGCTTTGTCTGAAATCATGATTAATACCCCCTTCTTTTTTTATCTCAGCTAAAGCATAATAGATTCTGCTCCAGCCTTTTATTTTTATTCTATGTGTGTCTATTTCAAGTGTGTTTTGTTTGTTTGTTTGTTTGTTTGTTTGTTTGTAAAAGAACATATTGTTGGATTCTGGTTTCTAATCCATTGTGCTATCTGCTTCTGTTTTATGGGTGAGTTCACCCCATTCACATTACCAGTTCTGATTACTAACTGTGTATTTCTCTCCATACTATTTTCCCCTGTTTATCCTCTCTTTCTTTTTACCCTGTACCTCCTCAAAGGTCTATTTTGCTTCTAACTATTGTGTCCCTTAATCTGCTCTGGCTTCTATCAGCACCCCCCCAGACACACACCTTTTCTTATCCCTTTCCCCTTCTACTTCCCTTTTGGATAGGATAGATTTCTATACTCAATATACATTATTCCCTCTTTAACTAATTCTGATGAGAGCAAGGTTTAAGCATTGCCCTTCAAAGTCACCTACTCCTTTTCCCTTCCACTGTAAAAGCTCTTCCTCTAACACCTCTTTTATGGAAGATAAATTTCCTAATTCTTCCTCCTCCTTACTCTTTTCCCCAGTGCATCCCTTTTCCTTGCCCCTTAAATTTTTTTCAGATTATCCAATTACAGTCAATTCACACCCATGTTCCCTGTCTATGTATGCTCCTTCTAATAGCCCTAATAATGATAAAGTTCTTAGGAGTTACAAGTATCATCTTCCCATACAGGATATAAACAGCTTGCCTCCATTCAGTCCCTTATGATTTCTCTTTCATGTTTACCTTTTTATGCTTCTCTTGAGTATTGTTTTTAAAATAAAATTTTCTTATTCAGCTCTGGTCTTTTCATCAGGAATGCTTGAAAGTCCTCTATTTCATTAAAATATCCATTTTTCCCTGAAGGATTCTATTTGCTGAGCTGGTTATTCTTGGTTGTAATCCTAGCTCCTTTGCCTTCCAGAATATCATATTATAAGCCCTCCACTACGTTAATGTGGAAGCTGCTAAATCTTATGTGATCTTGACTACAGTTCTATGTTATTTCAATGGTTTCCTTCTGGTTACTTGCAACATTTTCTCCTTCACCTTGAGGCTCTGGAATTTGGCTATAATATTCCTGTGAGTTATCATTTGGAGATATCTTTCAGAGGTGAATGGAGGATTCATTCCATTATTATTTTACCCTTCAGTTCTAAGACATCAAGACTGTTTTCCTTGATAACTTCTTGAAAAATGAGGCTCTTTTTTTTATCATGGCTTTCAGATAGTCCAATAATTTCTAAATTATCTCTTCTTAATCAATTTTTCAGGTCAGTTGTTTTTTCCAATGAAATATTTCACTTTCTCTTCTATTTCTTAATTCTTTTGACTTTGTTTTATTGTCTGTTGATGTCTCATGTAGTCATTAGCTTCCACTTACCCATTCTAAATTTTAAGGAATCATTTTATTCAGTGAGCATTGTACCTCTTTTTCCATTTGGTTAATTCTGCTTTTTAAGGAATTCTCTTCAGTGGATTTTTAGGCTTATTACCAATCTGTTAACTTTCTTTTCATAATTGTCTTGCATCATTCTCATTTCCCAATTTTTCCTCTACCTTTCTTATTTGATTTTTAAAATATGTTTGAGCTCTTCCAGGAATTCTTGTTGGATTTGTATCAAATTCACTTTTTTTGAGGCTTAGCTTACACTTGTTTTTTTCCATAAAAGTATTTTATTATTTTCCAGTTATGTGTAGAGATAGTTTTCAACATTTGTTTTCATAAGATTTCTAGTTTCAAATTTTTCTCCCTCCTTCCCCCCTCCCCAAGATAGCAAGCAATCTGATATAGGTTATACATATATATACAATCACATTAAACATATTTCTGTATTAGTCATGCTGTGTAAGAAGAATCAGAGCAAAAAGGAAAAACCTCAAAAAAACAAAAAAATAGAAATAGTATGGTTCAACCTGCGTCTAAATTCCATAATTCTTTTTTTTTCTGGATTTGGAGATCATTTTCCATCATGAGACCCTTGGAACTATCTTGGACCATTGTATTGCTGAGAAGAGTCAAGTCTATCATAGTTGATCAACACATAATGTTTTTGATACTGTTATACTTGTTTTGACATCAGTGTCTTCTTCTGAGTTTGTGTCTTGATCTTCTTTGTCACAATAGTCATGGTCAAGTTCTCATTTGTGCAGCCTGCTTCTTGACTTTTAACTTTATGTTGGTTAAAATCTACTCCCAGGGTGGAATAGGCATTGACCCAAGCTTCAAGTTTTCATGCTACTGTTTTCAGAACTAATTCCAGGGGGTCTGTAAATTTTTGGTGCTTCCAAGATGGTTGTGAGCCTGGAAGAAGTATGGTCACTGCTGCCCTGACCTGTCCTATGGTTTTTATCCAGGAAGGGACCTTGCTTCCCTACAACCACAAATGCTGGAGCTCCTCTTGGCCCTGAAACTATGACCAGGTTCCCTGCTCTCCTGCAGCCCAAACCACTAGTGCTCCTTTCTGCCTAGAAACTTATATCAGGGTCTCTGCTTCCTTGTGAGTGATTACAAGCACTCTTCTCCATCATGGAATTGTGACAAAGGCACCTGCTTTCCTGTGGGTACAAGTGCTAGGGCTCCTCTTTCCCCTCGAACTGAGACTAGAACTATGTATAGGCGATGCAACAGGATCCTCCACCTAGTGCCAGCAAAGGGTCTTCCATAATCTATTTCTGACCAATAGTCCAACCCCTTTACTATCTCTGGGCTGAGAGCCCTTGAAGCTACTGCTGCCAATATTGAGCTGCCTTCAAAGCTTACTGCTAGTATTGCCTCTGAATGTTCTGTGTTCCAGGCTAACCTCAACCCTGGTGTCACAGACCTTTCCTGCTGACCTGCTAAATTGTTTTGGGCTAGAAAAATGCCTCACACTAGTCATTTGTTGGTTTTGCCACTCCAGTATTTGATTTCATGCATTGTTTTACAGTTGTTTGGAGGGAAATGTTGGGAGACTTCTGCTGAATTGTTGCCTGTACTCCATCATCTTATGGGTATGGTTTCTCCTATATTCATCATACATACATACATCATTTCTTACAGTACAGTTATAATCCATTACATTCAATTACCACAATTCTTTAGCTATTCCATTTGATGGGCATCTACTTTGTTTCCAACTCTTAGTTAAAATAATAAATGTTGCTATACATATTTTGGAGTATATGTGGACTTTTTTTCTCATCAGTGGTTTTCCTGGAATATAAATCCAGTAATAGAACCTCTGGTTCAAAGGGTATGGCCATTTTAGTTAGCTACTTGCATAATTCCAAACTGCTTTCCAAAATGATTATACCATTTCACATCTCCACTAATAATGAATAAGTGTGCCTTTCTTCCCACACCCCCTCCAATATTGACTTATTGTCATTTTTGCCAATTTATAGGATATAAGTTTAAACCTCAGAGTTATTTTTAATTTGCATTTCTCTTATTATTAGTAATTCAGAGCATTTTTCCTGTTGTTTTGAATACTTTGTAGTTCTTTTGAAAATTATTTTTATGTACTTTGACCATTTATCTATTGGAGAATGGTTTCTTCTTGTTGTTTAGTTGTTTCAGTTGTGTCCAACTCTTTGTGACCCAGTTTGGTGTTGTTTTTGGCAAAGATACTAAAGTAGTTTGCCATTTCCTTCTCCAGCTCATTTTACAGATGAGGAAACTGAGGCAAATAGGAGTAAGTGGCTTGCTCTGGGTCACATAGCTAGAAAGTGTCTGAAACCAGATTTTAACTCAAGAAGATTAGTCTTCCTGAATCTAGGACCAGCACTCCATCCACCACACCACTTAGCTGTCCCTCAATGGCTATTAGTTACATATATTTTATTGATTATTTATATATCTTGGATACCAAACCATTATCAGAAAAAATATGATGCAAAGATTTTTTTCCTATTACTTTCTCTGAGTTTTAATCATTTTTCATGACTCTAGCACAGTTGAAAAACTAATAAAAATGAGAGTAAGTCTCTGGAATTCATCAATATTTCAAAGACATCTTCCCAATGCAAAATGGGTACAACATTCTCCATAACACTCCTCTAACTCCTTGATTGCCACCACTTCTCCTCTGGGTCTGCCTTATTTTTCTTCTCTTTCTCAAGTCTCTCCAAGTTATCAGCCTTACCCATCTATCAATGTGTACATCTCTGGGTGGACAAGCTTCATTCCCCCCATTTCCTTAAACATGAAGGAAAGAGAACAGAAGGAAAGGGGTAATGTCCTAAAGCATCTGTCTGACAATGTAACTCCCATGATTAAGAAACTCCAATGGCTCTTCGAAGTCCTTCACAATTGGGTTCCAGAATCCCTTTTCAGATTTTCAGGCTATACAGTAGAAGAAATTACCATTTGCCACACATGTTCATCATTAACATTGTACTCTACTCTTTCCATAGATGCTGTATTTATTTGTGGGGAGGAACACCACAGTTTAATTAGGAGAATGTTTTATAGCAACTCTTCTTTCTATAAAATTTTAATAAATGATCTTGCTAAAAGCTAATTAAGGGGCAGCTGGGTGGCGCAGTGGATGGAGCACCGGCCCTGGAGTCAGGAGTACCTAAGTTCAGGTCCGGCCTCTGACACTTGACACTTGCTGGCTGTGTGGCCCTGGGCAAGTCACTTAACCCCAACTGCCTCACTAAAAAAAAAAAAAAAAAAAAAAAAAAGCTAATTAAGTCTATAGACTGTTAATGAAAAGCACACTGTTGGGAGTTCATGAGTTATAGTAAGAATAGGTAGCTATCTCTAAAATCTAAGACAGCATATACCCCCTGGGGATCCAACCTGCAAGTACACTTACTGTCAGGGTTCAGTACAAATAACTGGTTTTAAGTGTCCCTGGACCTTATGCTCCACGAAATATAAAATGTTGTGATAAAGGTTTTGCTTTGTTTTGCTTTTTACGAATGTTAAGTGACTTGCCCAGGGTCACATAGCTAGTAAGTGTCAAGTATCTGAGCCCGGACTTGAATTCAGGTCTTCCTGAATCCAGGGCCAGTGCTTTATCCAAACTGCCACCTAGCTGCCCCCTGTAATAAAGTTTTTTTTGTTGTTGTTGTTGTTGTTTTTGCGGGGCAATGGGGGTTAAGTGACTTGCCCAGGGTCACACAGCTAGTAAGTGTCAAGTGTCTGAGGCCGGATTTGAACTCAGGTACTCCTGAATCCAGGGCCGGTGCTTTATCTACTGCGCCACCTAGCCGCCCCTGTAATAAAGTTTTAACAACTATAGAACAGTTGGAAAATTGTTTAATGATGTTACTGAACAAAGAGACTGGGAATTTAAGGGTTTGTTATGCCTCTGTTTATTCATATTAATGTTGAATAAGTCATTTGGCCTCTCTGAATCTGTTTTCTTACCTGTAAAAATGAGTAAGTTGGTGTAAATGATCCCTAAGCTTCCTTCAGGTTGTAAAACTTTGGCAACTCTCTGCTTATGCTTGTTTTTCACAAATGTTATCTTTCCTGCTTTTATTAGAGTAGTTACTGCCTATCAGCAAATTATAATGTTTTTAATTCCCACAGGCAGGTTTCAGTTTCCCACATGTTCTATTTTCAATGGAGGCACAGCATCAGTCAACATTTTTCAATCCTGACAACTGTGTTAAAGTAATGCTTTCTTCCTTAGTTTCCAATAAAGTCTAAATGGACTTCTGATTCATCAATTTGTGAGTTATTGCACACTACTTATATTACAGGATATATTACTTATCAGACTTATGAATAGGTGAGCAAGTTATGAATAAATAAGAGAGAGAGCAAAGTTAGGTGTAAAATGGATAATTTTGATTCTATTAAATCAAAAATGTTTTGTACAAACAAAACAAATGTAACCAATATCAGAAAGAAACCAGAAAATTGAGAAAAAAATTTATAAACAGGTTATCAGATAAAGGCCTCATATCTAAAACATATCAAGAACTTTGCTAAATCTATAAGAATGTGAGTCATTCCCCAATTGATAAATGGTCAAAGGATATGAACAGTTTTCCAAATGACAAAATCAAAACAATTACATATATATATATGAAAAAATTCTCTAACACATTATTCATTAGAGAAATTCAAATGAAAACTTGAGATATCATTTTACACCAAGCAGATTGGCTATAATGATAGAAGGGGAAAGTGACAAATGTTGGAGGGGATGTGGAAAAATTGAGACATGAATTCATTGTTTGTGTAATTGTGAACTGATCTGTAAGATTTAAAATTGGATATTAGATCATAAATCTCCCCTACTTAACCTTTCCCTTAATTTATCTCCCAGACTAGTAAATGGAAGAAGCTTTTGGTTTTCTAGATAGACCTTTTATTGTTATTGTAGTCACAAGGTGATGTTGATTAGAAGGATAGGAAAGTAGAAACACAATACAAATCGTCTTAAGTCTAAGCTTAGTCTATATTCCTTATAAAAACTCACCCAAACCGAAAGGCCACCTTTGGAGAGAGACCGTCTGTGCAGCGCCTTCAGGAGACCAGCAGAGCAGGAAAAAGCCCCACTTCCGTTCTCTCCACCCCGGAAGTCGAGAGCCTCGCAGGCAGTCTGACGTGAGCAGCAGGCGGCCTGTTGGTCTCCTCCCCAAAAGGGTGGTCCTTGAAAAACTGGCGTCTTTCAGTTATCTTAACCGACTGTTTAAAACCTTTCATATTTTTTTACCACAGATCCAACCATTTTGGAGAGCAATCTGGAATTATGCCCAAAGAGTTATTAAGCTACCTATACCCTTTGACCTAGAAATACCACTACTTAGTCTATTTCCAAAGATAATTAGGGGGAAAAGAAAAGAATCTACATGTTCCAAAATGTTTATAGAAGCTCTCTTTTTGGTAGCAAAGAACTGGAAATTACAGAAATGTCCATCAATTGGAGAATGGCTGAACAAGTTGTGGCATATGATTGTGATATAATACTACTGTACTATAAAAAATGATGAACTCAATGATTTTATAAAAGTATGGAAAAGCTTGCACAGAATAATTAATGACAGAATGAGCAGAACCAAGAGAACATTGTATATAGTAATAGCAACATTGTTTTAAGAACTTTGAATGAATAAGTTATTTTGACTATTATAAATACACAAATTAACTATAAAGGACATATTAAGAAAGATACTATCTCCATCCAAAGAAAAGACTGTAAATGAAAGCATCTGTAGAATAATTATATATATATATATATATATATATATATATATATATATATATATATATATATTTGTGTCTAATGGTAAGCCATCCCTGAGGTGGGAGGGGAGGGAAGGAAAAAAAGAAATTTATATCCTAATTTTGTTGTATATTTGAAAAGAATAGCAAGTTGTACATAGTAGATTTGCAGTTTCATGTACAATCATCTTTTTATTGCACTGTTATAGAATGCTTATTTTATTTCATACATTAAAAATACAATGTAATAGTAAAAATAGTTTGTTATTCTCTCTTCTGTGAAAACCCTATTTGAATCTTAGCTATGATCCAGTCCTAACAACAGTCACAAGTTCATATGGTTGAAACTAACCATGACATCATCTGGTTGAAGCTTTAAACTGCAGGCAAGTAAATGACTATAAGACAAAATCTCTCTAATCTTTTCTTAAAGTACTCAATGGATCACAGCATAATGGGAGGAGTGGTCAAAGAGGGCTCTGTTCTTAGAGAATGAGCAATACCCCTGCCTGGTTCCAATTCATATGGAGCTTTGATGATTCTGTTTCTGAGCATTTGTAAAAGAGAGGAGCATTCTCCCCATTTCAGAGCATGCACAGGTATCTTCTGGCTGTATCTTTTAAAAAAAAACTTTTAAACCTTTTAAGCCTTCTAAACCAGACTTGAGTGTGCATACAAAATGTCTGAGCAGATGATCTCTCCTTTTTCTTGCAACACCAATGCATATGTGCTGTGAGCAGTAAGGGACGGAATCTCCTTCTTTACCTGGTGGACATGTGCCCATGAATGCATGGGACCTCTGCTTCTTTTGTCTGTTGTGTTTATTCCTTCTGTAACTTCAATGCATGAGTATCTGGAAATAGGGCAGATCAGTTTATGACCTTATGGACTTTAAAAAGTTGGGAAATCCATCAAACATCCAGCAACTAGAATTGGTAAGAGAGTCTGCCAGTAGCTGCAGCAACCAAGTCCAGTGAGGAGCCAGTCCTCAAAAATCACCTAGTTGACCCCAGTTGAGCAAGGAGAGGAGGAGACTCATCTGCTATGCCACACCCAAGTGAACTTTGGAGCTCTACCAAGGAAGAAAGGGATTCCTAGGGACCAGTGAGTATTGTTTTGTAGAATCCATTCTAAATTTTAGTTATCTCTCCACTGGAACAAAATGTCTGTCTAGAGGGGATAATACACCCTTCCCATTTGAGAAGATGTTGTACTTCATTCATTCTTAGAGTTTCTCAGTAAATATCCCCTTTTAAAAACTAATTAATCACATGAAATTTTAAAAAAATAATTTTTCACAAATAAAACTAATGTAGCCAAAATTAGAAGGAATATAGAAAACCAGGGGGGGTTTTTACAGTACATTTCTCTGATAAAGGCTTCATTTCTCAAATATATGGGGAACTGAGCCAAATTTATAAAAAATAAGAGCCATTCCCCAGTTGATAAATTGTCAAAGGATATGAACAGAAAGTTTTCAGAAAACACCAGAGCTATCTATAGTCATATGAAAAAATGTTCTAAGTCACTATTGATTAGAGAAATGAAAATTAAAACAACTCTGAGATACCACCTCACATCTATCAGATTGACTAACATGATAGAAAAGGAACATGAAAAATATTGAAGGGGATATGGAAAAATTAGGATACTAATGATATTGGTGGAGTGGAGTTGAATTAGTTGGTGGAAATGTGAACCAGTCCAATCATTCTGGAGAACAATTTGAAACTATGCCCAAAGGGCTATACAACTGTGCATACCCTTTGACCCAGCAATACTTGACTAGGTCTGTATCCCAAAGATATCAAAGAAAAGGGGAAAGGACTTAATTGCACAAAAATATTTATAGCAGATCTTTTTGTGGTGGCAAAGAATTAGAAATTGAGGGGATTCCATCAATTGGGGAATGGCTGAATAAGGTAAGATATATGATTGTTATGAAATACTATTGTGCTATAAGGATGGTTTCAGAAAAAACCTGGGAAGCATGTATGAACTCATGCAAAATGAAGTGAGCAAAACCAAGAGAATATTGTAAACAATAATGGCAATATTGTATGATAACCAACTATGAATGACTTAGCTACACTGAGAGTGACAATGACCCAAGACAACTCCAAAGGACACATGATGAAAAATGCTATCTACCTCCAGGGAGAGAACTGATGAACTCTGAATTCAGACTGAAGAATATTTTTACTCTATCTTTATTGTTTTATTTTCTTTGTGTTTTCTTTTGCAACATAGCTAATATGGAAATACGTCTTCCATGACTTCACATGTTATAACTGATGTCAAGTTGCTTGCCTTCTCAAGGAAGGGAGAGGGGAGGAAAAAAGAGAATTTGGAACTCAAAAAATTTTTAAATAACTTAATTTTTTTCATGTAAATGAGAAGTGTTTAATGAAATAAAACCAATTTTTTAAAAAACTAATTTCTTTTGATTTGTTAGTTGATATTAATAAAGCTTAGCTGGTTAAATTACTTTGGAGAAAATACCAAATGAAAGCTCATAATTTGAAAGCCAAGCTCCTCTGAATTACCCCTAAAGCCCTGAGAGGAGAAGTAGTAGGCTCCTTCTGAGGACCAATCTGCCCTTAAGAATGGGAAGAGACAAAAGAGAGGGGAGGAGAGGAAGAGTAGGGGAAGAGAGAGAGAGAATACAGGCAAACAAGCTAGCCCCTCCCCTCAAAGAGCTTACGTTCTAATAGATAAAATGATCTTTAAAAGGATGATAGAAAGTAGGAGAAGTAACCCACAAAGGAGTGTAGAGAGAAGGCTGGAAAGTGGTGTTGAGCCCTGGGCTCTGGCAACATATGGCAAAAGTGAACCTATCAGAGGTGAAGAACGCAGGAATGGAGTCTGAGTTTCTCATGGAGTAGAGATGTAAGGGTCATGGTGAAGAGATGGCTGAGATCTATAGCTATGTAGTAGTGTAATGCCTAGGTCAAAGCAAATGGACATTTTATTCATTTTCTTTGCATGATTCAATTGTTTTCCAAAATAACTGGATTCATAGAATCTTAAGAGTCTGAAGGGACTTTGAAAGCCACTTAGTCATAGGATTATGGACTTAGAACAGGAAGGAATGTCAGAGGTCATGTAGTTCAACCCCCTCATTTTATAGATGAGGAAACTGAGGTTCAGAGAAGGGAAGTTATTTGCCCAAGTTCACCTTGGTAATAAGTGACACATCTAGGATTCTGAACCGGGTCTTTTAACTTCAAAGCCAACCCTCTTTCCATAGCAGTTTCCCATAACAATATTCAGAATCTCTAGCTCATTTCAAGCACAGTGTTACACTGCTACCTTCTAAAGGAGACGTTTCCTGACATCCAGCCCCTACAAAGTTGTCAGTGCTCTCCCTTTTGATAATACTTTGTATTACTTGGTGATCTCCCTCCAACCCCATACATACACACATGCATTATCTGTGAGTGCTTCTTCCCTTTTGAAATTACTTTGTATTTTTTTACATTTATTTATCTGAATTTATATTGTATTCCTCCTAGTAATAAGTATGCTTCTCATTGTTGCTCTTCTTTCCCGTTTATCTTAGACCCCTTCTGCATGGTACATGCTTAATAAATGTTTGGTGGAGAGGAGAGGAGGAAAGGAGAGGAGAGGAGAAGAAAGAAGAGGAGAGGAGAGGAGAGGAGAGGAGAGGAGAGGAGAGGAGAGGAGAGGAGAGGAGAGGAGAGGAGAGGAGAGGAGAGGAGAGGAGAGGAGAGGAGAGGAGAGGAGAGGAGAGGTTAGGGGAGGGGAGGGGAGGGGAGGGGGGGAGGGGAGGAGATGAAATGAAAGAATTCCTTCAGTGGCTCATATGTACAAAAGTACACACACACATATGTACTCTCGATATATATATATATATATATATATATATATATATATATATATATATATATATATGTACTCTCTATATGTGTACTCTCTCTGTACTATCTATCATATATATGTATATATGTGTGTGTGTGTGTGTATATATATATATATATATATATTGAAAGGGAAGGCATAAATGACCTGACTGAAGGAGGTGGAGAAGACAGTGAAATCTGATGACAGTTGAGGTAAAAGAATAAGGAAGAGGAAGCAAGAGCCCCTTTCTCAAAAAGAAACTTCAGTTGATTCTAGAAGTAGTGACTCACCTTTCCCCCTCCCCTTTTACCTCTCACTCTGCTTAGCAAGGAAGGTTTGAAATTGGCTTCCCATGAAATGTCAAGTTGAACAGCTCCTTCTCCATCAAGATGTAGCTGGTCTCTCACCTTCCCTCAGCTCTGCTTCCTTTCCCTTTCTGGCTCTTTCCTCTTCCCCCTAGGATGTGCCAAAAAGAACTTTTCCCTGACTCCTTTTGTCTAGGGGGTAGACATATTTTCTCATGGCCCAATTTTTCAACCAGCTCGGTTTTTTTTTCTTTTTAGAAGGCTCCTTTTGAAATGAGAAAAAAAAAAAAAAAACCTTTTTCAAGTCCAGGAACTTTGCTTATGGTGTTCTAGATTTTTTTCCCTTCTCAAAAATATAGCTGCTCTGCATAGGCCTGATGAGTTAACTCATTAGCATAAAATGCTGACTTAATTGCTACATGAAAATCCTATGCCATGTGGTGATATATAAATTAAAGGTTCCCCAAACCCCCTTTCTGCTTCTTAAACTCAGTGAGCTTTTTAGGGGGCCAATGAGAACTGTTTCCTTCAAAGCAACAAAGGCATCTTTTCAAGAGTCTTTTATTTTCAAGGTATGGCCTGCTCACTTACAATTATAAATGAGATGATGCCATATTGCGCTGAAGTTTTACAGTTCTAATATAAACTTTGAGGAAGTTAATGACTTAATATTTTGCAAAACCCTTGTACATTATAGGAATGCTATATACAAAACATGCATAAAGGTGACCATTTTTGCTGATCAATCCCCCCACAAAATTCTAGGATAGATTATCATACATGGTTTGAATGCACTTAGAAAAGGAGAAGTAAGCACTACCAGCCAACATGAGTTTACTTTTTTTAAAAAGTTGTGTCTGATCATCCTTATTTCCATTTTTACAAGGTAACTAAATAGAATTGGAGGAGCATTATAGATAGGGTTTTCGGAAAAGGATTTTATAAAGCATTTGTAATTTTCTTGTGGACAAGATAGATAAAGGTGGGCTGGATGATAATACAGTTATGACTCTCCCCACAAAGTATTAATTAGTGGGTATACATCCACCTGAAGGAAGGACTATAATATCCCCTTCTGAATTCTCTCCTTGCCCTATTTAGTACAATAAATTTTATTGTTGTTGTTTTTCAATCAGAGAGTTACATGAAAACAGAGATAGGCATGTTTATTTTTAATTGTGGATGGAACAAAACTGGGACAGACTACTGAGATGATAAATAATTAAATCGGTATACAAAGAGAGTTTAGACAAGCTGAAAACAGGGTTCGAATTTTAAAAATACAATAAAATAATGACAAGTGTTAATATTATACTTAGGTTCAAAGAATCAACTGGGCAAGTACAAGATAAGGGAGGCCTATCTGGACAAGAATTCATGTAAAAAATATTCCTTTCAGTCACCTGCAAGGTTAAAGCAAGCTATAAGTATAATGTACTCAATCAAATTATAAGGAAAAATAAACATTTATATAGCACCTACCATAGGCAACATTAATAGACATAGTATCTAGAACCATCTACAATGAAGAAACAAAGTGATTGAAATACATATATTGCTCAGATCATATCATACAGTTAGATGAACAATCCAATGGGTGCTACCAATATGTGTAAAGATAGAGGGGAGAAAGAGAGAAAGAGCCAGAGACAGAGAAGGACAGAGGGTAGGAAGGAGGGAGGAAAGATAAAGTGATAAAGAGAGAAAGGGAGATACAGAGAGAGAAAAGGAGTGAGGGCGGGAGAGGGAGAAAGAGAGAGAGACAGAGACAGAAACAGAGAGACGGACAGAGACAGAGAGATAGAGACAGAGACAGAGAGAGATGATCGATAATCTTCAAGGACAAGTAAGACCACTAAAGGTGCATGGAGCATGGAGCAGGAACAAGAAGCAATAGATGGAAAGCCTAACTGCTATATTCCTAAGATATTAAACGACCTAAATATAGATTTTAAAATATATTGAAAGAACCCCCAAGATATTAAAAGAACTCAGGAATATTAAATGGATCCTTTCAAAATATTTACTGAAAAAGATGGATGAGTTGTCCAAGACAGAAAGGTATGAAAGGCTAGATTTCTGGATCAGTGAAGTGAGTACACACGTCACTGAGATTACAGAAAATGAACTGTGTGCAAATCAAAGTACATAATAACTCTTGTCAGATTATATTTGGCATATTTTGTTCAGCTCTCAACACCACATTTTAAGGGGAACATTAATATTTGGCAGTGGATATAGAGTAAGCTGATTCACTCAGCCCTCTTCCTGGAACTCTCCAGAAACTGGGGGTGTTTCACTTAAAGAAGAGAAGGCCCTAAAGGGGACATGGTAGCTATCATTAAAAAGTTATTATGTGAAAGAGGGTTAGACTTATGCTGAGTCACTTCAGATGGCAGGACTGGAAACCAAAGGTGGGAGTTTCAGAGAGACTGCTTTCAACTCGACAGAAGGAAGGTTTTCCTAACAACTAGAACAATACAAAAAGGAAATGGGCTTCCCCATGGGTACTCCATCACTGCCTGTGCTTTGGAACAATGTCATAGAATATATTCCTGCATTGGACAATATATTAGGCTCTTAATAAGAGATATTATAGGGTTTTTTGTTTGTTTTTTTGCAGGCAATGGGGGTTAAGTGACTTGCCCAGGGTCACACAGCTAGTAAGTGTCAAGTGTCTGAGGCCAGATTTGAACTCAGGTACTTCTGACTCCAGGGCCAGTGCTCTATCCACTGTGCCATCTAGCTGTCCCAATAAGAGATATTATGAAAGACCTGACAGCTGTAAGGATAGAAATAAGATCACTTAAAACAGATAGTAGAAATATGAGGCATGTGAATCAACTGATTAGATGAGATGGCAAAAAGTCTTAATAAAACATAATAAACAAGTAGAGCCCTAGAAACAGCATGGCATAAGTAAAACATCCCAGTTCTTTCAACAGATCTTTCTGTGACATTTTAGCGATCATATTTTTTTTAATACAGAATCATATAGAATGTTAGCATTAGAAATGAAGTTCAGTGTGGGAAATTTGGAACACTAATGCATTGTTGGTGGAGTTGTGAACTGATCCAACCATTATAGAGAGCAATTTGTAACCATGCCCAGAAGGCTATAAAACTGCACATACCCTTTGACCCAGAAATACTACTACTAGGTCGATATCACAAAGAGATCATAAAAAATGGAAAAGGACCCACATGTACAAAAATATTTATAGCTGCTCTTTTTTATGGTGGATTGGATTTATGGTGAATTGGAAACTGAGGTGATGCCCATCAATTGGAAAATGGCTAAATAAGTTGTGGTATATGAACGTAATGGAATACTATTGTGCTGTAAGAAATGATGATCATGCAGATTTCAGAAAAACCTGGAAAGACTTACATGAATCAATGCTGAGTGAAATGAGCAGAACCAAGAAAACATTGTACACAGTATCAACAAAATTGTGTGATGATCAACGGTGATAGACTTAGCTCTTCTCAGCAATACAATGATCCAAGACAATGTTGGAGGCAGCTAGGTGGTGCAGTGGATAAAGAACCAGCCCTGGATTCAGTAGGATATGAGTTCAAGACCAGTCTCAGATACTTGACACTCACTAGCTGTGCGACCCTGGGCAAGTCACTTAAACTTCATTGCCCTGAAAAAAAAAAAAAACAAGCAAACAAAAAACAGACAATGCCAAAGGACTCAAGATGGAAAATGGTCTCCAAATCCATAAAGAACTATAGAGTCTGAGTGCAGATAGAATCATACAATTTTCACTTTTGTTGTTGGGGTTTTGTTGTTGTCTCTTCTTTCTTGTGTTTTTTCCCTTTTGTTCTGATTCTTCTCTCACAAAATGACTAATGTGGAAATATGTTTAACATGATTGTAATGTATAACCTATATCAAATTGCTTGCTGGCTTAGGAAGTGGGGAGGAAATGGAGGGAGGGAGAAAAATTTGAAACTCAAAATCTTACAAAAATAAATGTTGAAAACTATCTTTACATGTTATTGGAACAAAATAAAATACTATTTTTAAAAAAGAAATGAGCTTCAATACCTTTTATTCCAACCTCCTTGTTTTACAGATGAATAAAGTAACATTCAGGAAATTTAAAGATCTTGCTTAAGGTCACTCTGAGATTCCCTACAAGAGTAAAATTTGGGGAATCTATGAAATAAGATGTGCATGTGCATGGGGGTATGATAAAAAGAGAAAGAGGGGGAGCAGCTAGGTGGTACAGTGGATAAAGCACTGGCCCTTGGATTCAGGAGGACCTGAATTCAAATCTAATCTCAGACACTTGACATTTACTAGGCTGTGTGACCCTGAGCAAGTCACTTAACCCTCATTGCCCTGCCAAAAAAAAAGAAAGAAAGTAAGAGAGTAGTAGTAGTAGTAGTAGTGGTACATATATATAATATATAATAATTATTATTATATATGAAAATTATAATTAAACCTAAAATTAAGAACCTCCCAAACAATACCCCCCAGTGAAATTTTACCATTCCATTTCACTGTCTCCATCTCTCTCCAAAGCTCTAGCCCTGTTATTCCACCTGGCCCTCTTCCTTTCCAAAATAAAAAAGGCTGCCTAGTTATTTCACATGCAGAGGCTTAGAGGATATTTGAGGACTAGAAGAACCTTATTCTAATCATGGAACAGCAGCATGTACTTAGCACCCATCTGTACGTCCCTGGAAGAGATGATTATCAGCAGCTCACCATCAAGCAATTTAAAGAAAATGAAATGAGTGTTCTGTACCCCTTCAATTCATCTTTCCTCTCAATATCTCACTGCAACAACCATGCTCTGACTTTCCAATGCATGCAATAAAAGTGAAAAGATATTTCTTAAGCTGGCTAATTTCTAGGTTCAGCTATTAAAGGTGAAATGCATTAGCAGTCCATTTTCAAAACAAAATGAAGGACAATGCTCTCTTTTTACTTGTTAACAAGGTTTTGGGCATTGAATTCCCAAAGAGCCAATTGGAAGGTGTCCCCTTTTCTGACCTTCTGCAGAAATTACATGTATAAAAATATATATAAATTTTAAAACACTTACTAGCAGATGGATGACATTTCCTGTGATTCTGACAAGGAAATGAATAACCTGAGCAGATGTGCTCACCATTGATCCTGTACCTTGAGAAGGAAAACACCAGGGCATTTTTTTGGCTGTGGTAGAATAGAAACAGCCTGAGATTTGGAGTCAGGATTTGTGGGTGTTGATCCCAGGCCCAACACATAGTAACCCTGTGGCTTTGGGGAAGTCATTTCACCTCTGCCTAGGTTTTCTCTTCAATGAAATTCTAATGGCCCAAAGAAGGCACACTACCTTCTCACAAGATTGCTGTGAGAGGGCGGCTAGGTGGTGCAGTGGTTAGAGCTCTGGCCCTGGAGTCAGGAGGACCTGAGTTCAAATCCGACCTCAGACACTTGACACTAACTAGCTGTGTGACCCTAGGCAAGTCACTTAACCCTCACTGCCCTGAAGGCAAAAAAAAGAATATCCATAAAAAAATTGCTGTGAGGATTAAATGGAACATTATGTAAAGCACTTTCAATGTAAAATACAACATGTGGAGCCATAGTGCATAGAGCGCCAGACCTGAAGTCAGGAAAACCTGAGTTCAAATCCATATTCATACTCTTATGAACTGTGTGATCCTGGGCAAGTCACTTAAGTTTTAGCCTCAGTTTCCTCATTAAAATGAGATAGAAAAGGAAATGGTGAACCACTCCAGTATTTTTACCAAGAAAACTCCAAATTGGGTCACATAGAGTTGTACACAACTGAAATGACTGAATACAATTTGAGAAGCAATGGTAAATGGGGGCAGCTAGGTGGCACAGTGGATAAAGCACCAGCCTCAGATTCAGGAGGACCTGAGTTCAAATCCAACCTCAGACACTTGACACTTAACTAGCTGTGTGACCCTGGGAAAGTCACTTAACCCTCATCGCCCTGCAAAAGAGAGAGAGAGAGAGAGAGAGAGAGAGAGAGAGAGAGAGAGAGAGAGAGAGAGAGAGAGAGAGAAGCAATGGTAAGTAATGGAGACAGGGCTTTGAAGTCAGGAAATCCTGCATTCAACTCCTGCCCACTGACACAAAATTGATATGTGACTCTGGGCAGGTCTCTTAATCTCTCAGTGCAACTCTATAAGATTATGGTTTGTATCATTATCTGATTCCCCCATCACCATTATTATAATCCCTTCAGATAACCACCTATTATTACCCCTGTTGTTTTTTTCTAACAAAGCAAAAACAGGATCAGATATTACAGATAATGTTAACTTTTCCCAAAAAAGCAATGCCTCCTCTTAATTTATATGTATATTTTGATGGTACCACTATCATTACAGTCAATGAGATCCCCAACCCAAGTCTTGTCAAAGGTGACATCATTCATTAAGAGAGGCTGGCTTTGCAGTTAAAAAAAAAAAAAAGACCTTCCTTCAAATCCTCCCTCTGATTTATGGTGACTTTTTTTTTTTTTTTTTTTTTTTGGTGAGGCAATTGGGATTAAGTAACTTGCCCAGGGTCATACAGCTAGAAAGTGTCAAGTGTCTGAGGATGGATTTGAACTCAGGTCCTCCTGACTCCAAGGACATCCCACTATCCACTGTGCCACCTAGCTGCCCCCTCCCTGTGATTTATACTCTAGCTGTGTGACTCCACTTTTTCACACCTCTCTAATCTGTCCGCTTCTCTCCATTGATATAGCCACCACTCTACTTCAGGCCTTCATCCCTTCTCACCTGCAATGTTGCAATAGCCTCCTAATTAGTCTTCCTAATTGAATTCTCCCTACAATCCAATCCATCCTCCAATGTATAGCTATACTAAGACTGCGAGAAAGGAAGTAGAATAAATCCGGGAAGGTAGGCTGAAGTCAGCTTGTGAAGGGCTTCAAATGACATAAGAGATTGTATTTGATCCTGGGAGCAATAGGGAGCCACTGGAGCTTTTTGATCAGGAAGAATGACATGGGCAGACAAATTCTTTAAGAAAAGCGCTTGTTGGGGCAGCTAGGTGGCGCAGTGATTAGAGTACCGGCCCTGGAGTCAGGAGTACCTGAGTTCAAATCTGGCCTCAGACACTTAACACTTACTAGCTGTGTGACCCTGGGCAAGTTACTTAACCCCAATTGCCTCACTAAAAAGAGGATAAGAACCTTGATTTCCATGGTGGGCAAAAGAGTAAAGTGTTGGACAAACTCATTTGTTCATCATTTAAAACGTAATACATGAGCTGAATGTCTTTAAGAAATGTTTTCTCTTCTTGGCATTTTCTTTTTCAGAAAAATTTTTGTTTTATTTGGATGTAAAACTATCACAATATGGCTTTAGTTCACCTTTCAGGCTAGTTATACTTGACTCTTCTTTCACAAACACTACATTATAACCAACCCCTTTTCAGATTAAGGAACTTGGGGAGAGGAGATGACTTGTCTAAAACCATACATATACATATAAGAGGATTTGAACCTCAAACCTTGGACTCCAAATACACCACTCTTTCCACTCCTGTCTCCATGACAGTTGTTTGAGGAACCCCTCTCCCCAACATGCACCAGGCAGGCAATTGTTCTGTCATTTATCAGTCATATTCAACTCTTCGTAACTACATTTGAAATTTTCTTGGTAGAGATAACGGAGTGGTTTGCCATTTTCTTCTCCAGCTCATTTTATGGATGAGGTAACTAAGACAAACAGGGTTATTTGACTTGCCATGGTCACACAGCTAGTAAATGTCTGAGGCTGGACTTGAACTCAGGAAGATGAGTCTTCCTGACTCCAGGCCCAGAGATCTATCTACTGTGCCACCTAGCTGACCCCACCAGGGAAGCCATTTTCTGTTTATTTGTCATATATCCTGTGTTACTTATCTGGGAATACATCGTATTTCTCACCCTACCATCACCACCACCTATAGAATGTAAACTTCTTGAGAGCAGGAACTGTTTCACTTTTGTCTTTAAATCTTCAAGACCTATTACTGTGCTTGGCATTCAATAAAAATGTGGTTTTATTGATTGGTTGGCTGATTCATAATAAACTTAACTAAAAGGAGAGCCAGAGTAGGGGGAAGGAGAGAAGGGAGCTCATGAAATTGATTTTGATCACTATGAAAGCTATGACTTCTTCATTGAGCTTTACTCATTTGGAGCAATTGGCCAAAACAAACCTGAATTGGGAGCAGACATGGATAATGGAATACCTTTTCCTGCCCCCTTTTTTTAATTTAACATTTTTTCCTCAATTACATGTAAAAAAATTAGAACATTCTTTTTTTTTCAAATTTTTAGATGGAATACTTTTAAGTAAAAGATTATTATCACTTTCAAGTTAAGTGATATCTGGCAAAGTCCTGAAAATATAGGCTCCTGCTAGAATATCTTCATTAAATAAAGACCATTTGCAACTGGCACATTCTGTCTTGAGAATATACTAAAAGGTGCTTCCAAGGTTCTCAAAAGGATTTACATTGCTTATAGAACGTACGTATAGAAAGGACCGTAGAGGTTTTTGAGTCCAGTTCCTTCACTTTCCAAATTAGGAAACTGAGCCCTTAAAAAGGAAATGGCTTACCCAAGTCAAATAGGTCATGAATAGAGAAGTTTAAATTTGAGCTTCATCCAAATTATCACAAACTCTGAATTAATTAGTGATGTTCTCTGGCATGAAATGGGTTGCTAGGCTGTCTCATTCTCAGAAAGGTATTTCAAATCATTAAATTGTCCCAAATTAATGCAGTTTGAAACAGTCACAGCTGAAAGAGCTGGGTCTGAGTGGGTCACCTTTCTCAGAGATCTGGGACAGGCAATGCTTTCATCACAGATGACAAAGCCTGAACTAGAGATGACTGTGACAGAACCAGAGGGTACAAAGCAAGCACTAGAAAAATGGGGAAAGATACAAGGTCTGTGCTTCCTGTCACCCAGAGCCCTCTTAAGTTCTTTTTTCCCTCCTTTGTAGGAACTTAGTATTTACTTAGATAGATATTGGATTTCCCAAGTGGAATATAAATTCCTGGAGGGAAGACATTGGTTCATTTTTGTCTTCATATCCCCAGTCCTTGCGACACAAGATGTTTAATAAATACTTATTAAATGATTTGGATTGAATTCAGAACCAATCTTCTCCTTTCTTCCCCCTTGCTTCCCCAGTGCTGTTGCCCCAACTACAATGTCCCTTTCTGGCCAATGATTCCCCAAACCTCACCTCCACTAAAAAGTATCTGCCTTGTATTCCATTTGTAAGATCATTTATTTGAATACTGAGATATTCCAATGAATCTGTTATTTTACTAATCCAATGCAGATGAGTTCTACAACAATGCAGAGGGGGAGTCTAGACAAGCTTGCCCATGCTTTACAACTCTCATCTATGACTCACTATGAGTTTACCTCAGGGCAAATAAAATTCATATTGTTTGTTTGTTTGTTTTGTTTTGTTTAACTCCAAGAGTTCACTTACTGGATCAAGGTTGGTGGATCAGTTTGGGGCCAGCAGAGTCATAGAGACCTGTAGATCTTTTAGAATGTCCATTTGTTGTTGGGAAAGTTGAAGGTTGGCACACACACATGCACTCATGTAGATACCATTCCTGAACTCTGTATCCCAGACAGAGGATTAGGGAGAGAATTCATGGCTCCTCCTCTCCTTGAAGAACAGAACTGGAGGGATATCACAACTGTTTCAAAGCCTCAGAAGCAGTGACCATTAGTACTCACAACTTTCCTGTCATCTAGCTTAAGTATTTCCTCCTCTTTGTAGCTTTCTTAGCTGATTGCTTTGAAGAGAGGCTGGATTGATCTCTGGAAGGAGAGTTCCATATGATGAAGAGGAAAAAGTTTGCTTTCCTCTTCAGCTTGGCTGGGCTCAGATGCATTGATTGAAAGCTGTTATGCTTTTTTTGTTCTTCAGGGGCCTGGTTGAGCCAAAGGACATCCTGTTTTTGATTTGTTCTGGTTTTTTTAGGTCCTACGATTCATTTGCTGATATGAGGTTGGTGAGTCAACAATAAATTTAGGGGTAAGGCTGACAGAGTGAGGTCCTTATCTTCCCTCCCAGGAACCAGCAGAGTCATGAAGACTTACTCAAAATGAAGGAAACCTTTCTCCCTCTTTACATCATGAAATACCAGTGGTACACAAAGGCGATCCTTTGCCCTCAGTTAACTCCCACCATCTTCTTTTCTATCATTTCTTTGATGAGATCCTTTATTGAACTAAGAACCTGAGGAACTATCCTAGGCTTTGATTTTGCAATTAGTTGGTTGTATGACCAATTATATAATGATAGCTCACATTTCTTTTGCACTTGAAGATTTAAGAAATATTTTACATACATTACCTCATTTGAGACTCATGACATTGAGACTCAATCCTAGGAGGTAAGTACTATTATTGTTCCTGTTTCACAGATGAAAAAACTGAGATCAGAGAGATGAAGTGACTTGCCCACAGTCACATAGCAAGTATCTTAGGTAGGATTTAAACATAGGCCTTTCTGGTTTCAAGTCCAATTCTCTACTTACTACATCATGCCACTCTAGACCTATACATCCATACATAGGTATGTATGTTTGTATATAACCCTCCTGGTTCTCAGTTTTTGCCATAGGAAATAATGATGATGTTATTGTTGAGTTGTTTCAGTCACATTTGACTCTTTGTGACCCCATTTGGAGTTTTCTTGGCAAAGATACTGGAGTATTTTGCCATTTCCTTCTCCAGGTCATGTTACAGATGAGGAACTGAGGTAAGAAGGGTGAAATGACTTGCCCAGGGTCACACAGATAGTGTCTGCTAAGGTCAGATTTGAACTCAAGTCCTTTTGACTCCAGGGGTGCCACCTAGCTGTCCTCAATGATGGTGATAATGACAATAGTAATAAAGGGATTACCTTCCAAAAGTGGAATGCTGTTCTTTGTTTTGTTTTACTTTTTTCCATCTCTTAGACTAGTTTCTGACACACAGAAGTTTAATAAATGCATGGTGACTTAAATTGGCCTTGTTTAATTAAAGGAGTTGTATTGTGTGATGAACAATGGGGATATATTTGGCTCTTCTCAGCAGTGCAACAATCCAAAACAGTTTCAAAGGACTCGTGATTGAAAATATTCTCAACATCCAGAAAAAAAGAACTGTGAATTATGAATGCAGATTGAATCATATTGTTTCTACTTTTGGACTGTTTTTTTTCCTTCTTGTTTGAGGTTTTTCCTTTGCACTCTGATTCTTCTTTCACAAAAATGACTAATGTAGAAATATGTTTGATGTGCCTGTACATATACAGCCTATATCAGACTGCTTTCCATCTTGGGGAGGAGGGAGGGAAGGGTGGGGAGAAAAGAAAAATTTGGAACTAAAAATCCAGTGTAAACAAATGTTGAAAACTATCCTTATATGTAATATGTAACTGGAAAATAATAAAATAAAATTTAAAAAAAATAAAAATAAAGGAGTTGTAGAGGAAAAACAGTACTGACTCTGGTGTCAGAAGACATTGGTTCAAATACTCTTTTTATACTTCCTACCTGTGTGACCTCAGGCAAGTCACTTAGCATCTCTAGTCCTCAGTTTCTTCATGTGTAAAAATAAGGCAATTGAACTAGAAGGCTTCTGAGGTCCCTTCCAGCTTTAGATCTATGATCCTCTACATTTTTGTGGATAGACCTGAAAAGTGATCATAGACAAATCATGAATCTGTAATCATCAAGTCTAGTAGATCTAGTAGATCAGTGGAACAGCCTAACCAAGTGAGCATCAAAATAATTCAACAAAACACCCTGGTGTTTGATAAACCCCAAAACATAAACTACTTAGGAGAGAACTACCTATTTGACAAGAAATCCTAGAGATACTGGAAAGCAGGTTGGCAGGTTAGGTGTCAACTACCTTACCAGGGGCAGCTAGGTGATGCAGTGGCTAAACTCTGGACCTGGAGTCAGGAAGACCTGAGTTTAATTCCAACCTGAAACACTTACTAGCTATGTGACCCTGGGCAAGTCACTTTACTTCTATTTGCCTTACTTTCCTCACCTATAAAATGGGAATAATAAATAGCACCTACTGCCCAGGTTTGCTGTAAGGATCAAATGAGATAATAATTATAAAGTAGTATGGTATCTGGTACATTGTAAGTGTGGTAAAATAATGGAATTTGGCAGATGCCCACGTGTCCAACTTGATTAACTACTAAGTATCTACT
Source organism: Dromiciops gliroides (assembly GCF_019393635.1). Lineage (NCBI taxonomy): Eukaryota > Metazoa > Chordata > Mammalia > Microbiotheria > Microbiotheriidae > Dromiciops > Dromiciops gliroides. The sequence continues at coordinate 42,005,221 of NC_057863.1, forward strand.
TAAAGGTGATTAGATTTTAGCCACACCTGGCCTACCCTGTTAGACCCAGCTTAATTTGACCAATGCTGAGAAGGAGTGTCCTCAGAGGCTGTGGACTGTGTCATCAAGGGAGCCAGTTGGGGCAGCTAGGTGGCACAGTGGATAGAGCACTGGCCCTGGAGTCAGGAGGACCTGAGTTCAAATCCGGCCTCAGACACTTAACACTTACTAGCTGTGTGACCCTGGGCAAGTCACTTAACCCCAATGGCCTCACCCAAAAAAAAAAAAAAAAACAGGGAACCAGTCTCAGCCACACTACTTGAAGGACCTCTCCTTTGGGGGAGGGAGAAAATGGTAGAAAAGGGGACTTCAACAAGAAATACACGCACACACTCTCACTCATTCTCTGGCCTTGAAGGAGCTTCAGAGTAGACTGGTTGCCATAGAAATTATAGACCCCTGGTGGTGAGTTAAATCCAGCCCTTTGAACTAGCTGAGCTGAAAGCGAGTTTGGGTTTGAGACAGCCCTTGCTAGAAGAGCCAGAAAGATTATCCATTTTCCTTTATCTCTATTCCCTTGTCCTTGGCTTTATTAATTTCACCTTTGCTGTGTATTTTATTCCTATTAAATAAAACCTGATTTGTTTGTGGAAAAGAGGCTGCTAAGATCCTTTCTTATTGACCTGGGAGAAATAACTGAAAAAGGCAGTTTGGAGGGGAGGAAACTTTGGCCCTAGAGGTCCCTCATTATTCTCTGAACCCCAATACTACAGCGAGCCACCCAATTAACTCTCCCCATATTAAATTTGGCCCCTCCATAAGCACTATATAAATCTTAGCTTTTATCACTTTATTCTATATGTCACAATAAGCTCACAATGGATGGAGAATATCCCTGAATAAGAAAGGGCACACCTTAAAATGATTAGAAGAGAAGCAAGTCAGTTACCTTCTACAACCATGGCTAGAGGAAGAATTTTTTTTCTTTTTCTTTTTTGCAGGGCAATGAGGGTTAAGTCACTTACCCAGGGTCACACAGCTAGTGTCAAATGTCTGAGGCCAGATTTGAACTCACATCCTTCTGAATCTAGGGTCGGCGCTTTATCCACTGTGCCACCTAGCTGCCCCCCAAGAGGAAGAATCCTTAATCAAATGAAGGATAAAAATCATTAAAGAGATAATTCAGGTTACTGATCATTTGAAAAGTTTTTTATACAAAGTCAATACAGCTAGAATAAGAAGAAAGCCTAACAATTGGAGAAAAACTCTACATTGAATATCTCTGATTAGGGTCAGATATCCATTAGGGAATTAATGTGAATATATAAAAACAAAAGCTCTTATTGTCCAGTAGATAAGTGATCAAAAGATTAGAACAAACAGTTCTCAAAAGGAGAGTTGTAAACTATTAACAATCAAATTAAGGATTCTTACCCATCAATAATAAAAGAAATACAAATCAAAACAATTCTGAGATTTTGCTTCACAGCCAGACTGGGCACAAATGACAAAAGATAGGAATAGTCAATGTTAGAGAGGCATACTAGTCTACTGTTAGTAGAACTATGAATTGTGAATTGTTCCATTCATTCTGAAAAGCACTTGAGTATTACACTATCCAAGAAGGAAATTGACAAAGCTGACAAAAAAGGAAACTATTAAATGGGGGGGCATGATATGGGCAAGGGGCACATTAATGCACCATTCATTTGTGCACATGTGAAATATGGAAATAAAGATAGACCTAAATAATTAGAAAAATATTAATTATTCATGGGTAGACCTATCCAATATAATTGAAATGAAAATACTACCTAGGTTAATTTATTTACTCAGGGCCATACCAATCAAACTTCCAAAGAATAATTTCTAGGACTAGAAATAAAGAATTAAATTCATCTGAAGGAACAAAAGGTTATGAATCTCAAAGGAAATAATCAGAAAAGGGGGAAGGAAGGGACCTAGAAATATCAGATCTCACACTATACTACAAAACTAATTATCGAAACAATCTCGCATTGGTTGGTTTGTTTGTTCAGAGAAATTCATCAATGGAGGAGATTAAGTAAACAACATAAGAGAAGAAAATTAGCCTAGTAGCCTAAGTTTTCAATAAACTCAAAGACCCCAGTTATAGGGGTAAGGAGTAGCTATTTACCAAAAACTGTAGAGAAAACTAAACGGTAGTGTGGCTGAATTTAAGTTTAGATCAATACCTCACACCCAGAGATTCCAAATGAATGTGACATAGATATAAAAGATCACATTACAAATTGGAGGAGCAAGGACCATGTATATTTGTTACAAGGTTTTTGTTTTTCTTATTTTTCCCACTGGGGATGGGGAAGGTGGGTGGAAAAGAAAATAGGTCTTTGTTCATTGAGGGAAATGCAATTAATTTTTTAAAAATTTTTATTTTATAAAAGTATTTTATTATTTTCCACTTACATGTCATATCATGAAAGAAGAATAAAAGCACAAGGGGAAAACCTCAAAAAAGAAGAAAAAAACACAATACAAAAATAGAAACAGTATGGTTCAATCTGCATTCAGAATACACAGTTCTTTTTTCTGTATGTTGAGAATATTTTCTGTCATGAGTTCTTTGAAATTGTCTTGGATCATTGCACTGCTGAGAAAAAACAAGTCTATCACAGTTGATCATCACACAATGTTCCTGTTACTGTGTACAATGTTCTCCTTGTTCTGCTCCTCTCAATCAGTATCAGTTCATGTAAATCCTTCCAGGTTTCTCTGAACTCCTCCTGCTCATCATTTCTTATAGCTCAGTAGTATTCCTTTACATTCATATACCACAACTTGTTCAGCCATTCCCCAGTTGATGGGCATTCCCTTGATATCCAATTCTTTACCACCACAAAGAGAGCTTCTATAAATATTTTTATACATGTGGGTCCTTTTCCCTCTTCTATGATCTTTTTGGGATACAAACCTAGTAGTGGTATTACTGGTCAAAGGGTATGAACTATACCCAAAGCATTTTGGGTATAGTTCCAAATTGCTCTCCAGAATGGTTGGATCAGTTCACAGCTCCGCCAACAATGCATTAGTGTTCCAATTTTTCCACAGCTTCTCCAACATTTATTATTTTCCTTTTTTGTCATATTAGCCAATCTGATAGGTGTGAGGTGGTACCTCAGAGTTGTTCTAATTTGCATTTCTCTAATCAATAGTGATTTAGAAAAAATGCAATTAAATTTTAAAATAGACATTGCTATAATAAAGGATATCAATAAAAAAAGAAAATTGAAAGAAAAGGGGAAGAGAGAGATCACTGGTAACTTTGGAAAGGGGAGTTTCAGATAAGTAATGAGGTCAGAAGGCAGACAAGAAAAGATTTGAAGAATGAGAGGAGAGCGAGAAGAGGTAATAGACTATAGATGGCTTTTTCTAGGAATTTGACTGGGAGGAGAGATATAGGGTAGATAGTTAAAGTGAAAGAACATCCAGAGATATAGGACTATAGATTGCAAAGAAAGTAGCCAGAAAGAAATTAACAGCTCACTAGTTTCTCCCTTCCCTGCTTAGATCACTAAAGTTTACTTAGAGAGTTGTAGAATATAAGAGTTTCATGGGATGTCAGAGGACATATGGTATAATTTGCACCTAAAAATATTATTGCTTCACGACATCTGCAACACTTAAAGGTCTCCACTGATGGACAGCTCACAAGGCAGCCCCTGTCACCTTGAAACTTCTGGCTTGGTTCACAGTCAGACTACACACAGCCCTGCTCAACTGGGTACTTGATAGAGTATATGCCCCTTGTATTATTATCAGGTCTCTTAGGGAGGAAAGAAAGAAATAAGGTTCATGACTCAGAAATTCTCCCAAAGCTTCTGTCACTTTCTGATAATATGGTGTTTTCATTCTCAGTCCAGTACACAAAATGAATATAATAAGGCCTGCTACATCTTTTATTGTTTGTTTTTACAACATCTACATTTCTGAATATGGCCTTCCCTCCTCCCTTCTCCTGAGAGAAAGAACTATACCTTGTGTGGCAGGGAGAACAGTTCAACAAGACAAAAACAAAGTCCAACATTATATATGTAGAGTTCTCCACCCATAGTACCCCCACTTCTTCAAAGAGGGTTAAAAGATCATTTTTTATCTCTTCTTTGGAACCAGGTTTGGTCAGTATAACTTTACAGCATTTAGTTTTGATTGTTTTATTCTTCTTTCCATTTCTATTATGGTAGTCATTTTATATATTGTTACTGCTTACTTCACTTTGCATCAGTTCATAGAAGTATATTTGTGCTTGTCTTTATACATCATCTTCATTGTTTCTTAAATTTCCATAACATTCATGTACTTGTTTAGTCATTCCCCAACTAGTGAGCATCTACTTCATTTCTAGTTCTTTTCTTCTTCTACAATAGGTTCTGCACAAATATTTTGGAGAATACAAACCTTCCTTTTAATTGTTAGCCTCTTTTGATAAATGCCTAGCACTAGGACCTCGAAATCAAAGGGTATGAATATTTCATTCACATTCTTAGCATCATTCCAAATTGATTTTCATAATGGTAGGATCAATTTACAATTCCACACCCTACATCTTAATATCTAAGTGCATTATGAGAAAAGCTCCTAAAAAACAAATCAGAAAACTCTTGGATCACTGCTCAGTAGTCAAAATCAGCTGAAAAAATCTTTGTCTAATTAACCTCAGCATTTCTAACATTTTCTCTAAGGGAAAAATAACATTTGAATGAGTCTTGTTTTAAAGTGTTTTACTAAGGATAGCATTAAAGTAATTTTGGCAAAAAACAAAATTTAAGCAAAACAAGGCAATGGAATGGTAATTACCTGAGGGAGATATATCTGCTCCCCCTCAACCTAATGTTCAGTAATCGTTCAGTTTAATTGCTCTTTAGTGACTATTTATTGAGTACATTACATGAGCCACATTTCAGGACTGCTGACTCAAGAAGAAATCAAAAACAAAAGCACCAAGAAGGATGTACACCAGGCTAAGAGCCCTTAAACCCTTAATTACTTTGCGTGAATCTCTGAAAAGTTGGCAGTGTGAATGTAGGTCCATGTTGCTTTCATTCCTCCTTGGTCTTCAGAAATGTGTTCAGGGGTTGAAAATAGGTCTTTTATAGTAAAGCCCTTAACATTAAATTCAATTAAACACCTATTAAATGCCTAACATGGCACCTAACATATTGCCCGATACATAATAGGCACTTAATAAATATTTACTTTATTGATTTCGAGTTGCTATATTAAGGTCTAGGTATACAAAATGATGATGATCGTTGTGGTGGTGGTGACGATTGTGATGATGATAATAATAACAACAATAGTAGCCCATAACGTCAAGAAATTTGCATTCAATTAAAGGTAAAGAGCAGAAGAGTAAATTGAAACTAATTTCTAAAGGGCAAAAATAGTAAGAAGGTGGGTATGGAGATAAGCAGTCAAGAAAGACATTGTGTAGAAGGTGGCATCTGAACTATGCTTTGAACAATATCAATCATATAATTTAGAGCTGCAAGGGACCTTAGTAATCATTTAATTCAACCCCTCATTTTACAGAAAAAGAAACTGAAGCCCAGAGAAGTGAAATAAAATTATTTTAAAAGTCCATGATCAAAAAGAGAAGAGACAGCAAAGCTAAGATTGCAATTCAGACATTCCCACCCAAAGTCTATTGCTCTTTCCACTACAACATCCTGCCTCCTCGTGTTTGCAAAATTAGAATGGAAGGTGAGATCTTTCTTGAAACACTGAAACAAATGCCTAAGAAAGCAATCTTTTATTTCTCAGTGACCTTTTCAAGTTAAGTTGAGTCCACAAGTATTATTAACCCTAGCTTAAGTGCTGGGGATACAGAGAAAAGGGAAAACATTCTTTGTCTTCAAGGGGCTCGAAATCTAATTAGGGATAGGGAGAGAAGGCACAAGCAAAATATGTCCATAATAAATTGCAAATTATCTCAAGGAGGACTAACAACATTAAGAAGGATCAAGAAGGTCTTCTGGTAGAAGATGAGATTTTAGCTGAGACTCGAAGGAAGCGAGGGAATGCAGAAGGCAGAAGTAAGAAAGAAGAGAATATAAGGAATTGGAGAGAGCCAGCAAAAATGCATGGAGTTGAGAGATAGAATGCCAGTATCACTGGATCATAGAATATGTATAAGGTGTAAAAGTCTGGAAAGATAGGAAGGTAGCAGATTATAAAGTGTTTTAAATGCCAAACAGAGGATTTTATATTGGATCCTGGAGGTAATAGAAAGCCACTGGAGTTTGGGGGTGGGAGGAGTGTTGTACTCGAACAGAGAGTGACATGATATGAGAAAATAATTACAAAAAATGGATTTCTTTGGGGATCCAGAGATCAGTTCCTCAGTCCTTTCTCTCCCCCACCCCTCCAGAAAGTCCAGTTCTTCTTTCTCTAAAACAAACCCAAGGGAATAAAAGAAATGGAGACAGATACTTTTGTCTAGCTCAGTGAAGGACTAGTGGAATCAAAGCCCACCTAAATAATGGACTTTGGCTTAAGCTACTTGACTAAGGGTCTTTTATATACTTTTCCCTGATGTCATCTATAGAGTTCATTTTAATGTGGACCACCTTCAAATCATGTCAACCAATGGAATTGAATGATGCTAACCAATTAGTTTTGATCAATGTATGATGACCTGCTTTTATTAAAGAGGATAAAATCCCTGGGAAGAAGCTAGGAACTCTCTTGGCACTCCCTTTTAGGACAGTGTAAGTCTTCTGGGTCTTCTGAACTCTCTCAGGTCTCCCTGAGACCACATGCTGGAGACAGCATGGGTATTTGGGGGCTTCTCTCCTGCTCTAGCTAACTGGCATGCTGAAGCTCTCTTCCTGCTTTCTCTACCACATGGCCTGAGACCATGAGAAGTTAGAGAGACACGTGGTCAATCCTCTACTGGTGTAATATTAATAAAATAATAATATGCTGGGGGGGCAGCTAGGTGGCACAGTGGATAGAGCACTGGCCCTGGATTCAGGAGGACCTGAGTTCAAATCCAGCCTCAGACACTTGACACTAGCTGTGTGACCCTGGGCAAGTCACTTAACCCTCATTGCCCCGAAAATAATAATAATAATAATAATAATATGCTTACACAAAACTGATCTCCATAGCAATAGTATAGCAATTATTTTTTTAAATACAGTGGTCAGACTGATACTGTAGGAAGAACACTTTGATAGTTGAGTGGAGGATGGACCGGAATGGGGAGAAATTAGACAGGGAGACCAGCCAGAAGGCTATTGCAACAATCCAGGAGTGAGATGATGAGGGCCTGCACCAGATGGATAACATTATCAGAGTAGAGAAAGAGGCACATTCAATATGTGGAACATGGTTCATTTTTTGTTGTTGTTGAACTGAATTCGTTGAAAAGTGTGATGCTTAGTATCCTAAAGAAAATGTATGTTTGTTGACATGCAATTTGGGATAAGGGAAGAGGAGAGAGAATATAAATTATAAGAGGAACACAGATTAAAATTATAGATGTGTATATATAGAGTGTCCCCAAAGTATAGTTTTAATCATTATTTAGATAGATGATAGATAGATAGATAGATAGATAGATAGATAGATAGATAGATAGATAGATAGATAGATAGATAGATAGATAGTGTGTATGTATGTGTGTGTATGTGTATTCTCCCGAGAAAGAAAAGCAGTTTGGTCTTTGAAAAATAGCTAAAATTTTCTCTCCCAATTGTGGTACTCTACCCAGCTCCCTCTCCAGAATAACATCTCTCAGAAAGCTGTGCTTCTCCCCTGATATTCAAAGAAGGCAAAGGACAAGAAGGAATCATCTTCCAGCCTAGTGTTATAGGAAGCTACACCAGGAATTGACTATTCCCTGTCATCTCAATATGCAGAAAAGAAAACCAATTATTTATCCCCAAAAATTTCATTGTGTTACTCAAATACTCAAATTAGTCATTTTAGTATTTCACTAATGCTGTAGGGCATGTCTGGCAATGAAGTGTTCAAAGAGAAAAAGCAGCCATACTGAATCAAGTGTATAGAGAGGAAATATGTGATTAAAGGGAGATAATTAAAAGTGTGCTGAGGTACCAATATGCAAGATTTTGGAAGGAATTGAAGACATCAAAGGTGTGAATAAATTTTGGCAATGCAAAAGAAAAAAGCTACCCAAGAAAATATCAATAATTACTGACCAATGTCTATTCTCCCACCTATACAAATTTCTTATACAAATCATAGGCATCTAGACACAATTTGACAAGCAGGCTTTTACAATCTCTATTCAATGTTTCATATTTTTACCATTTCACAATAAAATAAAAATATAAATTACATAAGATCCTATTGTGTTTGTTTATTAATTTTTAAAAAGATAGTTTAATCAGTGGCACAAAATGCTACCTTAAAGATTATCCTCCAATATGTACATGTTAAGAACTCTTTCCATGTAAATGTTAAGACCATACAAGATGCCTTGAATGAAACAAGTGATAATACATATTCTATCATAATCCATTGAAGGGCAGCTAGGTGACACAGTAGATAAAGCACTGACCCTGGATTCAGGAGGACCTGAGTTCAAATCTAGCCTCAGACACTTGACACTTACTACCTGTGTGACCCTGGACAAGTCACTTAACCCTCATTGCCCCGCCCAAAAAAATCCTTTGAAAATTACTATCAAGAGATATAAATTGGAGAAACATGTCGATCAAGGGTGCTTGCCACTGGTGGGGAGGAGTGTCTAGCACAACATCCAAATGGAAGAGGGATTCCCTAAATATCAAAGGCTCCTAAATAAGATTCATAGTCACTCAGAAGAGATTGTTGTAACTATTCACATTGGGAAAAACAAGTGCATGAAGAATGCCTTTAGACCAGATTATAAAATATAGACATTTGAATAGCCTTTAAAGATGATTTATCAGGTCTTGTGATTTCACTGGGGTAGGGAAGCCCCCAATGAGGAAACACCTCTACTGATGTAGATCAGCATCCACCCTGCAACTGATCATTTTAGAGAACTGGCTGGGACACAGAGGTATGGACTAATGTTTCAGAGGCTGGACTTGAATTCATGTCTTTCTGGCTCTAAAGACAGCTCTCTATCCAATATGATATGCTGCCTCACTTAAATACATATATTTTTTTAACTCAAGGCTTAAATCCATTTGCATTAGATTGCCCATTGGTAGAAAATGATTACAGGATGCTCTGTGCCTACATGAGAGAGCTTGGGAGAGGAAAGATCCTTGCTATCCTGGCTTCCAACTTCTAGAACAAACACACATGGTTTCAGATTCTTTTCAGATCACTAGAGAGAGAAATAATGATTCTGAGAAGCTAACGTAAAGCAGTTGGTGCCTTGATCATATTTCTGTCCCTAATTTACCACACTAGAAACTTCAGGGAATTTCTCCTTGGGTGAAAGCAGCAACTCTTTCTTTTACATGAGCTGAGATATTTCATTCCCAGAGGGATAATCATTCATTTTTTGCATAGCCTAGCATATTCTAATCTATATGATTTCTTTGGCTTCTATATGCTATTAGCTTGGATAGATAAGTTTATTTTCTATTCACTATATGTGATGGTCATTGTGTAACTAGCTTTTAGTGGGAAAGAAGTCATACCTTCAGATATAACTTGGAGTGACTTCCTCATGAAAAGGATAGTAATCAGGATAGTAGCTTGAAGAAAAAATATAATATAACAATATTCAGTAGAAGGAGATAGATATATTTCTAGCCCAGTAACCCCTCTCTGAGGAGAACAGACTGGCAGTAATCAAGTGCTCCCTTGGAGAAAGGTTGGCAGAAACCTTCAAGATACCAATTTATGTTTCCCAGTGAGCCACATTTAGACAGATCCATGTGAATATACTAAACTACATGGGTTATTCTCTCTCTCTCTCTCTCTCTCTCTCTCTCTCTCTCTCTCTCTCTCTCTCTCTCTCTCTCTCTCTCCCTCTCTCTCCCTCTCTCTCTCTTTCTTCCTCTTTCTCCCTCTCCCTCTTTCTGTCCCTCTCTCCCCCCATCTTTAATTTAAATAAATTAAACAATTATTTGAAAGTTATTGGGTCGGAGCAGCTAAATGGTACAGTGGATAAAGCACCAGCCCTGGATTCAGAAGAATCTGAGTTCAAATCCAGCCTCAGATGCTTGACACTTACTAGCTGTGTGACCCTGGGAAAGTCACTTAATCCTCATTGCCACACACACACACACACACACACAAATATATATATATGGACAGATACTGGGAATATAATGACAAAAGTAAAATAATTTATTCCCTAAAGGACCTCATTCCATGGGGGGAGATACATATAGACAGAAAAATAAAATCAAAATAATTCTAGGGGGATAGAGACAGGAAAGACTTTATATAGGAGATGGTACTTGAGTTGGGTTTTGAAGAGAACTAAGGATTGATTCCAAGAGATAGAGTTGAAAGGGCAGAGCATCCCAGGAAGTATGGATAGTCTGTCCCATGCAAAGGCATAGAGGAAAAATGAAATGATGTATATATGGAACAGTCAAAAGTCCCCTATGGATGTTTTGTAAAGTACCTGAGAACAGATAAGGTTAAATGTCCAGAAAGACATGCTAATGTTATATTGTGAAGGCCCAAGTACAAGCAACAGGAAGCAACTTAAACTTCTTAAGTAGGGGAATACATCTTGACCAGACAATTCAGATGAACAATGATAGGGGACAAGAATTGAATAGAAGTGTCCTTGTCAATACCTAAAGTGTTATCCACATGGCAAGTGCTCCTCAAATACTTGTGGAATGAATGAACAAATAAATAAATGAATGGATGATGGATATTTGGGAAAGTTATGGAGAGTTTAGTAGACCGCCAACTCAACATGAGTCAGCAATGTGAACAGCAGCCAAAAAAAGCTAATGGGATATTAGGTTTCATTAAGGGAGTGAGAGTACTGTAACACAAAGGAAGCAGTAGTCTAAGTTTACACTGCCTTTGTCAGACCATCCCCAGATTGTTGTGTTCAGTTCTGGGTCCCATGTTTAAGAAAGATAGTGAGCAGCTGGAGAGGGTCCAAAGGAGGACAACCAGAGCAAGAAGAGGACTAGAGACCCCTCTGCATGAGAATCAATTAGAGTCTCAGATGCCCAAGTACCACTTCAAGCTGTTGAGGGCGAGGAGCACCCCAGAAGTTCTGTGGGGCACAACGAGGAATCTTCTCCTTGAGGAACTAAACCAGAGGACAGATAGGCCTGGAGAGATACGGGGAACCAAATCAGACTGAGCTAGCTTCGGGACCTCCACCCTTCATTCTGGGGAGATAAATTTGGGTGTGGCTGTAGCCTTTGTGTCCTGAAGAGAGATCCATAGCCACCCCTCACCCAATTCCTCCAGTCACTACCAGTGCGGGGTGGTCCTCCCTCACTAAAGGAACTTTCCACAGTCAGATGGTCACCCCCATTAGTCCTCTATAAAAGTACCTGCCAGTCTCCTGCTCGAGGAAATTGGGACCTCAGAGCCACGTGCTTTGTTCCAGACCTATCTCCCCATGAGAAGTCCAAGGATTTCTTTCATGGTTTCTGTCCCCCCTCTTCCCTTCCCTTGCCCCTAAATAAACTACCATCTTATTCTAACTGCTTTTGTGTGCAAGAGGGTGTAATTCTTTAAAGAGGATTTCCTAAGAACCCCTACCCCTACGCCAAACCCCGTACCCAATTTTCCCCCATAACAAAGCCTTTCCTTATTGTCTGAGTTGGTAATATTCTCTTCTCCCTCCTCAAATAATTTTTAATTTACTAATCTGTAGAGTGTAAGCTCCTCAAAGGAAGGAATTTATTATTGTCTATTGTTTACCAGAAAATCTTACACATAATGTTTAATAAATACTTGTAGAACAGAATTGAATTGGAGTAGCTAAGTGGTTCAGTGGATAAAGCACTGGCCCTGGATTCAGGAGGACCTGAGTTCAAATCTAACCTCAGACACAAGATACTTACTAGCTGTGTGACCCTAGGCAAGTCACTTAACCCTCATTGTCCTGCAAAAACAAACAAAAAGAATAGAATTGAATGGAAGTAAAAGGGAGTGTTTATCCAGGAGAAGAAAAGACTTGGGGGGAGGAAGGGAGGGGTGAGATAAATTACAGTAGATTATTTCAAGTGTGTTAAGAACTGTCATATGGGGCAGCTAGGTGGTGCAGTGGATAGAGCACCAGCCTTGGAGCCAGGAGTACCTGAGTTCAAATCCAGCCTCAAACACTTAACACTTGCTAGCTGTGTGACCCTGGGTAAGTCACTTAACCCCAATTGCCTCACTAAATAATAAAAAAAAAAGAACTGTCATATGAAAGAGGGATTATACTTGTTCCGTTCTCCCCTCTCCCCCCGCCACCCCCCAGCCAATCTAGGAACTTCTAGTGGATAAAAGTTTCAGAGAGGTAAAGCTGACTTGATGTAGGAGAATAACTATTAGATCTGTTTTCAGATAAAATGAGTTGTCATCATCATCTTTGTCGTCATCGTCATCATGAGGTTCCCCCACGTTAGTGGTATTCAAGTCAAGGCTTAGATCATAAGGGAATATCTGTTCAGTTAGGAATTAGACTAGATGTGCTCTGAGGTCCCTTCCAGATCAGATTCTATGAATGAACAAATGAATGGGAAAAATGAATGACATAAGAAGGTCATATGAGAAAACAAAGCTATAGTCCTTCAATTCCCAGACCTCTCCTCAGTCCAAAGATCTCCTCAAATATACTCAGAGCTTCTAGTTTTTCTCATTTTCCTTTTGTTCCCATGTGGCTCTCATGTCAAGTATCAAGTATCTCTTAAACCCTTGTGAACTAACACTCCATCTCTATGGTTTTGAATTACTTTAGTCCTTCCTTACCCTTTTCCTTTGTAGAGGTGGAGAAAGCTGAGCTGCAAATCCCTCAGCCTCAGGCTTAATGGGATGCTTGCTGTATTTTTCTTTCTTTCTTATACCTCTCTATTATGCATGCTGGTGTCCTATTGCATATGGATTGGTTCCAGGTCACTGGTTGGCAAACCTGTACTCCTGGGTTTCTGGAGTGATATTTCACTCGCAGACTTCACTGTCTGTTGAGCAAGTGCATTATTTGTGTGGGCACAGAAAAGGAATAAATATCAATTCCACAGAACTTTCACCTGGGAATTTTATGTGCTGCAAGGAAGCCATATCATTAGAACCATTTTACAAGCAAATAACTGAGGATGGTAAACTTGAATTGTCCAAGATACTGAAATGAAGACAGTTGACCTGGGAATAACCCACCAGTGCATATTCTCCAAATTAAAATCCAGGCTGACTCAACCCAAAGCCACCCTGCTAGAATTGTTTCTGCATTCGTTTCCCCCTATTCACTTCACCAGCTATGGCTGAAAGCAATGAAAGGAGGGAGAAACAGAGAAACTTAACTGAACCTATTCCAGCTTTGTATACTTGGGTGCAGCAATGAAGGCAGAATGGGGTAAAGAGGAAGGGGGAATACTAGGTCTAGTGGAGGTGGAGAGTACTTCTTCCAAGAAAATAAATATTCCAGCAAAAGTTCACAGGTTGGGCAGCTAGGTGGTACAATGGATAAAGCACTGGCCCTGGATTCGGGAGGACCTGAGTTCAAATCTGGCCTTAGACATTTGACACTTACTAGCTGTGTGACCCTGGGCAAGTCACTTAACCCTCATTGCCTCGCAAAAAAAAAAAAAAAAAGTTCACAGGTTTTATTAAACTTTTTAATGCATTGTGAATATTTGTGCCTTATTTTTAAAAATAAATTTTTATTGATCATTTTTGTTTTTATATCACTTGGGCAGCAATATCTTAAAAAAAAAAAAACAAGGGGAAGAAAAAACACTTCGGCAAAACTGACCAACATATCAAAAAAAGAGCCTGACATTATATGTGTGTCAAAGACCCAGAGAAATTCATGATGAGAATTGAAGTTCCATAGGTCAGAACAGAAGCTCTGCATTTTCAATCATGAGACTCTCTTTAAAGATTCTGTTCCAACATCTACAAATGTATCTTTCATCATTCACTTCTCCTTGTCCCATTTGAGTTACATACACAGTGTTCTGCACCCAATAGTACCCAGCCCCCTGCAAAGAGGTCGGGGAGAGGTGCCTTCTCACATCTTTTCTTGGGGCCAAGATTGATAATCACAATTTCTCAATGTTCAGTTTCAGTTGCTTTTTATTACTTTCTCTATTTACATTATTATAGTCATTGTGTATATCAATTTCTTGATTCTGCTTCCTTCCCTTTTGTATTAGTTCCTATATCTTCCCATGCTTCTCTCTATTCATCTTATTCATCAATTCTTGCAACACGGAAATATTCCATTACTTGATTTAACCCAATTTGTTCGTCCATTTGCCCATAAACAGACACCTGCTTTGTTAACAAGAAAAGAACATTAGATATAATTTGGTTTATATGGGGCCTTTCTTTTTGTCATTGACCTTCTTAAACATAGGCCTTTCAGTGGAATCTTTAGCTCAAACAGTATGGACATTTTAGTAACTCTCTTCACACATCATTCCAATTTGCTTTCCAGAATGACTAGACCAATTCATACTACTGATAGTGTATTAGTCTGCTTGAAGTCCGCTCATCCTTTTTATGGAGGAGGAAAGGAAACTCAAAGGGTGAAATGACTTGCCCACAATCACAAAGTTAGTGTCATATTGGCCTCTGGTAATATCATCATACTGCTCTCTATTCTTTCTTCTGGAAGCCTCCTGAAAGGTTGGCAGTTGCAATACAGCTTTTTCTCTTTAGAAGGTAGGTTTATTTATCTATCTTTTTTTTTTTTTTTGCAAGGCAGTAGGGGTTAAGTGACTTGCCCAGGGTCACACAGCTAGTACGTGTCAAGTGTCTGAGGCCAGATTTGAACTCAGGTCCTCCTGAATCCAGGGCTAGTGCTTTATCCACTGCACCACCTAGCTGCCCGTTTATTCATTTATTCACTTATTTATTTATTTGTTCATTTATCTGCTTTTTTCATTCATTCATTCATTCATTTTGTAAGGAATTGATTGTGATTTACAGCAAGCCACCCAATTAACTCTCCCCATACTGAATTTAGCCCTGACTGTTTGTTTGTTTGTTTAGTTATTTGTTTACATTCCAAAGCTATCCTTAGAGTTTTTGTGATCAAGACCCTAGACAACTGTACCTAGTCAATCAGATTGAGAACCACTTAAACATTCTAAGTCTAGTATGTCTTTTTAATTCCTTTTCTTTCTGGAGTCAGGAAGAACAGAGTTAAAAATACCCCTCATGGGGGCAGCTAGGTAGCACAGTGGATAAAGCACCAGCCCTGGATTCAGGAGGACCTGAGTTCAAATCTGGCCATAGACACTGGACACTTACTAGCTGTGTGACCCTGGGCAAGTCACTTAACCCTCATTGCCCCACACCCAAATAAATAAATAAATACCCCTCACAGGGGCAGCTAGGCAGTACAGTGGATAAAGCACCAGCCCTGGATTCAGGAGGACCTGAGTTCAAATCTTGCCTCAGACACTTGACAGTAGCTGTGTGACTCTGGGCAAGTCACCTAACCCTCATTGTCCCACACCCAAATAAATAAATAAATACCCCTCACAGGGGCAGCTAGGCAGTGCAGTGGATAAAGCATCAGCCCTGGATTCAGGAGGACCTGAGTTCAAATGTGACCTCAGATACTTGATACTTACTGTGTGACCCTGGACAAGTCACTTAATGCTCTGCAAAATAAATAAATGAATGAATGAATGAATAAATTGATAGATGAATAAATAAATAGATGCCCCTCAAATACTAAATAGTTAGATGGCCCTAGGCAAGTTACTTAACCTGTATCTGCTTCATTCTCCTCACTGCAAATGAGCCTAATGATAGTACTGTATACCCTACCTCTCAGGGTCGTTGTGAAGAAAGCACTTAGCACAGTGCTTGGCACATAATAGGCAACTTTATAAATGCTTGTTTCCTTCCTTTTCTCCTATTGACATTTAGAGAATTTTGGTCTTAACATCAATAATGCATATAATAATACCTAGTATTTATCTACTGTTTTAAGGTTTCCACAAGACTTTACAATTTTTTTTCATTTTGTTCTCACAAAAACCCTAGGAAGGAGATGCCTTTATAATCCCTGTTTTACAAATGAGGAAACTGAGACAGGGTGAGGTTAAATGATTCACCCATGATCACCTAACTATTAAGTGCCTGAAATATGACTGCCTTTTATCCAAGTTATGATGCAAAACTCCTTTTAACTTTTATCATATCCTTGGTTCTCTCCCCTCCCCCTTCAAATCATCCCAAGCACTCCAATTAGTGAAACTAAAAATGAGCTGGTTGGAGTTGGGGTCAGGAGATTACCATATTCCTCTAAAAACACACTCATAATGCCTCCTGGTTACCATGCAAATCAACTCAGGCATAAGACTAAAAAGACCCATGAGGAACTGGTAAACTTCGCCCTATTTCCCCCTAGCAACCAAAATTATGTACTGCCTACATAAACAGGTCTGCTTAATGATAATAGTGTGTGTGTGTGGACGGGGAGGGGAAGTGTTAGTAATTTAAAGGCATGTACTGAAAAGCTAAGCTCAGGATAGCATCAGTGTCTCATATAAGCTCACCCAACATTTCAGCAACAGAAGTATGAACGGGGTTCATATTCTGTCCATTGACATAATTGTACCTTGGCCAGCCTACCAGTCAAGTTTGATAGTTGTTACCATTATAAAGTACTCTCCAATAATTCCTGTGTGAAAGGTCATTTCATGGCCCCCATGAAGTGACTAGACATTTGCTTAGTTCTCCATCTCACTTGGACCACCCATAGATTTCTGTCTGTCTCTCACCCTTCAAGAAACCTTGCAGTTTATTTCTGTGGATATTTTCAAGAACTTATACAATTCCCCATTCCTCAACCTTTTTTTCCATAGGAAATGAAAGGAAGGAAGGAAGGAAAGAAGGGAGGGAGGGAAGAAAGGAAAGAAAGAAGAGAGAGAAAAAGAAAGAAAGTAAGAGAGAGGGAAAAGCTAATGAAGTACATAGGACTTCAAATATGATAATGGGAGAGGGTATTAATGAGGAAGAAGAGTAGAATCCTTTGTGATCCTGACTCCTTTCACCCAATATAAATATCCCCCCACTGGGCTCTAAAACATGCTTTTTAGAATGCTGACACCACCTATCATGGTTCTAACTACCTAACAATGAGAGCCATTCCAAAGTAGAATGGACAGATTCATGAACTAATTCATTCAATAAGTATTAAGTGCCGACACTGTGCTAAGCACTGGAACACAAAGACCAAAAAACAAAAAAACCCTCTACTACAGAGGAGCTTACATGCTTATGGAGGATGAATTAGCTTCTCCCTCACTGGAGGTTTCCAAGCAAAAATGGAATGAATCACTTGGTGATTGTGGCGTATCCCAGTATGGAGCTATTGCATCTGGTTTGGATTAGATTTGATGCATCTAAGGAGGCTTCCACTCCTGACAGTCTGTGATACTGAGAGTCTGTGACATTTCAGAGTCAATGTGGCTTCAGTAATGTGCCTTTTTTATACCTCTAATTGTTTGGCTTCCAACAAATTCAGATAGTACACAGCTAATTATGGTATCATTAAGAGGGAGTTGTGTGAACAATTAAAACATACTCTGAATAAATTGCTTTGTGTCAATTTTCCATCCCACTACCCACTACTCTTCTGTTCCCTTGCCTTCTCTATATGCACAAACTCTGGGTCCAGAGAGGAGGAAGCATATAGGAATATCCAGAGCACAGGCACATCCATTTATACAGAGAAGAACAGAGTAGATTGGTTCTCCTTCTGGATTCCATCTCAGGGAGTTCTCAACAATAGCATCTCATCAGCTCATACCCATACCCAGAATTGCAGCTGGAAAAAATAATCACACTGTTTTTAAAATTATAATTCATTTTATTTTTAATTTATGAAATAAAGTTCCATAACAAGTTTAATTTTTTTAAGTGATTGCACATGAAACTATAAATCTATTATTTACATCTTGCTATTTCTCTTAAAAAATAATAAAGTTATCATGTAAATTTCTTTTTTTCCCCTCCCCCCCCCAACTTAGAGATGGATCATCACAATATTGAAAGAATTGCAGCTGGAGATTTAGAGATGAAAGAGACCATAAAGGTCATCTAGCCCCATTTCTTCATTTTATAGATGAAGAAAAAGATACCCCAAGAAAGTAAATGACTTGCCTAAGACCACACGGGTAATAAGTGGCAGAATCAGAGATGAGGGAGAGGGGACAGAGAGGGGGAGAGAGACAGTGACAAAGAGATAGACACAGACAGATTCAGGGAGAGCAGGATGGAGAAGGGGAAGAGGGAGAAAGAGAGGGATAGGAAAAGAAGAGGGAGAGAAAAAGAGAGGGGAAGGAAGGAAGGAAGGAAGGAAGAGAGAGAGGGAGGGAGGAGGAAGGAAGGAAGGAGGGAGGGAGAGAAAGAGATAAAGAGAGAGAGGGAGAGAGAGAGAGAGAGAGAGAGAGAGAGAGAGAGAGAGAGAGAGAGAGAGAGAGAGAGAGAGAGAGAGAAGGGGGGAGATGGAGAAACTTTCTAATGAGAACCTGGGGTATTTTTCTCCAAAATGGGAAGTTCTATTTTGTTCGGGATAAATTGATATGAATCCCAAAGGAAGGACATAATCTTGAAATTCTATACCTAGGAAGATTGTAGATTGCTGAGACATTCAAGCCCTAAGACACTTAAGACTTCATTACCAGTCAGAGTGAAGCTTATATAGCTTACATCCACAAGGTAGTCATTTTGGTCTTAGAGGTGCTGATGAGACAGAGTGAAGATGACAGATACTTAATCATCCCATCTTCTCTAAGTTAAGACAGTAGAAAATGTATTTTTAGCTATGCTTTTTTACCTTCTCTCTCCATATCATACCTGTGTATTCAGTTGGAAAATTGCTTGCCTAAGCAAAGTACATTAACATCTCACAAGTCTTCTGGTTGCTTCTGTGTTTATTCCTCCATAGAAATGAGCAAGTCTCCCAAATTAGCCAGTACCAAATCACCCATAAGATAAGCTGACTGCTTTAGAGTAATGGCTGTAGGGAAGAAGATGAACTTCTCCTTCTTTTCCATGTCTACACAGGCTTGGAGATGAAGGATGCTTCCATTTACGTGCAGGCAAATTTTATTATAACTAACACTTAGTATTGCTCCATGTTCTTGTTGAGGTCTTGCCATGGAGGTATATTGAACTGAACACCAGCTAGTTGTAGGAAATAGGTAGTATTACCTAGTGGAAAGCAAGCAGTGATTGGGATCAAGACGACCTTAGTCTACATCCTGCCTCTCACATTTAATAGCTGTTTGATGCTAGGCAAGTAAGTTTAACCTCTCTTTAGCTCAGTTTTCTCTTATGTAAAATTAGGTTAGAGTCAATGACTTCTTAGGTTCCTTTCAACTATAATCTTATGACTATCAGCAAGTTATTGCAACTCTCTGAGCCTTGGTTTCCTCATTTGTAAATTCTAGTAACTGTCTCACAGGGTTGTTTTGAAGCTCAAATAAGCTAATGTATAGGAAACACTTTGCAATCATACAAGCACGTTACTGCTATTTGCCATAACATTGTGTGTTATGGTATCAGCCTGTATGTACCTCAGAATGTGATTTTTACAACAGCCTCAAATTCTATCAAACACATTCTCCCTTTGGGTCTCTGATACCAAAAGAGGAAATGTAAAATGAATCCTGGGATCATAGGACTCTGAGCCAGAGGAAGTTTCAATCAACAATCTTCCACTCCAAGTCCATTTTACAGATGAGGAAAATAAGGTTCGAAGAGTTTAAGTGATTGCCCAAAGTCATAGAGCCAATAAGTAACAGAGGCATGACTCAACTCTTATCATCTTTCTCATTCCAAATCAAATGTTCTCCCTACAACTACACATGATTTCATGCTCATGCTATGAGAACTTTTCTGTAGCTAAGCTGCTACATGTAGTTAATATGGTTTATTATGTCTTAATTTCAAGCATCAATCTGCACATAACCTGTATGACATTATTGTTTGTCTATTTTCTCCCCATTTAGAATATGAGTTATTTGAATGAAGGGGTGATTTCTGCCTTTCTTTGCATGATCAACACATTTTGTAGGCTCTTATATATTCACACATACCTATAAACATTGTCTTTATGCATGCATGCATGTGTGTGTGTGTGTGTGTGTGTGTGTGTGTGTGTGTATTGTACAGGAGTGGATAGATAGATGATATAATAGATATTTTCTACTGCACAATTTAACTCATGAATACTTCACACAAGAATACCTGACATGTGAGATGGTCAGAAAGACATCCAGCTCCTAGCAAATATCATATCTATTCCTACCAAACTATAAAGGAAAATAAACAAAATGTCCATTTTAAAATAATAGGACCTAGCTCTACAAAACAGTGACAGGCAAGAACTGAGTCATCTTCTGGGGGTTGGGAAGCAAGAGCTTATTCACCCAGATGTCTGCATCAAAAGCTCTGCTTTATGATGTCAGTTCATGACTCATTGTTGCCTCATTTAGCAGCCCTCCTATTGGGCTAGTCCCCAGGATTTCAGGGGAAATAATGAATGGTCAATGGACACAGATCATCTTAAATTCAGCATGCAAAACTTTTCATGTTGTCTCCTCCTTTGCCTTTCACAGAGTTTTCTCAGCACAGTGTCCAGAATATAGTAGGAACTTAATAAATGTTTATTGGCTGACTATGGTACAGTGCAGAGTGTTGGATTTAGATGGATACAGAGGCAAATACTGGCTCTGCCACTTGCCACCTATGTGACCTTGGGTGAGTTTGTCAAGTCCCTCAAACTCAGTTTCCTCATCTATAAAATACGATAACAACACTTACCCTTACCTACTTCATAGGCTCCATTGGATCCATCAGACTGCCGCAGGGGTCCATGACACAAAAAAGGGTATAAGAACCTTTCTATCATATATGGGGAAGAGGGGGGCAATGTAGTTCAGAACTATGTTTTCATCAGTCTAAGGATATCTCAGAATGCAAACTCTCTCCACCAATGCTTTTTTTCAGTGAATAATCTTGGAAAGTTGCCTAAAAAGTTGTATGCATCTTGGCAGTGGTCACAGAGCTAGTATGCAACAAAGACAGGACTTCAACTGAGTTTTCCTTTCTCAAAGGCTAGATGTCTATCTATCTAGTACACTACTCTACCTATCTCAAGGTGTATATACATATATTTACATATTTTGTGTGCATATATACATGTGCATACAAATTCACGTGTACTATAATTTTGTGGATGCTACTTATCTAATATAAATATGTATAGTCCATAAATGGCATAGATGGACACTTGATCTGGGATGTGGACCACCCTGTCTCTGAGGAAGACTGCAATTTTTATCTTTGTGTGGAACAAAAGCCAAGGCTAAATATTTTCTCCCGTACTCTTCTATCTTCAAGAGTAGTTAGAATTATAGATATCTACAATACGTCAAATATTGGTAGTGTAGGCTATGATTCTTTTGGGATTCAGGATAAATGACATTTTTCGCAATCAACTTCAAGTGGACGGTAATAGCTTACTCTCACCATCTTAGCTCCCTGCCATCAAACACAAAACAATCAGAGAAGGACAAAACCCATTTTATCAAAACAAATAGTAAATAGAAATGTACAAAATACACAAAAGTGAATGGGCTCTTCAATTTAGGAATGAGATTGAATCTCAGATTGACCAAAGAGAAAATGATCTCACTTGGTAAATCTGTGCTTAGCAGTTTCTAAGGTTTCAGGTAGTCAAGGTAACAAGACATGTGGAGGACCAGTTTCCTCACATATCTGCAGCTACAGGGAGATCTCCCATTGACCAATCAGTAGTTCACCTTCTCTCTTCCCATTTCTTTTGAACTACTCCATTTCTCTCCAGAGTCTCTGAATTTAAAATTTCTGCCCAATTAGTCAAGTACTCAACAGGTCTCTCAGATAATCAAGATTCACATCTCACAAATGACAATATTGTCCTTTAGGGAATCACCCACCCCATGGTGGAAGAGGAGCATACTGCAATGGCTACACATATATGAAAGGTATATTGTATATATCACTTTGATTCCCATATAATCATAGAATTGGAACTGACCTGTGATATCATCTAACCTGTCCTTCTCTCTAATGCAAGAAGCTCTAGAATATCTTTGACAGATAGATGGTCATTCAGTCATTTTAAACTCTTTCAGTAAGGAGTTTACTGTTTCGTGAAGGAACTTGATCCTTTATAAAATAGTTCTGATTACCAGATAGTTTCCTTATATAATTCATTTTAACTTGTTCTGAAATTCCTAGAGATTACTACATTCAAAGAAGGAATACTTTTAATAATAGGTATACTTCTGTTGACTTGAACTCTCATTCTAGATATGCAGGAGCCCCTAAAGAAATGAAATTCAGAAGCAACACCTTATTATCAGACCAGGAAAAGGAACATGCATTTTGGGAAAAAAAAAACCACTTAATCTCTCTCTTTTTGTCCTGGTGAAGAGCTATGGGTATGGAGTGTCCCATAATTTGCTAGACAGCTAATGTGTTGGTTGGTTTTGATGAACTGCTTTTCTTCCCTTTCTAAACTCTTTGTTACAAGGCATGGTTTGCTGAGTAGGGGAAAGGAGTATATCCAAAAATGAAGATGATGTAAGTAACAAACTATTTCAACAAATGTTATTTAAATAAAGCATTTGGAATCAAAACAATTGGTTGTTGTTTTGTAAAGTAGGAAAACTATTTCACATGCCACTCAAGAAATTAAGGTCTAAACTTCAAGCAAATGATAGAGAGTTTAAGGAAAGTAAAATCCCTGCAAACTCATGATTCAAGAGGAAGAAGATATGGCAAAGTTTTTGTCACGTGCCAAAACTGAAGATTTGATTGTTCATTCATTTCTTCATTACCTACTGATTTTTCACAACCTCAGACATAATTTTAAAAAAACTGTATTCTGTCTTTCTCATAATCTCTTTTTTTGGGGGGAGAGGGGGTGGCAATGAGGGTTAAGTGACTTGCCCAGGGTCACACAGTGCCGGTGTTTTATCCACTGCACCACCTACCTGCCCCCTATTGTCTTTCTCTCTGCCAAACTCTATTTGATCTTGCTACCCAATAAGAGAGTTGGGTTCCATAGCAGGATTCATTCCAACACCAGACACTGTTTTCTCCCACCAAGCAGAGTAAGTCTTCTGGGTTACTTTCCTTTCTAGCCTCTAGGACCAGAACACATTGAGCATAACCCACAAAACAGACATTTCCACTCAACAACACTGCATCCCACAAACTCCTATTCAACTCTACATCCTCAGCAGCTCAGAAAAAACATAAATATTGCCTGAACTCCACTTTTAGTCACTTCTCCATGCTTTTTCCTCCTCTCTTTTATCCTATGCCCATGATAAATGTTGCCAGCACCCAGGCATGGACATCTCAAAGGATTAATTCTAGGAACTTCAATATGTCTATCCTTAAGATACTAAGGAAATCTAGTCCTATCAATCATAATAAGTCTATTATATCTATGATGAGTCAAAATATACCTCCCAGAAATTTCTATTCATTAGTTCTGGCTCTACTCTCTAAAGCAACATAGAATGAGCCTAGGTCAGTCTCAGTGAAAATATAATGACACTGAAGAACCATTTTAAATGCTGAGAAACAGCAATAGCATAGTAGTATTGCATATAGCAATTATACACGGTGGTATCATTTTAAGGAAAGCTCTACGAGACTGACAGAGTATAGGGAACTGTCCGTGTGCACAATAAAGAAAGCTCTAATAACCCGCCTCATTTTTTTTCAGCTATTCATGTGTGTCATAATATCATCATTAATGGTGTCATCTTGGGAAATAAAAGATAATGATCGGGGCAGCTAGGTGGCACAGTGGATAAAGCACCGACCCTGGATTCAGGAGTACCTGAGTTCAAATCTGGCCTCAGACACTTGACACATACTAGCTGTGTGACCCTGGGCAAGTCACTTAACCCCCATTACCCCACCCCCAAAAAAAGATAATGATCAAGTAGATTATTTATCAGAATATTAATGGATTTCCTGGTTAGAAGTAGCCCAGACTTCCCCTAGCATCTTGATGATTGGTCTCCTCTCTCTAAAAACATTGAATGAGGTTACTGCCACATCAAGGTGGGAGCCTTGAGGACTCCTGAGTTCAGATCTTCACTATTTCCTCATGGGATCATAGATTTAGAATTGATAGGTACCTTAGAATCCATCTAGTTCAACCCCTTCATTTTATAAATGAGGAAACTGAGACCCAGGGAATATGTGAATTCCCAAAGTCACCCAAGTGGTAACTATCAAGACCTGAACCAGTTCCCCTGGTTCCAAAGCCACTTCAAGAATTAAAAGATTGCAATGTGTAGCTTGAGAGTATCCAAAAAGGTTTTGGAAGCAAATATTTTTCTTAAGGCATTTCAATACAAAACCTTAGAGCAATTTGCCATTTGGGAAAATCAGTCTTAAAATGCTAGGGCTTGCAAGCCTGTCACATCAGCAAGAAAACCATGGAACTTGCAAAAGGTGGGATGGAAATGAGGCTTAGGAAAATAATTTGGCAACATCTTGGCAAAACTAAGGACATCTGTCCCTCTGGTCCATATATGGTTCAAATGCTCTCTCGTCCTTTACAAATGTCAGCAAAACGTCATGCTTTGCTATATCACATTTATCTATGTTTTATTGTATTTTTAAACATTTTGCAATTAGATTTTATTCTGGTTCTGTCTACACAGCATGCAGTCTGCAGCCCATGAGTTTGAAAGCTCTGGTTAAATGACTTCTAAGGTCCATCCCTTCCAGATTTAGATCCATAATCCTGTGATCTAAGTAAAGAACAGATCATGCAGATATCCTTGCTGGAATCCTACTGTATCACATCCATTAGGACCACTTCCCAAACTCTCACTAACATTGGTAAGCCAGGTCCCTAGAAGGTATCCTTACTCTTATTACAAGCTTAATAAGGTCTATTGATTAATTGGTTAAAGTAAGGGAGGTAAAACCCCTCCTTACATTACCATCAACCCCCACTTCACATGCACATATGTATATACATGCACGCATACACACATAAAACACAAACCCAAATATAGTACTCTCTTCATTCTCCAAACAATATTTCCCATTAGGCATTTTTAAAGCCTCTGCCAATTATCTTTCCCCTGAGCTCTTCTCTCTCTTTTTAAAATTTTCCCACACTCCCCTATCTTTTCTGGTCAACTTGAGCTTTGTACTGACCTCTGCATCCCCTCTCAGAATAGTCTCCACCCTCTTGCCCACCATCCTACATAGATAATAGCACCAAGGGAGTTGAAGTCTCACACAAGCACTGGTTAGTCTAGTACAAGTACAGTCTGTCACCCCTAGCAACCTAACCAAATCAAGTCAGGTACCTGCTATGTTCTTACAGAATCAGAATCTTTGAGTTGGAAGGGACCTCACAGGTCATTTAGCCCAAGCTATATCTGAAACAAAAGTTCTTTCTACAATATTGCCAACAAATAGTCTTATAGGCTCTACTTACTCCAGTAATGGGGAACTTACTACCTACTGAGGTGGCCTATTCCACTTTGGGGAAGCTTTAATTGTTAGGAAAGTTTTCCTTGTATTGAGCTAAAATATGCCTCTATAAATTCCACCGATTACTTCCAGTTCTGCCCTGTGAGGTAAAGCAAAAAAAGTCTAATATTTCTTCCATATACTAGCTCTTCAAATACTTGGAAACAGTTATGTCCCATCCCCACCCCCCAAATCTTCCTTTATCCAAGCTAAATATCCCCAATGTCTTCAACAAACTACTATTTGTATAATATGATTCTATGTTCCTTCATTATCCAGAATGTCCTTCTATATTTGTTTCCTAGGTCATTTATGCCTTTCCAAAATGTGGCACCGACACAGTATTCCAGATGTGTATTGACCAAGGGAGAATATAGAGAAATTATCCCCTCCTTAGTCTCTGGAGGCATCCTAAGAGCACAGTAGATTGTTTTGACTGCTACATCAGATAGTTTGAGGTCTACTAAAATTCTCAAGTCTTTTTCTCATTAACTGTTGTCTACAAAACTGTTTCTCTCATTATGCACTTGAGAAGTTGAGGTTTTCAACTACTGGACTCAAAATCAAAAAACCTGAGTCTGAGGACAGTTCTGTCAGATGCTTACTATCTCTATGACCGTAACAAATCCAAACTTCTACAAGCTCCAAAACATAAACATTAAGGGGAATGCAAATGAAAGTATTTCTGGGTTCTTACCTCACAATCATGAAATTGGTAGTGATTAATCATAACAACTAAAATAAAAATAAAAGATAAAAAGAGTCAAGGCTGGAGGCACTGTTAGAATATAGGCAGTTATAATATATGGTTGAAAGATCTCTGAATTGGCACAACCATTCTGGAAAAGAATTTTGAATTATTAAAGAAATGTCATTAAACTGTTCATATCTCTAAGCCCAGAAATGCTATCATTGGGTATATTCCCCAAAGAGGACTCATATGTAACAAAACAGTCAGCAGAAATCTTTTCAATAAGTGAAAACAAAATGAGTGCCCATCTATTGGGGCATGACTAAACAACGTCTATGAATGTAATGGGATACTATTTTGTCATGCCAAACACAAATGAGGACTTCAGAGAAATCGGGTGCCTCAGTTCCACTCTTCTGAGTCTTTGGTGATGATCACATATTCAATTTTTTTCCTAATATACTGAATCTTGTCTTGGATGGAAATGTACTAAGTCTAGTAATTCATTCCTTGTGTTCAAAGTAGTTCATCTTTGGTTTCTCTGCCTACAAAGCCAAAAAGAATCATTCAAAGGCAACAGAGAGCTGCTCATTGTCCTTTGAACAACAATAAATCCAGAATTGTTGGTAGAGATGGGAGGCAGCAAAGTCCAGTGGAAGAACATGGACTCTGATGTCAGGAAACCTCGGTTTTAGTTCCACTTCTGACATCTACTACCTGTATGACTTTGAGCAAGTCACTTGCCCTGGGCCCTAGTTTCTTCATCTGTAAAATGAAGGGGTTAAACTAAAATATCTTTGAGGTCCCTGTCAACTCGAAATCTATGATGTTACGAATTAATTTTTATTTAGATTAATCTGACTCATAACAATATCCTCTACCATATACCTATTTTGTATATTTTTAGCTCAGTTTGAAGTTCTGAGCTATTACTAATAAACTGGTCATCTAAGACTTATATGGATTTTTACCATTGTATGTAACTTTTTTTTGGTCAGCACCATTTGATTTCATTGTTATTGAAGCTCAGTATAAAAACTCTACCAATATTGAGAAGCAATTTTTAGTCTTAGAGAACTGTCTGGGGGCACTGAAAGAAGTTAAGTAATTTATCCAGAGTCACATAGTCACTACGTCAGAGACAGGATTCGAAACCAGGACTTCCTCACTCGGAAGCCAGCTTTCTATCCACTGCCTCTCTTTGTGTGATCATGCCTTTTAAATATGAAGGTGATGACATTGGTCCAGTTTTTATCAGTAGGGCATTTGCTTTCTATTGTTTTTTTCCAAGACTGATAATTAGGTTTCCTCTGAACCATTCTAAATTCTCTTGCCTAATCATTCTTGTAACTAATGGCAACCACATGAAAGATGTCTGAAATAGGCTTGCTGTCTGATCATAGCTAACTGGCCCACTCTGGTACTGGAGCTGGGAATCACAGGAATACATCCAGGGGACCTCAGAGGTCACCCAGTCCAACCTATGTCTGCACAAAAGTCTCTGAGAAGTGGGAATCCAGCATCTTCTAGACAGCCTTTGCTAATAGGGAATTCATTACCATCCAAACCAGTCTATTCCATATTGGGACAGGACTCACTGTAGGGAAATTTTTTTCCTGACATCGAGCCTAAATTCATCTCTTTAGAAACCCCGCCCATTTTTCCTAGTTCTGCTTTCCAGGGTCAAGTCCAGTCCCTTTTCTAGGGGCTAACTATTATATCATTATCACAGTGCTCTATCGGGGGTATGACGGAGCCAGTTCTTGCTGGCTTATGAGAGCCAGTTGTTAAATTTTCAGTTTGAGCATTCATTTATGCCTCAGAAATGGGCAAATACTACAAATGCAGTTCGGTGTATTCTTTTCTTGATTGTCTAGACTTAAGAAAGTGATGAAGAAAATGGTAATGATGCAGATTAATCTTAAATATATGTTTTTTCCAGAGTTAATTATTAAGCATTTACCAGTTCACCACAAAACCCAATCCATTAAACTAAACATCCCAAGATTAAAATATTGTAAGAGTGGGGGCAGCTAGGTGGTGCAGTGGATAAAGCACCTGTCCTGGATTCAAACCCTGAGCAAGCCACTTAACCCTCATTGCCCCACCAAAAAAATAAACAAATAAAAATAATGTGAGAGTATACATGTATGCATATTCATACACTCATATGGGGATGGATATAATTAGATATATAGAAATAATTATTTTTTTCACATATCACTAGGTTTTATAACTACTCTTCTAGGCTGTTTAGCTAAAGAGATGAGATATAAATTATATATATATATATATATATATACATATATATATATATAAATTATATATATATACATATATATATAAATAAAATATAAAAAGATCAAATATAAAAATCAGATATAAAAATCATATATAAATTATACAATATCTAGTCTAGAGGAGAGAATAGACGAATTCTGCTTAGCCCCAGAGAGCAGAAGAGGAATGGATGGAAATTGTAAAGAGGCAGATTTGCACTTGACATTAGGAAACACTTTCCAATCATTACAATTGTCCAAAAGTGGAATGAACTGTCTGAGGAGCAAAGATTAGATGACCACTTGTCACAAATGATGTAGAAAGAATTCTCTTTCACATATGTGGGAAATGTTGGACGAATGACCTCTAAGTTCTCCTTCACCATTGAGATTCTGGGTGTCTGAAATCTCGGGCCCTATTTCTAGTGTGTCCTGATTAGCTTTAGAATAGGCAGCAAGCCAGTTCAGAGAACATGCATGCCCCCGGGGATCTCTCTCTAGAGTTAAAAGATGTTTTTCAGTGACAAACTTTATTTCTAAAATGACTCCACATTATAGGTTGTGAATTCATAGCTGCTGCCCATTCCTACCTTTGTCCAAAATTATTACACAATTATTTTTTGTTTGCTTGATGGTAAAAAGGAATCTGTGCTCTTCGATGGTCTTAGCGCACCCTCTAGTGGACTCAGAGGAAATTAACAAAGAATATTAAAGGAAGCCAAGTTGACCTTTTGTTTTGGGGGAAGGACTATCATTTAGTAATACAGTTTTAAAAGACCTTTAAGGTCACCTAGTCTAATCTGTACCTGAAATACGAATTCTCTCTACAACATCCTTGACAAGTGGCATAGTGGAAGGCATTCCAGGGCTGGATGAAAACCTAGGTTCCAATCCTAACTCTGACACTATAAATTGTAGATACCTTTGGAAAATCACTTTGAATACACAGTAAGACACCTTACACAATAGGAGGTCCCAGAAACACTTTCTTGCGTTAAAAGATAGGGAAGGTCTCAGGGACAAACTTCTGGATCTCAGTTTCATTTCTGTAAAAGGAGGTGATTTGATTAGATGATCTTAAAGAGCTGTTCTAACTCCCAAACCTACAATCCTAACTGACCATCCAGTCTCTATTTGAAGACCTCCAGAGATAAGGAGCATGCCATTTTTTAATGCCATCTTTGTCTAATTGTTATCAAATGTTTCTTTATATAGAGCCCAAAACTGCCTTCCCATAGATTCCAGCCATTGGCTCTAGCTCTTTTTTCAAAAAATAATAAACATTTTTATTTATAGTTTTGGATTCCAATTTTTATTCTACCTTTCCTCCCTCCCCCATCCCTGAGGCAGTAAGAAGATATGGCTTATACATGTGAAATCATGTAAAACATTACCATATTAGTAATTTATTCAAGAAACTCAAAAGAAAAAATGAAATTGAAAAATAGCATGCTTCAGTCTGTATTCCATCAATATCAGTTCTCTCTTTGGAGGTGGATAGTATGTTTCATTGATAAACCTTTGGGATTGTCTTGGATCATTGTATTTCCTGAGAATAGTTGTCATTCACCATTCTTCATCAAACAATATTGCTGTCTCTTTGCACAGCTTTCTCTTGGTTCTGCTCACTTCACTATATATCATACAAACCTTTCCAGACCTTTCTGAAATCATCCTGCTTGTCATTTCTTATAGCCCAATAATATTCCATCACCATCATATACAACAGCTTGTTTAGCCATTCCCCAATTGATGGGCATTCCTTTGATTTCCAATCCTTAGCCACCACAAAAAGCATTGGCTCTAGTTCTACCCTCTAGGGTTATGAAGAAGCCTAATGCCCTCTTTTACATGACAGGCTTTGTGATAAAATAATGGGACTTGGCAGACACCCAGGAGCCCCACCTGAAGACTGATTTGGAATTGATTGAATTGGGTGAGACTGAGAGACTGAGAACCTACTTAAGGATGATTAAATCGGGACCACACCTGAGTAGGGTGTTGTTCTCAGAAGCTGAACCTAGTTGAGGTTGATTAAATTGAGACCACGTGTTATGGCCAACCCTGAGTAGAGTGTGTTCTCAGAGGCTGTGGACTACAACATCGACAGGAAACCACTCTCAACAAATCAATTTGAAGAACCTCCCATTTCAGGGAGGAAGACAGGAAGTAGGAAGCTGAGGCTGGCTGACTGGATCTTCCTCTTTTGGTTACAGACATCAGCTTGATGGCAGAACTGCTAGGAAAGCTAGGATTTCCATGCCATAAGGAATCTGTTCTCAGTCTTTCTCTCTTCACTATCTTATAATATATTTTTTAATAAATTCTTCAAAACCTAAACTCTTGCTGAATTTATCAGTGATTTTATCCAGTTTCCCCCAAAAACTGAGGGGGGGGGCAGATTAGAACCCACATTAGATTTTAAACAATATACCTTACAGATTCCTGCAAACGTCATTATATTCCTTCATTAAGTCTTCTCTTTTCTGAGCTAAATCGCTAGATCCTTCAACTGATTCTCAAGTTTCCTTGGTCATCTGTGCTAGAACTATTTAATTTGGAGAAGTATACAGGGAATAGGGATCTCTTACAATAAAAGTGAAAAGAAAGCCCCAGAGAATAAATAACGAGACATATTTCCTCTCTTTTGATGGGATATTGGGTACTACTAGGAAAGAATATTATATACTTTACCAGGTACAATCTTTTTGTCTGTTACTTTTGCTTGTTTATTTTTGTCATGGAGAGTTCGTTCTGGAAGGGGAGATGGAACTGTGTCATGTCTAAAGATGTAAATGCATTAATAACCCTTTTTTAATTAATGCAAATGGAATTTTGGGGAAACCAGGCTCCTGAAGCTTTTTGAGGGGTAAAGGGGTTGGAGACATTGACAGATAAAGACAGATGCAGAGACAGAAAGACTAAGAAACAAAGACAGAGATGGCCCTTCTAGCACTTGTTTGGTACTGTAAGACTAAGAATCTGGTGTCCAGGGGGCAGCTAGATAGCACAGTGGTAAAGCACTGGCCCTGGGTTCAGGAGTACCTGAGTTCAAATCCGGCCTCAGACACTTGACACTTACTAGCTGTGTGACCCTGGGCAAGTCACTTAACCCTCATTGCCCTGCAAAAAAAAAAAAAAAAAGAATCTGGTGTCCAGGAATGTGAATTGTCCCCCACCTGATTCAAGCCCCAAAGAGGGGGGGTATGGGTATAACTGTCTGGAGCCAAGATCTGGGGAAGGATGAAGCATTTAATTCCTGCTCTTCCCATTCTTGGATCTTGGATTTACTCTGAGATTTTCCTGTTTCTGTAAGTTGTTCATAATTTCTGATTTTTGTACTAACTTAAAAGCTTTCTCATCATTGATATAAAACTTCCACCATTCACAACTTTTATGTGAATTAGGTTTGTACTTTATTGCAAATAGTTAAGGGCAACAGAGTGAGCTAGTGAATGGCTTTTAATATTGATACAGAGGAGAGGCAAAAAAAACAAATAATTTGTCTTGATTGCTGATAGTAGAGAAAATAAGGGACTCTCATTCAGACAAATATGCTTATAGGATCTGTCATGTTTTTAATTAATAAATCTTATCAATATAAAACACTATTCCCTTCATATGTGAACAATGTGGTTCCTGAAAGTGTCCCAAAACATTTACATAAAAAACTGACAAAATCAGCTTGTAAAGAAACAGTCTCTCATGTAAAATGTTGAAGAGAGACACAGACTATTTTGAGTACCAGATAGAAAAATATCCCTTGGATGAATGCACTAAAAGGATCAGGTTGAAGGCAAAACAGTGCCCAAGGTGATAGCTGTTAGGCATTGTAGTCCATCAGTTTATTTGTATGTGGCTGGTTTAAGAGATTCAAAGATTATTATAACTGACAAAATCATAAATCAAATAACTTGTTTGGTGATTGTGTAGAAATTATATAAGGACTATTGAGTTTATACCTGACAGGTAAATTTCTTAAATTTTACCTCATAAAATAAATGTCACTGACTACCAAAAGGATCTGATTTGAGACAATGGAAGGTATACAAAACCAAAACACAGTTATAAGAAGTCTGAGAAGAATATAAAGGAAGAAAGAAGAAAAAAAAAGTAAGAGAGAGGAAATAAGGAGAAGTCACAAGGAGCTTGAGACAGAAGGCATGCATAGACACAAGAGAATTGCTTCCACCTGAGACAGCTGATTTTTTTGTTGTTGCATGCTTGCTGATTGGAAGAGAAATACTGCTTTGTTGATTGCCTGTTCAAAGACTGGATCAGCTGATAGATCTCTTCTGGTAATTGGAGGAAAGCTGAGAGTTCATCACTTTCTAGTTGCATCTACAGCCTTAGAGAAGGAAAACTATTTACCCTCTACTATGCTCTGTAGTTTGAGAGAGGGGGAGAGGGAGGAAGGAAGGAAGGAAGGAAGGAAGGAAGGAAGGAAGGAAGGAAGGAAGGAAGGAAGGAAGGAAGGAAGGAAGGAAGGAAGGAAGGAAGGAAGGAAGGAAGGAAGGAAGGAAGGAAGGAAGGAAGGAAGGAAGGAAGGAAGGAAGGAAGGAAGGAAGGAAGGAAAGAAAGAAAGGACAGGCTCTGCATCTAGTTTGGGGGGAAAATGCTTTGCAACAAACTGGAGAAAAAAGAATTTTGTTCAACGAAGAGCTGATTGGGCTTGTCTTCATTAATCAGAAAATGGAGCAAAGCTTTCAGTTCTCTGGATCAGGGGAACTGCTTATCACTGGATAAATACAATGTTGACATACTTTTGTGAAAAAAGCATGTCATTTTCTTAGCACCCTGTTAAGTTTGTTACTGCTTCATGTGCCCAAAAGCAGGAGTGATTTTTGCCTATCAAAAGAACAGTGAGGGGGCAGCTAGGTGGCACAGTGGATAAAGCACTGGCCCTGGGATTCAGGAGGACCTGAGTTCAAATCTGGCCTCAGATGCTTTACGCTTACTAGCTGTGTGACCCTGAGCAAGTCACTTAACCCTCACTGCCCTGCAAAAAAAAAGAAGAAAAAAAAAAGAAAAGAAAAGAAAAGTGAGAGTAAGGAGAGAAGCAGCTTTGTGTGATATAAAATGTTCCTGAAGGGACCAAGGACACTAAGGCCTGCAGTGAGTATCCCCACACAATTCATGTAACCACTAGGTTTCTTCCTATAAGTTCTTATTCACTTTTCTCCCCTGAGACCACATACCCTAGGTTTATAGGTGGACTGTAATTTTTTAAAAATTATTCCTGCTTTTTTATCTATTGTGTAAATGTTATGATTATTCTTGAAATATGGCATCAATGATGTCACTGTGGCTGATTTTGTACAAATGGGAAGCACACCGATGGGGGCTAATGGTCAGTCGGTCAACAAGCAGTTCTTAAACCTTTCCTGTGTGGAGGGTACTGAGCTAAATGCTTTACTGATAAAACGTCCTTTGATCCTCACAACCACTCTAGAAGTGGGTGCTATTATTAGCCCATTTTTACACTTAAGGAAATTGAGGCTGACCATGGCTAAGTGACTTGCCCAGGGTCACACAGCTAGGACCTAGGATATAGTCTAGGACTAGATTTGAATTTAGATCTTCCTGACTCCCTCCTTTCTTTCCCTCTTCCAAATTTCCCTCTACTCCTTTCTTTATCCTTCCCTCTTCCTTACCCCCCCTCCTCCTTTCTTTTCCACTCCCGCCCCTTTTGCCCCCTCCCTCTCCCCTTTTGCCTCCTCCCGCCCCTCAGGCCCCGCTCCACCCCTCCAAGCAAGGACAGGCCCTCACGACTTTCCGTAGGGCGTGAAGACGCTAGGGCTCGCTGCAGGGGGCTGGGTCTCTGCTCTCCCAAGGGAGGGGGGCATCGTCTCCTGCGCTTCCGGTGGGCTCCCGGCCACTTCCGCTGCTCGCGGGCCGGCGGGCGCTGAGGCGGCGGCGGGAGGAGGAGGAGGAGGGGCGTGAGGAGAGCTTGGCGGGCCTGGGCCTGGCCCTGGGCCGCGCCATGGACCGGGACCTGCTGCGGCAGTCGCTGAGCTGCCACGGGCCCTCGCTCCTGTCCCTGCTCCGCAGCGAGCAGCAGGACAACCCGCACTTCCGGGGCCTCCTGGGCCCGGCGGCCGACTCGGCCCGCGGGGCGCCGCTGCTGCAGGCCAGGTAATGGCGGCGGCGGCGCCGGGGGCCCCGCAGCACCCGCACGCGGAGGGGAGCAGGGAGGGGTGCGGGGGAGGGGTGCTGACCGTCTCGTCTTGCCCACCCGGGGGAATGCCCCGCACACGGGGGAGGGGGAACCCGGCGTGGGTTCAGGAATCCTCCTCTTCCGGACGGGCTGGGCCCGAAGTGACCTTGGGCCAGTCACTGCCCGGGTTCTAACCAGAGCTCATTCTAAGCCCGTGCGGGGCCGGGGGCTGTTCTCAAAGTCACTGCGGGAGGGCCGGGTTCGAGCCCCGGTGCCCCAGCCCCACTCCAGGGAAGCCCCCCACGGTCCGCGGCACCCGGCACCGCTCCTGCTGCCCAAGAGGGGACCCCCGTGGAGAACGGGGGCCGGCCGCGCACACAGTAGGTGCCAAATGAGTAACGTTTAGCCAGTACCCCGAGGTGGGAGAAACACCTCCCACGCGTGGTCTGGTCCTCGCTGGGCCCCCTCCTGTTTTACCGGGGAGAACGCCGAGGCCCAGAGCGCTCCAAGGACCCGCCCAGGCTCACCCCGGGGTCCGAGGCTGCGTTCAGACCCGGAGCTCCAGGACCTGTGCCGGGCTCGCCCTGGAGACCCCCCGTGCACTGCCTTCATCTTATAGGTGAGGTCGAAGGCTAGGAGGCAGCCGGGTGGCGAGGTGGATAGAGCACCGGCCCTGAAGCTGGGAGGACCCGAATTCAGGTCTCGCCTCAGTCACTAGCCCGGTGACCCTGGGCAAGTCACTTAACCCCAATTGCCTTAAACATCCGGGGCCATTTCTCATGTATATCTTGGTTCTGGAGGAGAGAGGGAGGTTGGTGACCTTTGCACCGCCCCCCCCCCCCTTAAATCCAGTTCCGTGCAAGTCAGGACGTCACTCTATCCTCTAAAAGAAGGAAAGACAAACAACAGCTTCCCACTGTGCCAGGCTTCCCCATCATCCTGGGAGGGGAAGAAGGGAATAAACATTTCTTTAGCACCTACTGTGTGCCGGGTGCTGTTCTCCAGGGTAACCGATATTTTATTTGAGCCTCCTCCCTTCCTGGACTTCTTAAGAGCGTCATAATTGGGGCAGCTAGGTGGCACGGTGGATAGAGCACCCCCCAGAATTCAGGAGAACCTGAGTTCAAATCCAGCCTCAGACACTTAACACTCACTAGCTGTGTGACCCTGGGCAAGTCACTTTAACCCTCATTGCCCCTCCAAAAAAAAAGAAGTGCCATGATTAAGCTCCTGTTTGAAAACTCCTTTTCCCCTTTATTTTAACCCCACGTTTGTTATATTGATACTTACATATTTGATGTTAGCAGTGTGGTCACTTTCCATTGGTTCAAATTAAACCCTTTCCATATTTGGTGTTCCTGAGTTGCTTTAATCATTGGACAAACCATTTTCTTCCAACAAACTCATGCTCGTTCTAGAAAGGACATTTTAGGAGTCTCCAGATTTTAGCAGTGAGTGGGAGAACAGTTTTAACAAAAATTTTGAGAGGTTTAGTCATTGCCAAGTCAGGCGTAATTATTCAGTGTTTATTGGCTGTCCATGTGTATGTAGCTGGTATGTACCAGCATCCATCAGGACACAAGCACAGAATCTTGGAGTTTCAGGAGATCAAGAGGGGTGGTCCAACTCATAACACTTCAGCCTTTTCTTGTCCTCTTGCTTTCACTCATGAGTACCATGCATCCTATGCTGCAGAACAGTGGGATGTCAAGGGGAGTTGCTACTCTCAGCTCTCACAAGTGATGGGGATGATCTTCCTGAATAATCAGCTGATATTGAAGTGTAGGGAAGGCATGAGCCTAGACAAAATTCTGTCCAAAAGCCAAACATGATTTCAGGGAAGTTTGGGTTTTTTTAAACAGTTGAAAACATGTAAATGTCAGCCTTTCTACTTGCTGCCAGTTTGACTTGGGCAGATCAGCTGACTTTTAGGGGCTTGTGGAGGGGTTGTCATGAGTGGCCTCCAAAGCCCCTTGCAGCTCTAAATCTAAATGAGGCAACTGCTTTGAACCAAGCACTGAATTTGGAATCAGGAAACTGTAGATCAGGAAGACCTGAGTTCAAATCATGCTTCAAACTCTAAGTGACTCCAGACCAGTCATTTAATTTCTGTTCACCTCATTGTCCTCTTCTGTAAAACAAGAATAATAATAGTACCTACCTCCCAGGGTTGCTGTGAGGATCAAATGAAACACCTTGCAACACACAGACATATATGTGCTCACAGTTATTGAATCTGTGATCTGTGTACTTCAGCCACACTCCTTGTGCCACAGCAACCTCCCATGATTTCCCACCTGCCGCCTCTTGCTCAATTTGTCCTTCTGCCCATTGGGATTTCTTATATCTTTTGAAACCCACTTTTCCAAGTAGCCTTGTATTCCCACCTTGCCCCAATCTTTTCTCACCTTGGAGTTCTTAGAAAACTTTGTTGCTAGATCCCGTGTAACATAAGACTTCGAGAGAGGCTGAAACAGGAGTGCTACATCTAGAGGCAGAGAGCAGAGCCCCTCATCTCTGAATTTGGGATTAGAACTTGCATCATCTGCTTCTCCAGAGTATTGTGTAAAAAGTGTTTGTGAGCATTGAAGTGTTTACCAAAATCATGCTATGTTCTATTTGGTGGCCTATTTAATTAAGCCTTATCTTTTCTACCAGATTGTGCATCCTTGAAGCAACCATCTTGACCCCTATCAGCATAGGACTCTGTACATTGTAAACATTTAGTCCATGTTTTACCTTCTTTGCTATATGTTGAATAGATTAATACCTTGTATTTATATAGACATTGAGGTTTGCAAACCACTTTGTGTAGATTAACTTATGTGTTAAAACCAAGCCTTGGGGTGATGCAGTGGATAAAGCACTGGCCCTGGATTCAGGAGGACCTGAGTTCAAATCCAGCCTCAGACACTTGATACTTACTATCTGTGTGACCCTCATTGCCCTGTTAAAAAAAGTAAAATAAAAGCAAGCCTTTAGGATAGGTGGTGTTTCTATTCCCATTTTTACAGTGTGGAGACTGAGGTTCAGAGTTTCAATGACTTGTCAAATGTGCCAAGGCTGTGCTGTATGACCTCTTCTGTGCCACAGGTGGTAAGGATCAGTGTAATCAAAGAGTTCAAAGATGATTTGTTTTCTTCTTTAGGAAAGAGAGGAGAGGTGACAACATTGAAATTCAGAAGTTCATTTCCAGAAAAGCTGATCTTCTTTTTGCTCTTTCATGGAAACAAAATGCACCCGCGGTTTCTGAAATCAATGAAGAAAATGAAGGTAATTTCTCTAGTAATATATATATGTATATATATGTCCCTAATTTTTCTAGTAATATATATGTCCCATGAAGACATACCGTTTTACCTCTTTGGGGAGGGAAATTTTTAGGAAGCAAAACTGCTGCTAATCAGTTTTACTTCTTCAATTTTTGACTCTAGACTATTACGCTGTCATGCCACCTTTGGAGCAGTTCATGGATGTCCCCAGTGTCGACAGGAGAGAGCTCTTTTTCCGAGATGTTGAACGTGGTGATGTTGTAATTGGACGAATAAGTTCCATCCGTGAATTTGGATTTTTTATGGTGTTAATCTGCTTAGGCAGTGGCATCATACGAGATATATCCCACTTAGAAATTACAGTAAGTCCCTCTTTACTTCTTTACAGTTTAGTCTCATTTTCTCCCCCAAATTTTAAAATTGAAAGCTACAATTAGCTTAAGCAGTTATCTAGGTCACCTCATTACCACACCATAAATGTCCAGAATTTGAGGAGAAACTTGAATTCCATTAATTGGAACAGTTTTGTTATTCCTTTAAATTTGTGAGTCATCTGAATGCAGGGTTTGTGTCTTTGTTATGTATTCCTGCCTTATAATGCACAGTATACTGACAAACAACTTATGTTTAGTAAATGTTAATTAGTTGCAGATATAAATAACTAGCTGTAACTTAATTAGTACTGTGTATACTAGAGACACTTGATAAGAATTTATTGAATATAAAAAACGAAAGTACTTTTAGCAAGTTTTACATACAAGATGTCCTTACCATGTTATTTTTTAAAACAACAAGTGAAACATAAAAACACTTGTTTCTGGGCATATATTTTCCCCTTTCTTCAACTTGTGGCCATCCTTCACATCTACTTGGATTCCAGTTGTTCTTTATCTGCTGTTCAAAGGGGTCTCATAAAAAATAAATATATGTTGTTATTCTGAACTTGACAAATGCAAACAAGCACAGACTTTTCCAAATACAAAGAGAAAAAGAGGACCGTGTGTGAAAGAGTGAGTCTCTACTACATAGTTTGGTATTTTAAAGTACATAATAATTTAAAAGAAAAAAAAACACAACATTTTAGCTTTTGGCTCTAATTATCAGATTTGTGTCTTTTTATCTATTTGGGGAGGAGAGGAGGCATGGTTTGGCATTTTAAAACATAATCAGATATCAGTAATAGCTATTGAGGTGAGCTGCCTCTATTTTAGATTGACTTTGCTCTAGGCACCCTTGTTAAAAAATTCATATGGCACTAAATGAATGTTCTTCCTGGCATATTGTATGTTTTGGGGAAATGTTGGGAGTCCCACTGGTGAGACAGTATACATATGCTCTTTTGTTTTAAAAAATGTACCTTTTGATATTCATTAACATGAATGTTTCAATGAATGCACATTGGATTTGTCTACAAGAAGCCTTGCCAAGACAACATTCCTTTTTAATGATGTAAGAGATTCTCTGAAAAGTGTTCTTAGGATGAAAATGTCAAAAACTGGTTTAACTGTCCTTTGACTGTGAAAGAAAGTAATGTAGAATTTCTGGCTTGTGTTAATAGTGCACTGTCTTATGTGATCATACTGAGACACTTGTACAGTCTCTCTTGGTGGCCAGTTTGATATATCTCATGTTCGAAATATTAGAGCTCAAAGTATGATAGCAATCATCTAACATTTGGCAACCCAAATTATATTATGGGACCACCTTGAACTCCTCTGCCTTTTTTAACTTCAGCTGAACAGCTTGCTAGGCATAGAGATTGGGTGCCTGAAAGTAGAAGGAACAGGATGCAAGGGGGAAAAGTCAGGTTTGTTTCATGTATAGGTTACAGGAAGCAAGTATTTTTGGTCGTAAAAGTTTAGAGACTCAAATGAAATATACGTAAAATACTTTGAAGTTCTAAAGTGCTGTATCTTTGTCAGCTATTAATTTGTGGACAAGTTAAATATTTACAGTGGACCAGTGCTTAAGGAACAATAATCTACACTTACTGGTATGTGATTTAGACATAAAGGATGACATGAAGCCATTGACCATATTCAGGTTGAAAGTCAATTCCTCTGTAGTCTGAAGAAGAGGTTTTGAAGACTCCTCTCATGGGGCAAAGTACATATTGCTGATTGCAGCTGAGATTTATAAGGCATTGACCATATTCAGGTTGAAATCAATCCCTCTGTAGTCTGAAGAAGAGGTTTTGAAGGCTCCTCTCATGGGGCAAAGTACATACTGCTGATTGCAGCTGAGATTTATAAGGCAGGGGATATACAAAAGCATGCTGAAATCTTCCCTCTTACATGGCAAGAGAAGGTTATCCCCCAGGAGTTCAAGGCTGCCTTCATTGCCCATCTTTATAAAGGAAAAGGAAATGGGCCTTCTTGTGAGTCTCTCTTAGTCATCGCTGGCAAAATTCATGCCAGAGTCCTCCTTAATAGGCTTATCCTTCAACTTGGAAGATGATCATCTACCCAGGAGCCAGTGTGGCTTCAGAAAGGGCCAAGAAACAGTTGATACTGGTGTTTGCTGCCCAATGACTCCAGAAGAAATGCCAGGAACAAAACGGGTCTGCACAATGTTCAACAGTCTGACCAAAACCTTTGATACTGTCAGTCATGAGGATTTGTGGAAGATTATAGCAAAATTTGGTTGCAGAAGTTCATCAGTATTGTATGGCAGTTCTATAATGACATGCTTGCATGGGTTCTGGATAATCAGTGGTGCTCTTGAGCATTCCCAGTTACCAATGAAGTGAAGCAGGGCTCTGAATCTTGATTCTACCAACAACTGCATTCGCAAATTGGAGAAGATGCAAGGCATGGCAGATGTTGACTAGGATAAAGCCTTACAAGCCAGATCACTGTACATTTTCTTCTAGTTTCAACATAAATTGATATTCTTTGGGTGCTGTTCAAACAACTGCAAATCTACTTAACAATACTGTCTTAGAGCTTATATTTTTCCATCTCATCAAAAGAAATATCGAAAGACTTTGTCGGATACTTTGCTGAAATTAAGGTCCTAGTCTGATATTCTTTTGATCTACTACTCATATATAGTATGACTATAGTTTGTTGTGGCTTTAACCCTAGTGGTCATTACTTCTTTAAATACTCACAGTCTTAACCATTTAGGGCATTCCAAATTAGGTGACCTGCATTGCAAAAGGTTTTTTGTCAGAAATGAGTGTGGCATATTAGGTGGTCATGAGGTGACCAATATTACTGGAACACAGAAGGATGTAATGGTCAGTAAGGATAAGGGGGGGAGATAAGAGTGACACCTAGTTATAGAGAACCTTGAATGTTAAGAATTGATCCTGTAGGCAGTGTGGAAGTTCTCATGTGGAGTGATACTGTAGCAAGATTGCTCCTGTAGCGGTGATTAGTATTTATTAGCAGGCAAGAAATTCGAGACAGAACAGTTAGTTATAGGAGGCTGTTCTGATAAGCTGCTCATCTGTTAAGGAGGACTTAGCCTCTAGGGTGTTAGCAGTTTAAATGAAAAGTGACACTTGGTTGTAGATCAACAGGACTCAGGGTACAATGTCCTTTTGGAAGATAGGAGAACAGAAGAAGAAGAAAAGCTGAAGGCATTCCAAGACTGGGTTGGCCTGAACTTTAGGGGGTTGACATTTTATTTTTGCTTGTTGCTTCATGCTTTTAATGATTCTTTCCTAATTTTAATTATTATAAAGAATTGTTTTGCTTTGTTTCATTAGTTCACGATTAGAACTACTACTCTAAGGGGGCAGCTAGGTGGCACAGTAGATAGAGCACCAGCCTTGGATTCAGGAGGACCTGAGTTCAAATCTGACCTCAGACACTTAACACTTACTAGCTGTGTGACCCTGGGCAAGTCACTTAACCCCAATCGCCTCACCAAAAAAAAAAAAAAAAAGAACTACTACTCTAAATGGAAAACTGTTTTATGTGAGATTTTAATTCTCAAAATAGGCCAACTAATGTGTTGTTTACCTTCCTGCACGCAGAAATTTGACTTTAAAAATTATGCTCTTTATTTTTAAATTAGAATTTACTTCGTAAGTGCTTTTATCAATTATAGTAAGCAACTGGGTAGAGAAATAACATTGATTTTTCAAATGTCCAAATTTTTTTCAATTTTTTTAATATCTTGTACCGTAGGCTCTTTGTCCGTTAAGAGATGTGCCTTCTCACAGCAACCATGGTGATCCTTTGTCTTATTATCAAACTGGTGACCTCATACGAGGTAAATCATTTTTATTTAGTAGAGAAGAGTAACTTTTTTTAGCAAATTTGTGGAAAGATATTTTTCTGCCTCTTTTTCATAGATGCTATTTTCCTAATATTTTCAGCTTATGTCTTTCATATTTTTTAGCTGGAATTAAAGATATTGATCGCTACCATGAAAAACTTGTAGTGTCCTTGTACAACTCTTCTCTTCCACCTCACCTATCAGATATGAAATTAGGTGTAATTAGCTCTGAAGATCTCCCTTTACACTACAGGTAATAATCTCCCTTTGTATGACAGGTAATTTACTATCATTTCCATTTGTAATATATTACCATTAGCTAATAGTTTTATTGAATAACAGTTCCTCAAAAAAAATCTGTGTCCAATGTATTTTCTTTTTGTAATACTAAAAAAGGAAAATGTTATTTTTATTCAGTGTCCAAAAAAAGGAATCCACTTTGTATCTCCACCCCGTGTGTATAGCAAGGAAGCCTTTTTAAACGTTAGGCGTCATTTTAGGCAGTAGGGAGAATGCTGAGAATCTTCCTACAAACAGTAACTAATGAATTTTAAGATTATAAAATGTTTTATATTATCTTATTTTATCCACACAGCAAGCCCATTAAATGTAAGTGCTATTATTTTTTCCATATAAATGAGGAAACCGGCTCAGAGAAGTTAAGCAACACAGCCCATGAATATCAGAGAGAAGAGTGGAACTTGGGTCTTGACACTCAAGTCCAGGGCTCTCTGCGCTGTTTTGTACTGTTCCTCTATATAAAAATATTGCCTAGGAGATGCATACTAAAGCTTGAGAAATAAATGCTATATATTCATATGTTTGTCCTTGTTTTGTTCCCTTTAAGGAGGAGTGTTGAATTAAATAGTAATTCTTTGGAGTCCTATGAAAATGTCATGCAGAATTCTGTGGGATTTATGAATCCAGGAGTAGTTGAATTTCTTCTAGGAAAACTAGGAATAAGTGAATCCAATCCACCATCCTTAATGAGAGGTCTTCAGAGGTATTACAGTATCTACGTATTATTTTGCAGGGCGGGGGAAGGGAGGAAAAGTGGTGCTAAAAAGCACAGCATTTTTGGAGAAGTGTCATATTTCATGGACTTGGGGGGGGGGGTACCTGCATGTCACAGGATCTTCAGCTACAGCAGGTTTAGAGGGAAATAAATGGCCATTAGCAAAGGGGACCTACCTAGACAAGTACTTGGTCAGTTAACACAAGAGGAAGAAGGAGTAAGAGAAACATCTATATAGATGAGATGAGCTTAATATTACATTCACTGTGGTTTCTTCTTTCCCTGATACTTTATGCTCCTCTAAGCACAGCTTCTTAAGCTTTTCTTTTTGCTTGAGAAATTTTTACACCACCCTGCTTTTATAAGTATCCTTACAGCCAAGTTTTTCACAGCCTCCACGTTCAGTTACATGACCACAAAGGCAAGCAGTAGCAACTGTTCCATGGGGGAAGAGTTGGGATCATTCCTTAACCAGCTCCAAGTTATCCTTCCTTTTGCCATGCAGAGACACTTAGGGTAGGAAAAGGAATCTTCAGCTCAGTGGAAGAAATCAGAATTTAATCAGGAGATTTTAAAGGGTCTGTAAAACAGAAAGCAATAGAGCTAGATGGGCCTGGTCACTCTGCATAATTAATTCCATGGTGATGTGGTGACGATGCAAAATGGCCATTGAGAACATAACACATACCTTACTGTTCGTGGTATTTTCCCTAACCTAGCATGTAGTCATCATGGCTCTATCCAAATCCAGTCATTCCTTTCTCTTTGGGGACAATTCAAGGGCATGAATTCATCAAGTATTTATTAAGCTCCTGTTACATACTAGGCACTGTGCTTGGCATGGCTGGGGGTG
Organism: Dromiciops gliroides; assembly: GCF_019393635.1. Classification (NCBI taxonomy): domain Eukaryota; kingdom Metazoa; phylum Chordata; class Mammalia; order Microbiotheria; family Microbiotheriidae; genus Dromiciops; species Dromiciops gliroides. The sequence goes on from NC_057863.1 coordinate 42,049,371, forward strand.
GGGGTGGGGGGGCCGCAAGTGATACTAAGAAGACAAAAACAGCATTTCCTGTTATATTCTGTTTTGCATCAGTGTAAGAGAAAAAGTAGATTTTTAGAAGACATCTTTGGATATGTGTTGCTATTAGTAATATAATAATTTTTATATAATCAGTGACAAGTTAACAATGGCAGTTATAGTTTTCCAGCTCTATTTTCAGTATTGGCAACACCAAATATGAGTGCTTGCAAAGACTAAGGTATAAATTTTATGCAAATGTAAAATGTATATGGTTCTAATTGTGCTTTTTTTTCTTTTTTATAGGACAAATTTCTCTGAAGAAGATTTCGCTTTTACGTTAAGAAAGAAACAGTCTGCTTCCTGGGCTTTAAAATGGTACAGTAATTTTTGGCTTTTCTTAAAAATATCATAAAGAAAGGCTGAAGTTTATAAATGGCAAGCATTTTCCTAATAGCCTTGAAAACTCTTTGCCAATTTCAGGCTATAAAATCTTGAACCAGTATTTCTTCATAGATGGCACCTACGGGTAAGGAATGTTAAAAATCAAAGAAATGAACCATAACAGTTAATGTTATACAACAGAAATTGTCACATCTTTCCCTAGACTGGTTGGCCACTTAGACATTTGGCATGAAGACATTTTGAGGACATTTTCTTGACGCAATTTTTATTTTGGGGGGAGACCATGAAAATAATTGTTAAAGATGTGATATGTGAGGACAGGGGAAATACGGTATTACAAAGTTTCAAAATAGGATCAGTGTTTCTTTCATCCTTTTAGTCTGGTTGCAGCCAGACTTAGTTCCTAACTCTCCACCAGTGTGTGATTATTTTTCCATCATTTTCATTTTTTAATATAATGGGGTTTTTTCCCCAATTACGTTAAAAAAATTTTTTTTTAACATTTTTTAAAATTTTGGCATTCCCCACCCCTCCTCATTGAGAAGACGAGCAATTTGATATAGGTTATGCATGTACAATCATGAAGAACATATATCCATGTTAGCTATGTTGTGAGGGAAAACACAGATCAAAAGAAATAAAGAAATGCTTCGATATGCATTCAGACTCTGTTGGTTCTTTCTGTAGAAATGGGTAGGATTTTTCCTCATAAGTCCTTATGAACTGTCTTAGATCAACTCCAAAGGACTCATAATGGAAAATGTTCTCCACATCCAGAAAAAAGAACTGTGGATTCTGAATGCAGATTGAACCATACTGTTTCTACTTTTTTTTTGGTGGGCGGGGGAGGGGGGGTGGTATTTGAGGTTTTTCCCTTTGTTTTGATCCTTTCACAACATCACTAATGCAGAAATATGTTTAATGTGATGGTACCTATTGTGATAAAATATAACCTATACCAGATTGCTTTCTGTCTTGGGGAGGGGGGAAAGAAGGGAGGGAGGGAGAAAGATTTGGAACTAAAAATCTGATGAAAACAAATGTGGAAAACTGGAAAATAACAAAATACTTTTGTGTTTTAAAAAAAAATTGTCTTAGATCACTGTATTGTTGAGAATAGCTAAGTCATTCACGGTTGGTCATCATATAATATTGCTGTTACTATATACCAAAGCTTCTTGAAACTATGGGTTGTGACCCCATATGGGGTTGCATAACTGAATGTGGGGGGTGGGGGGGTCATGAAAAATTTGGCAACAGTAAAAGGTTAAGCAGCTTTGTGATATACCCCAGGGGTTGCATAAAAATTTCTTACGACACAAGTAGAAAAAGGTTAAGACGCCCTGCTGTATACAATGTTCTCCTGGTTCTTCTCGTTTCACTTTGCATCAGTTCATGTAATTCTTTACAGATTTTTTTGAAAACATCCTGCTCATCATTTCTTATAGCACAACTGGTATTCCGTCACATATACTTGTTCAGCCATTCTCCAATTGATGGGTATCTTCTCAATTTCACATTCTTTGCCACCACTAAAAGAACTGCTATAAATTATTTTTGTACATATAGGTTCTTTTCTTTTTTGTTTTTTATCTCTTTGTGATATAAACTCAGGAGTGGTATTGGCTTGGTCAGAAGGTATGTTATAATATGGTTTATAGCCCTGCTCTATAGAATGATTGATCATTATACAGTTTCAGCAACAGTGCATTAATGTCTGTTTTCCCACATCCCTTCCAATATTTGTCATTTTCTTTTTCCATCATATTAGCCAGTCTGATTAGGTAGGAAGTGGTAGCTCAGAGTTGTTTTAGTTTGTATTTTTCTTAAAAGTAACGATTTAGAACATTTTTTCATATAACCATAGATAGCTTTGATTACCTCATCTGAAAACTGCCTGTTCATATCCTTTGAACTTTATCAATTAAAAAATGGCTCTTATTTGAGAAATAAGGTCTTCATCAGAGAAACTTGCTAAAAAATGTTTAGTTATGATTACTATTTCGCTCTATCCTATTTTCTCCCAAATTTATCCTTCTCTCCCCCCCTTTACCCTGTCCATTCTCAAGTGTTTTGCTTCTGACTTTTACCTCCCCCAATCACACCTTCCCCCCTATACACACACACACACACACTCTTTATCCCCTTCTTTTCCTACTTTGCTGGAAGGTAAAATAGATTTCTATATCCAACTGAGTGTGTGTGTGTGTTATTTCCTCTGAGCCAATTTTGATGAAAGATTCACATGATTCCCTCTACCCGCCCCCATCTTTCCGTCCACTTTAAAAGCTCTTTCACATCTCTGTTATGTCAGATAATTTGCCCTATTCCACCGTTCCCTTTCCTCTTCTCCTACTGCATTCCTCTTTCTTACCTCTTAATTTTGTTTTTTTAGATAATCATCCATCATATTCGGTTCATACCCACACCCTCTGTCCATGAGTACTCCTTACTACCCTAATAAATGAGATAGTTCTTAGGAGTTACAAGTATCATTTTCCCATTTATGAAGTTTAACCTTATTAAATCCCTTATAATTTCTGTTTTCTGTTTACCTTTTTGTGCTTCTTTTGAGTCTTGAATTTGGAAGTTAGATTTTTCTATTAAATTTTGGTCTTTTCATCAGGAATACTTGAAATTGTTCTTTTTTATTGAATGTTCATTTTTTTCCCCCTGAAGGAATAGACTCAGTTTTGCTGGTTAGGTGATTCTTGGTTGTAATCCTACCTCTTTTGCTGTCTGGAATATAATATTCCAAGCCCTCCATTCCTTTAACGCAGAAACTGCTATAAAGCTTGTTATCCTGACTGTGGCTCCACAATATTTGGATTTGTTTCTTTTTGGTTGCTTGCAATGTTTTCTCCTTGACCTGGAAGTCCTGGAATTTGGCTATAATATTCTTGGCAGTTTTCATTTTGGGATCTCTTTCAGGAAATGATGGGTAGATTCTTCCAATTTCTATGGTTTATCAGGGTAGTTTTCCTTGATAATTTCTTGTAAGATGATGTTTAGGCTCTTTTTTTATCATGACTTTCAAGTAGTTCAGTAATTCTTCAGTTATCTTTCCTGGATCTGTTTTCCAGGTGAATTTGTTTTTCCAATGAGATATTTTACATTTTCTTATATTTTATTCTTTTGATTTTGTTTTGTTTCTTGATGTCTTGTAAAGTTATTAGCTTTTACTGACCCCATTGTATTTTTTGTGCCTCCTTTGCCAAGCTGTTGACTCTTTTTTCCTGATTTTATTGCATCACTCTCATTTCTCTTCCAAGTTTTTCCCCTACCTCTCTTACTTAATTTTTAAAATCTTTTTTGAACTTTTCCATGACCTGAGACCAAGTCACATTTTTCTTTGAGGCTTTGGATGTAACAGCTTTGACTTTGTCTTCTTCTGAGTTTGTGTTTTGATCTTCCCTTCACCATAGTAATTTTCTTTTTCGGGTGTTTGCTCATTTTTCTAGCCTATTTCTTGACTTTTAACTGCTAAAGTAGGGCTCTGCTTCCAGAGTAGAGAGGTTGCTGTTCCGTGCTTCTGGGTTTTTTGTGCATCTGTTTTCAGAGATAATTCTGGGGACCTTTAAGTTTTTGGCTCTTTCAAGGTGGTATGATCTAGGGAGAGGAGTATTTACTTCTTTCCTGGCCTGTGCTCTGGTCTGTGAGGGACCACAAGCATTCTTTTCCTCTCTGGAACTGTGACCAGGGTCCTAGCTCCCCTACAACTACAAGCTCTGGTGTTCTGGTTTTCCTCCTTGGCCTGGGACTGAGACCCAGGCCTGCAACTCAGATCCAAGTATGGGCAGTGCAGCAGAATCCTGCCTGTGGTACCAGCAAGGACCCACACACTCTCTCTCTCTCTCTCTCTGGGCTGAGAGGCCCAGAAACCACCACTGCCATCACTGATCCCCAAAGGCATTCTGCTGCTTTGCTGGGGTGTCACCCGTGCTGGACTATGTTCCACTCTCACCCTGGTCCAACTGACTTCCTGCCGACTTTCTAAGTTGTCTTGGGCTGGAAAATCATTTCACCCCATCCTTTTGTGTATTCTGCCACTCCAGAATATGTTTGGAGACACTGTTTAACGTTGTTTGGAGGGGTTTGGGGAGAGCTTAGGCAAATACCTGCCTTTTCCTTGCCATCTTCACTCCTCCCCATCAACAATAGTTTAAATATTTCTACACAGAAAAGATAGTATGAGCAAGTTATCCTTGTAGATGTTTTCATGGCAAGTAGGGCTAAGAGGATGTTATGATGCATCTTTTATTTTTAGCTATACAGAATTTCATGGTTAACTGAGGTGTGTGTGATACCATGTTCTCCATAGGTAGCACTGCTGACTCACCTCAAATAGGTTATGTGTATTTGGAGATTTTATCAGTGGATGGAAGGGAGGGTAAACTTGTCTTGATCTAGCTACGTTGCATTGGTCCTTGTTTTGACTAGGGCATATATTGGCAAACTTTTAATTTGCGGCTTTGGAAGCTAATTTGGTCCATCAAACCCATGACAGTGGGTTGATGTTAACCATACTCTGACATAGGTTGGCAAACTGCCACATGTGGTTTTCTATAATTAGCAAACTAAGAATGATTTTTAAGCCATATGCAAACAGGCAGTTGTGGTTTGCTAACCCCCATTCTAACCAACACGAGAAAGCACAGTTAATATTGGGTGATTCTTTACTGCTGCGCCTGTTTAAGCCCTGCATGCTCTGTCAGCAGAGCCTAACCTCTGATGTCCCTGCTAAACCGAAAACGTTTCAAATCAGGGCCAAGTAATTAAATTGTGTGTCCATTGTACAAGTTCAGAGAAAGATCACTAGGTTGTCCACTGGCTGACAATTAGGTTTTTGGACATAGCAACTTAATAACCATCTCCTAAATTTTGGAGGTGTTTCACTCTGGGTGAAAAGAGGAATAATAAGCACACCAGTAAGTCTCTGAAAGTACTAAAAAAATTATTGATAAAATGTTTTGTTTTGTTTTGTTTTTCCTTTCTTAATTTAGGAGGTTATTGCTACTGGAAGAAAAAAAAAGATGGTTTTCTAGTATGTTATGGAAAATGTGGCTTCTCTTTTTTTTTTAGTGTGAAGATTGGGGTTGATTATTTTAAAGTTGGCCGCCATGTAGATGCTATGAATGAGTACAATAAGGCTCTGGAAATAGATAAACAGAATGTGGAAGCGTTGGTAGCTCGTGGAGCATTGTAAGTAACCTTTCTGTGGACTGTGGCGTTTCAGCATAAATGCCATCGTATTTGTAGCACAGGAAAAATTCAGTGTATTTTTGTATATTTGCATCTCTCTAGATATGCAACAAAAGGAAGTTTAAACAAAGCCATTGAAGATTTTGAAGTAGCATTGGAAACCTGTCCAACCCACAGAAACGCAAGGAAATACCTCTGCCAGACCCTTGTAGAAAGAGGTGGCCAGTAAGTGCTCCATCCTATTTCTATATACAGCTACAGATCTAAAATGGACCATTTACAGTGAAACTTTCATAACTAGAATGGATAGGGAATAAAGTTCCAGTAAGCTTAAATTTGGCCAACAAATCCTTTTAGTCTTTAGCTTTTTGGAAAATGTTTCTAATACTTTTAGAAGCCACTGTCTAGCCATAAAAAGGAGAGTATACTGAACATAATTGAATGTTTATTTGATGATTCAGGAACATTGTGGTTCCTCAGGATTATTATTCTGAACATCATTCTTCATTGTACAGTGTATACTTAGACAATGTTGGGCTGCGTACTCCAAAAGTTGGGCTTTTTGTTTGTTTTTTTTTAAAGTCTGGCCCTGATAAAAGTTTTTGCTTCTACAATTTTTCATCTTTCTCACAAAAACATTTGATTCTGGTTAAATTCCTCGTCAAAGTTTACTATATTCTTTTAACCTAACTGCCACATATATTTATATTCAACCTATTGTGCTATAGCTACACTGTACAGTAAAAATTTATTAATTCAGACTGACTGGCAAAAAGGCTAGCCTGTGCTGTAAAGTGTCATAAGAGGAATGCAGTGAGAGAAGAGAAGGGGGAGAGAGGAATGAAGGAATAATGGATGAAGAACTGGCCTTAGAGTCATAAACCCTGGCCATGTGACCCTGGGCAAGTCATTTAACTTAGGGCTCTGGACTGTACATTGCAATCAAAGCGCTAACCTACAGTGCTGTATTGAGTGTCCTCAATATCAGTGAAATTGCAGGTCCACTCTCTATATGCTATCAAAATACAAATAGGAGTATTTCCACTTTTATCCCTTTGATCACATCTGACAAACCTCTCGTGCTTATGGTGGAAAAGATAGAGAGTACAGTGTGGTGGGTTTGACACTGGAAGCCCCTAATGGGGTGGCTAGATGACATAGTGAATAGAGCACCAGGCCTCGGAGTCAGACTTCTCTTCCTGAGTTTAAATCTGGCCTCAGACACTTATTAGCTGTGTGACCCTGGGCAAGTCATGTATCCCTGTTGGCCTCAGTTTCCTTATCTGTAAAAATGAACTAGAGAATGGCAAACCTCTCTACTGTATTTGCCAAAAAAAAAAAAAAAAACAAACTCAAATGGGGTCACAAAGATCCAGACACAACTGAAAAACCACCAGACAACAGTTCCTTGGGTTTGGAACTGGAAGTCCCTAACAGAAATCCCTTGTTGGCCTTTACCTTCTTATCCTGTCATTGTTCTTCCTTTGGCAAACTTAGTCCAGCATTACTTTCATGAGTCTACCTCCTGTAGTCCTATTCATGGGCTGCTGAATGGAGCTGGAGGAAGTCATCCAACCAGCTAGATTGAGCACATTATAGTTAGGCCCAGCCTAACTGGGCCCTCGCTGCAGCAAGGCAATCCTTTTATCCCTTATTAAAGAGCTCCTTGTCTCACTCTTTCCAAAGAGGCTGTTCTAAATCTTCTCTTCTAAAGCCTTTCACATCTCTCCATCCTCACAGCAGAGAATCCTGCCTTTTCATTGAGATCATTCACGGTGGGCTCCCTAATTCATTTCCCCTTCATCTCAGAACCCCATGGCATCATCTTTCCCTCTTATCTTTCTTCCTCCAATCACTGACAGTGAACTGGCTTTTGTCCTTGCCATAACTCATTCTTCTGCGTGCTCCCTTGATCCTGTCCCTGATAGCAGATTGCCCTCTCAAGCATCCTCTCTCTCTAATCTTTCATTTCTCTCCATCTACCGGTTCCTTCACTGTTACCTTCAAATATGCTCAAGTGTCCCCTGTCCTTAACCTCTGCCAGACCCTACCATGCCACCAGGCTATCATGCTTTCTAAGCTAAACTAACAGAAAAGGCTTTCAGGCAACAAACAGTTATTAAGCATCAGCCATGTGACAGGCATTGTGCTAGGAATGGAAAGAAAGGGCAGAAAATGGTCCCTGCTCTCAAAGCTCCCAGTCTGGTGGAGGAGACAACCTGAAAACAACTATATACAAACAAGTTTAATAGAGGGTGACCCGGGGAAATCAGCAGGAAGAAGGCACCATCATCGCCTCTATTTCATCCTCTCCTCAACACACTTTGCACTCTTGCTTTCCAGTACTACTCCGCTGAACACTAACTGTCAGTCTTAATGATCTTTTGTCAGCCCTCATCTTGCTTGACTTACCTGTTGCATTTGACAGTGTTGACCTTCCTCTCTGCCTTGACATTCTTTCTGTTTTGTTTTTTGTGGCACCACTTTCTTTTGGTTCTCCTTCTAATTGTCTCAAGTGCTCCTTTTCAGTCTCCTTGGCCTGATCGTTACCTTTATCTTGCCTCCTAACTATGGGTTTGCCCTGTTAAGGGCTAAAATTCTAGCTAATATGTCTAAAATGTCTAATGAGTGGTCGCCAATAAATTATAAGCTTTAGCAAGAGTTAGACTTTTAAGCATTAAGGAGAATAAGAATTTGGTAAAGAGAGAAGAAAAGGCCTATCTATTAAAGGGAAAGCACATTTCTAGCTCCCCTCTCCACCAGAGTCCAAAGGAAAGAGAGCAAGTCAGAGCGCCTGGATCTTCCTTCTTCCTCCCACTAGCAAACTTCCTGACACCAAATAAAAGACACATGTTCTTGCCCTCAAAGACCTTCCTTTCATGGTGGAACTTTTCTACAGTAAGTCTCCAGCAGGTGGCGCCATTCCAATTGTTACAGCCCCAAGACTATCCCTTATTCTGTCTCTACGTGCAGATAACTCATAGATCTACTTCCAGGCCCAGTTTCTTTCCTTAACTTCACACATCACCACCTGCCTATTAAACTTTTCAATCTCTGTGTCATAGTTCATCGTGTCCAAAACACGTCATTATCTTTCTACCAAAACCCAGTTCTCTTCCAAACTTCCCTATTTCTGTCAGACAGTACTATTCTTCCAGTCTCTCAGGTTCATAATCTCAGCATTGTCCTTGAGACTCACTTTCACTCACCCCATATATCCTTTCACTTGCCAGGTCTTTCCATTTCTTTCTTCACATCTCACATCTGCCCTTATCTAATCATATGGCTACTTTCTTAAAGCCCTCACTGCTTCTGGCTTTGACTGTTGCAGTGGTCTCCCTATCAAATTTTTCACTGCTAGTCCATTTTCCATATACTGCTAAAATGATTTTTTCCTCAAGTGTGGCTCTGACCATGCTACTTTCCTATTCAACTAACTCTTCTATTCAGCTTTTAAAGCCCTTCACAACCTTTGCCCAACCTATCTTTTCAGCCTTTTTCTTCCTTTTTTGGGGGGGGAGGGGGGGTTAGTGTTAGGGCAATGAGGGTTAAGTGACTTGCCCAGGGTCATACAGCTAGTAAGTGTCAAATGTCTGAGGCCGGATTTGAACTCAGGTCCTCCTGAATCCAGAGTTGGTGCTTTATCCACTGCGTCACCTAGCTGCCTCAAAGAATGAATGACTGAAGAAAGTTTTTTTGTTTTGTTTTTGCTGGACAATGAGGTTTAAGTGACTTGCCCAAGGTCACACAGCTAGTAAGTGTCAAGTGTCTGGGGTTGGATTTGAACTCAGGTCCTCCTGAATCCAGGGCTGGTGCTTGATCCACTAAGCCACCAGCTGCCCTATCTTTTCAGCCTTCTTATATCTTCCTCCCCTTCCCACTCTCTGTAACTGACCTTCTTGTCCCTCATATATACCACTCTATATCCTGTCTCTGGGCCTTTGTATTGGTAAGGCCCTGCACTCTTTCATCTATTAAAAAGCAGCTCAGGTACCACTTTGTACATGAAGACTTTCTTAAACAGTCCCAGTGCTAGTAGCTTACTTCCCTAACTACCTTCTTGAGTGTGTGGTGTTGTGTTGGGGAGGTTACCTGCTTATTCATTTGTACCAGATCCCAACATTATAGGAAACTTCAAAGATTTCTGTTACCATATAGACTCTGATTCATCAGAGCAATTCTTATATTATTCCAGTATGCCAGTACCCTCCATTTTGTATCATAAGTATGGGATGAGGGGGCAGCTAGGTGGCGCAGTGGATAAAACACTGGTCCTGGATTCAGGTGGAACTGAATTCAAATGTGGCCTCAGAAACTTGATACTTAACTAGCTGTGTGACCCTGAACAAGTCACTTAACCCTCATTGCCCCACCCCCCCCAAAAAAAAGTATGGGATGAGTTATTGTCAGAATATGATTTTTAGTTCTTTTAGTTCTTCTCACACACACCGCCCCCCCTTCCCAAAAATATGGGATTTATGAATCTGTTTTTCCTTACCTTCTACACTTCTAAATACTAAGCAAGAGTTAATACCCCAGCAGACTTGACATAAGCGTCTAACTTCTATGTGTTTCTTTATAGAAAAAAATGTCCCTTTTTACAAACCTTTTTTAAACTTAGGCTAGAAGAAGAAGAAAAATTGTTAAATGCAGAAAGTTACTACAAGAAAGCTTTGGCTTTGGATGACACTTTTAAAGAAGCAGAGGATGCGTTATCAAAGCTTCACAGGCATATGCAGGTGATTCTTTATTTTCCCTTAAACAGTTACTAACAGTAGTAAACTTAAAACCAAAATTTTGATTATTAAACTTCCTTCTAGAAAAAATGAATGAATTTAGAAAATGGGACCATTCCCAAAACTGTTGCTTCTTTCTCATAGATGTTATTATTTTAGGCCCTGTCCCTTTTTTGTAGTATAAAACTAAATTGATGTTGACTTAAGCTTACCTAATTGAGAATTCAGATTGCCCAAATGTACTATGGCATATTGAAGACTACTAGTGACTTGTTTACAAAATAAGTTGATAAATAAGCTGAGCCCTCCCTTTACCATTGGTGCTGTTAGCTACTTTAATGATTCTAAAATACTTTTAAATCATAAATTCAAATAAGTAGTTGAGATTGCATTTTCCTGTAATACTGATGATGATGTTTTCTCATATGCATTTTCTTCTGAATTGGACCGTTGCTGCTGTGTCTGTGACATCTGGTGCTGCTCATCCCCAACCACAAACTGGAAAATGATTTCTTATGTAAATCATGCATCCAACTGGGCTGCGATATTTTTAAAAATGGTTTGTATCCAAACATGGCAAAATCCACCTTAAATGCATTTTTATTGGAATCCCTTTATTTGGATTATTTGTAAAATGCATGTGACTCAATTTAATCCACTTTTTTTTTTCTTTTGATCATTTTTCTTGTCTTTTCTCTTCTATTCTATTTGGTCTCCCTGTTTCACTGCCCTGGGTCATGGGTACCAATGCAATGGTTTCCCTTTTTTAATGGAATACCAACTGCAATATGGCCTTCAATCCTCTACTGGTCATCCTGATGATTAATGCCAAATACCTCTGTGATAAATTTTTCATGTTTAAAAAATCCACTTATGTGATGATGAAAATATGGTAATATTGGTATGTTACTTTTGGTAACGGGGTGGGGGGGTGATCTTGTGAAACACTGGGGTTCATATATTCTGCTATGTTTAATGTGTGGTTTTTTTTGATATCTGGGTTCTAAAAGAAATCTTTGGAATTAAGAGAAAAACAAGCTGAAAAAGAAGAAAAGCAGAAATCAAAGAAAATAGAAACAAGTGCAGAAAAATTGCGTAAGCTCTTAAAAGAGGAAAAAAGGTAAACCCATAACATTCCATTTATTTCAATTAAAGTGTCTACTGAGTTGATTTCAAAGACCATGTAGGATAAAGTAAGTAAACAAATGCTACCTTCAGTAACTAACAGGAGTTACTGGCATTTTTGCTGATTTCAGGAATATGTAGTATAATTCATTGCCTTTCCTAAAATATAGTGACATAATTCATACCCAAAGAATATCATAAATAGTAAACACTCAGTTGTTCAATATGATACCTATCCCTTTTACTAAACTAAATCTGAAGTTGCTTGATCATTAGGAATATATATGGTAGGCTTACATGTAAGGCACATGCTTAAAACTCCTCTAATTTGCACTAGGACAGAGTCATTTCACCAGACTTTTTTTATTATTTATTTGGAAGGGGGATCAAAAGATTAAGCTTATTTTTTGGTTTTGGTAGAATGCAGAACTGAAAATTTATTTTGCAGAATTGAAGCATGAATCCAGTTATTTTAACTATATGTTTATTTTAGGCAGGAAAAATAATTCTAGACTCATTTTCCAGATAAATCTCGTGCCCTGACAATGTGACATGTCTTGGGTGGATGAACAGTTATCTTGGCTTTGGGGCATTTACCTGAGAGGGGACATTTTTATGCCAGAAGTTGAGAAGTAGGTTCTCTGTCCAATAATGGGGCTTCATAAATTAACTACATTTTTTAGGTTAAAGAAGAAAAGAAAAAGATCTACTTCTTCCTCTTCAAGTGTTTCTTCAGCTGACCAGGTGGTCTCTTCTTCATCATCCTCTTCCTCTTCTGGTCACAAAAAACATAAGAAAAGGAAGAGGAACCGTTCAGAATCCTTTCGAAATTCCAAAAGGCATTCCTCCAAGGCTTCTTCACATCCTCTAGATCAGAATAGGAAAGAGGAGAGCTACCTACTTCCAGCTAATACCTCAGCATCCTTTCTTAACCACAAGCAAGAGATGGAAAAACTGCTAGAAAATCAGGGTAGAGTAAAAGAAAGAGAAAGAGGTAATACTCAGCCTTCATCTTCAACTGAAATTCCGGATAATTTTGGAGGTAGGTCTGAAGATTCAAGGGATTTTTATAATAGCTCCAGAACTCAGGCAAGTAGTAGCAAAACTGAAAAGCCATGTAAACCAGACAGATACTATTCCAGTAGACGAGATTTCTCTGACTCATTCAATAGAAATTCAGATGAAAAAACAAAAAATTTGAATAGAAAATTTGAAAAGGGAGCAGAGGGAAGAAAAGAACATTATAGAAAGTGGGAGCCAGGCTCAGTGAGATATTCTACTTCTCCAGCAGGATTGGACTGTTCATGGAAGTCCGTTGAAAAAAGCAAAAAATATGCAAATACCGGATTACATGATTTTAATAGAAATGATGAAGAGCAAAGATCACAATTAAATACCTATCAAAAAAAAGGATCTGAAAATAGGGAAGAAAATTATGAGGATGAGATAGAGGATCTTGAAGAAGATGCATTAAATGGTAAAAAGCGATCAGAACGCAATGTTAAGAAAAATCTTCCTCAAAATTTGCTCACTATATTTAATCAGATTGCTGAATTTGAAAAAGAAAAAGGAAATAAGCAGAAAAACTGAATAGGTGCCAAAGAAATAGTCTCATGTTACTAAAGGCCATTAAGGTGTTTTTATTTCCACTGTCCTTTGGACATTTATGCAGACTTCAGAGAACAAACACACATTTTTCTGTTTAAACTGTACTGACTTCTCTGTAGCACCCTTTTCCTAGCCAGGTTATTGATCATAAGCAGGATTTTCATCTGTAATAGATTTGCAAACATTTTTTAGAAAAGAACAAGATGATTCATTTAAATTTGTTTACTCGAGGATGTTCCCGTATGATCAGAATTGCTCTTTTTGTATGACATTTTACCATATTTCTTTGCTAACCTTCTAACAGAAATAGCCTTTTGGTTAGGTCAAGAGAAAATTAGATTTGCACTTTAAAGATTCAGGTCTTGTTTACTAAAATGATGGTTCCATTGTCATTTTTCAGTTGTTAAATGGAATTGAGCCTTGAACTTCTGAAAGTGTTTACAGAATAGAATGTCCTAGATGTGCCATTCTGTATCTGTAAAGAGTTGTTTTAAATATTACATTTTATTAAAAACTCAACTTCATTTGTATGGCAGGGTATTGGTCTCTTGTTTCTATCTCCATTTGAGTACTCCTTCTATTGGAAAAAGGTTTTATAGAAACACTTTTATGGACAAAAGGCATGTGACAGGTAATCGGCCACACCAGAATGTGATTCTAGTTAATTTTTAATCATCATACTGTTTCAGGGTTCGTTGGCAGTTTTTTAACCTAAAGCCTGTTACTCAACTTGATCCTCCAGTTTACTAACCAGACTTGGTTCTGAGTGACTCTTAAAATACAAAGATTTTCTACCTTTGAGGACTTACTTTGAATTGGAATACCATCATTTGCTGACTACTCACTGGAATGTGTTGACAGAAGGGTCTCAGGTTAAGAAGTAAAGGTCTTTACACTAATAATGTAGTTCATATAACTAGTTTTTCCAAAAGTGCAGGCAAATTCTAATTTCACAGATTATATTCCATAATAAATATTAACCAAGAAAATCTTTATTGAATCTTGCATTCCTTCTCCCATCACAGCATCCTATGTTTCACATGGTTTTTCATCTTAGCTTTGTAAAAAGTATATTACTTTCTTGAAAATGTAAAATTTCAAAAGTACAGGACAAATTGAATTATGCATTTTTTGCCAGAATATTTCCCCATCCCATCTAGTACGTGATCACTAATATCACATTCTTTTTTAGCTGAATTCTTCTCATTGTATGTTTTTTTCTCATCATAGTACATTATGAATCTTTCTTTTCAGATATTTGGCAAATTGCAAATTTCCCTCCTATTGAGATCAGCAAAATTTAATGCAATTTAGTTGCATAAATATAAAACAAGGTATAATATTTGAACAATCTATTGTAATATCGCAAAACTTTCTTTACAAAACAGATTTTATAATTAGGATTCATTTTTTTAAAAAGAGTTTGGGCCCTTCAATTAGGACACATTGAATATTTGGACATTTTTTTAAGAGTTAAAAATGAATACCCCTAAAAGTAGTAGTGTGGTGTGCCAGCTGCCTGTGATTGAGAAGTTCCTTTAACAAGTAAACACTTGCATTACCACTTGCTGCAGAATAAGAAGAGGGAAGTTCAAGTATGGTGTATCCAAGAAGTTTTATCCCAATTCGAAGCTATCAAAGCTTTTGAGGCTTAAAACTGCTCTAAGATTTTGAGGGTAACCTGTACACTTTCTATCCTCTTTTTGATTTTGAGAAGTCTTTCAGATTCCTAATAGATCTTAAGACATATCATCTTGCTGGTGGCAGAATTTTTTTCATGGTTTGCATCAAAAAGCACAATTATTTAACAGTGAACATTCCCTCTTCTAATGCAACTCCCCACTGTATTAAGTAAGGTAGGAGACAGGAAATTGCTTACAAAGTACAACCCTTACTGAGAATATGAAAATACTTTACAGTGTTTCCTTCTAAGACAAAATAAGGGAGAAAACACTAATAGAAAAATGGTTTGTTTTTTACTTTAGTGATATTTGTTCATCATTTTTATTATATATTTTTCCTAGGTAAAACTTCTTTGGTCACTTAGAATTTCCAACAGTATCATAATATTTTTTTTGTATACTAATATACAATACCTAAATACAAACTCCACCTACATTTTGTTTAACATTCAAAAACATTATTAAATATGAATTCATCCTGGAGCTTTAAAAATGTCATTTTTGGCTTTTTTCACTACTGGAACTAGCAGGACTGACTGAACTCACTGGCGAAGAGATTTGCAAGCCCAACTGCACAACTTTGGGTGAAACCGAGGCAGCATTTACACTCTTTGTTGACCTAGGAGGATAAATCAGAATTATTAAAAAATAATCATTTCTTCATTTTTAGTACAAATCCTTTATTCAGTCATTTGAATATAAGAAGACTTCGATTATTTAGAAGTCAGATTCCTGCAACATCAATCACATAAATAGACTGTAGTAAGAAGACCACCTCTGGACAATGAGAAAAAGAATAGGTACATACATATATTAGATCAGGGTGAAGAAGGTCTGTGTGGACAGAAGACCGAGGTGGATAGAAATGAAGGCAGAATTAGAGGTGACGAGGAAATGTTTGTGACTAGCAGACAATGATACCAAGGATAGGGCAAAAAAAAAAAGTTGATTTGAAACTTCACCCTTCAAGGTCCTGCCAGTGACTGAGAATGTGCAGTGGCATTAGCTAGTGACTTGTCAATACAAACATTAGGGAACTGATGCTGAGGGTGGGGAAGGCAGATAAGAAGAGATCCCAATGTGTTCAGGACGGAAATTTAGAAGGGAAAAAAAAGCTAGACTTGTCATTTACTCAGAAGGCTTTAAGTTAAAAAACAAACCCCAAAGCTTCTATAAGATGATTACATTCTTCAAGAAGAGGTTTTTAAAGGCTTGGGATATGGTTAAGCACCAAATATCAAGGAATAAAGGCGCCTCTATCTTAATACAGGAAATAGCTAGTTAATTATGTGGGAATTGCTTCCAAATCACTTGGCTTATCTGTGTGCAAACCAGTTAATGATGGGTTAGTTATGGCAGAATTCAAAGGGCAATTACAATGTCCCCACCTGACTTATTCAAATAAGCTACTGATGCTGAAAAGTGACAGATAAAGGTAAAGACCCTGATACCCATCATAATTTCCAGACAGAAGTTTAACAGATTTAAGTGATCATCTTAGCGGGGGGGGGAAAAAAAAAAACAGAAACTACCTCAGGAAAAGCTTTGCCTGCTAGCCAGAGTGATATAGCTGGGAAGGACAACATGAGTTTAAATCAAGTTCATTTAATATATGATTACAAATGGCATTACCCAAAAAATCAGGACAAACAAGTCTGCACAAGGCTTGGCATCAGACCCAATTGAGCCCGAATATCCATCCCAGGAGCATTTCTCGGTGAAAATGAAAGCACAGAAATGGACAGGAACCATTGCCCAGGTTTCTCTCTGGAACTCATAGCATTGATGTTGGGGAAATCACTGCATTTGGACATGAAATGGTAGAGGTGCTACCAGAGAAGATGGAAATGGCATTCAAGCCATAAAGAAGATCACATCTATAGCTCTACCCTTGCTCAGAAATTCCCATCTACATGGAATGATTTCTAAAAGGTGGAAATGTTTGAGCCCCTTGCTTGTTATGCCA
Source organism: Dromiciops gliroides (assembly GCF_019393635.1). NCBI lineage: Eukaryota > Metazoa > Chordata > Mammalia > Microbiotheria > Microbiotheriidae > Dromiciops > Dromiciops gliroides. Next base: position 42,066,092 of record NC_057863.1, read on the forward strand.
GTATGCAGACAAGGGCAATGATATTTATCTAAGAGGCAAAACCAAATGAAAGGGATCAAAGCATGGTGTGTGGTGGGATGAAATGACTGATGGATCAAAGATAGTGGTGGGTCTGAATTTAACATTAGAAACATGTATTTGAAAAAGCACAGAAAAATTGGTTGTGTTCCAATTGGTAATATTCTAGATAATAAGAGTTATCTGCACCAAGAAATTATCACATTCACAACTAGAAATACCATTCCCTTTCCAGTAAATGAGTTTCAGACATTATGACAGATAACCCAAGTGGCAAAAGTAAAAAAAAAAAAACTTTTATATTACAAAACACATAATCTGTGAGTATAGATGATATATATCTATATGATCTTGTAGCCTCTGTATCTCCAAACTATGCCACCTGTACTCCAGCCTCATTTTCCTCATCCTCTTTCTACCAGAACTTTGGACTCTGTTCCTAGAACCCTCTTGGGCTCTAATAATCAAGCTTTCACATTATTTCACCCAGAACCAGGCGTCCACATCACTTCCACCCACTCCAAACTATGCCTTGGCAACACACTTCCTGTCTCTCTTTGAATGCCCCTTTATGTGTTGTCTTCTCATTTTAAGATAAGCTCCCTGAGGACAGGGACTACCTTGTTTGTATTCCTAGTCCTTAGCACAGTGCCTGGAACATAAGTGCTTACCAGTCATTTACTCATTCCTGACTTAATTCACTCTGGATTTATCTACCCTACCCCCTCACCTATAGCCTTCCACCCTGAGACCTACTCTCATGAACAATGAGCCTGTAGCCTGGATATCTATCCCTAAACATGTTCACTTCATTCCTGGTTCAACTCACTTTTCTGGACTTCAGCAGCAGCAGCCTAACCACCCCTATGCTGGTACCTTCTTCTCTACCCTATTATTATTCCCTCCCCTTTCCAGCTCCCCTTTGTGTTGTCTTCTCCCATTAGGATGTAAATTCCTTGAGGGGAAGATTGTCTGGTTTGCTTGTATTTGTACTGCAAGTACTAAGTAGTGTTTGGCACATAGTAAGTGTTTAATAAATGCTTTTTTCTAATGTATGTTCATATGATTATATATGTATACATATATAATCATATGAACATACATTAGAAAAAAGCATTTATATGTATATGTATACATATACATCTATAAACACATACACAGTATGATTTTCATAATTAAAAATTGAACAAACTACTGTTCTGACTGGTCATTTCTCATAATAGTTGATCCTCATTTACCAGAAAGTGAATCCTATTTACAATTAAGAGTATTGTCAATTGGAACACAACCAATGCTGCCATGTTTTCTAATGTGATAAGGAAAGATACCTATAACTGGGCCTTTCAAAGAGGCAAAAACAAAGCCCATGAGCTGAGATTGATATACAATGACTGATAGGGGAGAGGCCACTACTGTAGATGCCCCTTCCTGCAGGGTCTTAAGTGGGACCATCTCAGCAGCCAGTGATGCAGGCAGGAAGTTGATGTAGGGAAACTCCACTCCCATCCCTTACCCAGTGGAATAGCTATGTTGGTATGCAAGAGAGCCTAGACCAGGGCAGCAGTTTAACAGCAGCAGTGAGAGCTTTAGGAACCTAAATGATCAATTTTAGAATGTGGGAACACTCACCGTGCTGATAGTGAACTCTGAGAAGAAGACCTAGACATGCGGCGGCTACTCGTAGTATTTGCTGTTGGTAATTCCAAACCCACCTAGAAGAACATGGTATAATGCCTATTACTATGACTAGATTAAATAGCTTTTTATTTCACTGTATATCAATCACTTCATGACTGATGCTATGGAAAACGTTTATGTTCATTTGCCATTCATTAGAGATGGAATGGAACTAACAGGGATTTTGTCATTCAACCTCATCATTTAACAGATGACAGGACAAGGGCTATAGAAGTTAAAGAACCCAGCCAAGGTCACATGTAGCAGCACTGGAATTTGAACCCAGGCCTCTTAACTCTAAAGCAAATGTTTCTACGACACTCCATAAGTGCATTTATTGAAAACCTATGTATTAAAATTGTACATATATGAAGTGCTTAAGAGAAGGTATTACCTGTTGAAAGTATGTTTGGAAAATGCCACATAACTCGGGATTTTCTTCTGTAGCCTCAACTAATAATTTGTCAATGGACTTGTTGTAGTCTTTGATTTCTCGAAGACTGATATCATATTCTTCTACAGTTGGTTCTTCAGTTTCCTTTGCAAGACGGATTTCTTTAGTGAGTTTAGTACACTGTTCGGGGGGAAAGATACCGTCACAGTTTGACATAGGTCAATAGATGGGATTTTTTAAAGATCATTTCAATTGTTAAATATGTTTTCAAAAAAAAATTGCTATGTGATTACTATTTGTAATTTCAGAAAGTATAAGTTATATTAAGACAAGTTTTAAAAGATACCAATACCTGTCTCTTGACTCTCTCTATTTTGGGCTTCTGCTCTTCGGTGTTATTGTTTAATTCAATTGCATACACCTGCTTCTCTGCAAACCTTTCTTTGCAATTGTTTATTAGATTTTTCAAGACTTCTAAAGTGTTTTCCATGCTCTGTAGGATACAAAGTATTAATATGCCTTATACATATAGGTAAATGTGTTCAGTTCTACAAATTGCCACCTGATAAGTATTACTTCATTTCACTTATTTTAGGTGTTACTGTGTGCATTATGAGAGAAAGGTAAAATTTCCCTGGCTTCCTTCAAGACTCAGGTCAAATCCTCCCTTCTGCAGGAGTTTCCCCAATCCCTTCACTGCTAGTCCCTTCCCTCTAAAATGACCTTCCACTGACATTGTGTATCTCTTATTTAAGTTGTTATTTGCGTGTTGTTTCTCCCATTAGCACATTAGCTCCTCAAAGGCAGGGACCATGTTTTTGCCTTTCTTTGTTCCCCCAGTGCTTATCACACTGCCTGGCACATAGGAAATGTTTATTGACTGACTAAAGCAGAAAGAGCACTGGCTTTGAAATCAGGGGATCTGAATTCAAATGCCTGCCTTGACCATTTATATTTATACATCCTTTGGCAAGTCACAGTCTCCCTAGTCCTCATTTTCTTCATCTGTAAACAAAAGGGTTTAGACCAGATAGCCTGTAAAGTCCCTTCCAGATAAAGTCTATGATCATATGAAATTTGATTATGACCAGGGAAAATGGGCTGGTATAACACTCTAAGTTTTTTGGTTTGCATTTCTTTTTTTCTGACTAGATCAGGACTTCATCAGTGTAGGGACTTCCCTGGTGAGAAAATCCCCTGGCCACTAAGGCCAGCTCCCTATCCATTACCCAAAGCTGCCCGTTGCTGGAAAATCTGGGTTGTTTTTTTCCTAGCTCTTGATAAAAAATAATACGTATTAGATAAATGATCATATCCAGATCTTCCCTTCACACACTAACCTCCAGCCAGACTCACGCTTGCTGTTCCCTGAACACAGCATTCTGTCCCTGTTCCAGGCCTCTGACTCTAAGCTGGGAAGGCTCTCCCTCCTCACCACCTCCTCCTCAGGACTCTTCTTTCAAGCTCAGCACTAGTTCCATCCCTTTGAAATGACTTTTCCTAATTCATTCTCAAAGGCAGTAATGACCCTGCAACCCCTCCACACACACAAAAAAATCATTATATATTTAACTGTTAAAAGTCCCACATTTCATTTGTCATCTGATTCTTTAGTTTTATTCTTGACCTAGGCTGCTATCCATGTATTTGCACAGTCATTATTACCCTGAAGAAGGTCTGAGAAGCACTGGCGGGCTTTCAAAAATAGTGTTGGGGGGCAGTTAGGTGGCACACTGGATAAAGTACCATTCAGGAGGACAGAAGTTCAAATCCAGCCTCAGACACATTTACTAGCTGTGTGACCCTGGGCAAGTCACTTAATCCTCACTGGCCCACCCCCCAAAAAAATAGTGCTGTCCAACAGACTGCACTTTTACAGTCACACAGTTGACTCAACATCCCACTCAGTATGTTTAAAACTTGTTAACTTTTAAAAGTAATTCTTTGGAGCAAAATGCTATGTGGAAGGTTCTCTCAACAGGATACATGAGATGCAGACAGAGAGACAATTTTGCTCAATGACCCTCTGATTGGAAATGTCAAATGCTTGCACAGATGAAATCTCTCCCAAAGTATTCACAGTTCTAGAGGCACTGTTCTCAGGACTAGACTAGAGAAGCATCCCAAAAAGGATGTTAGTGTGGAAAATAATGGGTCTTTACTTCAATGAGAATAATGACTGAGGTCACATATTAAAAGCACTTTACAGTTACCTAAAGGCAATCCAGCGTATTCTGCTTCTCGTGTTCAATTCTGCAACCAGTATGTTGCCTGTCTGTAGTGTCTATCCAAGGTAAAGGACAGATCTTTAGAGTGTCCATCCTTCTACATCCCACCATCTAAACAAAAGCCACTTGTTTTTTCTTGTGTAGATAGTTGGACCAAACTCTTTTGAGCAATTATGCATCTCATCCTTTCCAGCTCTAAATATTTTATGAGTTTCCATGATAGTGAAAACATCTTTGGGAAGTCTTTTGTGGCCTCAAGGACATGTAAACTTCTACAGAGGTCTTCCTTTGTGATGCAGTTACACCAAAAGGTACATCATTTCCCCTGGGCATACTGAGTTCTGTCCTTGGCTGCCCTAACCTGGAAGGACAACTCATCATGAAGGGGGCACTATAGCTGAAATGGATCCAGGCCACAGTACTACTCTGGGACCCTTTTCCATTCATGCATTCTCTAATCACTCTCACCCTAAGTGAAAGGCAGCAAAGTAGAGTGTGGAAAGAGCACTGGATTTGCAGTCAGGGTATCTTATTCAAAAAGACATTTCACTCAGTGAAAGGCAACCTTGTTAAATGAGAACCAAGAGATCACTCAAAAACATCAAATGAAACATAAAAACAGATTAGTGCATTGATGAAGGCTTCCTGTTGCAAGTTTGAAGTGGAAAAGAGATTCTAAGTGATGAAAGACCCCAAATTCTCCCATTTGCAGGTGATGCTTGATGCAATCAGGATGCCCCCAAACACTGAGAGGGCCTCCACATTCCACAATTGCCTGAAAAGAAATTGGCCTAAAGATGTCTACAGGAAGAATTCTGGATAAAAATGCCCGTTTTCCATACTACGGCATATAGTTAGATGAGATGAGCATGGAAGTGGGTCCAGAATTAAGTCAGAGAGTGAATTTGGAAAGTTGCATAATCACTTCAATGATTTCAAGCTGTTCCCCCAATGTAAATCTCTATTTAAAATGTGATGCTTTATGGTTATAAATCTTGGAATACCACAAATCTGAAGAATAAAGTTGTAGGGGACCCAAAGGGTCATTAGGAGAAACATGTTGGACACTCATAGGTGTTAGTATATGTCTAATCATGAACAAAGTGAGTGGCACCGAAGAAATGTAGAAAAGGAAAAGGAAATGGAGCAAGAAGTAACACAAGAGATGGAGAGCTCAAGTGTTCCACTGGAATCCATGAAATGGAAGCCGACTTGGAGGAAAACCTTCAGAAGTACAATGGGTGGATCTACCATGTAAGATTCATGGACAAGAATGGCAAGGGTAAGAAGTGTTGGATGGGTTTCCATCCACACCAGAAGTGTCCACATCAATAAAATCACAAACCCATTGATCTATTGGGGTGAAAAATACTTACTAGCCATGTAACCATGACCAAATATTTAACACTTCTCGGCTCTGGTTTCCTCTTCTATAAAATGGGGATAAAAATACCTGTAGCACACCTGTGAAATGGGGGTGCTAGGTGTGCTAACCAGATCCCAGGGCTTCTTTGGAGAAAACATCTTGTAAACCTTAAAACACTTTGCAAATATGAATAACCATTGTTCTTTACCTGGATATCCTCCTGAAGTTCCCTGATTTGTCTTCGCTTATATCTGTATTTTTCATCCACATTTCTTTTTTGTTCTTCCAGCTTAATTTTTATTTCATATTCAGCACCTATAATTCAAAGGATAAGATAAGATTATACAAAGCTATTGAGCACAGGCTTAATGTAGATGGTAGTATACTGTTACTCAGTATCCATTTGCTTACTTGCAGTCCTTTCAAAGGCATATGCTGATCTCCTAACCCAACATGTTGTAACCACTGCCCCCTCCCCAAGCCTTCCTTGGCTCCATACTTCTGTATGAGACCCAAGCCAGTCTGGCTCCAATTTACCTTTCCAGAATTAGCTCATGTTACTCTTTGTCCTGTGTTCTGAATGTTGGCCAACTGGCCATCTCCCAAACTCATCATTCAATCTCCTAGTCCTGTGAATTTGCACAAGCTGTGTCTTCCCACTTGGCATGCACTCTACCTTCCACCTCTTAGAATCTTTTACTTTCTGCAAGGCTTAGTTCATATGACAGCTCCATCAAGAAGCCTTCCCTGATCCCTAGCTACTATAAGATCTTTGAGGACAAGCATGGGTCATCTTTGTAGCTGAACTTCTAGTACCTAGCATACAGTAAGTGCTTAATAAATGCTTACTGGGTAACATACCCAGAAAACCCCACGTTCTTTTAGTATCAGGACTACTGCATTTGATCTTTGCAACCCCAGTAACTACAACACAATACCTGGCTCCTAATAGGTACTTAAATACTTGCTGCCTGAAATATAATTTTCAGCACATGGAGAAATCTCATACAGAATGATACATACTACCTTAGCCACCAAACTAATTCCAAAGGGAATATACTTAAGGAGTGCCTAACAATAACAAAGGATGGTTTTCTTGGGTCATCTCTCAACTCAGTATCATTACTCAAACCTTGTCGATACTGTCCTCTAACACCACACAGAATGACATTCCTTTGTTTTGGGTTTGGGTTTTTTTTTGTTGTTTTTTTTCATGTGTGAATGAAATGGATAAGTGTGCTATGTAAACAATAAACTGAAGGAAGAACCTGGGATCAGAATCAACCATGAAATGACTTCAGAGTCCACAGGATCTTGGAGAAGGGGAGAGGAAGGGAGTGTACAAAGGGGTTGAAAATCCACTGCTCCCCTTATTTTATCTTTCTCCACCAGCTTCCTGACTGGGACTGAAGGCCTAAATGACTCGAATATGATCTTATTTTTAAATCCACTTTTAACCCATTTTCAGATTGGTAATCCATCGCTTCTCAAGGAACTATGATTAGAAAAATGTGTTACATCATCAGAAATAAGGCAGTGTTTTTTATTAGAAATAACAGCGTAATAGGCAGGACCTGATGAGGGCCACAACACTGCCATTAGCTATAAATGAATTATTAGAAAAATGGTACCATAAAGATCCTATGTCAGCTCTGAAGAAGATGTTCCATTAATTAATTTTGATCCAACCAAGTGGTGCCTGTTGGTGGAATGACTTAACCCTTCTATTATCTGGAAATAATCATACCCAATTGATCCTGTCTAGAGCTAGTTTGCACAGTTATTTGAATATTGTCTCCCCTGTTAGACTGAGTGCCCACAGGGCAGGGGCTGTTGGGTTTTTGCCTTTCTTTGTATCGCCAGTGCTTGGCCAGTGCTGGGCACATAGTAGGTGCATCATACTATTCAGACTAACAGTACAGCAGCTTTCACTGCATATAACTCATGAGAAAGGACAGAAGCCTATTGCACATACTGGCAGGAGTGATCTTCTTAAAAGACTGTTTGTAGTTGGAGTTACAGGTGTTCAGCACACGCAGCGTGTTTTCTAGGGCATAGATTTCTTTCTCAGCCTTGTGTATCTGGGTATCCAGATTGTCACCTTCACGCTGAAGCTCTTCCTTGGTTTGTGCTGCCTGTGAAATACAGAAAAGGCTATGTCTAATCAAGTGATTGACGCAAACAAAAGTGGCCTCTCACTGAGAGGTGATGGCACTTCAAAGAGACCATCATACCACCACCCCCAGAGCTAGAAAAGATTAAACCTCTAGATGCTGAAGACAAAATCATCTCCAGGATGTTAATATCCCCCATTATTATTTTTTCCTAGTGGAAATTCATCCCCAGCAAGTGATCTGTCTTAATTCTGTAAACCCAGGGTTGATGAGCATTCATTCTTTTGAGTGCTGACTCGACTTGGGATGATGTATATGTGTGTGTTTATGGAGGGGTCTTTTAACAAATGGTTTTCTCTCAACTGAAGCCCAATCATTTTGTTTTTATTGCTTGACCTTTTATAATTATAGCAGGGTTTCTCTCACACAATGTCTAGCACCAAATCAACGCATTGTCCATCATAAAATGTGTACACCAGTTGCTCCTCCAGATCTATGGAAGCTGGGGGAAAAGTGGAAATCCCTTCATTCCAGACAGAACATGTAGCAGCATTTCTAAATACAGAACTATTTAATATTGCCCATTTGACTCTCAGATGAGAAACACTAATGTTGAAATGAAATTCTGATACTTATATGTATATAATATTTATATAATTGTAGTCATTCCCTGTATAACATTTCTAAGTAATTTTCAAATATAATAATTTCATTAAAGTCAGGTCAAAGTAAGGCTAAACTCCCTTTCTTGGGGAAAATATCAGTCTCTTCTGTGTCATCAATAGAACCAAGGCATGATGACTTTTTTTTTAATCCAAGGTGAGGAAAAGGAAGACAGTAGTCAAGAGTTTCTTGTTCTTATCTCCTGTTTACCCTTGAGATGTAGGAAAACTCTGTCCCCACCTCATGTCTCCCTTGCCATATCTCCTGTTTGACAGGAGCAGAGGGGTTAGAGTAGGACACATTAGGAAGAAGCCTTGGGATACCAGGTCCTGTGTATGGAAAAGATGCAAGATCATGCCCCAACACAGAAAGGTGTGTGGATATTTTGTACTTCCTTATCTGTTTACATGGTTTTTGCTCCCTCCCCCAGGAGAATGTAACTTTGAAAGCACGGACTATTTTTTTTTAATAATTTTTTTTTTTTGGTTTGGTGAGGCAGTTGGGGTTAAGTGACTTGCCCAGGGTCACACAGCTAGTAAATGTTAAGTGTTTGAGGCCAGATTTGAACTCAGGTTCTCCTGACTCCAGGGCCAATGCTCTATCCACTGCGCCACCTAGCTGCCCCAAGAGCAAGGACTATTGAATTTTGGTCTCCATATACCCAGTGGCAAATGTGTGGGAATAAATGGACAAGAGTCACATCAGCTGGGTTGCATTCTGCATGGCTAAAAGGAACATCCCCACTGTTGTGATCCCCACAACCTACTACGGTACCTGGCACAATGTGGATGTTAAGTAAGTACTTTATTGAATGGAAAGTCCTGGAATACTGGCTCCCCAGGATCCATTCCCTAAAGTAACTACCTCTAGTACTTTAATAACAGAAAGTAGTCAGAAGACCTGAATTTTAATCTGGGCTCTGGCAGGACTCCGAGAAAATCTCTAGGGCTCAGTTTCTTCCTCTGTAAAATAAGGGATTTCAGATTTTCAAGGTCCCTTCTAGACCTACCACTTTATGATTCATTAATCTATGGACACCTTGCTAAATCACAATTGTAACCCACATAAGACAATACCTTTATCACATAGTAGGCTTGTGTTTTTTCCTCTTCCCCTTCAGGAGGCATCATGACCACTGTAAGAAGTTCATATCTGTTCTTCAGTTTATCAATGTGACTTAGTCGGTCATGAAATTCAGCACTGATTTAAGGAGATTAAAAAAAATGAAAATGCTGAAAACCCCAAATGAGGTCACAGAGTCTGACATGACTGAAACAATTGAACAACAGTTACAACAAAAACAAATACATCATTTGTGGAACTGTGATTTTGTCCAACTATTTTGGAAAACTATTTAGAACTATGTGAAAGAGGTGACTAAAATTTTTATGCCCTTTGTCCCAGAGACCCCACTTCAGGAGGCCCCATACCTCATGAAGGTCTAAGACAGCAAAGATCATTTACACCAAAATATCTGTTGCAGTATTTTTTATGGTAGGCACCCATCATTTGGGAAATAACCAAACAAATTGTGATAAGAGAATGTGATAGAATACTACTGAACCACAAGAAATGGGAAACCTAAGGAATTCAGAGAATCATGAGAAGAAGAACCAGGATTACAGAAAACACTGAAGTCGATGTGAATAAGGAATAGCCCCTCCTATTGAAGAGATCAATCAAACAAGGACAATGGACTAGATGTGAGAAGTCCTCAATCAATATGGAAGAAGTAAAAACCACTGGATGAAAAGGAGTTGCTGCACAGAAGGTATACTGGAGTCGGATGAAAAAACTAAGTTATGCTCTATGGATTAGCTCAGAACCCAACATTTCAAATTCTAGTTAGCTCAGTGGTAAAAGCAGTCCAGAGATACACATCTTAAAAATGAGGGGTATTAGAGAAAATTGTTTCATATAATCAGGGTAAACAAGTAGATATCTATCTATACAAAGAGGAAGGGGTGGGAGCAGTGGCTAACACTTGAACCTCACTCTCATCTGCTCTGGCCAAAGGAAGGAAAACACACATACACATGCAGAGTTGGATACAGAAAGACATTTCACTCAACAGGGAAATAGAAGGGAAAGGAGAAACAGAAGGAAGATTGATTGAAGGGCTGATCCTAAGCAAAACAAACCCTAAGGATGTATGAAAATATTTATGGATTTTTTGGGGGGCGGGGCAATGGGGATTAAGTGACTTGCCCAGGATCACACAGCTAGTAAGTGTCAAGTGTCTGAGGCCAGATTTGAACTCAGGTACTCCTGAATCCAGGGCCGGTGCTTTATCCACTGCACCATCTAGCTGCCCCGTATTTTTTTAAGGTAGTAAAATATGGAAATCTGAAGGGACACCCATAAATTGGGGAATGACTGAACAAGTTATGGTATAGAAGTCTATTGCCATGTAGATGACTCAATGCCTAGTATAGGTTTGCAAAAAAAAAATAATAATTTAAGGATATTTATACTTCTAGAGGGACTGGAAGGCTGATCTCCATTGAGGAAGTGATGAAGGTTCAAATCATCAAAACAATTTGATGATAGTTAGAGAGTTTGGGGCAGCTAGATGGCGCAGTGGATAGAGCACCAGCCCTGGAGTCAGGAGTACCTGAGCTCAAATCCGGCCTCAGACACTAGCTGTGTGACCCTGAGCAAGTCACTTAACCCCAATTGCCTCACTAAAAAAAAAAAAAAAAGAGGGGGGAGGGGGTTGATAAATGGAATAGCTTAGTCATACAACATAAGGTGGCATAGCATTGCTAGGCTAACCTACCTAAAGTCTTGCAATGATACTTTTCAAAGCAAAAGTTCTCCCAAAAAAAAAAAAAAACTGCTGAGGAAAATGGAAAGCAATCTGGCAGAAACTAGGTATAGAACAACAGTTCACACCACATACTTAAATAAGCTCCAAATGGATATGGGTTTACCTATAAAGAGTGATAGCATAAATAAATTAGAGGTGCCAAAAAGAAATGACCTTTTAGATCTATGAATGAGAAAACAGTTCATGACAAGATAGAGAGGATCACAAATGATAAAATGGATAATTTTTACAATATAAAGAGGTTTTACACAATAAAAGATAATGCAGCTAAATTTAGAAGGCAGATATGCAATAGGGAAAGAATTCATGTAGAATTCTTTAATAAAGGTCTTGTTTAATAAAGAATTCTTTAATAAAGGTCTTGTTTCCAAGACATATCAAGAATTTATTCAAATTTATAAGAATGAAAGCCATTATGAAATTTATAAATGGTCATGGGATATTTAATAGGCAATTTCCAAAGGAAGAAATCTAAACTAGTACAGCCATATTTTAAAATAGTCTAAATCACTGATAATTAGAGAAATGTAAATTAAGCCATCTATGAGGTGTCATATCATAGCTATCTAGTAAAGTTGACAAAAATGGAAAATGAAAACTGTTGAAAGGTTCAGAAGAAAACAAACACATAAATGAACTATTGGGGGCAGGGTGGAGATTACTGTGAATTGGAACAGCTATTCTGGAAAGCAATTTAGAACAATTCCCCAAGAATTACTAAACTATGCTTACCCTTTGATCCAGATATCATATGAAACCTACACATACACACACCCTGATCTGCCAAAAAGACCAAAGAAAAACAGAAAAAACCTATATGTAAAAAAGAATTTATACCAATAACTTAGTAGTGGCAAGGAACTAGAAACTAAAGGGTGTCCACCAACTGGGGAATGACTGAACAAATTAAGGTATATGACTGTAATTAAATGTTACTGTTCTATTTTAAAAAATGATGAAAGGAACAGATTGAGAGAAACCTGAGAAGACTTTTATGACCTGGTAGGAGTGAAGTGAGCAATCCAGGAGAACAATTCATATAGTAACTACAACATTGTCAAAACAACTATAAAAGACCTAAGAACTGATATAAGACTTAAGAAGTCTAATGACTAACCACAATTCCAAAGGCCACATACCTTATGAAAAGTTAAATGTAACCAAGAGATATAAATAAACATCCATCAATACCAGGGAACTTGCCTGATTTAAAACCCATTAAATCCCATGGGCTCTCCTGAGAGGAGTGATGGACTCAACATCCAGAATGAGACATATCAGGCATGGTCAATGTGGGATTTTTTTTTTTGCTTGACTATGCATATTTTTGCAAGGTTTTATACTTTCTTTAAAAAGGCAGGGAGGACAGAGAAAATATTTTTTGGTTAATTGAAAAAATTAAATAAAAATAAAGAAAAGGATACTGAGAAAAAAAGTGAATTAATCTGGCAAAGCAAAGAAGGCCAGTTAGGAAAATAGACAATAAGGACTATTTGGAAAATTCCATGTTGAATTTATTATATGCTGAAAAGGGAAAGCAAGCTATATGTTGTGAAGAATCATGGTTTCCTGTACCATCTTTATTTTCTGTTCTCCTTTGTATATGGACTTGCTTATTTTATTTAGCTTTTAAGTTCAAAATTTGAAAATTAAATTTAAAAACAAAAGAAAACCTATGAGCAATAATCAACGTTAGACTTGGGGAAATTACATATCAAAAGGTTCATCAAAGGTATGCTTAATAAAAGTGTGATTTCATGATAAAGAATTAAATCATTTGTGTCAAAATCTTTTGGCAGGGGGGGGGGGAGGCAAGTGAGGTTAAGTGACTTGCCCAGGGTCACACAGCTAGTAAATGTCAAGTGTCTGAGGTCACATTTGAACTCAGGTCCTCCTGAATCCAAGACTGGTGCTCTTATCCACTGTGCCACCTAGCTGCCCTGTGTCAAAATCTTTTAACTCAATGCCAAACCATATTGCATGCCAAAAAATGTTTAAAAATACAAAAAAAAGTCTGTTTTATTGTATAAGTCAATACTCTTAATTAACTTACTTTGTCCCAAGTAATTCTCACCCCACTATACTTTCAATGGCATCATCATCCTTTTAATCACCCAGGTTCATAAATTTGTCATCCTCAATTTGTCACTCTCACTTACCCCCAACATATCCAATCAGTTGGCCAAATCTTGTCATCTTTGCCTTCCCAACATCTCTTGTATGTGTCTCCTCCACCCACACAGCTACATGTCTTGGTTCAGGCCCTCATTCCTCTTACCATCAGTCCCCAGTTAGAGACTTGTCTCAAGTCCCTCCCAACTCCAATCTATCCTTCTCTCAGATACCAGAGATTTTCCTAAAGTACAGGCCTGTCTATGTCATGTCACTATACAATAAACTCCAATGACTTCTTGAAGATAAAAAAAATGAACTCATAGCTGCCCATATGCCCAGAATGGCACACATGCATGCGCTCACACACACACACACACACACACACACACACACACACACACACACACACCTCATGTTGGCCTCTTATAATCCCTGACTTCCTTCAAGATTGAGCTCAAGCCCATGTTCCAAAGGAGGCCTTGCTAGACCACCCTCCCTACCCTCTCCACCCTCCATGCTGCTAGTGCCTTCCCATCTAAGGTTACTTGTATGTACTTTATATGCATCTTGTATATATGTTTTTAAGCACATGATGTCTCAATGAACACGTAAGCTCCTCTTACAAATAAATTTCCATTTCCATTGTAGTCACTGTGTATGTTTTTTCTTGGCTCTGCTGACTTTGCTGCATCAATTCATACAGATAGTTCCAGATTTCTCTGTATTCGTCACATCACCATTTCTTACGGCACGGTAATATTCCAATAAAATGTTCCTATCTTTTGACCTAGAAATTCCATTACTGGGCTTATGCCCCAAGGAAACCATAGGTCAGGATAAAGTCCCCACATAGACCAAAACACAGATAACAGCACTTGTGAAAACAGAGTTACAATGGCCCTTGATTGGAGAATGGCTAAACAAATTGTGATCCATGAGCCTAACAGAATATTACCACAATCTAAGAAATGATGAAGTGTGGTTGGAGGGGCAGGAGGGAGGGAGAGAATTTGGAACTCAAAATTTCTAAAAATAAAGTTTAAAAAGTGTTTTAACATGTAATTGGAAAATATTTAACAAAATGAATAAAATAACTTTTAAAAATGATCAATGTCATGAATATAGAGAAGCTTATAAATGTTATATATATATATTATAATTATATTACATAGATGTTCATATATATCTATATGAACTCATGCCTTGAAGTTAGCAGAGCCAAGAAAATGCCACCACAATGACCCCAAAAATGATAATGGATAGAACTTACACACACACCTACACACAAAATGTGAAGGAAATGTAGCAAAATTATACAGATCAAGAGAAATGAGAGGATACCTCCAACCCACCCTTGAAGGAAGGCAGGAGGCTTACAGGTATTGGTCATAGCATATGTTTTCATTTTTTCAATGTACTGATTGGTGGTGTTTTTCCCCTTTTTCTTTTTTTTTAATCTAAAATACTATTTGTTATATACTGGGGAAAACAATGATATAAAGAATGAAGGACATCAATAAACTTATGCCTCTTGAGAATGGTGATCATTTCCCCCTTTTCTTTATTTCTCCAGCACTTAACACAGCATCTGACACACAGTGATTAATACATGCTTGCCGACTGATTGATTGACTGACTAAAGGCACACCGTGAAACTGCATTTGGGGAAGAGGAAGTGTGCTGGCTTCTCTGGTGCCCTTCCCTTAAGGCCTTTGCCTCTTCTCTGTTCTCTCAGTCTTGAGTGTCTTGTTGAGCCACAAAGCCTTACCTTAAACATGCCCAATAGAGTTTATTCCTTCCAGCATTGAACGATCAGTCTAGTTCTACCACAAAACCCTTTTCAAGTCCCAGCAGCAGGGACACTTGAACGTTTTAGAAGCAATTTACAGTGGCAGATATTTTGTGTTCTACAAGCAGACCTATACCACAGGAACATGACTGCCTACCTGATGCTTTGCCGTTCTTGGTCAACATATCTGATCTGCGATGAAAGCATTGCCTTGTGAACCTTGATTTCCTCAGTCCGCTCTTCCATTGCAGTGTATAATTGCTGCTTTCGTTTCTCCAGGGAAAGGACTTCATCTGCTTTAGAGTGAAGCAGTTCTCTGAGACGTTTCACTTCTAGCTTCTGAAGATTGCTTTCAATCAGCAGTTCCTACCCAAAGAGCCAAATGATTAGCCATTGAAAGTAGAAGCCTTCGAAGACATTCTTTCTCTATTTGTCTTGCTCAGCAAAGTGGAATAAGGAATGGTATTCTGGAGGAAATGTTAATACTACAATGAAGATCAATTTTAGGCTTCCCTGAAACACAACAGTAGGAAAACACTGTTGCTAAAGCAGGCTGTAGAAAGTACTCTACTGGCTACGATTTTGTTCATCTAACTGTGTTTATCGAACTTCTACTTACAAGAAATGGTTAGTAAAAATGAACAAAAAACACAAATAACAGAAGGAAGTTCAGGAAGAAATACAGACAAGCAAGACAACTATGTGTTAAACAGCCAAAAACATTTTGACGTGTTTTAGTATATCTCTTGGCTCATTACCTGTTTCAGGTGTTTGGCTTTCAGCAATTCTTTTTCTGATCTGTCAGTGAAAAGATTGAGTTCACTTATTTTGTTCAAAAGACCATTTTTTTCTTCACCACTTTTATATATTGACTTCTTGAGAAAATAGAGGTCATTCTATTAAGGGAAAGGAAAGAGATTCCAATGACTTCTATGTCATGGCCAAAAAAAACAATTGATCTCATACACACTACATGTTTCTAATATTTTCTCAAGTCTATCAATTGGTTATCTTTATTGAAAACATATTTTCCCTTTACTTTTCCAAAGACAAATATGACTGCTACCTCAGACTACCCTCCTTGCATAATGATGACAGGGAAGTCACTTAACTTGTCTCAACTTTGGTTTCCTCAACAGTAAACTGAGAGAGCTGGACTAAACAATGGCTAAGACCAATCCCTTAGAACCTTAAAAGTCTTTGGTTTATCAACTGGCAATCACAACTTCACAGAAACTTACTTGAAAACTAGGTTTATTACAAGAGAAATAAACATGCATGTGGAGCCCAGATGGTTCACAATCCATACAGTTTACATGCTTATAACAGCAGGACAAAGGAAGGAGGAGATACCAGGAATGGGCCATGCAATGGAAGGGGAAAGATACAGGAAAGGTGGGAAAAAGACAAACCCCCTCCTGAAGGGGAGGAGCAAGGCAATGGCATTAGCTGCATTCCTTTCTCTTGAGAACTATCAGACTCTGAAGATAGGACAGTCTGCTTATCTACATGGGTCCCAGATGCACAAGCCTAGTGCAGATTGTCTGGCACCTGAATGGCTCCCCAGGATACACAGGGAGTTCAGCTTGGGATACAAACAACACATTATGTCAGCTCAGGTTGGGGACTTTTTCCTTGAGGCATTCAGGCCCTCCTGCATGCTCCTTGTCCAGTGTTTCTGGAAAATATGGCAACTCAAAGAATACAAGTTCAGGGGACCCCTTAGTAGTCCTTAACAGATCAGAACTCATCTATAAATTTGCCAACCAATTCTTGAGCTCAGGGAAATATCTTTCAACTGAGAAAACATAGACATTACAGCTGGGTTCCAGTTGAAGCGTTTGTTGTTGCTGTTTCTGTTGCTGCTGTTGCTGTTGTTGTTGTTGTTGACTATCTAGGACCATTTCTTAAGTTAAACTGTTTAACTGATATAAAATAAAAATTTTTGTCAACTCCCTCCTCCTGAAAAAGGTTAGGAACACAGAATGGGAACACAATGTATTCGAAATAATGCTTGGGTTCATTTAATGATACAGAAAATCAGTGTAATTTAGTCTGACTTTTGATTCTGTAAGTGGTTTGCTTCAAATTGCTCCTGTTGCAGATATTAGCTGTCTGGCCTTTAAGCTATTAACATACACAGTGATCCTATTACTGGAGAGAAATAAATGCTAGGAAATGACCTTTCTCTAACATACAGAAGGTCCTCATTTTGTGAAAAGTTCTGCCCTGTTGTTTGTTTCTCTCTCTGCCACCCTGTCCCATCTAATATATATTTGGTACTTTTTATGCTCTAATTTGGATAATTTCTCTCATTTCCCCAAGCCTCCACATGGTTCCCACTCCAAGCCCTTTTTAGCCCCAAGGCCCAGTTCTGTGAGTTTTTTCTAGCTCTATCTTGGGCCCACTCTGACCACTGTTGGCTCCCATTCAACCCCCCCACATGTGCTCTCCCCTTTCCACTGAATAGAAGTTAAGGTTCCAGGTCTGTGCACAGAGCAATTCCAATTCCACCTTCCCTCCACTGTCTTCTGCCTTTTTAATTCTGAGCTTATCCCGTTTCTCCTTTATTGGTAATATGTTCCTTCCCTTTCGGGGCTAATTGTCTGTGTCTGTCTTCTTATTCTACATTTCTTTCCTTTTCCTAGCAGAGGGACCAAAGGCTGCAGCATGAAATGGAGGGGATCCTGACTTTTCTCCATAAGGGTCTGATTCTAGCTGTATCTACTACATGGAGTTCTTGACCTTCTTTGGGTCATGGGCCCCGTTGGCAGTCTGGCGAAGCCTTCTGGCCCCTTCTCAGAATAATGTTTTTAAACGCATAAAATAAAATACATCATAGGGCTACCCAAAAAATCAATTACACTGAAACACTGTTAATCAAAATATTTTTTGAAAACATATTTACAGACTTCAGGCTAAGAATTCCTCCCTCTACTAGTTTTTTTTTTCCAACTCAGAAACAGGGATGATTTTCTACTCTAAGACATGAATTTCTAACAAGATGACAAATGTAAATGTGTCACTGAATATTTTTGATGCAATATTAGCCACTCCTTAAGAATTAGACATGTACTAGTGAGGAACTAACTTAATTTTAGGTTAACTAAAGACCTTTCTAGAAAAGTTTAGGTTTCGTTTTTTTCATGGACTTGCCAACATTTCTAGTTGCCAGAAGCAGGTTTAGCACAAGCACAAGCCCAGTGACAGATGAAAACATACAAGAAAGCAGAGGGGATGAGAATGACTTAACTCAAGACCAGTTTTGTTCCTTAGGAGGGTCACTGGGAATGAGCTGCTGAGACCAGGATCAAGAACTGCATGTACAGAAGGCAGCTAGGTGGCACAGTAGATAAAGCACTTGGCCCTGCATTCAGAAGAACCTGAGTTCAAATCTGGCCTCAGACACTTGACACTTACTAGCTGTGTGACCCTGAGCAAGTCACTTAACCCTCATTGCCCCAACAACAACAACAACAACAACAACAAAAACTGCATGTGTGTAAAAGAGTTGTGCCCTCTAAGATCTGGACCCAGACCAGTCTTGCCCGCCCCTTGGGGCCATTCAAGTTACTGAGTAGACAGACGCCCAGAGAAAGTGCTCAAAGATTCTGAAGCAATTAGGCAAAGAGTTTTCATTTCAAAACTATTATATCTTCAAAAACATTTAAAAAGATAGCCCCATTCTACCTTAGGCATAACAGTCAGAAGGTTCTGGGTATCCTGCAGTTCAAGCCAACTCAAGAACCCAACATTAATCCCTCTTTTGCCCTCTAAAAGTCCCTCAACACCATCCTCTCCTCTCCAAGCAGGTCCTAGCTTCCCTGCCAGAAAGAGCTACCAGTGGATGTAAAGAAGGAGGACAAGGACAATCTGAAAGAATCCACTCTCCTGCCCTCTAAAAAACAAATAGTTCTAGCATAAGGCAACTCAAAAGAATTTTTTAAAATATCCTCCTTGTTTAACAAAATCTTTTGGGGCCAGTATTCTAAGAAGCACTAAACACTGTTTAAATTTTAAGTTTTGGGGGATTCTCTATATATTTTTGATAATACCAACCATTTTTGTTTAAAGACATCACCATTTAAGACAAATAGTAATACCTAACCTTTATGTAAAATTTCAAAGTCCTTTCATAGATAATATTTTTATTGTAAAAATTTTGTGAAAATTTTTATGAAAAATTTTTCATGGTATGTAATATTTTTCCTTTTCATTTTAAAGAGATTTCATTTTAGGGTGTGGTCAATATCCAGCCCAAGGCAATAAGCTGTCACATTTCATCCTCACCAGCACACCCCAGGCACAGCCTAGCCCTCTCTCAACATACCAGGGCTTCCCCAATACCAGCCTGCAGCAAACAAGGGCCAGTCTGATAAAAATGTGCACTGCCAAGGGACTCTGGTTCCTAAAACCTATCACACACCACATGTGAGCACAAACACACACACACACACACACACACACACACACACACACACAACCTCCATCTATACATCCTTCTCCTTGAATTACACTGGACTCCAAACACCCCTGAGCCCAGAAATCAGGTGGTCTACTGGTCCACAGCATAGCTTGAGGGGAACAACACAGTGACACGATACAAACTTTTTCAAAACACAAAATGTTTTATATATATAAGATTGTCCCAAAAGTCTTAGCTGAGACTTAAGGCACCTTTTAGCTCCAACAGCTATTAAACTCTTTTATATATATATGCACACACACATATTTGCATCCAGTAATATGGATGCATATACGCACGTATAGAATCTCTAATGTATATGTGTGTGTGCATTAGAAACTAATGTTTAGCACATTCCTCCAGCATGGAGCCAATAAGGAACCGTGTCAGTTGTAACAGAGTTTGAATGTCATCACAACTGGCCCTACAATTTCATAATAAGTCAGTTTAAAAACCTGTTCTGATTAAGATAAACTAGTAACTTACTACAATTCATCACAAACTTTTCATAAGGTAAAAACAACTTTGAGCAAATTACATCCAGTTTCTTGATCTGGTTTTCTAATAGCTCTGACGTATTTTTTTTCTCTTCAAAAGTGTTCCTAAGATCAATAAGTTTTGTTTCAAGGAGCATCTTTTCCTCCACGTTAAGTTCTCCCTGGAGCCGTGACATTCGTCTCTCTATTTGCTGAATATAAAAGTCCTGTTTCAAACGTAAAAATAGATAAATTAGCAAACAATTACAATGATTTCTATGAAGCTTTAAGAAGCTGCAGATCTTCTGAGCTGGGTGTTGGCTACAGGGAGGTAATTTAATAATGACACTCTAGCCATGGTGGTGGTGTAATAACTGGTTCCATTATTTTTCTCCTGGGGCAGGTCTTAGGGAGCTGCCTTCAGTGATGAAGCTGTCTTCTCAGGAGTAATCACTTCACACTAGGACAAAGCGCTCAGCACAGGCTGCCCATGCATGAGAGGGAAGGCAGCTGACTGGGCTGGGACCACCAGGGACACTGATAAAAAGGGAAGGAGCAGGAGGATGCTCACAAATCCTGTGAGTGATAAAGGGATTGGTGCCTGTCCTTTTCTAGCATCACTTGAGGAATCAAGCACATAAGAGATCAAGAAGTTGAGGGAAAGGATGGGTATTAACTATTAACATAACAATGGATTACATAACCATAATTAAGAAAAACTACATAAGTAGAAGATAAATGACAAAATGATTGTTTTTTAACCTTTAGCACTGGAAAATGAAACCACCTTGCTGGTAGTTCCACAATGCAAATTAAAAGCACTTAAGACACACATAAGTCTCTTGAACCCTGACCCAACACACATAGGTTAGGTCACCATCTTGCATATGTATTCAGAAACAGAGACTTGACAGATGGGCAGACACGCACACACACATGTGCACACACACAGCCACAGATCAACAGTTTCTCCCACTCACAGTGGGTCTGACACACAATTTTAAACACCCCCATCCAACACACCCACACAACTATATTAGATATACACATCCTGTGTCGGATGCACGTACTATGGACTCTACTTCACAAAGAGTGTGTGCATGTGTGTGTGTCTGCCCGTCTGTCAAGTTTCTGTTTCTGAATACACATACACACACAGAGACCATCATCGTCGTCATCCTCTCTCCTCATACTATGTATCTGACACATTCCGTACTATCTCCCTCCCAGCTCCAAGCTGTGATCCCAGGAGTTTTAGATGTCCCCAGAACCAAACCTCCCTACAAACTCGGGTTCATGAGTTCCATCAACAAGCCCCAAAGGGCTCCATGCCTGGATTAATTTGGGAAATTTTGGATTAAGGGCTAGCAATGAGAACTTGTCAGGAAAGATGTGAATTGTTCTGAAATGCAAACAAATATTATGAATCCTTACATGGTAAGGTGAAAAGGACCCAAGAAGCCTCACTGAAATAGGAAAGGAATTCCTCTTGGCTGAGTCACTGTAGGCCTTAATTCCTGGCCCTCCCTAGTCCCAGCTCACTTACAGCTTTGGGTTCTGGGGCATTCAGGGAAAGTTGACAAGCCACCTGTGACCTCTGGTTGCTCTCAAGAGTGTCCAAGGGTAGGCAAAAGGAAAATGGTGCCCACTGTGAATCAATACAAGTATGAACGAGATTACTACCTACTGTCACTACAGAGGAGCCACTGTGGCATAAATGATAGAGAGCCAGCCTTAGAGGTTGAAAGAACTGGGTTCAAGTTCTACCCTTGTGGCCTTTGAAAGAGGGATCTTGCTCTTTGCCTAGACAAAGGCGAAACTCCTGTCTCCTCTCATGGGAAGATTTCTGTTCAAGGGGAACCAGCCTTCTTCAGAATTCTTCCCTGACCTGAAATCCTGCCTCTAGCATCAGCTCCACTAATGCAGTGGTTACCTTCAGTGCCCTGGCTCCAAAACCACTGCTTTCTTGAGGTAAAGTACATCTGGACTATCTCTACCCTTATAAAAACTAACTTGGTTGATGTCTGAAATGGTTAAAATAATGCACGCACCTGGTTATACATGATCTCTTGTTGCTTCAGGGTTTCTAAATCAAGTTTGTATAACCGGTTGTTGAGGCTTTTTAGGGAGGAGCGGGTGCCCTCAATTTCGGATATAACAGACTTCTCCTCATGCGTCGCAATTTTCAACTTCTCCACACTCTTGAAAAGTACTTCCTTTACTCTACTCAAATGAATCTCCACATTCTGGGGAGAGAAATTAAGTTAATAACATCCTAGAATTCTTCATTTATAGAGGTTCTGAGTCTCTTCAGGGCCACTTCAGGAACCCTACTTAATGGACTCACTGTGATTCAGTCCTACAACCTGGGAAGATGGTCATAATGGAAGTCTATAATTCCTTGTCAATGCCTGTGAGGATGACTGTTTGAAAAGTTCTCCTTGAGACAGATTCTTCATCTTGAATACCAAGGATCTTGTCATTTAGAGTCCAACTCCCTCATTTTGTAATTTTAAAAATGAGGCATGTTTATCAAATTTTTAGATGTCACAAAGCTGGGAAAGATGGCTAACACTAAATGATTGAGTTAGGAGCCAAAAAGAGCTTGATAAATTAGAGCACTGGACTGTATCTAGTATGATGAAATTCAACAAAGTAAAATGTCTTACACTTGGGTTAAAAAAAAAAAAACTTCTCAGGAATAAGGAGGAGGAAGGATGGGTAGAAAGTACCTTGTATGAAAAAGATCTGGTGGTTTTAGTGGACTGCAAGCTGAAAGGGAATCATGAACGTGATACAGCAAGGAATAAGACATTTTTATACTGATTTTTTTCATCTTCGTTTTTCTTTGCTTTGTCTTTAAAAACAGTATTTGTTATATGGGATGGCTCTCTGGGAAGGGGAGGGAAGGGATACTGGGGGAAATTAAGATGATATTAAAAATTGTTAAAAACTTCTTTTTAAAAAGATGCTATGGGGGGCAGGGTGGATAGGTGGCACAGTGGATAAAGCAATGGCCCTGGATTTAGGAGTACCTGAGTTCAAATCCGGCCTCAGACACTTGACACTTACTAGCTGTGTGACCCTGGGCAAGTCACTTAACCCCCAATGCCCCGCAAAAAAAAATAAAATTAAATTAAATTAAAATTAAAAAGATGCTATGACTACACATGTATAATCAATATTGAATTGCTTGCCTTCTCAAAGGGGGCCAGGGAGGAAGGGAGAGAATTTGGAACTCAAAGTCTTAAAAAATGGATGTTAAAGATTGTTTTTACATGTAACTGGAGAAAAATAAAATACTAAATGAAAATTATATAACAGGATTTCTTAGAAATAAAGAAAGAGAAGAATCTAGCACCAGATGGACAGGTTGGCTTGAATGGAAAATGTAGCCCTTTCTTTGAGAGAATAATGTAGGACAAAGCAAGGGCCAGGGACAGTCAGAGTGGAGATATGGCTAGGGCACAGGCCAAGCCCAGGAGGATCAGGGAAGGGCTCTGTCTCGTGACTTTTTTAAAACAAACACACACATTCTTGATGCCAGAGAAGTCTACTTTCCATGGCACATAGGTAGATCCTTTGTGATAAGTCAAGTCACATGGGTTACCATCAGGGATCTGCTGCTAAATGTTTAACAACTGGCTCTAAAGAAAGATAAGAGCATGCACAGAAAAAACCCTTTTAATTTTAATCAGCAACATTAACATGTTCTCCATCACTGCCTAAGTCTAAACAAACAAGAGAATGCTGATTTTCCGCCATTTCCTGATTTCTGAGGTGTAAAAGCCCACACTCGGCTCTCCTCAGCCGGCTGGAGCTGGCTCCAGCACATCCCCATTGGGAAGACTCAAAGTTTCCAGTAGATCTGCCACACAGAGAGTCAGCTCCATTTTTAAACCCAGGAGGATGCCATTTTCTGGCCTCACTGACGGCTCACAAATGCCTTGTCCCAGTCCCAGTGAAGAGACAGGTAGACGGGGACGAGTACAGAACTGATGCTAACACACTTGGCCTGCACTGGATGCCCACACAGGAGGGCTGAAGGTGAGGGCCAGGCAGGGTCCCAGGAGGCCTCTGAAATGCCTTCCTGGACTGCCCTGAACCCTGGCAAGGGCCCCACCTTGACACCAGACCATTTGGGTACAATTCTGCCCAAACGCAGCAGGGAGCGCTAAGTAGCCCCCAAGAGTCCTCTTTAATCCTATGACTCTGATGCTCTCATTGAGAACCCCCTGCTATTTTTTTTCTTTAAATAAAGAGAAGAAACCTTCCACAGACTTTACCTTGACAATTTTTTCCTCCTCTTTGAGCATCATTTCCAATCTTGTGGCTTTCTCTTCCACATTCATGGTTTTCTCCGAGATTTCTTTCAGTTTTTTGTTGAGCATCTCATTCTGTTCTCGAGTATCGTTTAACCTAAACGCATCATTCAGAAAAGGACGGGCAGAAAACTGAGAAGTAAATTGTGCATTAGAACCCGACATGGAAGGGCCCCAAGGGCATGTCCTGTCCTCGGACGAAGGGGAAGCCAGAGAAGTTCTGTTTTCTGAGACAGATTCTGAAAGTATTCAGCTACAGAGTGTTTCTATTGACTAATAACAGGTTGGGGGGGGGGTGCTGGTGAGGAAAGCTTATAAAGTTTTTAAATGATTTGGCATTTGGCATTTAGAAGTTGTCCAAAAAAAAAACCCTATCATTTTCTAGAAATCATAATAAAATTCTATTTTTTCAAAGAGGCTTTTCTCACCTGTCAGTCTTTTCCTGAATTCTTTTCTTCAGACTCATCACCTCTCTCCGAATGGCTTCCAGGTCACTTGACGTTCTAGCAACCGTGGCTTTGAGGGTGTCCAGCTAAGGGATAGGTAATAAAGGAAAGAGATGCTTTAACAAGAGAGTTTACATGAAGATGTTTCCCACCATTTCTGAGAAGTTCCATTGCCCATCATGATTAAGGTTTATCCTTGGGCCTCCCAGAAGTACAATATATTTTATATTCTAATTGACAGATATTAAACAGTTGGTCTTTATCAGTGGCATGCTTAACATAAAGTATAGTGTTTGCTATTTTTATCAAAAGAAAATTCATATGTACATATCTGAATATTGAAGAAAAGTAAAAAAATTCAGTCCATTATCACTGTGACCACCCATACAATGCACTTGCCAATATCTTCCCTCTCTCAAAAAGTTTATTTTATATATGAACAGATAATTAAAAAGAAAACATAAAATTTAAACAATTACTTGAAAAAAAATTCTTTAATTTTACTTAACAAAGAAATACAAGATGCTAGTTCAGGCCTAGCAAAATTTCAAGGATAAATGATAATGCCAAATGCAGTGGTTGCACTATGAGAAAATGAATGTACTTATATGCTGATAGTGGTATTGCAGACAGGTATAATCTTTTCATAAAGCAATCCAGCAAGACGTGAATCAAAAACATGTACCTTTGAACCTTATAAATTGATTACTGAGAATAAACCTCAAGGAAATAATTTTTAAAAAAATTACAAGAAGCTTGTATAGCTATGTCTATAGCTATCTTACTTGGAATAGAAACAAATGGGAAGAATCTCAATTCCCAACAGGTAACAGCTGAACAAACTACAGGCATAACAACATAACAAAGTAATCTCATTCAAAATGTCAAATATAAATAAATAATATGTTAAATACAAAATAATGCAAAGTTAAGACCAGAACTAGTAAAATACTGCATTACCTACAACTGTACCATAATTTTAAATGTGTACTTTTACACATATGAATAGGTATCAGAGAAGAATTTGGGAGTTATTGAACTGCTACTGTTATTTATGTTTAAGCATGGTTCTTATCCTAAATAGTTCTGATTACACTTTTTAATTGGTTTTCATTTCCTGCTAAGCATATTCATAATGAAGGCAATATTTAGAATAGATCATAAAATACAAGACAAACCCAAGATGATATCTGGGAAAGGTAGGCAGATTCCAAAATGTTCTTATCCCTCACTCTAGCTTTTTCAATACTGCCTCTTGTGCTTTAAACCCTCACTAAAAATGTGGAAGGTTTATCCAAAATTGGAAGCTATCAAGAATTTTTAGGTGGTCTCTGAGAAAACTGAGTAACAATTACTCATGAATAGGTAGGGAAGCATTAGTGAAAGTCCCAAACTGTGATGTCCCCATTTGGCCTCGAGCCCCAAGCTACCGTGGCTTGTGCATGCACCGTCCTTGCACCAGACAGAGGAGCTGGCTAGGCTGAGGTGTATGAGCCATCCTGACACTTTGATTTCAGTAAGTGAGAAGGAATCGCTGGCTGGGAAGCCAACTCGGTGTCTCTCAGGCCAGAGCTCACACCCCCAGCTCACAGTACCTCATCCTGGAGCTGCAGTCGATTGGCTTCACAATTTTGATAGTCCAGTCGCAGTTTCAAAGCTTTACGATCAGCAATTGTGATTTTCTTCTCGTACTCGGCATTGTTTTCAATCTCGCTCTCCAAGAACTTGATCTTTTCCTTAATCATGGTTTCTTTGGATCTTAGCTCCTGTTTTGCCTTTGCTAATAACTGGCATGATAAAAATGCACAATTTTAGTGAAGGTACAAAAACCAACAATGGAAAAGCAATCACATTTTCATTTGTTTTCTTGCTAAATTCAGTCTATCACAAAAACTCGCTGTCACCTCCCCCCCATATCTGCACCTTTGCCCAAACCATGCAACCATGCCCAGGGCATTCCTCCACTCTGACTCCCAGGCTCTTCATCTGCCTTCACACCTGAGCTCACATGGCACCTCCTCTGGGAAGCCTTCCTTGATTTCCAAAGCTACGGGTGTTCTGTCTCTCTTTTCCTCTCCCTAGGGCTCAAAGTGATCTCATGCACCTTCACCTCCTCCCTTGTTTTATATTTGATAGTACCCCAGACTCTCAGAGAGTGCAGAAACCCCAGAGACTCTCCAGTCCAAGCCATATCTGGTAGGACAATAAGATAAGTAAAAATAAATAAATAGATAGATAGAGTGATATAAATAATAAATAAATAAATGAATGAATGAATAAATAAATAAATGAAGAAAGAAAGAAACAAACAAGCAAACAAACAAAGATGGGTGTGGAGCTGGCTGATTGGGCAGAAAGAAGAATCCTGGACAGCTCTGGGTCAATCTGGATGCAACGCTCCAAGAATTGGTCTTCTACCCTGTGCTGTTGGCCTCAGTGTTGGACATCAGTCCATCAGTAAACACTTACTGAGTGCCTACTGCATGCCAGGAAGGTTCTCAGGCTCTTCTTACATCAAGTGCACTTCTATAACTTGGACCTGCTCTGACTCCTGTGCCCCCAGGGCCAAGCCAAGCAAATCTAAACCCTCTTCCACACGACAGTCTTCCATCGAGGCCCTGAGTCTTCTCCTCTCTGGCTCAAACATCCCCGTTCCCTCATCCAATGGCATGATCGGCAGGTTACTTGCCATTAGGGGGCCTTCCTCTGACCTCTTGTCAGCTTTCCAATGACCCTCCTCAGAGATGTGGCCTCAACAGGTAGGAGTCTTTTTTTTTGGGGGGGGGGGCAGGGCAATGAGGGTTAAGTGACTTGCCCAGGTTCACACAGCTAGTGAGTGTCAAGTGTCTGAGGCCACATTTGAACTCAGGTCCTCCTGAATCCAGGGCCAGTGCTTTATCCACTGTGACACCTAGCTGCCTTAGCAGGTAGGAGTCTTACGGAACCCTCACCTCCCTGCCCTGAGTATAAAGTCTCTCCTCGTGGAGCTACACATCTTAATTGTTTTTTTTTTTTTTTAACTGCCAGATCACAATCTAGATTAAAACAGAAGGCAAAGTCCACTGAAACCCCCAAATCTTTTTCAGACAAAAAAGCTCTCTCACCACGTCTTCTTCATCTTACACATTTAAATTTTTTTTTTAATTCCAAGTACAGGACTTTACATTTATCTGTATTAAAGTTCATTTAACTGTCACTCTAGCCATCATTCAGCATGTCAGCTCTCCCTCCCAGCTTGATGTCATCTGCAAGTTTGAGGAAGATTCCAGCCATGCCCTTCTTCAAACTGCTGGGAAAATGTTAACCAGAATAGAGGCAAGAGCATGTTTGCAGGGACCCTCCACCAGTCAATGACTTTGCGTTTAGTCAGGGAACAAGTCCTGAACCTACCTAAGTGTACAACCGCTTGTTTGATCTTTTCCACAATAATACCATGAGGTTTATTCTTGATCAAATATTTTGTGAAAATCTAGGTAAACTATAACCACCATTCCCCTAATCAGTCCAATAACAATGTCACACAAGAAAATTAGTATGGCAGGATCTAGTTTCCCAGATCACAGAGCTGCCTTGGGGTGATCACTGCTTCCTTTTCTAAAGGTTTACTACCCATCCCTTTCATCATGCCTTTCAGAATCTTGCTAGAAAGCAGTGTTAAAGTTTCCCAGGCTCTGGTTCACAAAGTTCATTCTCTTACTTCTTTTGAAAACCACAACACGTGCCATTTTCCAGTCCTATGCCACCGAGGTCTTATTGGCCAACATCTTTCAAAGTTCACAGATGGTGGCTCAGCAATCACTTCTGCCAGTTCTTTTAGGGTACCAGGGATGGAGTTGACCTAGATTTAAAGGTGGTCATCCATGGCAGCTGGATGCTCTCCTCCTCACCCCTTGTTTATCTTGGGCCATTTTTATTCTGCCCTTCCCAGTCCAAAGATCCTACTAGTTGGCAGAGAAAACAATCACGAGTAGGGCTGAGACACTCTGCCTCCTCACTTGGTCTTCGGCGATTAGTGATCTTCCCTTCTTCCACTATCACTGCAGAAATGGAAGAGGCCACAGAGGACTGAGGGCCACTATAGGTTTTTGTTTCTGACATTGCCACAGCCAAAGAATCCATCCCCAGATGGCTAGCTAAGCTCCATGTTGTGAGGAGCTATTGGAGTAGCACTCTGTGGAAGGCATGCCCATGTAGAGGTTAGAACGAAACAAAACCAAGCCCTCCTGGCGTCCTTGGCTTCCCTGGCCCACCTCTGGTCATTGTGAGCTGTGGTTCTCCTGACACTCTTCTTTCATGGTCACCCCATGTTTCTGCATTCATATGGCCTTCAAGTAGGCATTTTAGAAAATCTAAGTTAGTTGATGAGTTCC
The DNA here is from genome assembly GCF_019393635.1 of Dromiciops gliroides. Lineage (NCBI taxonomy): Eukaryota > Metazoa > Chordata > Mammalia > Microbiotheria > Microbiotheriidae > Dromiciops > Dromiciops gliroides. The sequence continues at coordinate 42,095,365 of NC_057863.1, forward strand.
CTGTGCATCCACACTGCTCTCTTTAGCAAGCTCTTCCTTTTCCATCCCCACCTCTGTGCTTTTGTATAAACGGTGCCCCCTGCCTGACTAGGAGGTGCTTGCTCCTCACCTGTGCCCCTTATATTCCTCCATTTCCTTCAAAGTTTAATTCAAGTCCCACCTCCTCCCTGCAGCCTTTCCTGATCCCTCCCCTCCCCCCAACACCTTCCTGCCAAAAACAATCTTGTTTTTATTGCACATGTAAGTACTTAAATGTATCTGTTGTCACAGCCCATAAAATGTGAGCTCTTTAAGGACAGGGAGTGTTTCATTTTTGTCACTGTATCTCCAACTCCTGATACAGTGGCTAGCACTGGGGAAGAGAAGGGAATAAGCATTTAAACAGCACCTACTGTATGCTAGGGACTGTGCTATATTTACACATATTATCTCTCATATGATCCTCTCAAGAGCCCTCCAAGCTAAGTGCTGTTATTATTCCCATTTCACTGATGAGGAAACCAAAGCAGACAGAGGTGAAGTGACTTGCCCAGGGTCACACAGCTAGTAAGTGTCTGCAGCAGGATCTGGACCAGTGCTTTTCTAAGTGGCACTTAACATATTCCTGCTTATTGATCAATTTCTCTCTATAGGAATTAGTTCTCTCTGTGACTTAGAATTCCATCCTTAGGAGATTCAAAGCCTTCTAGGGAAACTTCCTTTCTAGAATTTTAATCCTTATGAACTTAGTGCTTTTTCTATACCTCTTGAAATCCAAAAGAGCATGTGTATCCCCATCCCTCAGCACCGTGTCTGGTATACAGTAAGTACTTCCCAGAGCAAGCCTTTGAGGCAGCTAGGTGGCTCAGTAGATAGAGCTCCTAATCTGGCGTCAGGAAGACCTGAATTCAAACCTGGCCTCAGATATTTACTAGCTATGTGACCCTGGATAAGTCACTTAACTGTTTGCCTCTGTTTTCTCATCTGTAAAATGAGCGGGAGAAGGCAAACAACTCCAGTATCTTTGTCAAGAAAACCCCAACTGGGGTCACAAAGAGTCAGACACAACTGAAATGACTTAATAACAATGAAAAGCACTTAATAACTCTTCTTCATTTCATTCTTTCCCAAAATCTAAGGTGGATGTCAGACTAGTCTTGGCCTTCCCCTACTTCTTTATCGCAAATTCTAAAGTAAAGTGGTCCCTTAGGGTCTCATCATTTCTCTCCCAACAACTAAACAACCATTAGCTTTTCTGCTTTGAGCTAAGAATGAAACAGCAGATGTCAGGATGATTATCCAGACTGCATCCTGTCTTTGGTGCAAGGCTGGTGACCTGTTTTCTAAAGTCATCTGTTTCCTCCTTCCAGGAAGTCTGTTGGATACTCAATTGACAATGTTGCTTCTGCTCCTGCTTTCATTGTGCCCAACCAGCTAATCTTCTTGCCTTAGCCACTAGTGAAGACTTTTGACTGCTCCCTGATCCCTTGGTGCCCCTGTGGAGCTGCCACACGGGAAGAGCATTTAAAGTGACTGCTTACACTGCTTGGATGAGTTCCCAGCCCTCAGGAAGATGGAGGAGCATTGAGCCTGTTATTCTTGTACCTTTGCTAGGCATGGTACCTAGGGTAGCTTGTCTAAATTGATGACAATATATGGGCAGTCTTCGCCCCAGCTATGGCTCTCTTTAAGGTTGGAAGATTTGTTAAGGCAAACTTCACTTCTTGCTAGGAGTCTCATTCCCGTATTTTCTATTGTGGTCCCAAAATCCGAATTCCAGTATTAAATACCTTCTTCTAAACCAGTCATTCACCTCCCAGATCTTCCTCTTCTGAAGCATCTGCCTAAACACTACCTATGCCCCTACAGCCTTGAGGATCTTGCCAGGATTTCATAATCGTAAGCATTTAACGTGCTTTATGGATGTCTTCTGGGAGCGTCACCTGGGGCTGTGTGAATCACCAGAAGTAAGTATTAATCATCCAGTCTGAGAAGCCTGCAAAGGTTCACTGTCCAATACCGGACGCGTGCTACCAGAAGGCAGAAGATCCTTCTGTGGTTCTCTGCACCCTGACCCAAACAGTCAACAACCAGCACTGCTCACGTCTTCTCCCCCTGACCACAGCAGATGATTCGCCCCCTCCAAGATCCGTCTCAGCCTCCCTAGGGCAGAAGTAGATGCTTCCTCATCAGAGGGCACAGCCCCCTCCCATTCCGGAAGAGGTTGCCCCTATCTCTTCCCTTCAAATGTTGTTCTGCCCATTGTCCCCATTGGACCCTTTTCTGCCCTTCTATTCCCTGGTAAAGAGCAGGATTCCTCTCAACCTCTTTAGCTCTCTTCTCTCCTCTCTTTGTACAGGAAGCCCTTTCACTTTTTAAAGAAACAGTTGAGTCTCCCTGATAACCTGGGGGGTGAGGGGTGGGAAGGCACTTCTTCAACTCCTCTGCCTTTTCCTCTAAGAGGGAGACCAGCGTGTACTTTGAGAAGAGAGAACAGTCATCTGGCCATGCAGAAATAGAAACTGTTTCATCCTGCAGTTTCCCTTTAATTGTTCTTTTAAAGTAAATAAAATAAAATAAAATAAAAACCAAGTTTGGGGCAGTTTTATCAAAAAATACTTTTATAAGGTGTCCTTTTCCCTGGTCTGCTGGCATGTTCCTAAGGATATCAGTCACCTAGATCAATAAAACATATTTTGTAGACATATTCTATAGTACTTTCCCCATAGAGTATCCATTCAATGTTATTGCCACTATAGGACAGTTTTGTCCCAACACAGCATAAAAGTCCGTTCCTGATTTCTGTAAAGCCAGAGAATTGTTGGCGGGGGGACCAATTTGTTTTTCCTCAATTATCTGCTCATTTTAAGGTCTCTTTGTCCAATGCATATTTGTCACTTCTCATTACTAGTTGAACCCTGGAGTTGACATGTCCCACTTCAGCAACATTCTGATCTCTTCTGTGGCCGCCATACTGCTGCCTTGGCGGGGCAGGCTTCTTCAGCAGAAGCCTGCCACAGAGCTAAGCATGAAGCAATCAAACTGCTGCTGTCCTTTGGAACAAACCACCTGTGGGGGGATCACCGCTCCTCATCTTCTCCTAGGTAGCACCTTTACTGCCACACCCCTCTTCTGAATAGCCTCCATCTGAATTGACCATCTTTCACTTTGCATCCTACCAGTAAATGTAAGCCTCTGAAGGGTATGGACTATTTCGGGTTTTGCCTTTACATGCCAGACTTTATAAATTTATTGAACTGAACTGATCAAAATAATTGAATCCATCATTTTAAAAATAATTTTTGACAGTTTGAAGTAAATGAGTCAAATGCAAAAGAGAATACAAGTTAAGGACTAAGCAAGTGATTTACCAAAGCACAAAAATCAATGTCTTTATCTCTTTTTTGCATCTGCTCTATGGTCCCTTCCCACTGTTTGATGAGTTCTTGCCTTTCACTGTGAACCCGTCGAAAATCTTGTGCTGCCTTATCCAGCTCAATCTGCAAGATATTAGAACAAAGGCACATTTTCTAAGTTTTAATTCTTGTTACAAACAGCATACTCAAGGCAATAACAAGCCAAGTCGACAAGTGATAAGTGTGCCAGGAATTGGACTAATAAGCAGTGGGGGAACAGAGAAAGGTAAAAATGTGCTATGCCCTCAAGGAGAAGAAGAGGAAGAGGAGGAAGAGAAGAAAGTGGAGATGGAGGAGAAGAAAGTGGTGGAGGAAGAGGAAGAAGAGGTAGAGGAAGAGGAAGAGAAGGAGAAGGAGCAGCAGCAGTCGCTAGCATTTACAGGGGGCTTTAAAGCTCCCATAGATTGCAAAGCACTTCCCCAGCATCATCTCATCTGATGCTCACAACCCCCTTGCAGGGCAGGAGCTCTTATGAAGGGGGAACTGACCGACAATGCTGAAGGCCGTGGGGGTGGCACCTCCAGTCATACTGACCTGAGCAGACAGGGTCTCAGTAAGTTCATTGTCCAGTGTCCTCCGCTTCTCGTTGCACTCTATTGTCAGCTTCTCGACTTGCAGGATTAGTGCCTGCACACACAAACATCAAGAGTTAAGTATTCATTGCCTAAAAGCTGTCAGATCCTGGGTCCCCAGAAGTATCATCTATAACATTTATTTAGAATACAGAAGACTAAAAGATAAATGGGTATTCTCACTCTAAATGTATTATCTCTAAATGGCCAGACAGTCTGACTGTGCACTTAGTGCTGACTCAAGCAAATGATTCCTACATGAGTGAAAATTCATTTTTTCCCTGTTAAAATCCATTTCCTTTTTGGTTCTATGATTTGGTGCTCACCATGAACTGGATCTTCTCATTCTTTTCTCATGATCTATAGCGGGGAGGCTTCTCTAGTCTAAGAGACCTTGGACTCCCACACTTCTTATTCATGAACCACATTTTCTTCCCTATTTTCACCATCTTCCCCTGTGTCCCTTTGCACTGAAGTCCCCAAGCATCAGAGTGTATACTCTCTTAATTTGGATCGTCTTCTCAAATTCATCATAGAAGTTTTCTACCTCCTCATATTCTGCAATGGTCATTCCGAAAATCACAGAATTTCTGGGTGGAAAGGACCCCCAGCAACCATCTAGTCCAATCTATACTAAAAAAAAATGAAACCCCATTTTAAGAGCAGCTTGGTGGCACCATAGTGCCCACAGTGCTGGGCCTGGAGTCAGGAAAACTTATCTTCCTGAGTTCAAATCTGGCCTCAGGCACTTACATGCTGTGTGATCCTGGGCAAGTCACTTAAACTTGTTTGCCTCTGTTTCCTCATCTGTAAAATGAGCTGGAGAAGAAAATGGCAAACCACCCCAGTATCTCTGCCAAGAAAACTCCAAATGGGGATCAAGAAGAGTCAGACACGGGGGCAGCTAGGTGGCGCAGTGGATAGAGCACTGGCCCTGGAGTCAGGAGTACCTGGGTTCAAATCTGGCCTCAGACACTTAACACTTACTAGCTGTGTGACCCTGGGCAAGTCACTTAACCCCAATTGCCTCACTAAAAAAAAAAAAGAAGAGTCAGACACGATTGAAAGGACTGAACAACAAACAACAAATTCTGAGATACCCAAGAAATGGTTATTTAGCCTTTGCTCCAAGCCCTCCAAAGGAGGGGAATCAATGATCTTTCAAGGCAGTCCATTCCATTCTCAGGAAGCTTTTCTAGACATTAAGACTAAAATGGTCTCTTTGCAATTCCTCAACATTTCTTATAGCTCTCCCTTCTGGTGCCAAGCAGAAAAGTCTAGTCCCTCTTCTAAAAGGCAGAGTTTCAAGCATCTGAAGACAGCTATCATGCTCCACCCCAAAAGTCTTATCTTCTCCAGGCTAAACAACCCCTGTTTCTTCAACTTATGAATCATGAATTCAAGGCCCTTCACCATCACCGTTACCTCCTTAGCCATTTCCTGCTTTATCAGCATCCATTCCACAATGTGGAGCCAAATGATGAACACGATACTTGTGTGACCATGGCATGTAACAGCAGATCTATCACCTTTTTAATCTTAGCAGTGAGGACTCTCATCTTTTGATGCAGCCCAAGATTACATTAGCTTTTGGGGCTGCACTACCACCCTAAAGACTCATACCAAACCTGAAATCCACTAAAATCCCCATCTACTTCAGACAAACTACCGTCTAACCATACCTCCCCATCTCGTACTTGTGAAGCCAATATCTAAAACCCAAGCATAGAACATTTCGTTCATCTTATTATATTTGACCCCAAACTTTAACTTTTCAGATATTTTTGGAATCTCTGTCCCTCAGTGTGTAAGCCACCCTTGCTTGTGCTACAGCACCTGCAAATTTGGTAAAGGATGCCACCGATGCCTTTGTCCAAGTCATTGATCCAAGTGCTAAATAGCCCAGGGGCTTCTGTTGACACAGAAGCTACACTCACTTTCATGCCAGTCACGCTGTAATTATTTCCCATCATCGCTGCAATACAAGACAACCAATTATTTCACAAAATTATGTTTCTCATTGCCTTTCTGCACATAATAGAACCAACGCTACTGACTTCTTCATTTGCTTCCCGAGGACAAGTTTCAGTCTTTCCTGGCCCTCATCTGCAGCTTCCTTTGGTCGTCTGTCTCCCTTGCTAGCAAGACCTTCAAGACCAATATCACTCAGTTCTTCCAGGAGTACATCCACTCAACCACGGGATGAGAATCTCACATGTAGAAGGTCAGCACCTAAATTAATGCTCAGGGACAAGCTAAAAACCATGCTATGCACTCTTACTGCTCTCGGCCCCCTTTCCTCACCTCCATCATGCCCAGAGGGAGTGGCCGGAGTCACAGGACTGAAGCCATTTTGGATTCTTCTTTATTTCATGAGTTGTTATGGCCAAAGAATTCAGCCCCAAACAGCCAACCTCCTGGAAATGAGTCACTCTGTATTAAGGCATGTAGGCTGGGCCTTAGAAAACAAGCCTAGTTGTGATTGTTAAATAAAGGGAATTATGCTTTTGGTTTTTGTTATTGTTGTTGGGTTTTTTTGGTTGGTTCCACTATTGTGCCTTTGATTTCCAGTAACAGTAACTTCAATTTTGGAGATTTTTTAAAAACACCTATTATCATAGCAGCTTCTTATATTTTCAATTAGCCCAACTATACAATTAGGCTAAGTAGGACAGTACTATTCCACTTAAAATTTTAAAACAGCAAAATTGGTACTATCTGAAAAACTGGTGGCAGTTACAATTTCAAAACAGCACTGTTACATTTAAACAAATTATAAACAAACACTGTGACAACGGTAAATGTCCCAAATACAAAACTGCCAGTTTTCCTGGATATTTCTTATTGGCTTTATCTAAACACTGATTAAATAGATTCTCATTTTTGAACTACTACTAGAAAGAAAACATTCAGATGGTATAAAAAGCTCAACAATGACTTTTTATAATTACCCTGATTTTGCTGTCGTCTTGTTGCGTGTACTTCTGGAGGGCGAATGCATCGCTGTCTTTATGAGCTGATTCTTCTAGCCAAGCCTCCAGAGCTTGCTGGTCCCAATTCATCTGACACCTCAGACATTCCAGTTTTTGAGACGTTTTGAATATGATATTCTAATTTTAAAAAAAGAAAAATGAAATGTGTTATACACAGAAACTGAATGAAGCAGCTCTCAAAATATCTCTATATTTAGCTGTATAAATGTGTATATATGCATGTATATCTCTATTGTATCTCTATATCTCTACTATGAATCTCATCTCCGTTATCAGATATTTATTGGATATCTCTATTATTAAATATTTACATAGATATCCATATAATTTATATATTTTATTATGTATCTATATAATTTATGACTTATAGACACACATATATTGCATATAGACCACATGCATACGTGTGTGTATACAAAACCTACAGATGGCGCTTACTACTTTGCTACTCCCCTGCTACTACATGCTCCCTCCCCTGGCAGAAATCATCAGCCTTCCAGGCTACAGAAGATGGCCTTGGTGAACTCTGCCTTGTGGCCAGCTACTGGCTAAGTTCCTCTAGACCACTCAAGGCTGCTGCTCAGACCTGTAGTCTGTCCCTAGAACCCCATCCTTAGGCGCTGCTGCTATAGAGGTTCCATCAGGCCTTGTCCATTTGCTGGCACAGCCCAGCATCATTCCCAAGCCACAACGGGTCACTGGCATAGGACAACAACCTGAGCAGAATGAAGCTGTTGGTGGTCCCCAGACAGGTAGAGCATAAATCAGCTGCAAACCTGCGTCAGATACAGTGTAATGTAAGGAACTGAGTGTCCACGTGCAGAGCACCAGGCTCCATGATGGGAAAATAATGCTATAGCGAAGACCCAGACCTCAAATTCCATTACAAAGCAGCAGTCATCAACCCCATCTGGTACTCGTTAAAAAATAAATAGAGTGCTAGATGAGTGTAACAGACTAAACTAGTAAGCATCAGAAGCACTGGAACTCAAAATTCCAGTGTTTGATAAAGTAGAAAACACAAATAACCGGAAGAAAAACTCTTTCTCTGATAGAAACTTCTGAGGAAACCAGAAAGCAGTCCGGTGGAAATCAGGCTCAGAACAACACCTTATACCACATTTCACAATATATTCCAAACAGATGTTGTTTGTTGTTGTTGTTCAGTCATTTCAGCCTAGTCCAATTCTTCACAACCCCATTTAGGGTTTTCTTGGCAGAGATAATGGAGTGGTTTTCCATTTCCTTTTCCAGCTCATTTTAGAAATGAAGAAACTGAGGCAAATAGGGCAAAGTGACTTGCCCAGGGTCCTGCAGCTAGTAAGTGTCTGAGGCTGGATTTGAACTCAGAAAGATGAGTCTTCCTGACTCCAGGCCTTGCACTCTATCTACTGCACCACAGAGCTGTCTTATCTAAGTGGATGTTGAAAATGATACCATGAAAAAATAAGGATAGATCATATACCTCTCACAGCTAATTGTGGGAGATGCATCCTTAATCAAACAAGACATAGAAGCAATTACAAAAAATAAAGGATAATTTGGATTACAAGAGACTGAAAAGCTTGTATACAAACAAAAATCAATATACCTAGGATAAGGAAGGGAAATGGGAGACTAGAAAAACATTTTTCTATCAAATTTCTCTGACAAAGATTTAGTATCCAAGATATATAGTTAGTAAATATGTATAAGACTAATAATCATTCCAAATGGTTAAAGGATATGAACAAATAGTTCTCAAAAAAACTGCAAAGAATTCACACCCTACATGAAAAAAGGTCCAGATCACTAATAATAAGAGAAATGCAAGTCAGAACAACAGCACATCAGAGCAACCCTGAGGTTTAACTTCACTCCCTGTCAGTGGGCAAAAATGGCAACATTCAAATCTGGAGGGTGGGGACACTAATACATTGTTGGTGGAACTGTGAAATGGTACAACCATTTTGAAAAGCAATTTGAAATTATGCAAATAAAGTGACTAAAATGTTATACCCTTTGAACAAAAGACTCCATCACCACAAGGATTATACCCCAAGAAAGCCACCGATAAGAAAAAAATCCCCAAATACTCTAAAATTTTTATAGCATCACTCTTTTGTGATAGCTAAGAATTGGAAATAAAGTAGATGCCTATCAATTGTGGAACAGTTCAACAAACTGCAGTTCCTGGATGTAATGGAATACTTCCATTCTATAAGAACTGATGTGTGTGATGGATATAGAGAAGCCTGGAAAAATCTATATGAACTGATACAGAGTGAAGTAAGCAAAACCAAGAAAACAATATATCCAATGACTGCAACAACATAAATGGAAAGAAACACACACCAACAGATCAAAAGCAAATGTGACAAACTTATCAAGATTAAGTCAGATCTGAATGAAAAGCTATGAGAAAATACCCCCAACCCCACCCCTTTGTAAAGGTGGGAAGTTCCCACATGTTCCAACATTGCATATATTTTAGGAATTTTTCAAGGTACTCATCAAATATGCTGACTTTTTTTCTTCTCTAAAGATACTATTTGTTATATGGGATGGCTTTCTGAGGAGAGGAAGAAATTGAAAACATCAATAAAAACTTATTTTTTAAAAAGATTTTTTAAAAGTTCAATAGAAAGAATGAAGGGGGGAAAAGGGAAGTAGAAGGAGGAAGGGAACAAGAGAGAAAAGATAAAGACAGAGAGAGGGAGAAAGAGAGAAAGAAGAAAGAGAGACAAAGAGACAAAGATAGAGAGAAGGCAAGGTTCCTGCTTCCCTGAAGTGTATAATCTACATATATTTATTTGTGTAAGTTTACAGGGACAGTTTTATCATGTTTTAGATGCCCACAAAAAAACCTTCACAAATACATAAAAAACCTAAAAACTATTCCCCTTCCACTGGGAAAATTAGTATGGTTCATTTTGTTTGCAAAGATTGGGGAAAAGATCTTAATAGAAAATTATCAACAGCATAAACTGTTAAATGGGATTAGACCACATACTTCCCTTTCAGTTTTCCTTTCTCTGACTGTAGACATTTCTTTTTCTATTCGGTGAATCTCGTCAGTCACTCGTCCCATTTCTCTCAAAGCAATGGCCTTTAAGTGTTTTTCGGTGTCAATCTCATTCTTTCTGGCTCTGTAAAGAGACTGTGGAATAATATTTACAGGATAGAGAAAACATTCCATTTTAATGCTGAATAAAATTATCTGTGATACACTCTCCCACAGAGATAACTGATAGACCTCAAACAAAATGCCTAAGTATTTCTGACCAACTTCTCACCCCTCTCAAGTCTGCGCCCCACCATGGTCATAGAATGTTTTACCTCTGAAAAAAAAACCAAGAGAAAACATTAATGGCAACAATTTCCTGCTATTATGTTGGTCAAGAAGCAGCAAGTCCTAGGGGAGAGCTGGGTTCAAAAGTCAATCACCTTCTCAGAGTCCCGTGTAACTTCCTAAGCCTCTAAGCTGCAGACCAGGTGACAATCACCACTGGACTAGGGAGGTTCCTCATCCTAAGAGGTGTGTTATCATTATCCTAAGGAAGATGAGATGTAGACCAAAAACACTGGTCAAGATAAACCAAAAAAAAAAAAAAATGAACCTTAAAAATCAGACTTTGAAATGCACAAGTCTTAGCATATTTAAAATAAAATTTCCCCTCTGAGTACTTCCCCAACTCAATACTGGAAGATTCTTCCACAAAATCAAATGAAAAAGGGTTCTGACTACATCCAATCACCTGGAGAAAGAAAACAAGGTCAAGGACAGCATCTTCTTGAATTCTGGGTCAACAACTCCCAGGCTCATCACCAATGACCTGGCTAACAGCTGGTCAGTCACACTCTCTCCAAGCCTACCCCTTTAAATGCCAGTCAGTCTGCAGCAAGAGCTGACCTCTCTGGGCAGTCAGAGCAGTCCCCAAGGGCCTCGGACATTAAACCCAGTTTTCATGACACTGGTTTGGTAAAGGCTCCCAGGTTTCTTAGCAATTCTTGCCTAAAACCTGACACTATAACAAATAACAAATCCCTGTGTTCTTACCTTTTGTCATTACCCTGTTGCATCTGGGAACATTCTTTCCTAGAGCCATCTCTCACCACTACCATGCCTACCTCACAAACCCTGGACTGATTCAGAAGACCTGGGTTCTGCTTCTACCAGAAGGGGAAAGGACATCCTATATTTGGAAATGAAGGCCATGTAAAAACAAACAATAAAGAGGTTAAAGGACTTGCCCAAAGTCACCAGAGCCAAGAAGTGTCTGAGACAGATTTTGAACCCAGGACATTCTAAAGCCAAACCTATCACTGCTATTTACTTTATGTAACACGGCTTCCTTCCCTCTCAGTTGGTTTATCTAATATTGAGAATGTTGAAACAACAAGCAGAAGGAAAAAGGGCATACTTGGGAAGGAGAAGAACTGGAGATACCAGAGCACACTCACTACCTCTTCTTTGGTAGCATGGAGCAATGGAAAGCACCCTTGACTTGGAGCTCAAAGGCCCGGGTTCAAATCTCACCTCTGCTACTTACTACCTGCAGAAAGAACCCTGGGCAAATCACTGACCCAATCTGGACTTCAATTCCTAATCTATGAAATGAGAAGTCTGGACCAGACAACCTTCCAGCTCCACGCCAGTGATCCTAGGGTCTATCAAAGGAGGCAGTTGGTCTGCCAGAGAAGAAAAGGATCATGGGAATGACCCAGTAAGATTTTGTAAAAAATAAGGCAAAGGGGCCACACTGAACTCACAAAATCTCATCTGGCCATCAAGGCCATCCCGTGGGTGGATGGACAGCAGGAGGGGCTCTGCAGTGGGAGCCACTGCTCCAACAACCCCCTGGTCTTACCTGGGTGAACGAGAACTCCTGATTGACATTTTTTAAATGACACTTCATGGCATTAATTCTCTCCTCATAGTCACAGAGCTGATCCCGCAGGGCTGCCCTCTCGTTCTGCATTTTCAGCAGCTATAAACAGAAGCCTCAATTAGCAGGAATCCTTCTCACTTCCTATCAGGACAAGGAAAACCCGAGGAGGACCCAACAGTCCTTTGCTACATGTGGACTTCTAAAACCCATTCTTTTTTTTTTTAATTAGAAAGTTGATTTTGTGACAACAAGGGGATATCAACAAAAAAGAAAGTAGGATGAAAATCGGTTACATATATGTTGGAATCACAGCGTCCTTTGCTCAAATGCATTTTTCTCATTGAAAAACTGCATCCTCAAAAACAAACAAAATTAAAAAACCGGAAAAAACAAAAAACCCTGCATCCTCAAGAGGAAACCCACAAATAACGTTATCTGTTAGTATTTAATCATTTTAATATTTAATTATTTTTATTTATTTTCTTCAACAGTTTCCAATTACATTTTAATCTGGTTCAGTGCCAGCTTGGGAGTGTTGCAGCTGTTGTTGAGTTGGACCCCAGTGAAGTACAGAGACAGCCTGAGATGTAGTAGATTCAAGTTCAACCGCCTGTGATTCAGGATCCCAGAAAAGCTACTTCATCCCTCAATGCCCCAGGGATTCCACCCTGCCCTAGTAAAGGGAATTTCTCTATCAATAAAGACTCAGGTTCAGTCCACATCCCAACCGCACACGCGCCAGCACACACCTGCTGTCACCAGGGAGAATGGAAACCCTTCTGGAGCAGATACTGCTTCGTTTTTATCTGTCCCCAGTGTTTAATACATAGCAGGCACTAAATAAACAATACAAATTGCTCATATTTCTATAACTCTATTACAGAGGTGTTATCATTATCCCTACTTTACAGATGAGGAAACTGAGTCAAAGAGAAGTGACTTGTCCAGGGTCACACAGCCAGGAATGTCTTGGGCAGGATTTGAACCTAAGGCTTCCTAAACCCTAGTACATCACCACTATCTGCTATGCCGAACTGATTCATTCCTATGAGTTGGTTGATTGGTTTAATATTTTAAATGCTATAATAATGCAGGCAGGGGAGGGAAGACTTGGAGTGAGAGAAAGTCCAGGCACAGGACAGCAGGGCAGGAATTTCTGGGCACATCTGCCGTCCCTCAATCCTGGCTCCTTCACTGATGACCCCAGGGCCATCCTGACCCTCCACTGCCCCCTTCTCTGGCTCTTACTTTGGGACCCCTGACCCAAGAACCTGATCCCTTGCCCCAGGATCCCCAACCTTGACCCTCTATCCCAAAACCCAGGCCCCAGAACCCCCCTCCAACCTAGACCCCCTGGGCCCCTGACCCTGGCCCCAGAACCTCTAACCCTGACTCTGGCCCTCTGACCCCCATCCCTGATCTCAGACCTTGACCCCAGAACCACCAACCTCATGACCCCTGACCCCCAGGGTCCCAGATATCAGACCTTAGACGCAGAACCCCTATACCCCCAACCTCAGCACCTTGATTCTCCCAACCCAAGACCCCAGCCCCTTGACCCCTGATCCCAAGACCTCTGACTACCGCCCTATGACTCCTTGTATCCTCTGACTCCTAACCTCAGTCGCTGGATCCCCAACCTCGGCTCTCTGACCTTCCACCCGGCCCCTTGACTTGGACCGACCTCTACCCTCTGACCCTAGGTCCCAGGACCCCGTCCCCCATCCCCCAGATCCACCCTCAATCCCCAGACCCCCGACATCAAATCTCAAGACTTTGACGCCGGACCCTTGACCCCGACACCTTGAGCTGGGCCGGCTTCAGTCTGCCCCGCCTCTACCTCTGCCCCCAGTCCCAGATCCCGCTCACCGTTGACTCCAACTCCTTGTTGCGCTCATTAGCCACGGGGATGGCGAAGCCATCCTCCCAGTGCAGGTCGGCCAGAAAGTCGCTGCTCATGCTGGCGGCGGCGGCGTTGGGACCCCGAACCAGCGGATTCAACTCCTCAAAGTCTGAGCCCTGTTCCTCGAAGGCGGCCCAGCAGCCCTAGCAACCTCTTAGCGCGCTTGGTTACCAAACAGGAAGCGCCTCGGGAGGGAGGAGGGACTTCCGCACGATGGGGTCAGGACCTCAGGCCAGAGGACTGGGAGCCTCGAGCCTGATTGGCCCATCCTCTTTCTGGCTCTGCCTCCCGACGCAGGCGCGTCCTGCCTATTTAAGTCCCCAAGGAACCAAAACACTGAAGGGCGGGGAAAGGAAGGGCGGATACGGGCACGCTGATTGGTCCATCTGGGAAGCACGTGCTGCGTGGTTCACCAATAGCTGGCTTTATTAAGCGGCCTGAGCTTATTTTTAGAAACTGTGTATAACTTCCTGTGTGCTGTAGGAGCCTTGGGGCGTCTGCCTTGGGAGCCCTGAAGCTTGTGGGCGGCAGGTGTCCATTTGCCGCGGTCTTTTCACCCCTTTCCAATCCTCGGCACTGGCGACTGTCCGACTTCCCTCTCCGAAATTACTGGCGATCTCCTGGTCGCCAACCTCAGCCCCCCCTCCTCCTTGATCTGGCCACACGTCCGTGTGGGGCAGATCAGCTCTTCACCATCCAGCCCCTTCCCATCTTTCTGGCTCCAGGATCCCGCCACACTGGCCAGCGGGCTATTTAGCGCTCGTACGTGAAACTCCATCCCCGCACCTCAGCCCGGGCCGTCCCCCCGTGCCTCAGATGCTGTTTCTACGCCCTGGTTCCTTTCAAGATTCAGACCCAGCTCCACAATCTGCAGGAGCTCTTTGCTTGCCCCACCACTCCCCCTCCAAAGTTACTTGGTGGCGGCTTTATGTTTGCTATCTATACCTTTATGTTTACACGTTTACGCCCTCCCCCGCCCCCCCATTAAAGTGGAAGTTCCTTGAGGGCAGGGACTTTGGTCTCCGTCTTTGGACCTCTACTGCTTAACACACAGCGAGTATTTATTAAATTATTATTAATTTGTATGCTGCGTGAATACACATGCATAGGTATACACGTGCACCTGTGTATGTACAGGTTGTAGCAGCCAATGAGTATTAAGTACCTACCTTCTGTGTATGATTGGTATGCATAACCAGCGTATATATTGTAAGCAATTGCTGTGTAGGTTTGTGCGTGAGTGTGTGTTTTGTGTTTAACTTGTATATTTTGTATACATGTAGAGATACGGGTTTCCTGCTCTTACATTTGTATGCATTCCTGTGTTTTGTACATTTATAACAGCGTATAAAACCAAACCAGAGGTAAAGGCATTCATCAAAGATAAAATAGATCATTTTTATAAAATTAAACTGAAAGCTTTTGCATTAGCAAGAGAAAGTGATGTTTTGGGGAAAATATATATTTATATATATATTTTTTTTCATCAAATATTATATCAGATAAAGGTCTTATATGAGCAGAACTAGGAGAACATCATACACGGTAACAGCAATACTGTGCAATGATTGACTATGACAGCCTTATCTTGAGCAGTTAGATGGAGCAGTGGATAAAGCACCGACCCTGGATTCAGGAGGACCTGAGTTCAAATCCGACTTCAGACACTTGACAGTAGCTATGTGACCCTGGGCAAGTCACTTAACTCTCATTTGCAGATAGATAGATAGATAGATAGATAGATAGATAGATAGATAGATAGATAGATAGATAGATAGATAGATAGATAGATAGATAGATAGATAGATAGATAGATAGATAGATAGATAGATAGATAGATAGATAGATAGAAGTAAATCAAATAAAATAATAAAGATAAACTTAGTTCTTCTCAGTAATGCAATAATCCAAGACAATTCCAAAAGACTCATGATGGAAAATGCTCTTCACATCCAGAGAAAGAACTATGGAGTCTGAATGCAGATGGAAGCATACTAATTTCACTTTGTTTTTGTTTTTTCTTTATCTCGTGGTTGTTCCCTTTTGTTCTGATTCTTCTTTTGCAAGATAACATGTGGAAATATGTTTAACATGATTTTACTGTATAACCTATATCAGATTGCTTGCTGTCTGGCAGAGGGGGGAGAGAAGGGAGGAAGGGAGAACAATTTGGAACTCATAATCTTACAAAAATGAATGTTGAAATCTATCTTTACATGTATTGGGAAATAATACTATTAAGTGAAAAAAAAAGATAAAGGTCCTATTAGGATATATAATTAACACAAAAACATAAGACCAAGTTAGTGCATATGAACTTTCTCTCCTTTTTCAGTCAAGTCCATTTGGGTTTTTCTTGGCAGAGATATTGGAGTGGTTTGCCATTTTTTTTCTCCAGGTCGGTTTACAGATGAGGAAACTGAGGCAAAGGGGGTGAAGTGGCTTGCCTAGGGCCACACAGGTAGTGAGTGTCTGTGGCTGGATTCGATCTCAGGAAGATGAGTCTTCCTGACTTTAGGCCCAGTATCTAGCTGTCCCATATATGAACTAACAATTATCCAAAGAGAGAGAAAGAAAGAAAGGAAGAAAGAAAGAGAGAGAGAGAGAGAAAGAAAAAAAGAAAGAAACAAAGAAACAAAGAAAGGAACGAAGGAAGGAAGGAAGAAGGAAAGGAAGGAAGGAAGAAAGAAAGAAAGAAAGAAAGAAAGAAAGAAAGAAAGAAAGAAAGAAAGAAAGAGAGAGAGAGAGAGAGAGAAAGAAGGGAGGAAGGAACGAAGGAAGGAAGGAACGAACGAAATGGAAGTCAAAACACCTGAGGTTTTGACTCAGTTGGAGAAAATCAGCAATGATGAAAAAGGATGAAAATAGTAAATACTGGAGGGAATACCAAAACCTGAGCACACTAATACAATGTTGATGCAGCTGTGATTTATCTAACAATTATGTAATTTGGATTTTTTTTTTAACTAAAATGACCACACACTCAGACATAGCAAAGATCTCACTGGTAGGCAATTACTATAAGGAAGTCAAAGACAGAAAAATATCCACCAAAATATTGAGGGCAGCATTTTTTTGTGGTAATAAAGAACTAGAAAAAAGTAGATGCTCACCAATTGGGGAAGAGTTCAACAAATTATGGTACATGACTTACAGAGTGTTATAACACAAGAAGAAATCATAAATCTGAAGAATTCAGTGTGGGAAGAACTGAACCAATGCCAAGTGAAGTGAGAAGAAGCAGGAAAACTAATTACCAGATTGACTACAAAAACATAAATAAAAAGAACAACAAAAACAAAATCTTGAATGCTATGTAATTATAATGACTAAGCTTGGTCCTGTAGGAAAACTTAGAAAATGTACGGCCTTCCCTTCTTTGAAAAAGTGGGGGACTATGGGTGTTGAATATTACATATGCTGCCAGACATGGAGTTCATGCACTGGCTAATTTTGCTGAGCTATATTTTTTCTTCTTTAAGTCTTTGTTACAAGGGATGGCTCTAAGTGTAGAGGAGGGAGAAGGGACAGATTTGGAAATGAACGTGAGCTTAAAAAACAAAATGTATCAGTAAAAATAAGATTATAAATGAGAGAAAAGAATATTGCGGGAACAGAAAACTACATGAACATAAGGTATAGAGGAGGCAAAGTGGAAAATGTGACTGGGATATGGGGAACATCTAGGTGACACAATGGATAGAATGCCAGGTTTGGAAACAGGAAGACCGGAGTTAACATCTGGCCTCAGAGAAGTATAATCTTGTGACTTTCAGGCAAGTCAACCTCTCTCAACCTCAGTTTCCTCATCTGTAAAATGAGAGGGTTGGACTCCATGGCTTCTAAGAATTCTTTCAACTCTAAATCTATAATTCCATGAGTGGTCTCTGATGATTGTAGTTCCTGAGATGAAGATCATGATGAGATAAAGATGGAAAAATGAAGTGGCTTCAGATTGTGTAGAGAACAAATACCAAAATAAAGTTTAAAATTTAGTCAGGAGGAGTCAGCTAGTTGGCGCAATGGATAGAGCACCGGCCCTGGAATCAGGAGGACCTGAGTTCAAATCTGACCTCAACCACTTTATACATACTAGCTGTGTGACCCTGGGCAAGTCACTTAACCCTCATTGCCCCAGCAAAAAAAAAAATTTAGTCAGGAGACATCAGAGTTCTGCTCTCCCCACTCCACCTTGTAATCTCATAGGATTACAGACTTGGAGTGAAAATGGATAATAGAGATCATAGAATCAAACCCCCACATTTCACAGATAACTAAACTGAAACCCAGAAACATTTAAGTGACCTGTCCAAGGCTAATAAGTGTCTGAGATCAAGGGACCACCTTGAGGGCTGAATCTGTTTCATTGCTGTGTTTGTATCCCTAGCCACAAACAGAGTACCTGGTATCTAATAGGTGGTTAATAAATGTTTATTGAATTGTAAAAAGAGTTTTGAGCAGAGTACTGATGAGCCCAAATTTATGCATAAGAGCAGGTTGGAAGGAAGAGAGAAAAGCGAGGCCTATGGAGAAAGTATTATAATAATCTGGGAGACTGGTAATGAGCACCTGTTTTAGGATGATGATAGAGAGAAAGGAAGGTACAGATACAATATTCCAAAAGGCAAAAGAGATAGGCTTACAACCTAGAATAACTTACCTTGCAAAGCTGAGTACATAAGGGGAAATAATGGGCCCTTAATGGAACAGAACACTTTCAACTATTTCTGATGAAAAGACCAGAGCTGAAAAGCCACTTTGAAATGAAAACACAATAATCGAGAGAAACCCAAAAAAGCAAATTTATTTGAGAAAACTGGAAGGGGCTTATGATGATATAATTCTAACATTCGAACAGAGGGGAAAGAAACCAGTGTCCCTTCAGAACCCTATCCTCTTCAAAAGAAATTGAGGGAGTAAAAGAAGAAAAATAGAGGTTCTAGGGGCAGATTGGTTCTTCTTTTCCTGGGGTTTGAAGAGGGTTGAAGAGAAGGGAAGATAAAAGTAATACACTGGTGTTGAAAGGAGGAAGAAGGGGGTAGAGCTTGCTATTTCTCATAATTAGGTACAATGGGGAGAAGAATATATAAAATGGAGGAAGAAATGAGTGGAACGGGTATCAGAGGAACCTCACTCTGAAAGGAGCAAAGGGGATGGTTAATCACATACACAGACACACACACATATACATATACACGAGTTTGGTGCAGGAACGCATCAAACTCAGCAAGGAAACTGACAGGTGGTAGGCAGGATTGAGGTTAAGAGGCAAGACTGTACAGGAGAGGGAACGATACAACAAAACAAACATCCTTTGTTTTGGAAAGGGGAAGGATTGTTATGAGAAAGAGAAGGGAAGAACAAGAATTAAAGGAAGTGCTGTATATTGCCTCTTAGACATTTGGAGAATGACTGATCACAGTGTAGTACAGGAATGTAATGGAATATTATTATGCTGTAAGAAATTAAAATAGAGAATTAAAACAAGGATGAAAAACAACGTTGAAAGGTTTAAAGGAGCAGCTAGGTGGCTCAGTGGATAAAGAACCAGCCCTGGATTCAGGAGGACCTGAGTTCAAATCTGGCCTCAGACACTTGACACTTACTAGCTGTGTGACCCTGGGCAACTCACTTAACCCCAATTGCCTCACCAAAAAAAAAAAGAAAGAAACAAAGAAAGGAACGAAGGAAGGAAGAAAGAAGGAAAGGAAGGAAGGAAGAAAGAAAGAAAGAAAGAAAGAAAGAAAGAAAGAAAGAAAGAAAGAAAGAAAGAAAGAAAGAAAGAAAGAAAGAAAGAAAGAAAGAAAGAAAGAAAGAAAGAAAGAAAGGAAGGAAGGAAGGAAGGAAGGAAGGAAGAAAGAAAGAAAGAAAGGAAGGAAGAAAGGAAGGAAGGAAGAAAGAAAGAAAGAAAAGAAATATTCAAGAATTCTGATCAGTGAAATGGCCAATCTCATCTCTGGAGGTCCTAGGATAAGACACATTACCTACCTCCTGATAAAGAAGTGAAGGATTCAATGTGGAGAAAGGCACCGTGTAAATTAAATTTGTTTAACTATATTTATTACAAAGTTGTTGGGTATTTTTTTTTCATTTCTCAAGTTAATTGGGAAAGGGGTTGGAGGATTTTTTCATGCAAGAAGAAAAGAAGGCTGTCGAAACTTTTAAAAAATACACAGAAGGGAACAGAAAGAATTTCAGAAGGAAGCACAGACAAGCGGGATAGTTTTGAAAGCAACATGGGATTATTAAATACTTTTTATGAAAGTGGCAGGAGATGGAAATTTACTTGTATATACTATATAGTCCTTTGTGTTCTGCTGTGTCTAAAGAAATGTTCTTTTTATGTTTAAGTTCAGAATGAAAAAATAACATAAAAATTTTTAAATTAATTAATGACACTGCTGCCAGTACAGGAGGAGGAAGAAGACAAGAAAGAAGTTGGGAATTTGAGGAAGGGGGCACTTCAGACATGAAGAACCAGCTTGCAATGATATAGAAGCAGGAGATGGGATGTCGTGTATGGGGGCTTAAAGAGGAAACAAAAACCTTCGTCCCTATGCAAGGTTTATTAGAATCGTGCCCCAGCTGTGTGATCTCAGATGCAGCTGGACTCCTTCAGGTCTAATTTCTAGAAATAGTGTCCAAACTTTCCCTGTGATCATGAGATTCTTAGGCACCAAAGCACAAATAGCTATGGCAGACGTGACCTGTTCACTCTCTTCCTCCCAAGCCAATGGACTGTTAGGAAATAGACTTAACTTTAGCCGGCCCAGCTGTCACTGAGGCTGAAAATGAGGCGAGGAAAAGTGTCACAGAAATTACTCGCTGAACTCTAAATAAAGCAATGCATGATTAGAGTCATCGAGTCGTTGATCATTAGGCCTGGAAGGGAGCTATAATAAGCACAGATGCTGATGGCTTCATGCCTCCACTGGGGGAAACCCATTTCTCTCTGAGTCTTTGTCCTCTTTTGAGGACATACAGGTTGGACAGACCCTGCAAATGGACAATGAGAAGGAGTTTGGAGTAGATTGTTTTGGGGAAAGACTGAAGTGCTTTTAATGGCCTGAGTCAACTCAGTTGCATTCAATCCAACAAGTATTTCTAAGTACCTGTGCTGCAGGCACTATACAGGATATAGGCAAAACCAAGACAATCTCTATCCTTAAAGATTTCCCGTTTTACTGGGAGGCTATTGTAATAGTGTAGGTGAATGGTGATAAGGGCCTCAACTAGGGTAGATACTGTATGAGTGGCAAAAAGGAGGCCGATATAAACAATGGTTTGGAGGCAGAATCAACAATACAACAATAGGGTCAGCTAGGTGGCAAAATGGATAGAGCACTGGCCTCAGACACTTAACACTTACTACTTACTAGCTGTGTGACCCTGGGCAAGTCACTTAACCCAAATTGCCTCACTTAAAAAAAACCAATACAACAATTGATCAAAAAAACAACTCACAAATTTAGGACAGGAAAGTTTGTAGCTCTTCCACTGTTTACCTGAACACTCAGAAGTGTTAGATGAGTGCAGGCTCAATGAACTAACAGAGTGATACAATTGCCAAAAAAAAAAAAACAACCCCAAAGATCATCTTGGGCTGCATTAAGAGAAGTGGAGCAGCTAGGTGGTGCAGTGGATAGAGCACTGGCCCTGAAGTTGGGAGGACCAAAGTTCAAATCTCACCTCAGCCACTTACTAGGTGTGTGACCCTGGGCAAGTCACTTAACCCCCATTGCCCTGAAAACAAAAACAAAAACAAAAAAAAGAATGAAGGGCAAACGACAAGAAGAGAAGTGAGTATCCAGAAATATGGTCCCTTCCCACTGTATATTCATCTCAGTTCATCCTGAGTCTGGAGGACTGTGTTTGGTTTGGAGTATCACACCTCCAAGGGAACAAATGGGAACACATCCAGGAGAGAAACTATGGTAAGAGCTTCAAAGAGCTTGTTAAGAGGAATGTGAAAAAGAACTGGGATATTTGGCATGGAGAAGAGGAGAGCAGAGGTGTGGAGATAGGAAGAGTAGGAGGGGAAGAGAGCCATGACAGCCGTGTTCATCTGCAGCATCAGCATCACTTCAGAGGGCAGAGCTCTAACTCATGGATGGAAGTCAGGTTGATGAGTGGGAATTCTAT
Organism: Dromiciops gliroides; assembly: GCF_019393635.1. Taxonomy (NCBI): domain Eukaryota; kingdom Metazoa; phylum Chordata; class Mammalia; order Microbiotheria; family Microbiotheriidae; genus Dromiciops; species Dromiciops gliroides. The sequence continues at coordinate 42,117,241 of NC_057863.1, forward strand.
TGAGTCTTTAAAAAAAAGTCAAAGAAAACTCCAAGCCCAGATCTAATGACTCCAAGTCTAATGTTTTCCCCATATATAATGGTATCTTTACCCTACCAATGGAATGGCTGTCATTTGGGGAAGATGATTCATCTATCCAATTATCAAACGATTCCATGTTTCATCAACACCACCAGTCATGTTGGTTAGAAGGCTGAGGCTCTGGCGATTGGAGCCAGGATCTGTGGATAATTTGTTCTCAGATGGACTTACAAAAGCTTTTGGACACAGACTTCTTTCTCTTTCCATGAGTCCCTAGCCTTCTGACACTTCCAAGCTCTACACAGCTTATAGATCCGGGTTCAAATTCCTTCACACCCCTAACTAACATGGCATACATGGTAGTGAAACAAGGAAACATGTGACAATCATACATTCTCTCTGAACTTGCCTTCCCCAGGTGATGAAACTACAGCATAGTGGAGAAAACACGGATTCAGAGTCAGCAGGTCTGGGCTCAAAGCCCATCCCCTGTTTCAGTAACATTGGTTCTTTTACAAAGAATGTCTTACCTTTGAGACCAAATAGGAGGGAGGGAATATGGATAATGGGTCACACCGACAGCCCTGAAAAGATATTCTTCTATGGGAGCAACGCCAAAAATTCACAAGGCAATAAGTATGTCAGGAAGCTGCCCTCAAGTCAGGAAGAGCCGAGTTCAAGTCCTCTTACACCTCTTGGCTATGTAAAACTGGGCAAATCACTTAACTTCCTGTCTAAAACATGATACCCTGATAACCCCTTCCCCCAACACAAAAATAATCCATTAGATTGATGCCCATGAGAACTAATGGGAAAAGCCGGTGGATGAATAAACTCTAATTTTTAAAAAGAATGCTCAGCTTTGGAGATAAGGAGGTTTAAAGGGGAGCTGAGAATCCTCTGGGAGAAAACCCTAGCCCTCTGTGCACATGAGCCATGGAGCTTGATTGCCCGGCTGCCACATATCCTTCCAATCCTAAAGAATGAAGTGGTCCACTTAGAAAAAACATGTTCCCTAGGCTCCCGGCTCTCGCCGGTGAAGATGGATACTTTCTCTCGCTGCCGAACTCCGTGCACGATAGTCCAGCAGATGGCGCTGTGTGTCTACCTAGATCGAGCCCCCGAAATGCGAATCTTTCCACCAGCGCCCTCATCAAGGTCTCCTATTATAATGAAGATCATTATTCCCATCTTCCAAGCCAAATCTCAGGATGAGGCATTAGAGACGTACTTGAGGAGAAAACACCCAGAAATAATTGTGGAGTAAATAAGAGCATAACAACCTATTGACGGTAATGTTCCTCGGCTCATTCTGGCTCTCCAGCGACTGAGTCTCCGGGCTGCACAGACCTCTGAGTTAGATCTATTACCAATTCACAGATGCGAAATTACAGTTGCGTTTGTTTTTCTAAAGCCTGTTAGTTGCTATTGTTGTGGAGCGGAGGAATAATGATAATAATTAACAATGAGAGCGTGAATGTAGAATTCTCCTGAGTTTGATCAACATTTAAGTGATTCATGCACTTGAGAATCCCTGGATGCATTTTTTAAAAAATGAAAACACTTGGGTGAATATAAATTTGTGAACATAAAGTTTAAAAAAAGAAGAAGAAAGTGATTTGGGACAGAGGTTTTTTTGTTTATGTGTATTTTCTTATTTGTGATTGTGATAGGTCGTCCCAGAATGTAAGGGCAAAGACCACAACCAAGAAGTAGAAAGATAGAGAGTTCTGGTTTTAATTACTGTTCTGCCACTTATTATTTGTGTGACTTTGTACAATGACAAATTAGCATTGTGCTTTTACAAATATTATTTCATTTAATTCTCAGGATGGCCCTGGAAGATAGGCGATATTTGGGCAATAATGAATAATAATAAGTAGCATTTATATAGCATCGTAAGGTTTGCAAAGCACGTTTACAAATATTCTCTCCTTTATTCTCACAACAACCCTGGGAGATAGGTACCATAATTATCTCCATTTTACAGATAAGGAAATTGAGGCAGACTGGAGTTAAAAGGAATTTCCCATGTCATACAAGCTAGTAGGCTTTCAAGGTAGGATTTGAACACAGGTCTTCCTGACTCCAGGTCCAGTGCTCTAACTACTGTACCACCAGCTTATTTTCAGTTCTCTGGACCTCAAGCTCCTGGTCTATAGAATGAGGGGCTTGGATTAACTGGCCTCTGAGGTCTCTTCCAACTTTAACATCTTGGACACTTCCAGCTCTGTCTGTTTTGGTTTTGTCTTTGAATTCCCAAACTCTGGCACAAGCCTTAAGCAGAAGATACTTAATAGGAACTAGAAGCTAGAAGATTAGGGATTTAGAGGTCACCTAGTCCAGCCCCTTCATTTTTATTATTATTATTATTTCTTTATTTTTTCAGGGCAATGAGGGTTAAGTGACTTGTCCAGGGTCACACAGCTAGTCAGTGTCAAGTGTCTGAGGCCAGATTTGAACTCAGGTCCTCCTGAATCCAAGGCCAGTGCTTTATCCACTGCAGCGCTTCCATTCTAATAGGGGAGATATACATATAAAAAGAGAGCATAAATATAAAGTTAATAAATATGTTTGTGTTTGTGTAGAAGTTAAATACAAGGGAATTTGGATGAGAGGACATTGCCTTTGAGGGCATCAGGAAAGAATTTCTGTAGAAGATAGTGGAGCCGATCTGTTTCTTAAAGGGAAGAGAGACTCTGTGAGTCAGAGGTGAGGTGCAAATGGCTTCTAGGCAGAGGCATAGCCAATGCAAAGGCTAAGGGGCAGGAAATAGAATGCTGTCAGTTTTTCTGGCTCCCCACAGTACAGGAGGGAAAATAATGCCCAATGAGGCTGCAGAAACACGTTGGGGCCATGTTGTATAAGGTTTTAAAAACTAAACAGAAGATTTTATATCTGATTCTAGGGGCACCAAATCATTTCTATGCAATTTTTGTCCATCTCTGCCAATACATTCTTAGCAATCTTCAAGGACTTAGTGATCCAAGTAGTTCATTTACTCAGTCAACAACCATCTATTAACGACTACTGCTTACAAAGAACCAAACTAGAAGTAGGGGGAAGGGGAGAGAGAGGGATGATAATCCTTGTATAGTCATAATGATTAAAACTGGGATGCTATCTAGAAAAGTCCATAACATTGAACTGAAATAATCACTCTTGCCTTCTCTAGACTTGGCAAAATGGGAAAGCGTTCTGTTAGTTGCCGGCACAAAGCCCTTGGAAAATGGAAGAGTGCCGCTAATTGGGATTGCTATTGACTTCAAACGGTAACCTACAAATCGGGGCATGTTATTTACAGTATTCATTTACTATATGAAATCTGGATTGAGTTAAATGGGATACGGCAATCTCTTTAATGCCTTTTCATGGTCTTTGAAAATTCTCCTGCTGTTTCGTTCTCTCAAAGGAAGCTGCTCTAATAATCCTACCATAATGTTGTGTACATCACAGGCACTCGTCAATAAATACTTGTTGAGTTAATGAATTGATTGATTGGTGATTGGCACCGCTTTTTAGAACCAGTTTCTCGTCCTGATTTGCCAAGCACATCTCCACCTGACTGGCCTAAAATTTTTATTAAAAGTGCATTTGTTAATGTTTTAAAGGGCTTTCTGCTTATATCATACTATAGAAAAAGCACTGACTCTGGGCCCAAAAACAGTGGGTTCATATCTCAGCTATTTTATTCACTATCTGTATGATGCTGGGTAAATCAGGGTCCCCTTATTTGTAAAATGAATTGTTGTTGTTGATTCATTTCTGACTCTGTGACCACTTTGAGGTTGTCATGCCTTATACAGAAATATTATCCAGTGCCAGAAAAAGGACTGGGCAGCTAGGTGGTGCTACAGTAGATAAAGCACCAGCCCTGGATTCGGGAGGATCTGAGTTCAAATCCAGCCTCATACACTTGAAACTTACTAGCTATGTGATCCTAGGCAAGTCACTTAACCCCCATTGCCCGACAAAAGAAAATCTATCAATGAAAAAGAAAAAGGACTATGAGATGAAGAGATAGATGACCATAACTTCAGAGCTCAGCGAGATCTTGGAAATCATCTAGTCCAAGTTTTTCAAATTACAGATGAAAAAAATTGAACCCAAAGTCAGGAAGACTCCTCTTCCTGAGTTCAAATCTGGCCTCAGATACTTATTAGCTGTGTGACCCTGGGAAAGTCTTACTGTACCTGTTTGCCTCAGTTTTCTCATCTGTAAAATGAGTTGGAGAATTATATGGCAAACCACTCCAGTATCTTTGCCAAAAAAAACACAACAAAACAAAACCCAAATGAAGTCATAAAGCTGAACTGACTGAGAAACAACAAAAATACAATAAACAAAAGAACAAATGAAGGCCTGATTTATAGTTTATTGATTTCCAAGGTCACAACGCTCAAACTAATAATTTAACAATCAGCATTCCCCAGACCATTGAAATTAGCCCTAGCCATGCCCCGGCATGGATATGATGATTATAGGACCTTATGGGAGGTAGAGACTGGAGTGGAGGGCAGGAATGGCAGACTAGAAGCCAAGAAAAGGAGTGAGGTGGTCATTGGGAGGAAGGGGCACACAGTAAATGAGGAGAGAAAAGGAAAGCATCTCACTATATGGACACCTTGGGTACCGCCCCAGCACCCACCCCCCAAGCCAGTTCTGGTTCTATAACCCAATCTAATCCAAGAAGCCCTTATTAAGTACCTACATGCCAGAAGCAGAGTCAGGCTGTGAGAATACAGAGACAAATCAACCAACAAGCATTTATTAATCACCTACTGTATACATGTCAATATCTGTGCTAGGCACTAGGGAATTCAAGAACAAGAATGAAACAATCCCTGCTCATAAGGAGTTAACATTCTAATGGGGGAAACAAGAAGTGCATATAAATATACAGATGGCATTGATGTGTGAACAAATGCACATACAACATAGTTAAATAAAATGTAGATTGGGAAGGAAGGCACAGGCATTTGGGTTCAAGAACAATCCCTACTCTCAAAGAGATTCCATTCTTTTGGAGGAGACATTTGAAAAGGTAAGCAAATACAATATAATTTGAGGAGAGAGAGAGAGAGAGAGAGAGAGAGAGAGAGAGAGAGAGAGAGAGAGAGAGAGAGAGAGAACGAGCGAGCACCAACACCCACCAGGAAGGCTTCATGGAGGAGGTGGCACCTCGGCTGGACCCTGAAAAGTTAAGGAAAGGCAGGTTGTTCCGTCGGTCAGAGGGGAGGAGGATGGCCCTTTGTCCAACATTCAGCATCAAAGTCAGTGTACCATGTACCTCCCACAAAAAAGTTAAAATTAATTCATCTTTCAAATTACCAAGTGATTGAGGCAGTTAGGTAGTGCAGTGGATAAAGCACTGGACCTGGAGTCAGGAGGAACTGAGTTCAAATCCGGCCTCAGACATTTGACACTTACTAGCTGTGTGACCCTGGGCAAGTCACTTAGCCCAAACTGCCTTGCAAAGAAAAAGAAAAAAAATTACCAAGTGATCTGGTCCAAACCCTTAATTTTACAGATGAAGAAACTGAGGCTTAGAGCAGATAAGGGACTTGTTTAGGATAAGAGCAGAGGCATAATTAGAATCCAAACCTTTCACTATAAATTCAATCATATTTGAAAGCCTGTGATTTTGTAATAGGGATAGCTAAGTGTTGCAGTGGGTAGAGTACCAGGTCTGACATCAGGAAGACCTGAGTTCACATCTAGCCTCAGACACTTATTAGTTATATGACCTTGAGGCAAGTCACTTTAGCCTTATTGCCTCAGTTTCTTCATCGGTAAAATGAACTGCAGAAGGAAATGGTAAACACTATGGTATCTTTGCCAAGAAAACCCAAAATGGGGTTGCAAAGAGTCAGGCATAACTGAGCAACAACAGTTTTGTGATTCCATAATAATCTGGAGCAAGCGATAGGGGGAAATTATTCTAATCATTTAAAAAATGATTGTGGGGCAGCTAGGTGGCACAGTGGATAAAGCACCAGCCCTGGATTCAGGAGGACCTGAGTTCAAATCCAGCCTCAGACACTTGACACTTGACAGCTGTGTGACCCTGGGCAAGTCACTTAACCCTCATTGCCCTGCAAAAAAAACAAAAAAAACAAACCAAAAAAAAATTATTGTGGCAAAGTCACTTAACATAAAGGTAGCAGAGGGGTGATTTGGGTTTAAGCCACAGGCCCTACAAGACACATTTGAAGTTAATATTTTTATGACAATTGCAATAACTTGTATTTTAAGCCAGCAGAAAACAAATCTATTACAGACCATGTAAGAGGAACATCAAGAGCATTAGTGACCATACTTGAAAAAAATATAAATGTTACATATATTATATGTGTATATAACATAACATTTGAATATATACATATGTATAATATGTGTGAGCTATATTATGGAGGTAGAATCAACAGCACTTGGCAGCTGATTAGCTATGAGACAAGAAGAAAAAGTAAGCGTTTGGGATGAACCTGAAGTTGTGAATCTGGTGACTAGAAGGATGCTGGTGCTCTCTGAAGAAACAGTGAGTTGGGAAGAGGAGGGTAGATTAATGAGCTCAGTTTGGCATCTGTTGAGTTTGAGATGCCTACAGGACATATCCTTGGATAGAAGGGAAGGGAAGGGGAAGGGAAGGGGAAGGGAGGGGAGGGGAGGGGAGGGAAGGGGAGGGAGCACAGGACATATTCCCTGCTTTCTTGTTTTCATGATCCAAGCTTCCAATCCTACCCTTAGCCCTGGTCCATGCAAACTCTAAAGTCAACCATGGGAACAACCTGAAGATTTATTTGGTTTGGAGGTGGAAATTAGGAGGTGAACAAGCTCTTTTGCCAATTTCATGCTACAAAATGGAAAATTTAAATTAAAAAAAAAACAGTGGTGGGAAGATTCTGACATCTGTTAATGACTTATTAGGTAGTTTAAGTTCTCCACATTCTCATTGGCTTGTCTACAAAAATGAAGCCCATTAATACTCATGGACTTTTTCTTTCAAATCTGTCAATGATGGGCGGCTAGGTGAAGCAGTGGATAGAGCACCGGCCCTGGAGTCAGGAGTACCTGAGTTCAAATCTGACCTCAGACACTTGATAGCTATGTGACCCTGGGCAAGTCATTTAACCCCAATTGCCTCACTAAAAAAAAAAAATTTTTAATCTGTCAATGAAATAACCTAGTCTACTGCACAGAAATGTTCCCCCTTGGTTTTATAAAACAAGCTAATCCACTGAGTGTCCAGAACAAGTCAACTAGGATGGGAGAGGGCCTTGAGATTATGCCATGTGAGAAGTGGGTACGTTTACTCTGAAGAAGATTCAGGAGGAAACACAGAAGCTATCTTCAAGTATTTGAAAGATTGTTAAAAGGAAGAAGGATTAGATTTAGTCCCCAGGAGGATGAAACAGGAGCAGCTTTTGGAAGTTACAAAGAGACAGATTTAGGCTTGAGGTCAGGCAGAACTCCTTAACAAACAGCCTCATTTAAAATGGAATGGGTTGCCTTGAGAGGTAGTGGGTTGCCCCTCACTGGAGGTCTTGAAGCAAAGAGTTAAAGTGAATGAGTAACAATTTGTCAGATGGGTAATAGAGGGGATACTTCTTCAGGTAGCAGTTGAACTGGAGAGCCATCAAAATACCTTCCAACTCTCAAATTCTATGATTCTTTAATCCTTCCTCTTCCCCTCCTCCTCATCTTCCCTCTCCTCTCCATTTGTCTTTATCCTGTGATTTTGAAAATGTGTCACATTTAGCCAATTTATTTGGTTCCTATTATGTGCCGGGTACCAAGGATTATTCTTACAAATACTGTCCTTTATTCACTGTCCGGTGCTTAAGAAAGGACTTGACACATAGTAGGCACTTAATAAATGTTTACTGACTGTATCTCCCATTAGAATATAAGCTCCTTGAGGCAGGAACTGTTTCCCTTTTGTCTTTATATCCCCAGCTTCTAGAACAGTACCCAGTACAGTAGGCATTTAATGACTGTTCATTCATTCATTCATATAATAGTTTCAACAAAGAAGAAAAAAATTGGGAAAGAACCAGAAATGTGGACCTGGTCATAATGTGATATACACTTTGTCAGTGCACAGAGGAGAGCCAAATTGGAGGCTATAGAAAACTTAGATAAGACAAGAATCTTTCCTCTTCTCTGAGAAGCTCAACCCCTCTTCCAGTTAGCACTCTAGAAATTTGAGGAGCCACTGAGGAGCTGCATCTCTGTAAGTAATATATGGATAAGTTTACTCAAAGCCCTCTTTAACATCTGTCGATTTGTTTCCCAGTTTGCATTTGGCTGCATTTCAGGTGGCAGAGCAGGAGGCCCTGGATTACTCCCCCCCACCCCCAGCTTCAGCCCTGGGGAAACTAATTGTTACCTATTCCTTTAGTGAACTGTGCAGGGAAGTAATTGCTGCTTTGGATTTGTTCGGCAGAGTTATTCCATTCAGCTGCCAAAGCCAAATGCAAAGCGGGTCAATGCAGATTCAAAGTGTTGGCCTCATTGGACAGGCCTGATGATGATATTGGCATATTTGGGTGGTTGAAGGTTGGTGTTTCCAAAGCTTTAACAGTACTACCTTTAGAATCAAGAAAACCTGTGCTCAAGGCTCACCTCTGATATACACTGCTGGGTGTATTGGACTTCTTGGCTGGCTAGCATTTCTACAGTTCCTAAGGAAAGCAAAGAGTCAGGAAGATGAAATAAGATAAAGTGCTTTTTTTAAAAAAATAAAAGTATTTTATTATTTTCCAGTTACATGTAGAGATAGTTTTCAACATTTGTTTATATAAGATTTCCAATTTCAAATTTTTCTCCCTTCCTCCCCTCCCTCCCCATGACAGCAGGCAATCTGATATATATATATATGTGTGTGTGTGTGTGTGTGTGTGTGTGTGTGTGTGTGTGTGTGTGTGTGTGTATGTGTATATATATATATATATGTATGTATATATATATATATATAAATAAGATTAAACATATTTCTGCGTTAGTCATGTTATAAGAGAAGAATCAGAGCAAAAAGGAAAAGCCTCAAAAAAGAAAACCAACAGCACCAAAAACAAAAGAAATAGTATGGTCCAATCAGCATCCATATTCCACAGTTCCTTTTTTTTCCCTGGATTTGGAGAGCCTTTTCCATCATGAGTCCTTTGGAACTTTCTTGTACCATTGTATTGGTGAGATGAATCTAGTCCATCACAGTTGATAAACACATAATGCTGATGATACTGTGTATAATGTTCTTCTGGTTCTGCTCATCTCACTCATCAAGATAAAATGCTTTTAAAAGTATCAATCAGGGCAGCTAGGTGGCACAGTGGATAGAGCACCAGCCCTGGAGTAAGGAAGACCTGAGCTCAAATCCGACCTCAGACACTTGACACATACTAGCTGTGTGATCCTGGGCAAGTCACTTAACCCCAATTGCCTCACCAAAAAAGAAAAAAGAAAAGAAAAGAAAGTATTGGTCACTTTGTAAATGTCAGCCATTATTATTATTATATTAATACCCTTTCTCCAGTGCTTCCCCAATTACTTTGAATTAATACTAGCTCACATTTAAATAGAGATTAAAGGTTTATGAAAATGCTTTACATTTAAAAGTGTACCATTCAATCTTCAAAAAAATCTGGTAAAGTCTGTGCTACTATTATCCTAAATTTATCCAGATAAGGAAACTGAGAGATTAAACACCCGGCCCCAGCATCACACAACTGATAAGTAAGTGTCTGAAGTAGAATTTGAACTCAGGTTTTCCTAACATCCCAAGTTTGGGACTCTATCCCCTATGACAAGCTACCCTTATATTATGTATAAATTAATGTAGATGCGTATGATATTCACTCATAGAATGTAACCTACAGAAGAATACTCTTGTCTTTGTATTCCTAGAGCTGGTACACTGTAGGTGTTCAATAAATGCTTGTTGATTGAGTGATTTATTGGTTCCCCTTCAAGTCTGCCCAGAGTGTCCTCTACCCTTTTATCCTGGGCTAAGAGAAGCACATGCTTTTCGTTACTTCTCTTCCCTGCCAGTGTCGTGCTCATCTCTTGTTACTCCCCCATTGTTGCCTTCTCTGGTATTCCTTTTTTTTTTTTTTTTTTTTTTTGTTATTTGAGTTGCCTAAGTCTCAGTTGTGGCTTCTGAAGACTTGAACAAAATGTCTGATTCTCTTTTCCCTCGTTTCGTTTGATCTCTACCTCTCACTCGGCCTCCTTGATGATTTGCTGATCCTGATCATTGAGAGAGAAAGAAACACAAACACAGTTGTGAATTTACACACACACACACACATATACACACACACATACACACACACACACACACACACACACCCCAGTAGCTTTCCTTGATAAAAAAGGAAATTGGCCTTCTTCTTTCCAGCATATGAGAAACCTAAAAACCTCCATCCCTTGTTGTCAAGGCAACAACTTCTCCTTGCATAGTACGAGCCCTCTCCATAAGAGCAAGTCTTTTACTATAAAATCATAGAATTACAGAAAGGGGCCTAGAGAGTCCATCTCTTTCATTGTCCTCCTCTTGGAAGGAGTCCCCTCATCCTCTTCTGTCCCTTTCTCTTCCTCTTCCTCCCCATCCTCTCCTCTTTCCTCTCTCCTCCTTTTCCCCCTCTTCCTCCTTCCTCCCTTCTTTCCCTTCCTCTTCCTTCCCTCCTCCTTCCCCTCCTCTTCTTTCTCTTCCCCTTCTCCTTCTCCCCTTCATTTTCCTTTTCCTCCTCCTCTTCCTGTGCCTCTTCATCCTCTCCCTTCATCTTTTCTTTCCTTTCTGTCTTCCTCTTTATCTTCCTTCTCCTCCTCCTCTTTTTAAAAAAATTTTTTTTGCAGGGCAACAAGGGTTAAGTGACTTGCCCAAGGTCACACAGCTAGTAATTGTCAAGTGTCTGAGGCCAAATTTGAACTTAGGGCCTCCTGAATCCTAGGCTGGTGCTTTATCCCTTTATCTTCCTTCTCCTCCTTTTCATCCTCTATCAAGAACATGCTTTAACAACTTCAGTCCCCCCTCCCCCCAAAAAAGAGAAGATATGTTGTAACAGATGGAATGAGGGACTTGGCATCAGGAAGTCCTGGGTTTTAATCCCACTCTAGATACTCCCTCAGTACGTGATTCTTGGGAAGTTCCTTAACCTCTCTAAGCCTCAGTTTTCTTATCTGTAAAATGAGGTGGGACAAGTTTGACTTGATGGCCTTTAAGGTTTGGGAGTTTTTTAAGCTCTTTACCATCTATGATTCTGTGAAAGTTTCTCCTGTCTTCAAAAATTTCAAGGGACATAATCCATTGACCGTTTTACAATTCTCTTTGTCAATGGGGTCTTTCTCACAGATGACATAAATCTCCTATCCTGTAGCAGCATCAAAGTAATTCACTGCATCTGTGACCTCGGTCTAGTCGATGAACAATCAAATGCTCTGTTAAGAGTCTTTTGTGGACTTAACGGAGCATTCAAAAATTATCTTGTCCTCTTCACTTCCTTGGAGTTAAGAATCTGAATCCAGCTTTTCATTGCCTTCGTAGTTTTCTTCTGAATACTCTCCAAACCCTCCACGTCTTTCATAATTATAGAATTCAGAATAGAACAAGACTAGGCAGAGATGGTTCAGTTTTGTCTATGCATCCTCAGTGCCTAGTGCCTTACATCTAGTAGATGTTTATTATTAATAACAACAATAATAATAGCTAGGATTTATTTAGCACCTACTATGTGCCAGATATTATTTCATAAATGCTTATTGAATTGAATTTTAACTAATTTAAACAATAAGAGTCTGCCCACAAGAAAAGAATTGCTTCTCCTACTATCACCTTTTTTAATTCACATACCAAGTTTCCTTTTCCTCACTAGCTACAGTACTATGACTGCTGATTCAGGATCAATTTATTGTTTGGTATGACCCCACATATGTCTCTGCGCTATTGAAACATGTTATCACTCATTCCTCTTCCTGAGGTTTTTGGATCTCTGTCTCTGTCTCTCTCTGTGTGTCTCTGTGTCTCTATGTCACTGTGTATCTATGTCTGTCTCTCCATTTCCCTCTGTCTCTCTGTCTCTGTTTCTCTCTGTATCTCTCTGTGTCTCCTCTGTCTGTCTGTCTCTGTCTGTCTCTGTCTCTGTCTCTCTATGTCTCGGTCTCTATCTCCCTTTGTCTCTCTTTGTCTCTCTGTCTGTCTGTCTTTGTCGCTCTGTCTCTCCCTCTGTCTCTCTGTCTCTCTCTGTGTGTCTCTGTCTCTCTGTCTCTCTCTCCCTCCACTGCTATACCCTTAGCCTTTATTTTGAGAAAACTTCACTCTCACTATTCAGCCCTCCAAGATGCTATCTGCTCTCCTACCCCAGACTACAAGGTTAATCATTGCCGCTATTTCATCTCCCCAGTCACTGATAAATACACTAAGCATTGGATTGCCCCTGGAAATTCTTTCTATAAGTTATACCATAGTTTCACAAATTTTTTGGTCTCAGGACCCCTTTACTCTTTTAAAAATTATTGAATACCCCTGAGAACTTTTATTTTGTGGGTAATATCTATTTATATTTACAATATTGGAAATTAAAACATCTTATTCTTATTATGAAAATAGTATTGGACTTGGAATCAGCAAAAGCTGGTTTTGAATTCTGTCTCTGGTCCATACAATAGCTGTATGAGCCTGGGGAAGTCACTTAACTTGGTGAAATTATTTGCTAACCTTTAAATGGGAATGCTAATAGCTACCATGGTTATTTTATGGGGTTGTTTTAATTTTCAAAAGAGACAATATATAAAGTACTTTGCAAAACCTAAAGCACTATATAAAGGTTGGCTATTATTCTTTTGGAACTGAATATTTCTCTATGTAGATTGTTCAACAAAGATCCTTTCAATGCTTATTAGACTTGTTTGGACAGAATAGAAACTTCAGCAGAAAAAAAAATATGTCCTCTGAGCTATCAACTCTCTATTTGGAACTAAATAATGGAGAGATTATACATCTTAATTCTCTCTGACCTTGAGTAGGCCTGTGTGGTCCAAGGAAAGAGTTCCTTGTGGAGGAGTGAGCAGACCTGTGCCACTAGAAATGGGACAAATTACTGATCAAAGGGCATGTATTAAGTACCTACTATGTGCCAGGTGCTAATGATACAAAGACAAAAATTGTAAGGTACCTGCTCACAAAAGGCTTTAATTCTCCTGTGGGGGAAAAATGATACATACACAGATTAAGATTTACTTATAAAATATTTATTTTAAAAATAAGGTAATTTTGAAGGGGAAGACACTAGCAATTGGGAAGGAGGTAGTCAGCAAAGGCTCCATTTAGAAGATAGTACTTGAGGGCAGTTAAGTGGCTTAGTGGATAGAATTTTAGGCCTAAAATCAGGAAGATCTGAGTTCAAATCCAGCCTCAGATGCTCTCTAGCTGTGTGACCCTGGGCAAGTCACTTAACCTCCATGTGCCTAATCCACTGGAGAAGGAAATGGCAAACTGCTCCAGTATCTTTGCCAAGAAAACCTCATACAGGGTCGTGAAGAGTGTGACCTGACTGAATGACTAAACAACAATAACCACAACTTTTGCTGAATCTTGCAGAATATTAGGAATTCTAAGAAGTGGAAGTAAGGAAGGATAACGTTCTGGGCATCAGGTACAGCTAATGAAAAGACATGGGCAGAGGAGATGGGAAAACTTGTGCAGAGGAGCAAGGAGGACAATATCGCTGGTACGAACTGCTTTCATGCCAAACAGAAGAAACTATCTTTGATTCTACAGGCAATAGCGATCTGCTAAAGGCTATTGAGTAAGGGAGTGGCAGAATCAGATTTGGGAAAATCACCTTGGTAGCTAAATGGTGGGTGGCTTGAAGTAGGGCAGAGGATAGAGGCAGAGAGACCCACTTGAAGGCTATTTGAATAGTTTAGATAAAAGGAAATGAGGAACTGAAGTCGGGTGGTGGGTGCATGAAAAGAGAAAGGGATGAATGAGAGAAATGGTGTAGATGTATGTGATGTTTAAAATCTAAATGTGTGGTCACCTTAAATTAGAAGCTTTAGCACCAGTCTTTGGGCATTAAGCATTTATTAAAGTATACTAGGTATTAGAAAAAAAAAGAACACGCGGTGTTCAAAAAGTTAAGAAAAGGCCAATCTAGGGGCAGCTAGGTGGCGCAGTGGATAGAGCACCAGCCCTGGAGTCAGGAGTACCTGAGTTCAAATCCGGCCTCAGACACTTAACACTTACTAGCTATGTGACCCTGGGCAAGTCACTTAACCCCAATTGCCTCACTAAAAAAATAAATAAATAAAATAAAATAAGTTAAAAAAAAAAAAAAAAGAAAAGGCCAATCTAGCCTAGAGTTTCAACCTGGTCTGTTTCTTCCTCAAGTCCTCTACCACGAGCCTGCTTCAACCACAAACTGCCCAGCAAACTGAATATGGAAGCTTTTTTTTTTTTCAGGGCAATGAGGGTTAAGTGACTTGCCCAGGGTCACACAGCTAGTAAGGGCCAAGTGCCTGAGGCAGGATTTGAACTCAGGTCCTCCTGACTCCAGGGCCAGTGCTCTAGCCACAGTGCCACCTAGCTGCCTGGAAGCTTTTTATAGGTCCGGAGCAAAGGCAGTCCTTACACACTGCTTCAAGCTGATTGGTTAGCGTCATCCAAACCCATTGATTCACTGGACTTGAAGGTGGTCTACTGTTGATTTCAAAGCCAGCCAGATGTGGTTATAATCTAATTAACTTTAAGTAGGCTAATCAGCCAAGTCAACCACTCTCACTTAATTCAATCAGTTTAGATTAATCTCCAGGTGGGGCCTTTGAGTATCTGCCAAATCCCATTATTTTCTCACACATAGAAATGGTATGATTTGGTAAGTGCTGGCACCTTGGCCAGGAAGAGTAAGGAATTATCATTCTGTACCCCCAAGCTCCCCTGGAAAAAGTGTGTATAAAGTTATTTGTTAACATTTCTTGGTTTTTTTGTTTGTTTGTTTTTAGTGAGGCAATTGGGGTTAAGTGACTTTCCCAGGGTCACACAGCTAGTAAGTGTTAAGTGTCTGAGGCCAGATTTGAACTCAGGTACTCCTGAATCCAGGGCAAGTGCTCTATCCACTGTGCCATCTAGATGCCCCTACCATTTCTTGTTAATGAGAAAAAGCCTGTGAGAGTTTTTGCTGATACCACTGCTAGGTTATATTCCAAAGACATCCTCCAAAAGCAGAAAAAAACCCATTTGTACAAAAATATTTATAGCAGCTCTTTTTGTGGTGGCTAAGAATTGGAAACCAAAGGAATGCTCATCAACTGGGGAATGGCTAAACAAGCTGTAGTACATGATGGTGATGGAATATTAATGTGCTTTAAGAAATGATGAGCAGAATGATTTAAGAAAGACATGAAAAGACATGTAAGAACTGATTTATAGTAAAGTGAGTAGAACCAGGAGAACATTGTGCACAGAGACAGCAATATTGTTTGATGAAGAACTGTAAATGACAACTATTCTCAACAATATAATGATCCAAGACAATTCCAAAGGACTAATGATAAAGTATACTATCCACTTCTAAAGAAAGAACTGATATTGATTGAACACAGACTGAAGCATGGTATTTTTCACTTGCATTTTTCTTTTATTCAAGTTTTCTTATACAAAATGATGAATATGGCAATGTTTTCCATAACTGCACATGTATAACCTATATCTGATTTTTTTTTGCAGGGCAATGGGGGGTAAGTGACTTGCCCAGGGTCACACAGCTAGTAAGTGTCAAGTGTCTAAGGCCAGATTTGAACTCAGGTACTCCTGAATCCAGGGCCAGTGCTCTATCCACTGCGCCACCTAGCTGCCCCCTGATTTCTTACTGACTCAGGGAGAAAGGAAGGGAGGGAGGGAAGGAGGGATTACAATTTGGAACTCAAAACTATAAATAAAAGTGTTTATTATTAAAGAGAGAGAGAGAGTCTTTGCTGAAAGCTAATATATGAATCCAAAGCAAAATTATCAGAATTAAGGTCATATTTTGTTTGTCTATGACCATAATTGAATAAAAGAATAATGGTATTCCTATAGGCATTGCTACAGCATGTTAAGGTTTGAAAAGCATTTCATTTATATTATCTCACTTGAGCATTGTGACAAACCTCCAAGGTAGAAATTACACATATTATTGCCCACATCTTAGAGATGAGAAAGCTGAGGCTCAAGGACATTAGTGATTTATCCATGATCACAGAGCTAGAAAGTTTCAGAAATACCATTTGAACACAAATCTCTCTGTCCAAGTCTGGTACTCTAAGAGTCTAGACCTGCTTATCCAAGAAATAAATGTGGGGGCAGCTAGGTGGCGCAGTGGATAGAGCACTGGCCCTGGAGTCAGGAGTACCTGAGTTCAAATCTGGCCTCAGACACTTAACACTTACTAGCTGTGTGACCCTGGGCAAGTCACTTAACCCCAATTGCCTCACTAAAAAAAAAAAAGAAAGAAAGAAAGAAATGTGGGAACAGCCTCTAAGGTTTATGGGGGCTGATATGACTTAGGCTGATTGTTTGGAGCCACAGATATAAAGCCTGCAGATTATTCTGCCCACTCACCAGATTTCTTTTGCAGAGAGACATATTCTGGATCCAAGATACACATCTCTCTGAACACCAAACCCCGAGAGGACACTGAGGCATCTGAGACTATATGACATTTAGAGATAGTATTTACTGTCTTTTTTCTTTAAATAGGATCACTCTTTATAGGGGTCATTTATCTCCTTCTTAGACAGTAAGCTCCCTGAAGGCAGTGAATGTGCTTTAATTTTTCATTGAAACGTTGCGTCTTCCCTAGCACCTAGCACATTGCTAGATATACAGTCTCTAACAAATGTTTGTTCCTTGGATTCTGTCCAGAATGAAATGTAGGATAATGGAATTCAGTGGCAATATTACCTTAGCTTCCAGGCCATCACTCTTTCTACTAACTACCGGATTGTCTTCAGTATAAATGAAAAAATTGTAATACACATGAAATATAAAAATTTCCGAGTTAGGACCAAGAAAACCCCCAAAGGCAATTTCCATGCAGGTGTAGGTCCTCAACCCAAATGTAACCTTTCCTTGAAATAAAG
This sequence comes from Dromiciops gliroides, assembly GCF_019393635.1. Lineage (NCBI taxonomy): Eukaryota > Metazoa > Chordata > Mammalia > Microbiotheria > Microbiotheriidae > Dromiciops > Dromiciops gliroides. Next base: position 42,134,380 of record NC_057863.1, read on the forward strand.
GACAAGGTATAGCAGGAAGAGAGGTATAGGGAGCTTCCCCCTAACAATCTCCTACCCCTATCCTGTCTACACACACAACTCCTCCAAAAAAAGATTGAGAAAATGTACCAGACCAAACCCTGATTGGAAAAGCCAAGAAAACATTACAGTGAATTATTCCTCTAGCCTAGGTGATTAGAGAGAGATAGACAGAGAGGGCTGCAGACATTGGGAAAGAGGTCTGGCCAGGACCCCATGGTAGATAGTATTCCCAGTGCAAGTATAGGCTGTGCATCAGGGCAAGCAGAAATCCTGGATCCAGCAAAAAAAAAAGGGGGCCCAAACTTAATATGTCCTTTAGGAATGGATGCTAACCGGTGCTCAGTACATAGTTCAGGTCACAGATGCAAGGGAGATTAAGGAGGTTACCAGTTTCTAAGGTTGGCATTCCAGGGTAACACACAGTCATGGGTCCTTGACTGTGGACCAAGAAAGGAACCAGTTCAGAAGCAAGCAGCAACTGTGGGCTCTGACCCCAGGAACAGAGCTGGGTCTTAGCTCCAGCTTCCAGCCCAATCTGAAGTCTATAGAGGAATAACTGGGACAGGAATCCCAGACCAAAGGGAGTCTATGATCTACAATTCACTCTAAACCAGCAGAGCATTTCAATTGGCTGAGAAAGGTTGACTCCAATATCCATTTACTGAAACATCAAATAGAACAAGCCTATAGGCCGGTCACTCAGACCCAAACTCAAGTTAGGGACTTGCAGAACTCAAAAGAGGGGGTGGGGCTAGTGATAAGATTTCCCCCTGGGTTAGACCACTTTGGGAGCACTGAAAGCTTGCAAGTGGAATAACATGGCACTAAATACTCCAAAGAAAGCAACAGCAGGACCAACCCAGACATTCCCTTTAGAAGTATGTGGACCCTAGCCCTAACATCAAGTACAAAGTTAGGAATAAGCTGAAATAATTAGCAAACAGGGGGCAGCTAGGTGGTGCAGTGGATAAAGCACCATCCCTGGATTCAGGAGTACCTGAGTTCAAATCCTGCCTCAGACACTTGACACTTACTAGCTGTGTGACCCTGGACAAGTCCCTTAACCCCCATTGCCCCGCAAAAAAAAATAATAATAATAATGAGCAACCAAAAAAGAATACACCATAAAAACTATTATGCCAACAAGGACACTCAAAATATAAACTGAGAAGAAGAGAATGATTCCAAAACATATGTAAATAGAGCCTCAAATAAAAATATATCAGGAGCCCAAATTAACTTGAAGCCCTGGAAGAAATGAAAAAAGATTTTTTAAGAAAAAAAAGATGTTTTTACAAATGAAATAAAAAGGGTTAGAAGAAAAATAAATGGAACAGAAAATGGTAATTTTGGAAGAAGGAATTGGAAAGAGAATTAACATCTTTGCACAAGAGGTAAAAAACTTTGCCCAAGCAACATGCTCCCTGAAAATTAAAATGGGCCAAATAGAACACAATGACTCAATAAGGCAATAAGAAATATTTAAAATAAAGTCAAGATATTAAAAACAGAAGAAAATAAAAGACATCTCACAGCTAAACCAACTGGCTTGAATACCAGATCGAGATGAAAGAATTTAAGAATCATTGGATTACATGAAATCCATAATAACAATAACAAAAGGCTAGACATTCTGTTTCAAGAAAATCATAAAAGAAAATATCCTAGATCTCTTAGAACCAGAGGACAAAGCAGAAATAGAAATAAAAAACAAAAGAAACCTCAAAATGAGAACTCCCAGAAACATTATAGCCAAAATCCAAAGCTTGCAAGTCAAAGAAAAAAATACTAAAATAATCTAGAGGGGCAGCTAGGTGGCGCAGTGGATAGAACACCGGCCCTGGATTCAGGAGGACCTGAGTTCAAATCCAGCCTCAAACACTTAACACTTACTAGCTGTGTGACCCTGGGCAAGTCACTTACCCCCCATTGCCCTGCAAAAAAAAAAAGAATCTAGAAAGAAAAAAAATTCAAGTTCTGATGAACCACAGTAAGCATCACATATAATTTATCAGCCACCAATATAAAGGAGCAGGGAGCTTAGAATATGACATTCCAGAAATTAAAAGATAGAGGCTTATAACCAAGAATAACTTACCTAACAAAACAGTATAATTCTACAAAGGAAAAAATGGATCTTTAATGAAATAGTAAACTTTCAAGCATTCCTGATGAAAAGACAAGAGCTACATAGAAACTTTGAAGTGCAAACACATCAGTCAAGAGAAACACACACATGTATGCATGCACACACACACACACGTACAAACCAGCCTATTTTTAGTGTCAAATAATTTGAAACTGACACTCATCCATCCATTGAGGAATAGCTAAATAAATTATAGTATGTAAATATGACAGAATACTTTTGTGTTATAAGTAATGATGAAGGAAATGGTTTCAGAAGAAACTAGGAAGACTTGCATGAAGTGATGCAGTGTGAACTGAACAGAACCACAGAAACAATGTATAAAATTGACAACAATACTATAAAGACTTTGAAACACTTAAGAACTCTGATCAGCATAATGATGAATTACCATTCCAAAAGGCTCTTGATGAAACACGATACCCACCTCCTAAAAAGAGGGTACCTTCTGCACTCTGAGTACAAAGTGAGACTTTTCTTTTGGACATAGCCAATGCAGAAATTTGTTTTGTTTGCCTATACATGTTTGTAATAGGGGTTTTGTTTTTCCTTCTTTCTCAAAGGGGGGGCAAGAAAAAAAGTAGATTTTGCCAATTGAGAGATAATAACATTCAATTTTAAAAATAAAAGACAAGTATATATTGCCAAAATACCTGGAATAGCACTGGTTTGGGTAGCAAAGAATTAGAAACAAAATGGGTGCCCATCACTTTGGGAATGACTGAATATAATATAATATTATTGTAGTACAAATAACAACTAATATCAGGAATTCAGAAAAACATGAGATTTGTATGAACTGATGCAGAGTGAATTAAGCAGAGCAGAGAGAAAAAGATACACAATGGTCACGACAATGTAAACAGAAACGATGCTGAAAGACAGATGAACCCAAATTAACTTCAATATCCAATCTTGGTCCTAAAGAACAAATAAAGAAGCAAACTCTCACTCAAGCTCTTTGAGCCTGTTTCCTCATCTGATAAATAAGAAAGCTGGACTAAATGGTTAATAAGGGTCCTTCCAGGCAGTTAATAAATGCTTGTTGAAATAGAAAAAGAAAGATATATGGTTGGGGGGAAAGGCTTGATTTGTAGTCAAAGGACATGATTTCAGATTTTAGTTCTGCCATTTATTATATGCGTGACTTTGGACAAGTCACTGAAACCACTCTGAGCTTCAGTTTCTTCATCTATAAAATGAAGGTGTTGGCTTTTAAGGACTCCGTCAGCTCTAAGACTATGATCCTATCATCTTTGTAGAGAAGTGGGAAACTATGGGAGCAGAAACATGCATACATTGTCATTTTGTCAATTATTTTCATTTAGTTCTATTTCTTTTTTAAGAGGGACGCTTGAGTAGAGAGTGGATATATTGGGATATGACTGGTTTAAAAACAAAAAGCATCAACAGAACTTTAAATAAATGGCAAGAAATAAAGATTGTTTAAATCCCTGGCCAGAAATGTTTGCACATAAGAACATCTTCCACTGGGCACCTTAGAATGAGCTTCCTAAACCCTCTTGCTGTCCTGATCCAATAAAGTTCTCTTACTTTAACCAGATGGAGTTGGGGATGGGAGAAGAGAGGGGGTCTGTTGTTGGCCTCCTTACCCCCACTTCCCTCTGCCCACATTAGTTGAGCCTCAGTGATCCTCCCTGTAACCCTTCCTAAACTCCTCCAGCACTGGTCCAGCCTCACTGCTTCCACAACTAATGCACTCCCGACACAATGAGGGGACGGCAGGGGCAGGCAGGATGAGCATCAGATAAAGCTGACACTAACTTGACAGATTTGCTTCTTTTTGAGTGGCACATTATGAACTGGCCAAGTGAAAAGTATAGGTCATTATTCCTTCTTATCTAGGGACTGAATGGGGCATAGCCTCTGTCATGGGAAGGCTCTTGGCTCATTTCCAGGGGACTCACACTTTTGCAATATCCTACATTCAGCCCAAGTCTGCCTCCCACCTTCTCCAGAAGCTAGCTTGGTTCTATGATGAGTCTCAAGCCACCTCAGTGAGAAAGGCAAATCCCCAAGTGATCCCTGAGCCAAAGACCCCCAGGAAAACCATGCCAAATCTGAGGCTGATTGGGCACTGAAGAGCCACCGGCATCCATCCTAAAATGGATCCCAATCTCTGGGATAAACTGATACCACCTTGAGGAGGCCAGCCTTGGACTGAAGCAGCCTTTTTCTGCAGAAGTTCTTAGATACTACTGACCAGTGGCCTTGCTACTGACAAGAAGCTCCGCCAACTAGCCCTGTAAAGCCTGTGTCATTACCTGGACCAAGCTTTGTTTGGTGAGACAAATACCTGGGGGTAAGGACAGTGACTTGACCCAGGACTCTCAACCTTGAAAACGTAAGCTCCTTGAGGGCAGGGACTTTCATTTTTTGTCTTCATATCCCCGGTGTCTCCTATAGTTTCTGGTACATTGGAGCCAGTGCCCCAGGCTCCCCGGCTGCTAATGCCTTCCTCTCCCATATTGCCTTCCGTCTATGCCTCGGATGTGCTGAGTGATTTATATATTGCAAAGATTATTTTGTCTTTGCCTCACTAGCACTTAGCCTAGCTCATAGTAAGTGCTTAATAAATGCTTGCTGACTGACCAGTAAATGAATACTTGTTGAATTGAACAAATAAATATCCTGAAGATTAAGCACCCTTCCCCTTCCTATTTATCACTGGAAGAGAATCTGCTCCCCTTCTTCTCCTTTCCTCACCCCCAAAATACAGCTATTAATAGTATCATAGATTGAGAGCTGGAGAGGTCTTCAGGGATTATTTGGTCCAACAACGTGGTGTAAACTCGAAAAGATGTAATGGAAAACCCACCAGCTTGGACATCTGTATTTGATTCCTGGATTTGTCATTTGCTATCTTTGTGACCTAATTTTATAATTGAATAAAAGTTTCCCATAGGAGAATCTGCTTGATTTTTCTGGGATCCATCCCCTCTCCTTTGCTTCTGTCTCCACCTTAGTGCAGAACCCCATTGCCAATTTCTTGCATTATTTCCATAACCTCCCAACTGGTGTTTCTACCTCTCATCTCTTCCCATTCAATCTTTTCTTCGAATCGTTTCCGCCATCTTCCTGAAGGATTTTCAGCTGCAAACTATTTCCCCACCCCCTGAGTAAAATTCATATTCTTTAGGCTAGCATTTAAGGGCTTTCATGATCTGGTCCCATCTCACATCTCCAATATCATCTTCCTCAGACACTCACACTGTGGGAGACAAAGGAAAAGGAGAGGACCCACAGGAGTTCACATGGAAAAGGGGACTTGACACAGTGTCTGGAGGGACCTAAACTGCCAGGAGCAAAGAGCCAAATTGGAATGGGAACAGGAATTGATTTCTGGACAAGTTTCTGACTTAGGAGACATAAGACAAGTGAGCTGCCAAGATGGCACCAGTCTTTTATTGGTGTCTTCTGCCACTGGAGAAATGAGGAGCTTAAAGGACGTAACTCTGTTTTCTACAATTTGTAGGTTGAGGGTGAGAACCTGGATGACAGAGATCTTTCTCTTGGAATCGTCCTGGGAAAGACTTCCATTTAAGGGGATGGTTACTGAGAATATGTCAGATGTTTTGTTTTTTCAATGTACTTTTCTGTTCTCATTAAATGTGTTTGCTAGTTCTATATCATTATATGCTGAGGTTTCTATAATCCTTGAGTGTCAAGATGCGAGTTGATTTAAGAGGTGCCAAGTCCATGCTGAGGCAAGGGCTCAAGTCACATCAGAGTTCACTTACTAGAAATCTTGTCCCGCTAATACTCACCCAAATCCATGAAGGGCTAATCTCACCGGCCCATAGGGGATAATTAGGATCATAACCAGAATGAACCTCAGAGACTAGCAAGTCCAACACCCTCATTTTCTATGTGAGGAAACTGAGTGTCAGAAAGGCCAAGTGACACAGGTCACAAAGGTAGTAAGAAGTGGCAGCACCAGGATCAAAACCTAGGCCCTCTGATTTAAACACGTCACTCCTTCCACCATGCCACCAGAAAGGGGCAATTCTCTCTCTAGTCTAAAGTGTCTTAAATTGTGGGTGACAACCCCATATGGGATCATATAATTAAATGTGGGGAGGTCACAAAAAATTTGGCAACAGTAAAAGGTCATGTATACCTGTTTTATATACTTATATACTTGGGTTCCCATAAAAATGTCTCAGGCAAGGGGGCAGTTAGGTGGCACAGTGGATAAAGCACTGGCCCTGGATTCAGGAGGACCTGGGTTCAAATCTGGCCTCAGACACTTGACACTAGCTGTGTGACCTTGGACAAGTCACTTAACCCTCATTGCTCCACAAAAATTTTTTTTTTATTTTTTTAAATGTCTCAGGCAAAAAGGGGTCATGAATGGAAAAAAAAGTTTAAGAAGCCCTGGGCTACTCTAAGCCCTAGTACTGGAAATGCTTTCTACCCATAGACTGGTAAAGAGCAGAGAACAGGCTGATCAGGAGATTTTAATTCTCAGGCCAATCAAGAACTAGTTGCTGGGAAGTCCAAAAGTCAATGGCAAGGCCCTGACCTTCCCATAAACCATCAAAGGCACCACCTTTTTGGATTCAGAGGAATAAATGAGGAGAAATGAATAGGCCTTGTTCATTCCTGGTGTGTCCCCCCGGGGCCATGTCCGATAAGGGACAGGACTACTTTCTGAGAGTAATAAGCCCGCATCAAAGGCATTCTCTCATCTTCTCCATCATGTCCCAGTCACAATACCATAAACATGGAGAAATAAGTATGGATGGCTCAACTCTCCTCTCTCCTTCCTTGCAAGATAAGAAACCTTGGGGCTCTGGAGCAAGGGAATGAAGAAATGATAGCAAAGGGGCAGCTAGGTGGTACAGTGGATAAAGCACCAGCCCTGGAGTCAGGAGTACCTGAGTTCAAATGCGGCCTCAGACACTTAACACTTACTAGCTGTGTGACCCTGGGCAAGTCACTTAACCCCAATTGCCTCACTAAAAAAAAAAAAGAAATGATAGGGAAGCCAGTGATGAGATGAAGAAAGGCCTCGAGATCGTGCAATATGAGAATGAATAGAAGGAGCTGGGTATGTTCGGCCTAGAGAAGACTTACTTTGGAAAAAGATATATATTTTCAAGTATATGAAGGATTCTCTCTATATAAAGGTATTGTATTGGCTCTGCTTAGCCCCAGGGAACAGAACTAGGATCAAGGGAGCTAAGTTGCACAGAGGCAGATTTTGGATAAGTGTAAAGAAAAATATGTTTTACATGATTGCATATGTATGGGGGAAGCTAAGTGGCACAGTGGATAAAGCACCAGCCCTGGAATCAGGAGGACCTGAGTTCAAATCCAGCCTTAGACACTTGAAACTTATAGCTGTGTGACCCTGGGCAAGTCACTTAACCCTTATTGCCCTGTCCCTCCCCAAAAACAAATTATGCCCTCTCACATAAAATCCAATTAGAATGATTGCATATGTATAACTATTTGATTGCTTACTGTCTCAGGGAAGAGAGAGGGAAGAAATTGGTACTCAAAACTTTTTTTTCAAAAAATTGTTTTAACATGTAATTGGGGAAAAATAAAATATATTAAATTTTTAAAATAAAAAAGTGAATATACATATATTGAAAAAAATAAGCATGAAGAAAAAAAAACTTTCTATTATTTATAGCTGTCCAAAAGTGGAATAGGTGGCCTAAGGGAGCAGTAGATTCCCCCTCCCTAGAAGGCTTTGAACAAAGGGTGAATGACCTTATTCCAGGTATGTGGGTTCAGAGGATTCTTATTCTTGTATCAAGGGGCTACATGGTCTCGGTGGGCCCTTTGACTCTGAGATTCTGTGACTCTTCTTGTCTCCAGAGTTAACATCTCCATTTTCTTTAACCAGTCCTTATGTAGCATGTCCTCCATTCAGTTCAATTTAATTCAAGAAACATTTATTAAGTATTTCTTCTGTGCTGGCATTGGGCTAAGCACTGAGGACACAAACACAAAAACGAAATTCCCTGCCTAGAAAATTATATTCTACTGAGGGGAGAAGTATAACATCTACACCAACTAAAAAAAAGTAATTCAAACAAGAAAAGTTTTTGCAACTGAGGAGACAAGAGAAGGCTTCCTGAAGAAAATGGCACCTGAACAGTCCTTGAAAGAAAACAAAAGTATTCTGAGAGGTGGAAGAAGGGCATTCCATGTAGGGGTTGGAACTTATGAGAGTACATGGAGGTAGGAAAGGGAAAGCTGGATTCAAGAGGCCCTTTGGGCTGGAACAAGGAGAAGAATAGAAAATCAAGATTGTAAAGGTAAATAGACTGAGATGCCAAGGTGAAAACTATGTACTTTTTTTCTAAAATACCTGGTAGTGACCCATTAAGGTTCTCTCAAGGGAAAAACATGATCAAACCATTGATTTAGAAAGATTATTTTGGCATCTATGTGGAGGATGGAGGAGAGAGAAGGAGAGACTGGTAGTAGGGAGATCAGTTGGGGGGTTCTTACAATAGTCCATGGAAGGTGATAAATCCATGTGAGTATAGGGAAGGGGATGGTTGTGGACCTTCATAATTCTGGTTGCTCTCCTCGGAAGAGTGAACTCTGGAATGTCCTCTGGACACTCTCCAGCTTATCATTGAAATGCGGCACCCACTACTGGACACATCATTCCGGATATGGGCTAATCAGGGATGAGTACAGAGGAAACATCATTTTCATTGTTCTGGATGCTGTTCTTTTCTTAAGAGACAACGGTGTGTAGTGAAGAGAGCGAGAGTTGTGTAACAAGTCTCCTTGGGTGATAGCCTGGAAGATACCCCTGAGCTGTGTGCTGTGTAGTAAATAAAAACGTAACTCCCGATTGGCTGAGAGAATGTTGGACGTGATTCTTGGTACCTATGTAAGGGACTTACTTCAGTTGGTTGTAGAGACGCTTTGAGAGAGGATCGTGGGGGAGGAGATTGAGAGAGGAAGAGATGAAGTATAAATTTTTGAATGGTGACCTGGGGCCCTTGGAGCAGTGGACATGGTTGGGAAGCCATGTCCCTTGACCTCAGAGACTTACAATTCTAAAGATGGCTGAATGGACTTCCATAGGTGGAATTACTGGCTCTTGCATTGTCTGATCTGAGATTTTATCTCACCCCCAGGTGAAGAACTCATTTTCTCTAGTATTGTAGCAAGCACATTCTAATTAACAGAACTTCTCGTGTTTCTGTTTACTGTTTTGCCTGGAAAAATTAATTTACTCGCTTTTTTATATTTGTAATGGATTTTGTAATGTTTTGTAACAAGCACTTGGTGGGAAGGGACCAAGCTGATAAGTATAAACTAAGGTCCATCCTCCTCTTTATAAGTGATTAAGGCAGTGGATTGTGAATTGATATGAAACTATTAAATTCGTTTCCAAATGAGGAAACTGAGGTCCAGTCAATAAGCATTTATTAAGCACCTATTGTGTGCCAGGCAGTACACCAAGAAAGGCAAAGAAACAGTCTTTGCCCCGAAGGAAAGTACATTCTAATGGGAAATACAACATGGAAGCAACTAGGTAGATATGAGATATATATAGTTTAAATGAAAGATAATCTCAAAGGAAAGAGAATGGGGCAGTGGGGGTGACATAGGGACTGGAAAAGACAATGAAGCTGTTCAAGGCAATGACTCTAGTTTTGCTGCCGAGTTCTGCCAGATTGATATCTTTTGGCATCCTGACACTATGGTTCAAAGAATTAACTATTTCTCATAGTTCTGGATCATCTGCCAATTTCCCCAGTGTGCCAGCTATGTCTTTATCCAAGTCATTGATGATGATGAAGAAGAAATAAATAGCACAGGACTAGCACTAACTCCTAGTCTTCCTTGCTAGTAGACATCAAGGCACCAAATGACTATGGGTCTGAGCATCCAAGCAGTTTTCAGTGTATATCTCTGTAATACTGTACAATCTATGCATAATTTTTAAGAGTGACAGAATTCTAGAGCTAGCAGAGACTTCTGCAGCTATCTTGTCTGTGTAATTTAAGATTCTAAATGTGGGTTCTAATCGGTTCCCCCAGTTTTGGGGGAAACTGACTAAAATCACTGATAAAACGAGTTTAGGTTTTTAAGGGTTTATTGAAAGATAGAAAGAGAAAGATTGAGAACAGAATTCCAACAGCCTGGCATTCCTATCTTTCTTCAAATTTCCTGTGAAGTCCTCTGCTGCCACCACCACCATCAAGTCAGGAACCCAAAAAGAGACAGAGCTCTCCGCACAGGCCCTCTTTCCTCCTTCCTGTCTCCTCCCAGAAAATAGGAGGCTCCTCAAGTTGATTGGCTGGTAGCCTTGATAGACAGCACCCATGAGTAAACATCATTTCCTGACGCCAAGGAAAAGCCACATGGCCTTGCCCTCTGAGGCATTCTCCTCATGGTGGAGCTTTCCTATAGTAAGTCTCCAGTAGGTGGCATCATTCCAATCATTACATGTCCAAATAATAGGCCAAAATTACATACTGGATAAGTGGGTGTCCCATTTCTCTTAAAGATTTCCAAGAAGAGGAAACCTATAACCTCCCAAAGCAGCTCCCTCCACTTTGAGATGGTTCTTCATCTAATTTTGAAGCTCTTTTAGAAGCACTTTTTGTGGTAGCAAAGAACTAGAATCAAAGGAGATGCCAACTGAATGAGAAAATGGCTAAACAAATTTTGGTACATAAATGTAATGGAATATTACAATATGGGAAGAAATAATGAATACAGAAAATCCTGGGAAGTCATATGAACTGATACAAAGTGAAGTAATAAGAACTAGGAAAACAATATACACAGTTATGCCAACAATATCAATGGAAAGAAAAGGAAACCAAAAAACTCCTCATGTTATATAATTATAATGGACAAGCTTGGCTGTTAGAAGAGTTGAGATCATTCACTTCCATCCCTTCATTGAAGAGGTAGGGTACAAAGGATGTGGAACATTACATGTACTGTCAAATTTGATTGATGTGTTGGTTAATTTTGCTCAGATGCTTTTCTTTTATTCTTTAATACAGGGTTTATTTCTCTAAGTAGGGGTTCAAGGGATATATTTTGAAATGAAGGTGTTGTAAAAACAAAAGATAGGAATAATGTTTTTCATTCCCTGAGAAGACATAATAAAGTAACTGAATTAAGGTTAGAATGTGAGTAAAAGGTAGGGAACAGATATGAGAACTATTAGGGTGATAGAATCAACTAGACTTAGCAACTGATTGAATGTAGATGGTTGGAGCAATGAGGAAAAGAGAAGACTCAAACATTATTCCAAAGTTTAAACCTATATGCTGGGGAGGCTAAGGGCAGCTTGGTGGCATAGTAGATGGAGGGCTAGGCCTGGAGTCAGAAAGACACATCATCATGAGTTCAAATCCGGCCTCAGACACTTATTAGCTGTGTTACCCAAGGAAAGTCATTTAGCCCTGTTTGTCAAATGAGCGGGATAAGGAAATGACAAACCACTCCAGGAAAACCCCAAATGGGGTCACCAAGAGTTGGACACAACTGAACTGACGGAACAATGGGGAGGCTGATGTGTCACAAACAGAGAAGCAAACCAGGAGGAGAGGAAGATTCAGAACAGGCAATAAGTGTAGTTTTGGACATGTTTCATTTAAGGGATGGGCAGGACCCACAAGTGGAACCATCTAAGATGCAGTTGGAAACACAGGATGGGAACTCAGAGTAGATCCTGAGATGTAGTTATAGATCAGGGCATTATCTAACACAGAGCTGTCAAACACACCAGCAACTCTCTTGGGTGCAATGCAAACCAGATTAAAATGTAAGGGGCAGGGCAGTTAGGTGGCGCAGTAGATAGAGCACCAGCCCTGGATTCAGGAGGATGTGAGTTCAAATCCAGCCTCAGACACTTGACACTTACTAGCCGTGTGACCCTGGGTAAGTCACTTAACCCCAATTGCCTCACCAAAAAAAAAAAAGTAAGGGGCAAATATTTAACAAAATAAGTAAAAATAGAATAGAATGTAAATATTGTTAATAAATACAGGGTGGGCAAAAAAAGAAAAAAGAAAAGAAAAGAAATAAATACACAGTGGGTCAAAAGTCACAATGTTTTAATAACTTTTTGAAAATTAATTTTTATTTATTTTTCACCATTTATGAGATTTGGTTTTTCACAGGTAATGTAAATTCATTTTCTATATATACTCTATATGATGCTATTTTAAGTTAAAAACAAAAATAAGGAGTTATAAAATATTGGAACCCCTTCATGACTTTTGGCCCACCCTATAGTTTTCTAAGTTAATATGCAGGGGCAGTGATTCTTATAAACTATTAAGCAGCCCCAGTTTCAATTTAAATTTGACACCCCTGATCTAACATAACCCTAACATTACAAGAAAGTAGCAGCAAGACCAGCCCAGGCACTGAAGAAGGGTACAGAACCTAGTCCTAATATAAAGTTTGAAGTTAGAAGGTAAGCTGGAGGAATGAGCAAACAAAATAAAAATAATTCTGACATAAAAAAACTATTATGAGGGCATCTAGGTGGCCTGAGTTCAAAGCCGGCCTCAGACACTTAACACTTACTAGCTATGTAACCCTGGGCAAGTCACTTAACCCCAACTGCCTCACAAAAAAAAAAAAAAAAAAAAAAAAGCTATTATGGTGGCAGGAGTGCTCAAGACCCAAACCATTATCTTCCAAATAATGACTCCAAACAATCCAAACCACAGAAAAATCCAGCACAGGCACAAATTTCCTAGAATTCCTAGGGGAAATAAAGATTTTTTTAAAAGTTAATGTTTTTATAAATTGGTATGCTAGAAGAAAAAATGGAACAGAAATGGGAGTTTGGAAAGAAATAATTTGAAAGAGAATTAACAGCTTGGCATAAGAAATACAAAACCTAAGCCAAGCAACAAACTCCCTGAAAATAAAATGGATGGAAAATAAGCCAATGATTCTTTGAGGCAACAAGAAATTTTAAAACAAAGTCAAAGGGGTCTGTTTCCCAAGGAGATCGTAGAAAAGGGAAAAGGACCCACATGTACAAAAATATTTATAGCAGCTTTCTTTGTGGTGGCAAAGAATTGGAAATTAAAAGACTGCCCATCAATTGAGGAATGCCTGAACAAGTTGTGGTATATGAATGTAATAGAATACTGTTGTGCTGTAAGAAATGATGAGCAGGCAGATTTCAGAAAAACCTGTAGAGACTTAAGTGGACTGATGCTGAGTGAAGTGAGCACGACCAGGAAAACATTTTACACGGTAACAGCAACATTGTGTGATGATCAACTATGATACACTTGGCTCTTTTCAGCAGTGAAATTATTTAAGACATTCCAAAGAACTCATGATGGAAAATGTTCTCCACATCCAGAAAAAAAGAACTATGGGTTCTGAATACAGATTGAACCGTACTGTTTCTACTTTTTGTTGTTGGTTTTTGTTTCTTTTTTGAGGTTTTCCCCTTATGTTTTGATTCTTCTTTCACAACATAACTAATGCAGAAATATGTTTGTTTAATGTGATTGTACATATACAACCTATATCAGATTGCTTTCTGTCTTGGGGATGGGGGAAGGGAGAAAAATTTGGAACTAAAAATCTTATGAAAACAAATGTTGAAAACTATTGTAACGATTGGAATGACGCCACCTGCTGGATACTTACTGTAGAAGAGTTCTGCCCATGAAGCAAAGGTCTTTGAGGGCAAGACCAGGCTTCAGGAAGTGACGCGGACTAGTGGGAGGAGGAAGGAAGAGACTGGCGCTCGGTCTCACTCTCTTTTCCTCTGGACTCTGGTGGAGAAGGGAGCTAGAAATGTGCTCTCCCTTTAATAGATAGAAATCTAGGCCTTTCTCTCTCTCTTTACCAAATTCTTGTTTTCCTTAATAAATGCTTAAAAGCCTAACTCTTGCTAAAGCTTATAATTTATTGGCGACCACTCATTAGATATTTTAGACAGACTAGCTAGAATTTTAGCCCTTAACAGATGGCTGACCACGAAGAGGAAAGCTAACCCTCAGTCTTCTGATCTTCTGGTTGGGTAAGAAATTTCCCCTCCCTCTCCCTTTAACTGCTAAGTACTGGCGTACTGGCTGTGTTTTACCTTTAAATTTTTTCAAATGGACCTTTTAAACTCCCTAATTATCCTATTTTTGATTTTAGTCTGTTTAACCAGACAAATGGGAGATAAGATCATGTTAATGCTTTGTTTTTGTGGATTTTCTATTTTTCTTTTTATTTTTGTTAAAAGAGCCAGCAACTTACTCACACAAGGAAATATCTCTCCCTCTCCCAACCATGCTTTTTCAGAGAAACCTGAAGACATTCCCGCAGCTTTTCCCAGTTCTAACACTAATTGTTGCTTTAATTTTGCATGCTTGGAGGCAATGACCCACCCTCTAGAAGCTTTTAATCCCCTAGCACCTGGAGGCAAAGTGGGGGAAGAGGAATCCAGGCCTGAGTTCAAAATCAAGTCTGATTCAAATTGTGCTGGTCCCTCCCCTCCTCTACAGACCCCACCCTCTACTCCTCCCATGGCCAAGCCCATTGCTTCCCCTGCCTGGGAAGTCCAGAGATCTGATGCGCATGCTCAACTTTCTCTAACTACATTTGCAGATTCAGGCTCAGCCCTTCCCCAGCCTGGCTGTGCTTCTGAGACAACCTTAGAAAACACTTTAAATTCCAGATATGCTCGTTTTGTTGATAATTTTGCTAACCTGCTTTTGTCTTTCATTAGTAATCTTATAAAGCATTTGTATGGTGAAAAGACTGACAGACAATATAGAGGGGTTAAAGAAGAAAAATTTAAGCTGTATAAGAATGACAATCATCAACATAGTTCAAGACTCTGCTTCTTTTGCCATGGAAGGGTATATATTGTACAGAAATGTAAAAGTAAGGGGCAAGGTATTGATATGAGTGTTGGGGATTTTAGATATCAGAATCAAAAGTGTTCTGAATTCACTCAGAGTAATAGTATCAGTTCAGAGGTTACATAGGATTTCTATGCTATTATATATACATTTTGAAATTAATGGTATGGGTTTATTTTCATAGAGATTTTCATGCTTTTGAGATTGTGACTTATACTTAGTTTCTAAAACAAGGAGAATATTTGTAAAGCTTTTTATAGTCATATGATCAAGTTTATATTTTATAATACTCTTATTAATATTAAGTTCATGCTCATTTAGATTTCCTTAGTTTGAATTTCATTGTCTTTTATTGTTCCATGTGTATTTTTTTCTATTTATTCATCTCTAATTTTGAAACATTGCAAGATGGTTTTGATTTCATAATACAATGTTAATTCTAGGAGTATTGTGCTCCCATATTCTGAGTTGTTTGTTTTTGCTATTTTTTTTTCTCTCAACTGATTATTTGATCAAACTCTTTAAAGCATTTCCCTGGCAAGTGTAAATTGATTCTAGAAGTATTATTTTTGATAAGCATATTCAAAAAAAAAAAGAGGGGAACATTTGTAAAAGTTTTCTTTTTTCAGAAAAAAGTTTTCTTTGATATTCTGTTGTGCTTTAACTTGTATTTAAATATGTTCTGATTTTTCACAAAAGTAATTGTATACTAAGTGCAAAAAAGGGGTATTATTTGAAATTGTTGCATAATTATATATTGTGTTCTGAGTCAAGATGTATTCACATTTTTTGCAATCATTTATTATCCTCAATTTTTAAATCCATATGAGACTTGGATTATAGGAACTTATCATTTAAGACATTAATTGCCTTTATTCTGAGTTATCAGATGCCAGTTGGCCAAGATGCCATCCAATCACAAGAGGAATACATACAAGAGCAGACACTGAACTGTCACATGAGGGGAGACATGCATGAAGTCAAGGTATGGCCGAGAGAACGGCTTTTGACAAATGTTGAGGTTGGATTCTCTTGGTTTAATATTTTATTTTATTTTTCCCCACAATATTGTACAGATGGCTGGAAGTATTGATCCCACCCATCTCACTTCTACACCTGGCTTCTATGCTCCCTCCTATATGCCTGATGCCATGGACCATCTCAATCCCATGCATCTGATTAAGTCTGACTCAGTTTCCTCCAATATGTTCGGTGGCATGGACATATATTCCATCCACCTATTTTAAACCTGGCATACTGCATGGGCAGTATATATTGCTTAAGTGTGGGAATGCTCATATCCCATCATTTCTCTGTTCTTTTATGGTAACCCCCATAATTATCTCAGGTGTCATGATAAATACAGTGTTGAATTTGGCCTTGACACCTTGTTACCAATTATATTAGATTTTCTAATTTCTCATAATGGCATGAGGATAATTAGGCAGATGATGCAAAAAGTGATGAAACAAAGATAAAAATTATTTTTAAAAATTAATATCGCAGCAATTGTCTTCTCAATTACTCTCCATAAAGGGGGACTATAGTAATATTATAATTTTAAAGAATGTTTCAATTTTTGTTTTATTATATGTTTCATGTGTAACAACTAAGATTCTGAATTCCCTTAGACATGTTTTTGAGAACTTTCATTGTTTGATTTGATTATTGACAAAGCTATTTTAAAGTTGTGTTAAGCTCAATTTTGTAGGAAATTTCCTGGCTGATTACCAGCATCCATACCTCAACCCCTGAAAAGACTTCCATTCCACGACTACACCTAGAGGACATCTGAGAAAAGACTTTCAGAGACTTTAAATGAACAGTTTTGATTTGTTTTTGTTGTTTTTTTTTCTCTTTCTGTTATAATATACACCATCTGTAACATGTATTCTCTGCAGAGGCCCTCCCTTTGCAAGACCAATGTCAAAGCGTCGGTTCATGAGGACAAAAAAAAAAAAATCGCCCCTCTGGACAAAACTTTCCTCTCTTCCTTTTCTATATTGTTGTTCACATATTATTAGTTAGCAATAGTTATTATATTGTTTTTACTGTTCCATCAAGGAAACATTTTGTTTCTTGAGGAACAACAGGGGGGACTGTAACGATTGGAATGACGCCACCTGCTGGATACTTACTGTAGAAGAGTTCTGCCCATGAAGCAAAGGTCTTTGAGGGCAAGACCAGGCTTCAGGAAGTGACGCGGACTAGTGGGAGGAGGAAGGAAGAGACTGGCGCTCGGTCTCACTCTCTTTTCCTCTGGACT
Source organism: Dromiciops gliroides (assembly GCF_019393635.1). Taxonomy (NCBI): domain Eukaryota; kingdom Metazoa; phylum Chordata; class Mammalia; order Microbiotheria; family Microbiotheriidae; genus Dromiciops; species Dromiciops gliroides. The sequence goes on from NC_057863.1 coordinate 42,151,673, forward strand.
CTGGTGGAGAAGGGAGCTAGAAATGTGCTCTCCCTTTAATAGATAGAAATCTAGGCCTTTCTCTCTCTCTTTACCAAATTCTTGTTTTCCTTAATAAATGCTTAAAAGCCTAACTCTTGCTAAAGCTTATAATTTATTGGCGACCACTCATTAGATATTTTAGACAGACTAGCTAGAATTTTAGCCCTTAACACTATCTTTATATGTAACTGGAAAATAAAATACTTTTATGATAAAAAAGCACAAAGGACTGAAAATAAAAGAAAATATAAGGAATCTCATAGCAAAGGTAACGCATCTGGAAAAAGATGGAGAAGATAAAATCTAGGAATCATTGGGCTACCTGAAAGTCATGACCAAAAAAAATAGTCTAGATATTACATTTCAAGTATCATAGTTCAAGAAACCATAAAAGAAAATGACCTGGAGTTCTTACCATGAGAAAGTAAAATACAGATAGAAAGAACCCACCAACCACCTCCTGAGCAACTTCTGAAACCCCAAAACGAAAACTCCCAGGAGCATCATCCCCCAATCTAGAATTTCCAGATCAAATTAAAAATGGTAGCAAGCAGTCAGAAAGAATTCAAGTACTGAGGAACAGTCAGAATCACACATATTTTAGCAGCCACCACAATAAAGGAACAGAGAGCTCTGAATGTGATATTCCAAAAGGCAAAGGATATAGACTTGCAAACAAGAATAATTTACCCAACAAAACCGAGTATTATCCTATGGGATAAAAAAATAGACCTTTAATAAAAGTGAAGACTTTGGAATGTTCCTGATAAAAAAAAAAAACACCAGAGCTGCATAGAAACATTAAGGGAATAAATTATGACAAACTGCTTGCATTCTAACATGGGTAACTAACTGATACCTATATCCCCCTCTGAATCCTATCATCATCAGGGACCATAAAAACAATCTAATCAGACAGAAGACCTACAAGTGGTTCTGTTATGTCTTGATGGTCTTAAAAGAAGAATGAGAAGGGAAAGGAAAGAAATATAGTAAAAGAGGAAAGAGAGCAAGTATAGAGAAAATTAAGTCATAAACAGGGTGCACAAGTAGGAGTCTATATAAACAAAGAGCAAAGGGTGGAGGAAGCAGCTGATACTTGGACCTCACTCTCATCTATCCAAAGAAACACACACGAGTTTGGTACAGAAATACATTTTACGCAACAGGGAAACAAGAAGGAAATGGGAAGAAGTGGGGGAATGAGGGAAAGTAGATTAAAGAAGAGATTATTCCTAAGCAAAAGAAACTCTGAAGATGTTTAAAAAAAATTATAGCAGCTTCTTTTTGTGGTGTCTGAGAACTGGAAATTAAGAAGATGCTAACAACTGTGGAAGTGGCTGATCAAGTTATGGTATATAAAAGTGACGAAATATTATTCTTCTCTAGGAAATGATAGAAGGGATGGTTTCAGAGAAACCTAGAAAGGCTTGCACCAATTGATTCAAAATGAAGTAAGCAGAACCAGGAGAATAATTGTTATCATAACATTGTAAACTTTGAAAGATCGAGAAATTATGATCAGAATTCTAGAGGACGAAGGATGAAAAAAGATGCTACCCACTTCCTGATAGAGAGGTAGTGTGCAGAATGAGACTCAGGTTTTGTTGGATATAACCAATGTGGAAATTTGTTTTGTTTGACTATAAATGTTTATAACAGGGGTTTTGTTTTTCTTTCTTTCAATTGGGGGCAAAAAGAAGAAGAGAAGGCAGATTTTTGCTGATGGAAAAAAATAAAATTTAATTTTAAAAAATATATCGATATTGTTCAAAAAGAAAAAACACTGGGTTAAGAATAAGGAGGTCTGGACTCTACATATCTGATTTTCAACTTCCTCACTGTTACAAAGAATACTGGATATGGAACCAAAGGATCTGGATTTGAATCCTCACTCTATCTCGTGCCATCTCTGTGACCTCAGTCAAGTCATTTAATCTCTCTGAGGCTTTGTTCCCTTTTCTAGAAATGAAGGGGTTGAACTCAATGACCTCTGAGGTCCCAATCTGCTCTACATCTATGATGTATAACCTACAAAATTCAGGAGTTGTACTCAAAGCTCTTAAAGTCCCTTCTCGTTCTAATGTTCTCTGATTCAGTGATACTAATGCCCACTTGCTTGATGGAGTACTTGGCAGAAGAGCCATTTTAGAGAGGGCTATTAGTTGAACTCTAATGTAAAATTTAGGATTCATGAATAAGTGATTGTCATTCACACGGGAGGGATTTTCTTACAATTATTTCACACAACCTTCTTCTTTCACACTACCCTCCACATCTCTAGGTGACCATTTAGATGCCTTCAAGCTATCTGATCCGAAAATTAAAAAAAACAAACACATGAATCTGATCCTCAGGACAAAGGTCCCCAGAAATGCCTACCATCATGATTGCTTTTTCTCCTGAAAAGGAACTAAAATAAAACTAATGGGTCCCCATGTATAAAAATTCCATAAAATTAGGACCTCTGAAGTTAAACTGAAAAAGGGGGAGAGGGGAACCTCACATCTGCAAATGCTGCAAACACATCTGCTTGATTTTAACTCAGGAAAACTCACATGAATTGGGTTAAAAAACAATATTGCAGACATGCAAAGATCATTCTATGTGCTAGGATTCCGCCCCCCCCCCGAATTTCTGGGTTTTGTTCCATTTCTGGTAAAAGCCTATTTCTCTGTACTAAAATGCTCCTGCTGATCAAGAGGGGAGTATTTGACAATGAACTAAAATCCATTATCAAACAAATACAGCAGCAGGCTCTTCAGAGTCATCATAGGGGATGCTCCCTTTTTCTCCCGCATGAAACTGCAAGTGATTTACACTCATGCAAATAGGGCAAAGTGGTGGCAGGGGGGGTTTTGGTGGCTGTTGTTTTTTTTTTTTACTGTGTTCTGGCCATATGAGTTTGATTTGTAAATTTTCCATTTATACTCTCCTTTGGATCCTATTGCAATCATCTTTAGCCTTCCCCTGTGATTTGAGAAGTGCTAAACGGTTACCAGAGGAATCAGCTCAGCCAGGGGTAGTCATGATAGACTGCCTTGGGAATTCACGCAAAGTATCCCTAAGCTCCTGAAGCAGGGCCCAAAACAAGTTGGAAAAACTTCAGCTCCTGAGTCAGCCCCAAGTCAGTGTATATTCAGCCAACTCAAAGAGCCAAGGGGAAAAGCAAAATGGACAAGGGCCAGCCTGAAACTGACAAAGCTTGGCCTGAAACTGCCAATTTCAGGGTGGCCATGCTAACTCTGCTGTGGGGGAAAGCAACATCTGTTTCTGGGCTTTGGACCAGAAACATCTGTTTCTGTATTCAAGTCCCCATAGCTGGAACATTTCAACTCCTCCTGAAATAACTACAGTCTTCCCACAGAACCGGGAAAAGTCAGAAATGGGGGTATCATTGATAAGGGCTGCAGTCATTCACAGCCTTAATCGTGCTCACCCTTCCTTGTGGGGGAACAATACCCCCATCCTTTTGGGCTCCCCTTGGCCTCCTGCTTGTACTTTAGTTTGCTTTTTCTTCTGCTGAGACTTGACTTCAAATTTGTGACACAACCAGGCAGAAGGAACAAGAACTTGATCCTTCTTGCCTCAGAGCTCAGAAGAAGTAGAGCAGAAGGAGCTTAGGCGCTGGTATCAGCATGAAAACACACTTTTGTTTTGCTGGAATTTCAAGTCTCATTTGATAGCATTTCTAACAGCGTTATCAAAGGCTCCTTTCCTTTCTGATTTGCAACCTTTTTAAAGCTCTAAGTAAGATTTTCTTCATTGGGGAATTTGAAGAATATTTCTTTGAAAGAATTCTCTCTTCCTTTCTCTCTCTGTCTCTGTCTCTGTATATCTGTCCTTTTCTTCTTTTCTCCCTTTTCTGCATTCTCCCTCTTCTCCCTTCTCTCTCTCCTCTCTCATTCCTTCTCTAGTCGTCTCTCCTCTGACTTGTTCCTTTCTTCTTTCTCTGTTTTTCTCCCTCTGTATCTCTTCTTTCTGTATCTTTCTTTGCCTCTGTCTCTCTTTCCATCTCCCTCCACTCCTCTTGTCTTTTTTCTCCTTTTTCCTTCTCTTCTTTGTTCTGTCTTTCTTTCATTCTTTCTGCATTTCTTCTTCCTGTTTCTGTCCCTCTTGTCTCAGTGTTTCTGTCTCTCTCCTCTCTTCTCTCTCTTCTTTTTCTCTGCCTTCTCTTATCTTTCCCTCTCTCCTCTATGTATCTTTCCTTCCCTCTTTCTCTTTATCTCTTTATCTCTCTCCTCTCATTTCTCTATTTTTTCTGTTTTATCTCCTCTCCTTTCTGTCTTTCTCCGTTTCTCTCTTTAATCTGTCTCTGTTTCTGTCTCTGTCTCTGCCTATCTCTGTCTCTCTGTCTGTCTCTCTCTGTTGGTTTTATGTATTGTGTTTCTCAGACCTCTGCCAAGGAAGCTAGTTAGTTTTATGTGTCTGGGGGTGGGGTGGGGGAGGTACTTTTATAGCACCTGTTTCTAATTCTTATTCATTCTAATGTTTGAAGTGTACCATCTATCCTTCACAGTAATGAGAGGTTGAAATAAGATGGTTTATACCCTAGACCTTTGAGTTGTTGGGAATAAAGGCATGATAGACATTGCCTGTATTAATATCATTATTAGTCCTTGCACATTATCATTCAGAAAAACAATTGCAATGGATGGGAAATGCCAGGCACTTGTTTCTAGGGTTCCTCAGAAACACTAGAAAATGAATATTCTGTCAAGGCTACCTCTTTAGCATATGTGCTACCTGAAAGAAAGCACTTGAAAATCCAAGTAGTTGTTTGAATAGTTTTAAAGTTCAGCTACTTTGAAGTATTTTCAACATTTTCTCTCAGAGGCAAAGGTTGAAGCCAACTAAAATTTGGTCTGACTTGTACTTCATGATTTAGAAGCAAACATCAGTAAAATCTGCCTAGTGCCTTCATGTCTCATTCAAGTCGCCATTTACCATTTTTATACTTGATTTGATATCTGCTGAAAAACAGCAAATAAAAATAAGTCTCACCTAAAAGCAGATCATTTATATTAAATTAACAGAATGGACCTAAACATCTCCCTCAAATCTGTTACAAAAGTATCAACATCACGTTTTGTTTTTGCCCTGATCTCAAAGGAAAAAACATTTCTCCAAATATATTTTTAAATCATTTTAAACATGCAATGAATGTACTGCCATAAACCATTAATACTCAGCCGGTGAGGAGAATGACTCTTTCTGCTCACATTAATTTTCACTATTCTTAATTAGACCCTGAAAAGTCAAGGATTTAATGCAAATCCTGGTTGACTTTTAATTAAAGCAATCCGCCACTTAATATTACAAGATGTCCTTTACTAAGTTCATAGGATGTATACAAGAGCCAGCAGAAATATGCTTTGGGGATGGAAACAGAGTGGTTAGTATAATGTGGCATACAGAAAGGGAAAGTTGGAGAGCAAATAGATTGCCAGTCTCAGTCACTGTGAAAAGGTGTGTAACCTTCATCTAGTCTCTTAATTCAGTCCCACAAGCCACTAATTCTAAAACTTCTGGTTGTAATACAATTGCTGATCTGCATTGATCAAGTGGATTTCTCTACTGGGAGCTCCCCACATGAATGAAATCACAGTTCTAGAACAAAACACAAACCCTATGTTATATTTATGGGAGAGGCAACCTGGGGTGGGAAAGTGGTGTCTAACTCAAATAGAAATGGGGGCCACTAAAATACATAAGAATCCTTGCAGGCCATCTATTAATCTTGTCTACATTCTATTGTATTTGTATTTATTTTTAAAATATTTCCCAATTATATTTTAATCTGGTTTTAGCATACAGGGAGTGTCACAGCTGGGCTGCATGTTTGACACCTCTAGTACAGGGGATGGAGTGCTCACCCCAAAACCCAATATACTACACATAAACCTAACTGAAATAGAAAATGTACCTATTATTATCTGTAGTCTAGGCAAGGGACATCAAAGCAGGATTCGTGAACTCATTTCAACGAAGGTAGGAACCAACCTTGATAAGAAGGAGACTAAGCATAAATGAAGACAGATGAAAGTTTACTAGCTTCTTTTCAGTCTTCCAGACACAAACTATTACTTCTGAGATCCCTCCAAACCTGAGCCCTGCCTGAGCTGATGAACTGGAAAGAATCTTTGAAAAGAAATAATCAATAAGGAGGCAGATAGATAGCATAGTGGATAAAGCACTGACCCTGGATTCAGGAGGACCTGAGTTCAAATCTGGCACCAGACACTTGAGACTTATTAGCTGTGTGACCCTAGGCAAGTCACTTAACCCTTAATGCCCTACAAAAAAAACAAATGAAAAGAACAACAACAAAAAAAGAAATAATCAATAAATATTTATTAAATGCCCATTCCAGTGAGATCACAGAACACCCTGATTATAATTTTTAAATTATATTAATTAATTAAATTAAATTTTTAAAATATTTTTCCAATTATATGTAAAATTTTAGCATTTGTTTTTTAAAAGTTTTGAGTTCCAAATTTTCTCCCTCCCTACTCTTTGAGAAGGCAAGCAATTTGATAGTGATTATACAATGTACAGTCATGCAAAACATTTCCATATTAACCATAGTGCTAAAGAAAACACAAACCAAAACCCAACAACTTTCTAGAGGTGGGTGACTATGGCTATGGAACACTGCATATACTGATAGGCTTGGGGGGTGTTGGTTGACTTTACTGAAACACATGTTTTCTTTATTTTTTATTCTTTGTTACAAGGCATGGCTCTCCAGTCAGGAAGAGGGAAGGAGGGAGGGAGGAAGAAAGAGAGGAGAGAGAGATTTGGAAGTAAATATGATCCCTTTGATCCAGGGATACCATAATATCACCCCAGAGAGATCAAAGAAAGAAGGGAAGGATGCATATATACAAAAATATTTACAGTAGCACCTTTTTGTAGTAATAAGAACAAAACAAAATGGGTCCCAATTTGAGAATAACTGAACAAACTATGACTTGTGAATTTAATAGAGTGTTATCTGGCTATAAGAGATTAGAAAAGGGATAAATTCAGAAAAAAAAAAACCTTGGCAGGACTTATGAACTGATGCATGGTGAAATGAATAGAACCAGAAGAAAAAAATTATTATTTCTTTATTTTTAACATTCATTTTTTAAATTTTGAGTTCCAAATTCTTTCTCCTTAGTCCCTCCCCCAACCCACTGAGAAGGCATACTAAAAATAAGGGCTGTCTAAAAGGGAAACAACTTGCCTCCAGGCAAAATTATGTCAATTATACGTGTGAAATTGTGCAAAACATCAGAAAAACAATTTATACTACAGCATCCTCTCTAGGTCACTTCCCCAATTGGCGCTTGAACTTGTAGTTTGGGTTTCCCAGAAGGTACAACTGGCTAGGACACTCCTCAGGTTCCTAGGGAGTAACCCTGAACAGATAGGGTTTTCCAGTACTGTCACTAATGAGCCTCCATCAGTGTAATTCCTACAAACAAAAAGCCAGTTGCCTTAATTAGCTTTTAGAAAAAGGATTTATTGAGAAGTTGTATCAAGAACAGTTGGAACAAAATACCTTTCTCCGCCTCTAACTCAATGTACCTATACCTATAGGTTCAAACTTAAAATAAAAAGGTAATGAGGCATGTTACATGTGATACAGGGGAATCTCCAAACTCCTAGCACTGGAAGTTATTTTCTCCCTTTGTAGAGACCTCAGGAAGTGCAGCCCCCTGATAGGTAGGGAGCTGGACACTGAGGGTCAGTGCCTATGTTGAGTCCACAACCAGGCCATTTCTATAACATAAGGGGTCTTCTTCCATGAAGCCTTCACTGTCTTCAGATGACTATCTTTCCATATCCATCCATAAGTTCTTCCTCTCTCATTGGCTCCTACAGTTCTGCTAGTTACTGAACAAATCATTTGATTTCTTTGGGTTTTAGCCTCCACATATGTAAAATGGGGAGATTGCATTCTCATCTGTATACATATTATGTCCCCCCAGTAGAAGAAGGGCAAAGATTGTTCCATTTTTTTCTTTGTATCCTCAGCACCTAACAGTGCTTAACACATAGTAGGTACTTAATAAATGCTTGGTGAATTGGAGTACATTGAAATGTACAAGATGATCTATAAGGGGCGTGTGTTTATGTATGTGTGTGTGTGTGATTTGAGACAGGGTTAAGTGACTTGCTAGTGTCTGAGGCTAGATTTGAACTCGGGTCCTCCTGACTCAGTCTGGTGCTCCATCCACTGTGCTACACAGCTGCCTAGTACATTCTTTTAAGTACCAAAACTTTTTTTTTAAATGTAACCAATTTGGACAGAAATCTTCTTAAAATGTATTATATACTTCCTTGCCTTCTTCACTTCAATGTGTTGCAAGCTCAATACGAGTCAACAGGATGAAAAACATACTAAAAGTAAGAGCTGTTCAAAAGGGAAACAACTTGCCTCCAGAGGAGATAGGTGGGGACTTACTTGGGGCCTTTAAGCAAAAATTGGATAACCAATTGTCAGAAATGTTGGGTATCTTTACTATCCAGCCCCCATAGGATTGCTGGAAGGGAAGAATCACTGGGTATCTTTCTCCTTTGACTTCCCTTTGTGGCTTCTCAGACCCTATGAGATGGTTGTGTAAGAAGATGACAATAGTTGTTCATATCACTTGAGTGGAGTACCACCAGCCTTTACCATCTCCCCTGCCTGTATGACCTTCAGATCCCTGGGTGCCACATCTGATGCACTGGTGTACTCTAAGGAGCCCTGAGCCTTGCCATCTGCCCTGCAACTGATATCTCATATGTGCTGCTATTTCCCTAATAGAATGTGAGCCCCCTTAGAGCAGGGACTGTCTTATCTATTTATATTCCCAGCATTTAGTGCAATGTTTGGCACATAGTAAGTGCTTAACAAATGATTAATCATTCATTCATAAAGGGGATATTCTTATTCAGATATAGATTGGAAGCAGATGTCCTCTAAGGTCCATTTCCACTCAGAAATTCTATGAACCTACATTTCAATATAAGATTTAGCTTCTCTGCCAGACCTGCAAACCTGCCTGTACGTATGTATGTATGTATGTGTTCAAATTTTGTCATGTCTCCAATAAGTGGGATGGCCTCTATACACTATAACTTCCAATGCAAGAAGACTTGTCTCAAATCACGAAATTGTGTTTTAGCCAATATTCTCTTGTTATAACTATATCTAGAACCTCTTGCAATGATTAATTTCACAAAGATCTCAAGTTTGGATTGAATTTTGGTCAATTGTTTTATCATCCCACCTCCAGCATTGCAACATGCATCATTTCAGCCTGTCAACATAATCCAGAAGTAATTGTAAGACAGCATAAGAGCAAAGGATAACTTATGGATAGTGATAATTTAATTGCTAACAATTATATAGCACTATTTGCAAGGTGCCTTACAGATATCATATTATTTGCTTTTATAGACTGCCTACATGCCCCATTAATAATCCTCATAATATCATGAGAATAAGAGAGATTCTGAATACATTAAGTTGGGGTGGGGTGGAGTTATAGTTTAGGTTGGATTTTCAACAAGATATGGCCAAGAGTAGCATAGGATGGGCATATATGGATGAGCTGTGAACTGCCTCATTTAGAAGAAATGCCCATCAATGGATCGCAAATTCACTGAAGTGCTCTCAGCTCTTCCCCTAAGGCTGGTGTCAATGTCTGCTACTAGTATCAGTGGCCAGTATCAACCACATCCCCGCCTGAAATAAGAGGGCAAAAGTTGCATGGAGTGAATGGATTTGGCCATACTGAGTGCTGGGTGAATGGGGTTGTATTCACTTCAGGCAGAGTGGACACTGTGTCATCAGTGACCCCTCTATTGACCCCAACCATCAGTTAATAACTATTAAGTGCCTACTATGTTCCAGGTAGTATACTAAGAACTGAGGATACAAAGAAAGGCAAAAGACAATCCCTGCCCTCAAGGAGCTCATGATCTAATGGAGGAGTCAAGCAAACAACCAGATAAAATAAAGCCATATACAATATGAATAGGAAATAATTAAAAGACGGAAGGTACTAGAATTAAGAGGGATTTGGAAAGGCTTCATGTAGAAGGTAGAATTTAAAGGAAGTGAGGGGGCAGAGATGAGAAGGAAGAACATTCCATACATGGAATATAGCCAAAGAAAATGCCCCAAACCAAGATTTGGAGTTTACATGTTCCAATATGATTCCTCCGCCACCCCCTACAGCAAGTTAAATGGCATTGCCAAACCTGAGAATGGAAAGCCAGCAATCAATGGGAAAGCCATAAATATCTTCTGGGATATGATCTCATCACTGTTAAATGGGAAGATGAGCATGGAGTAGAGACCACTGGTGTCTTTACCACCCTGGAAAAAGCTGAAGGGTAGAGCTAACTGTGTCATCTCTGCTCCATGAAAAATATGGTGGTTTTCTTAGGATTGTTGGTAATGCTTCTACCAGCTCATGTCTTCCTTCTTCCCTCACCCAGGACCCATGTGAATTATGGACATAGTCTCTACTTTCTACTAGAATATAAGCTTCTTATGAACAAGGGATGCATCACTTTCATATTTGTATCTCCAGTGCCTGCCACATGATAGACAATAAATGCTTGTTGACTTATTGATTGATTAAAATGTAAGTTATTATATCACTACCACCACCACCACCACCACCATCATCAACATTTATTACTGGACCTGTGATTTTATGGTCACAGGGAACTCTAGAGGGGAAATTCTCTCTACTAATGCAGATTGGCTGCTGTTTTGTGACTTTTGGTCTTCCAGAGTTGCCCGTGTTCCTCAGAAGTTAAGTGATGTCTGGAGTAAAGGACAGAAGGTCATGCCAGTGAGTTTCTTATTTAGCTCTGGGGAGACCTTGACCATAGCTTCAGGAACCTCAGTAACATCAGGGATGATGTTTTGGGCAGTTTTGAAGGATCATCTATCTTCTGGGTAATAGCAATGGTGTGGACTGTGGTCAAGTCCTTATACAATGTCAGAGTTGTGATGTATGATCTTTGCTGGGGTGAGAGAGTAAAGATATTGAAGAAGTAAGATCAACAAGAAATACTAATGCTTCTCATTGGCTATGAGAAGCGAGAAAGAGAAGAGCCAAAGATAAAACCAAAATTTCAGACATTTGTCATTGGGTGAAGATGGTTCCACTGACAGAAGAGGAGGTCAAACACATATGAATCACCTTAGATCATCAAAGAACTTTCTACCCACAATTTCATATTATTCTTAGAGCATATCTGTCATTCTCTCTTCCTCTCCCCATGAGACATGTTCCCTGCTTACACCTATGGAAGTCTATTGAGCAAGCTTCAGACTTTACTGAACTAAAGTGTGTCTATGTAGCAGGGATTGGGAGTGGAGATGGTGGGGAGGGCGTGGAACTGTTCACTAATCCAAGAACCATAAGATACTTGTTCTAGGAGTTGAAACAATTAAAACTGAATAGCTGAAGGATCTTGAGATAATGTGTTATATCTTGTGCTATAAATATTCAGAGGGTCCTTGAGACAATTTGCTTTTATTCTGTTCTGTAACATTCCTACACTCATGTTTAACTGAAAAACAACCTGGAATAATTTCCTTCTTGTATGTAAGCTATTTGATCTTGTCTGTGTTTCAGTGTTCTTCAGTCTCCCATTCCCTGAGAAACTCCCTGTAGACTCCTTGTAAGTATATACATACATACATACATACATACATACATGTGACATACATAGATCTGATTCCAAACATAATTTGTTTCTTCAATATCTTCCTACTTTTGCTCAGAGAGGGAATTTTGCAGAAAAGTCATAAACTCAAACAAAAGGTATGAGAACCTATTAAGAATAGGAAGGGAGGGGTGTTTACCATGGTGTGTGGAAAAACAGTTGGATTTGGAGTTGAGAGGCTTGGGTTCATATCTCAGTTCTTTCTCTTCTTACCAGTGTGACCTTGGCCAAGTTATTTCACCTCTTGACTTCGATTCCTTCATTTGTGAAATGAAGGGGTTAGAAGAGATGACCCCCAAGGTCCCTCCCAATTCTAAATCTGAAGCATAGAAGCAATACCCATATGTGTCAAAGGCTATATTTCTATAGACCAAGGAAAGGGGGAGGGGCAATTCCCGAAGGAATGTGATTAATTTATAATTAGTAATTAGTGAATTCAGTGCACACCATCAATCCAAATGATTCAAGCCAAAGCAAGTGTCTTTAGTCAATAAGATCTTGATAGAAAGGGGATAAATTTCCTGGATAACTGGTTGAAAAAAAGGGAGGAGAAATGATTGGTTGAGCATTTTATTTCACTTTGGTTGTAGAGACATATACTCAGTTTTTAATTCCCTTCTTGGGTTTAAATCTCAGCTCTGTCACTGCCTATGTGATCTTGAGCAAGTCCCTTAACCTTTCTGAGACTCAATTTCCTTATCTGAAAAATGGACTCCACCAACCTCAAAAAAGACATGTATAGAGTATTGGGCTTAGAGTCAAGAAGACTTGTGTTCAAATCCCACCTTAGACACTGTAGTGGGCTTTATCCAAGCCCTACTGCAACCCCTCCCAACACATGATTGCTATTCATAGACAAAGAAGCAATGTAGAGGAATGGAAAGAGTGATGAATTTGAAGTCAGTTGACTTTGGTTCAAATTGAATATCTACAGGCAGCTAGGTGGTGCAGTGGATAAAGCACCGGCCCTGGACTCAGGAGAATCTGAGTTCAAATCAGACCTCAGACACTTGACACTTACTAACTGTGACCCTGGGCAAGTCACTTAACCCTCATTGCCCCGGAAAAAAAGTTCATTTCTTTCAATAATTGGGGCTGAAACAGAAATTCTCTGGTTTTCATTTCCCAGAAGTCTACACATATGGCTACAATCAATAATTCCTTAAGCATGTACTAATCACAAATTGCATATCTGCTATTTAATACTTGAGTGACTTTAGGGCAAGTCACTTAATCTCTCTGTGACTCAGTTTCCTTGTCTCTAAAATGAGGTCATTGGACTAGATGACATATAAGATCTTTTCCAACTCTATATCTATGATGCTATCATCTTGAACAGTAGTTTTCAAACTTTCTGGCCTCAAGATTCCTTTACACACTTGAAGATTCTTGAGGACCCCAAAGAACATTTGTTTATACTGGCTATATCTACTAATATTTACCATGTTAGAAATTAAAACATCTTAGTTTTGTTATAAATATAGTTTTGACCCAAAGGACCCCCTGAAAGGGATTCAGGAGTCCCTAGACCCCACTTTAAGAATCAATTATCCAGAATAAAGAAGTATTAAAAAATCAGAAGGCATAGTAAAAATTATGAATGAAAGAAAGAAAAGCTGGAGGGTGAGACGTGGGAGTGGGGAATAAAAAAAGAGAGAAAGTCTAAAATAATAAGATCATAAAATAAAGAAGAGAGTCTAGGAACTTGCAGCCCCAAGTCATTTAAATCAGAGGTGTCTGTGCCTCAAAACTGCTGTAAGTAAAACTCCCAAATGCTGGAACTTAATTAAAATGTAATTGGGAAATGGTTTAAAATAAATAAATGGATATACAAAGCAACCTAGATAATGTTAATTTGTGGTTTTCTAAGTCAATATGCATTCCTTTCTATTTGAGTTTAACACCAATGATATAAATCATATTTTTACAGGTGCTGGTGTAATATCCAGCCTTTACAAATAAAAAAGTTACACAGAGAAGTTTTTTTTTTGTTCTTCTGCCATGTTATGACCCTCCCCTCCTTTGAGCTGGTTGGTATTATGAGACCTAGATTCAGCCTCTGGGAGATTCAGAAGAGAGGTATTTGGATATTCTTGGGACTGATTTTTTTATCAGTATCCCTGATTCCTGTATCCTTTGATGATTCTCAGTAAAAGTATAATTAGTACTACTATAGTTTTATAGAGTATTCCTTCTAAGCCAAAACCATAAATCTGAGAACCTTAGGGGCTAATTCAAACACTTTTTATCTGTGTGGCCCTCTCTGAATGGCCCCCATCCCCAACACACAAACACACACACACACACACACACACACACACACACCCTTAGGACTTATCTACCAAGTCAAACCATCTGGTTAAGATGTTTGTTGACACTGGGGATCTCAAAGCCCATACTTATGAACCTCAAAAGGTTCCTGAAAGGAAAGCCTCTTTAAACAATTAAGGACTACAGAAATGTGAGCTGCCATCATAATTACTTCCACACATCCCTCTGGATTGGTGAGAGGCTGTCTTCAGGATGCCAAGCATCCAGATGTTTTGAAAAATCTGGCTGCCTGCCTGCCTTTTTCACTTTGCATCCATCCTGGGACTGACTGGCACACCTGTCGTCTTCAGTGGGACTTTGGGACTCTGATCGGCATTACCAAAGTCTGAATAAGCCAAGGGAGAAGCTTTAGTTTGCCAGTAGTGAGTCTAAGAATCAGCCACATAGCCGGTTGATCTCAAATTTTAAACCCTGCCCAGACAACAAGCATCTTTTCTGAATCTCTCACCTTGCCAATTTCGGGAAAGAATTGGTTTCTCAATACATTTTTTTTGGGGGGGTGATTTTTCAATACCTTTTTTGAGGGGGGAATTGGTTTCTAAAGGCATCTCTATCCTGGTTCTTAGAACTAAATAATGTTATACATAGAAATACTTTCTTTTATCATTTAAATCATTATATTTAAGTCATCACCACCATCATCATTATCACAACAGCCATCACTACCACCACCATCATCTTTAATATTTCTTACTAGAGGGGACAGCTAGGTGGCACAGTGGTTAGAGCACCGGCCCTGGATTCAGGAGGACCTGAGTTCAAATCCTGCCTCAGACACTTGACACTTACTAGCTGTGTGACCCTGGGCAAGTCACTTAACCCCCATTGCCTAAAATATATATATATATATATATATATATATATATATATATATATATATATATATTTCTTACTAGACCTGTGATTTCCTGGGCAGAGAGAACTCTATAGAAGAAGGTCCCTCTATCAATCCTCTCAATGAACAAAGAACATCTCTTTAAATTTCATAAGATGGAGGTGTGGTGACTCTATTTCCATGTTTAGAACTGAACAGATGTTGCAGTAAAGATTCACCACTGCTCTGACCTTGGTATCTCCTAACAGCAAATCCTATATTTGTTTTCTATTCCTGAAGGTTCATTTCCCACTTAATGGCTAATGGTTCTTTGCATAACATTTTTAAAATTTAGTAAAAGTTCTTAGTCATCAGACCAATTCGACTTCCTTTTAGCTGTGTGGCCTCATTGAACAAGTCACTGGACCTCTAAAGGCTTCAGTTTCATCTGTAAAATGGAAATAATAATACTGGTACAACCTATGTCAAAAAGTCAGCACAGATAGTTGCGCCACAATTTTTTTACATTAAGAAGCAATGGGTTGCCATTATTCCTTGTTCAATACTTATTGAATGACTACTATTCTTAAGTTGTGAGGTAGTATACTCCCATGGATAAATGCTGTCTTGGACTCCGAAAGACATGAATTCAAATCTGGCCTCTGACACCATAGCTCACATATTTAATCTTCAGGACTGCAGGCAGTTCTCGAAGGCTATAAGTTGAAAACAAATTGCCTTCATTGGTGAAGGAGATATCCACACTGGCAGTTTCCTGCACTGATGAAATCACATGTCCCTAACCATTACCATTTTTAAAAAATTTACCAAAATCTCCCTGTGGCCTTTGTTTGAACTATGGATATCAAGAAACTCTGGGAGACTTTTCCAGACTAATGCAGAGCAGGATGAAAAGTAAGAGGAAATATACAACAAGCCAATCTTTTTTAAAATTGCATTTTATTGAGGCAGCTAGGTGGCTCAGTGGATAAAGCACCAGCCCTGGATTCAGGAGGACCTGAGTTCAAATTTGGCCTCAGACACTTGACACTTGCTAGCTGTGTGACCTTGGGCAAGTCACTTAATCCTCATTGCCCTGCCCCCCCCAAAAAATAGTAAATTGCATTTTATTGTTTGTTTTAAATTAATATTCCTTTCTCCCCATTAAAAAGAAGAAAATCCTCATAATCAATATGCTTAGTCAGTGGAAAGTGGAGGACTCCAGGTACAGAATGAGGAACACACTTTCTTTTTTTTTTAATTTTTGTGGGGCAATGAGGGTTAAGTGACTTGCCCAGCATCACACAACTAGTAAGTATCAAGTGTCTGAGGCCAAATTTGAACTCAGGTCCTCCTGAATCGAGGGCTGGTGCTTTGTCCACTGTGCCACCTAGCTGCCCCCAAGGTATACACTCTTAAGTGTGTTCAATTTGCCAGGTTTTTTGCTTAACTACTTGGTTACCAGGAAGGGTCTGGAGGATGGTAATTTGGAAATGAGAATGATAACTTTTAAAGCATTAATGAAGATTTTGTTTAATATTTCTCCCAGCAAGAAAGAAAAAGGAATGATTTGAAGATGGGACCTACTGAGTGGGGAGGGTGTATTATTCTTTTCAGACTCTTGTCTTTAAGCTTGTCTCATTCCAGTCATTTAAAACTCTAAATCAAAAGGTAAGTAACAACTGGATTAAGGATAATAATTAATAAAATTTTTCTTTTCTATTTTTTCTGAATTAGGTTAAAGTGTTATATTGAAGATACAAAATCCTGGACACAATAAAATTAAAAGCTTTCCACCCAACATGCCTTACTTTTAACAACTTTTAACATACTATCTTATTTGTGCCTGAAATTTCAACCAAATGCTTTGTGGGAGGAATTGCTCTTTGCCTTATTGCAGGGCTTCCCCGCCCCCCCCCCCGCAATCTAAAAACCATGGTTAAAATTGCTTTTTAAATAATGCATTGTTGGTGTTATTGGTGTTTGCTACGGGAAGGGCATCATAAACACTTATCTCTTCACAGGCAGGCAAAAAATGTCTTACTTGACCTGCCTTGAGAAACCCTCATCCCAAGTGACCAAAGGAAGATAATTAACAGAAATGAATCTTAAGTCTCCATGAACCATGGACTTCACAAACGCACCCCCTTTCATCTGTTATGCAACCAGGAGGTCAAGTATCCATTGACCAATAAAGATCCCCACAAATCGCCAGCAAACACCATTTTAAATCCAATTAACTCTTTCATGAGGACAGCCCCCATTTTCCATTTCATCAGAAAGTTAAATTTGCTAGGCAGGTATCTCAACAAAAGTTAAGTTGTTTGGATCTGATCATTGTAAGATGTACAGTATGTATCTTAATTTGTAAGTTTTTAATGCTCCAACTCCCAGCTGTTCAGATATAACAGAAGGGCTGGAAATGAGGTACAAAATGCTGGAATCCAAATTAACCAATAAATATATTTTAATATATATCAGCAGGACTCTAGAGGATTCCATTAATGTTGAAAAATAGAAAGGATTTAGGTTAATTTGGTGAGAAGGCAGGTCAGAACGTTTACAACAGCGGTATAGAATTGTATAGAGATGCAAAATTTTTCAAGAGAGCAGAAATTTTTCAAAAACGCTGACTCTAGCTGTCACAGCCCTGCCTTGGCTAAATCCAGTGGAGAGATAGGAGGACTTTCTAATTTGCTTTCCCTCTATTTTAATAATAGCTGTGCATAAGTAATTTATGAAAGGCCAACCAGGCAGTGGGCAACAGAAAATTAAACTCATTTTATCTGAAAGCAGGTGGATTTCTATATATCATTAGCATGCATAGAATTCTCACAATGTTATTTCTCATACTGATGGAATGTAACCAAATAATATATGAGTTTTTTGCTTATGCACGAGTGAAATTTTTAGATAAAAGTGCCAGCCCCAACGGCAATTTTCTGCAGAACGAAAACTAATTCTGCGAAGCTTCTTATTACTGGGAAGACTCATTTGGCTTGCATTAGAGACTGACATAAGTGACTTTAGGATTTTACTAACAGATTAGATGAGATGGGCCCCATACGGTAATGTCATTAGAGACCGGAGCAGCTCTGGAAGAGTTGGGACACTTATTACAGCAGGGACCAGCTAGAGCAAATTGTTTTCATTTATGACACGCGCTTTTGAATTTCTCCTCTGATTAGAAGCCTTTCTTCCTCCCTTTCTCTTTTTCCCTTTTTAGGGGGTTTGTTGGTTTTTTTTTTCTGCCATTTAAAAACAAGTTTGATTTTGGACCCCTCCCCCTACAAATTGCACACGAATTATGGTTTGCATTATTTGACTCAGTGTTACTAAACCCATTATCCATGCCTTATTTCACGTATATCACCTAGGCAGAGGGGAGAGAGGCATTAACGAAATAGCTTACACAATGTGAAAATCAGAATTCTTCTACCAGTTGTATTACTGAGCCTCTGCTAGGCTGACTTAGAACTGAGGGGACCCATCTTCAGGGCTCCTCAGTTCCTTTGCTTAACTTTCACTAACTAGGTGTGTATTCACTCTGCTTTCCCAAGTTCTAATAACAACTTATGTGGCTAGCTTTGTCTTTGTCCAGTGCCAAACAATGCCTAACCTCTCCCGCCTACCCTCTTTTCTTCTTTTTTTTTTTTAACACACTTTTAAGTTCAACGGTAGAAATCTCCCAGTGAGGAAATTCCCTCTACCAATGCCAATGGCCACTCTCCTACAACTTATAGTCTAAGAGTTTAGGTAACTTGCTCAGGGTCAGACAACTAGTATGTGTCAGAAGCAGAACATGAAACCCAACTCCTCTAGCTCTGAGCTCAGTGCTCTAACTTCTCCACTCAGGCTGCCATGAATGAATAAAGGAAGGAAGGAAGTCATTTTTCCAGCTATTCCCAATTGTTGAGTAATATTTTGTTTTTAATCGCAAATAATGTTGCAAATGTGTACCTACTATGTGCCAGACACAATGCTAGGCACTATGGCTAAAAGACAAAGGTTAGATGATCCCTGTTCTCAAGGCATTTGTCCCTTCTACTCACTGTTCCTAGTTTAGATCTATAGGGCAAAACAAGAAAATAGCTGGGAAGATGGACACAAGAATCTAGACAGAGAACAGCAGCCTCATGAATTGTATGGGATGGATTATGGTAGTATGACCCCCACTGTCAAGTGTAACTAAATAATAGCATAATTACCTTGATCAAGCAGAAACTTTCAATCCCTCATTGGTTCATATCTATTAAGGCTGAATTCTAGACCCTGTTTAGATTTAGAGAACAGGAAAAAATCATCAAGATACCAATTATTCTAACTCCAAGGTTGGGACATGGCATGGGGACTGAGAGGCAATAGTGTTCTATCAATGGATTCTTCCCTGCCTTGGGCCCCAAAGCCCTTGGGCATATCCTCTATGATACCCTTCCTCATTTGCTCACATCCATTTAATATTGCTTACATGTAGGTCTGGCCTCTCCAACTTAATGGTGGGCGCCTTCATGGAGGTTAACAACCAGGCCTTTATATACATGTGTATCTTACAATTTTACATATGCATGTATATATGCATATTTATATGTATATATATTTGTGTGTATATAGTTTTTTATATAGTGTGTATATATAATATATATATCACAATACATACATGTATGTGTATAATATAATTTTAGGAATAGATTGGGTCCTTAAGAAAGTACCTTCGAGTTTGTTGGATTTTGGCCCTGAATAAAAAATATGAGAAATTACCTCCATCTAGATTCTTCTTGGAGGCAGCTGGTAGTATGGTACATGGAGTGCCAAACTTGGAATCATGAAGATCTGAGTTCAAATCCTCACTCAAACATTTACTTATAATGTGACCCTGAGCAAGTCACGTAACCTCTGCCTGCCTCAGTTTCCTTTGCTTGTAAAATGGGATAACAAAAGCACCTCCCGGGGCAGCTAGATGGTGCAGTAGATAGAGCCCTGGCCCTGGAGTCAGGAGGACCTGAGTTCAAATCCAGCCTCAGACACTTAACACTTACTAGCTGTGTTACCCTGGGAAAGTCACTTAACCCCAATTGCCTCACCAAAAATTTTTTTAAAAAATAAAATAAAAGCACTTCCCTCCTAGGGTTGTTGTGAAGATCAAATGAGATAACGTAAGTAATAAACTTTGCAAACCTTAAGGCACCACATAAATGTTAACTATTATTCTTTGTAGATGATGGGGACCATAAATATGGAACACTACATATAGCATCAGATTTTTGCTATGTATTGATTCATGTTGCTGAACTTTTTTCTTCTTCTTCTTTTTAAAAATTCTTTAAAGTATATCTCTCATTAAGGAGGACTTGAGTTCAAATCCAACCTCAGATACTTGACACTTATTACCTATGTGACCCTGGGAAAGTCACTTAACCCTCACTGCCCTGCCAAAAATAAAAAGTATATCTCTCTCAGAGGAAGAAGGATAAACTGGGAAATTTAGGTGACATTAAACAAGAGATACTAATAAAAATACATTTAAAAAGAAATACTTGTTGGGTGGATGCATGCATGGATTGATTGTTGGCCAAATATATTTATGGGTAGATGCATGAATGGATATATGATGCATGGATAGGGTAGATGGATGGATGGTTGGGTGAGTAGACAGATTAGTGGATGGATGGATGGATGGATGTTAGATCCCAAGTGAATTTCTAGAACCAAAATACAAATAGTAGTAAGTGTTGCCAATCACCTCAGATAAAACCAGATAGCAGCTCTAATATTATGCATTCCTGTGGCCATGCAACAAGAAATCTAGAGACAATGTAGAAAAATCCTGGAATGAAAGTCCGAAGGCCCAGGTTTGAGTTCAGGCTCTGAAATTTACATCTACTTGAACCCCAGCAAATCAATTCCTACCCCCAACACTCATTTTCCTCATCTATAAAATGGAGATATTTGTGGTATCTATGTCATAAACTTAATGTAAGGAAAGTATTCTCTACACCTTAAAGTGCTATAGAAATGTGCATTATCCGTAGAATCTAGGATAAAGATTCTGGGTCTTGGTGAAACTCCCCACTCAGCAGATTGCAGTTATTAATGATGATGATTATTAAAGGTGTTGATTATGTTAATAATAGTGATAACAGTAATAATAGCTCAGGTTTATAGAACGTGTTAAGGCTTACCAAATACTTTCCTTACAAAAGCCCTGTGAGTGAGGTAATACACAAAATCACCTTTGAGACCACAGAGGATTCTTCTCTGGAAATACACCCAGACCCCTTACAGGCATGCCCAGTCAGGCAACAAGCATTTATTAAGCACCTACTATATGCATTCTGCTATGTGCTAGGGATTCAAAGAAAGGCAAATGACAATCTTTCTTCTCAAGAAACTCAGTCTAATGGGGAAGACAATGTGCAACAGTTAATGAATTGTTACATAATAAATTAGAAATCATCAACAGAGAGAAGACATTGGAATTAAGAGGGGTTAAGGAAAGCTTCTTACAGTAGGTAAAACTTTAGCTGAGACTTGAAGGAAGCCAAAGAAGCCTGAAGATGGAGATGAAGAGAAAGAGCAAAGGGAACAGGCAGAAAAGTGCCCCAAGCCAAGAAATGTAGTGTCTTATATAAAGAACAGCAAGGAAGCCAAATCTGGGCTCTGATTTGCAGAGTATATAGTGGGGATAAGATGGACAAAAACTGGAATGGTATCAGACAACTAGGTTATGAAAGGCTTTCTTAAAACTAAGGATTTTTATTTATACAGGTAGCCTGGCAATACTATTTATTGTGTGCAGTATCAGAAGTCAGGAACAACAGAATTTAAATTTGATCTCAAAATAGTTTTTAGCTGTGTATCTCTGGGCAAATCATTTACTGTAACTTCTCTCATCTCAGTTTCCTCATCTGTAAAATGGGAATAACAGCACCTACGTCATTGTTGTAAGAATAAAATGGGATATTTATAAAGTGCTTTTCAGACCTCAAAGAGCTTATGATTATTATTGTCGTTACAACTACTGCTAGTACTACTACTGCTACTACTGCTACTACTGCTACTATTTCTACTACTTCTACTATTTCTACTACTACTACTACTACTGCTACTGCTGCTACTACTACTACTATTTCTACTACTACCACTACTACCACTACCACCACTACCACTATTTATACTACTACTACTACTACCACCACCACCACTATTTCTACTACTGCTGCTGCTGCTGCTTCTACTGCTGCTGCTACTTCTACTATTTATACTACTACTACCACTACTACTATTTCTGCTACTACTTCTTCTACTATTTCTACTACTACCACCACCACCACTACTATTTCTACTACTACTACTGCTGCTGCTACTTCTACTATTTATACTACTACTACCACTGCCACCACCACCACCACCACCACCACCACCACTACCACTACCACTATTGCTACTACTACTACTTCTACTATTTATACTACTACTACCACTACTACTATTTTCTACTACTACTTCTTCTATTTCTACTACCACCACCACCACCACTACTATTTCTACTACTACTGCTGCTGCTACTTCTACTATTTATACTACTACTACCACTGCCATGACCACCACCACTATCACTACCACTACCATCGCTACTACTACTACCACTACCACTACTACTTCTACTATTTCTACTACTGCCACCACCACTACTATTTCTACTACTACTTCTGATCCTGTACACAATAAATAGTATTGCCAGGCTACCTGTATAAATAAAAATCCTTAGTTTTAAGAAAGCCACCACTACTATTTCTACTACTACTACTACTACTCAATTCAATTCAATCATTTTCAGTCATGTCCAACTCTTTGTGACCCCATTTGGGGTTTTCTTGGCAGAAATACTGGAGTGGTTTGCCCTTTCCTTCTGCAGTTAATTTTATAGATGAGGAAACTGAGACAAATGGGGTTAAGTAGTTTGCCCAAGATCATACAACTAGTAAATATCTGAGGCCATATTTGAACTCAGGCCTGGCAATCTATGTTGTTGTTGTTGCTGCTGTTCTTATATTTAATTCTGGAGATGATAGGTAGGCACTAGAGTACCAAAAATTTAACCTTACTCTCCACAGTCAACAGTAATTATAACCCAATTGAATGAAGTTATGTACCAAAATGTACCAGGGAAGCAGGGCACAAAAACAAAGATCTTCATGAGAGATGCCAAGCTTAAATCTGTTGTTATTTTTTTCTGCTGTAACTGAATATTGAAACCTGATGATATCACAGAAAGTTGCACCTTTTTGCCCACAGACAGTATGATGGTTTGCTTAGACAATTCTAGGCAATCAGCAAAAAATACTGGAAACAATTATCTCAATAAAGTAGCATGATCCCCCAAAATGCATAAAATCATCAACTAATAATAATGATCAATAACAGCAGCATATCGTTAATTAAACCCAGGGAAAAAAGAGAAATTCCATTTTTAAAAAACTGCAAGAGAGTGTACATGGCTCACTTTACTTCTTCTGGGAAAGTGACTCTTGTCGTTCTGTATAAGATCATCGATTTAGAGCTGGAAAACACCTGGACCAATTACCGTGTGTAGGGGTTTCTCAAGGTAGGTTCTGCTCTGAGACCCTTTCAGGGTGGCCATAAGGTCAAAACTATTTTCCCACTAAAACTAAGACTAAAACGTTTTTCTATTAAAATATTCCTTTCCCCAAAAACATATCTATGTGAGATGAAATTTTTTTCACATACTTCAACTAAAACATGTCATAACAGACTGAATGCAAAAGCAGATCAGAGACTCCCACCGACATTAAAGAAATTTGCAACAATATGTAAAACAATGCCAGTATCTTTTTTGTTTTGGAAAATAAAGTTTTTTTATTTAAAAAAATGTACTATTTATATTAACATAAAATGAGTTTATTGTGCTTTTAAAAATAAATTAATAAACATTTAGATGTGTCCATTTTAATTCTAATATAGTAAATATCAATAGGTATAACACAAACAAACAAAATTTCTATGGGGCCCTCAATAATTTTTGAGTAATCACTTTTTTGTTTTTTGGGGTTGTGTGTGTGTGTGTGTGTGTGTGTGTGTGTGTTTTATGAGGCAATTGGAGTTAAGTGACTTGCCCAGGGTCACACTGCTAATAAGTGTCAAGTGTCTGAGGCCAGATTTGAACTCAGGTTCTTCTGAATCCAGGGCTGGTGCTCTATCCACTGCGCCACCTAGCTGCCCCATGAGTATATACTTTTAAGAGTATAAAGAGAACCACTGATCTAGCTCAACCACCTCATTTTACAAATGAGGAAACTGAGTCACTGAGGGGTTAAGTGTTTTGACTATAGTCACACAGGTAGGAAGTAGAAAAACCCAGATTCAAACCAGTGTCCTCTTGGAGTTTACCTACCACAAATCACTTAGGGACTCTTGCAAATATGATTATAGGACAATTTTTTTTACAGAAATAAAGAAGCTCTAAGTAATTGAGGAGGGATTCCATGTTAATGACTGATTCATGGCAATATAGTAAAAATGACAAGATTATCCAGATTATTTTACAGAGTTAGTGCTCAGCAATCAAATTTGGATAAGCCAAGAACAAAAACTACTAGGGAAGGGACTCGATCCCAAGAACTACTGAGAAAACTGAAAAGTCATCTGATTTTGAAAAATAAGTTTTGATCTGTGCACTATAGCTTATGCCACAATAAATTCCAAAACAGTAAACATTTTAATATTGAGGTCACACCAGAAAAAAAATATGAGAGGAAAGTGGAAGACTATATCTTTCATTAGATTCAGGAAGATTCATAACCAGACATGAGGTTGCTTCATTCGGGCTTTCAGCTATGGTTAAAACAAAGACCCAAGTTCAAGGACTTGCAGGAAATTGGTACTGGGGAAACATGAGCTTTATTATTACATGATGCAGCAAGCAGACAAAAATGAATGACCATACTATATAGCAATGCCAACAGTGAGTCAGTCCTGCAAACAGGGCCAAGGTCGTTTATGTGAGGGAGAAAACACATTCAGAACAGGGTCTGAGCAAGGAAGTTGTAACCTTAAAGATGTGCTAGAGAATCACACCCAAATGTGGTGAGAAAATGCCCCAGGTTACTTATTGATATAAGACTCAGCAAGGGAGTTTCCTAATTATTGGGTGAGGGTCTAAATCCATTCTCAGTGATACCAGCAATGGATGTTGATACTGGTCAGGAGGCTCATCCAGTTGAGAACCATGATTGTTTACATATTTGACAGGATCAAAATGAGTCAGGACAGTAGAAAAGTATCAGCTGTCACTGCTTATATAATTATGGTCATTAGGACCAAACAGCCCAACTGACTCCATAGTAAAGTCCTAACACTTATATTAGAACATCAAACAATGTATTTCAAAAATGACAATTATCACAGGGGTTGAAGAAATCATAAACAACATAATACATAATCACAGTTACCTAAAATTTTAAAAGTTTTTGCACAAATAAAATCAATGCAGCTAGAATCAGAAAAAATAGATAAGGATGGGGGAAAGCTTTAAATTATGTATCTCTGATAGGAGCCCAATATTCAAAACCTATGTGGATTTGACAAAAATATAAAATGTTAGGAGCCATTCCCCCCAATAAAGTGGCAATAGCATATGTATATAGTTTTTAAAAGAAACAATTCAAATTAATACCCACATTAAAAAACTTTAAATCACTAATAATGAAGAAAGTACAAATTATAGCAACCTTAAAATATCACCTCACATCCATCAAGTAAGCAAAGATGCCAAAGGTTGGGAAAATTCATTATTGGATGGGTTGTGTGAAGACAAACATGCTCCTTGTTTTTTAAAGAAGCAAGGTTGTATAATAATGGATAGTATTATTGGACTGGGAGTCAGGAATACTTGTTTGAAACCTGTCTCAGATACTTATTTGTTGTGTGGTCCTAAGCAAATCATTTAATCCTTGTTTTCCTCAGTTTTCTCATCTGCAAAATGGGATTCATAATAGCACCTACATCACTAGGCTGCTGTGAGGGTCCAATAGAATACATATGTAAAGTGCTTTGCGAACCTTAAAGCATTATGTAAATGATATCCATTATTATGCTGATTGATTTCCGGTGGAGATGGGGAAGAGCCATTATTGGACAAAAATTGAATTATGCAACAAAAATTGCTACAGCAATTTTATCCTTTGAATCAGAGAGTCACTACTGGGAATTGAAGGCCATGAAGATTACTGACAGCAGAAAAAGGCTCATATTTACAAAAATGGCTAAGGCAACATTGTTTGTGACCTTTTTTAAAAGCTGGAAACAAAACATATCCCCAACAATTGGGGAATGGCTGGACAAATGATAGTATATGGAGGTAATGGAATATTACTGCCCCATAAGTCATAGAGAACATGAAGAATTCAGAGAACGCTAGGAAGATGCCAGAATCATAGCTGTAATGCTAGAAGGGACCACAGAAGCCACTTATTCCAACCCCAACATTTTATAAAAGGGGAAACAGGACCAGAGAGGTAAGTGACTTGCTTAAGGTCACACAGTAAATAAATGAGGCAAGATTCGAACCCACATCTTTGGACTCAAAAAGGGGGGAGGGGCATTGGAAGAGGAGAGGCCCTCTTGAAGAACAGAGAAAGTAGAAAGAAGAGAGTGGATGCAACCATGTAAGTATAATCAACTCCGGGAGGTAACAAATCTCTAGTCAATTATGATGGACAAAACTATCAAGGTCAAAGAACACATCCTTCTGTTCTGTTAATAATAAACTATTTAGGGGCAGCTAGATGGTACAGTGGTTAAAGCACCGGCCCTGGATTCAGGAGTACCTGAGTTCAAATCTGGCCTCAGACACTTAACACTTACTAGCTGTGTGACTCTGGGCAAGTCACTTAAACCCCATTGCCCCACAAAAAAAAAAAAAAAGACTCTATCCCATGCCCTTTAGGGGCGGCTAGGTGGCGCAGTGGATAAAGCACCAGCCCTGGATTCAGGAGTACCTGAGTTCAAATCCGGCCTCAGACACTTAACACTTACTAGCTGTGTGACCCTGGGCAAATCACTTAACCCCAATTGCCTCACTAAAAAAAAAATGTAAAAAAAATAAACTATTTGGGGAGAATGTGCATGTTAAGGGAGTTTGGGGGGAGTGTCCAAATATCAATAATATTTTTAAAAGAAAGCTGATAGGGGCAGCTAGATGGCTCAGTGGATAGAACACCAGCCCTGGATTCAGGAGGACCTGAGTTCAAATCCTGCCTCAGACACTTGACACTTACTAGCTGTGTGACCCTGGGCAAGTCACTTAACCCCAATTGCCTTACTAAAAAAAAAAAAAAAAAAAAAGAAAGCTGATACATCAATAAAGTTTAAAAATTAGAAAACTTTTTCAGAAAGGGAACCTACCCATCAATGTACTGTCATTATACCATCAGTCTCCACAGCAGCTAAATGTTTACAAGATTAGAAGTCCCTGTAGAATAAATCAATCAACCACTCACTTAAGCATTTATTATTGTTGTTGTTGTTGAGTCATGTCTGACTTTTTGTGACCCCCATTTGGGGTTTTCTTGACAAAGATACTGCAATGGTTTGCCATTTCCTGCTCCAGCTCATCTTACAGATGAGGAAAGTAAGGCAAACAAGGTTAAGTGAATTGCCCAGGGTCATACAGATAGTTAAGCGTCTAAGGCTAGATTTGAACTTAGGTCTTCCTGACTCCAGGACCAGATGCCCTATTTACTATATCACCCAGCTGTCCAAGTATTATTAACAACAGGTCAAAGAATATAAGTAAAGGGATAAGTTTAAAAAAAAAAAGTTAGGGGGCAGCTAGGTGGCCTAGTGGGTAAAGCACCAACCCTGAATTCAGGAGGACCTGAGTTCAAATCCTGCCTCAGACACTTGACACTTACTAGCTGTGTGACCCTGGGCAAGTCACTTAACCCTCATTGCCCTGCCCCCAAAAAAAGTTATTAAGTGCTTGCTAAATGCCAAGCACTGTTCTAATTTGTCCTCATTAACTGTTAATTCTCTTGTATGTACTTTATGTGGACATGCTTCACTCTGCATCATTTAAAAGGTAATTTTCAAGCAAAAAATCCAAACAATCGACAATCCTATGAAAAAAAAGTTCATTATCATTAATCATTCAAGAAATGCAAATCTAAGCGTCTTTGAGGTTCCGCCTCACACTCATCAGATTGGCAAGGACGACAAAAGAGGAAAATAACACATTTGGGAAGAGTTGTGGGAAAAAAGGTACACGAGTACATTGTTGTTGGAGCTGTGAATTGGTCTGGTCCTTCTGGAAAGCAATTTGAAACTTCCCCCCCAAAGCTACTAAATTATATATATTCTTTGACCCAACTATACCACCAAGAACGAGGACCTAGATGTACAAAAGTATTGATAGCAGCTCTTGTCTTAGTAGCCCCAAACTGGAAGCTGAGGGGATGTGCTCCCTTTGGGGAATGGTTAAACAAATTATGATACATGAATATAATGGAATATCGTTATGCTATAAAAAATGAACAAAGGAGGTTTCAAAAGAAACTGGAAAGACATCTATGAGCTGATGCAGAATGAAGTGTGTGTGTACAAAGTATATACAAGGGAATTGCCAGTTAATGAGCATTAAATAAATTAATAAACAAATAAATAATGAAAATAATAAATAAATAATAGAGGAACACGCTGCTTGACATATAGCTGTGGTCAAGAAGTCTTTTTTTGACTCATTCACTTAAATAAATAATGGTGGTGGCCAGCATTTATGTAGTATTTTAAAGTTTACAAGCACTTTATAAATAATCTCATTTTACCCTCACTACAACTATGAAAGATGGGCATTATTATTATAAGGAGGAAGCTAAGGAAGACAGACTTCATCAGGTTCACCCAAGCAATAAGTGCCTGAGGCTGGATATGAACTCTGGTCTTCCTGACCCCAGATTCAGTGCTCTATCCACTGTACCACCTAGATGCATTTAACGATGTCACCTGTGTAGTGAGGCCCAGCGTAGCTAAATTTGGAGAAGCTCAGCATTGGATTGGCCACAGGGTGACGAGTTTGGGGGCCAAAGTGGGTCCCAGAGACCATCTGCTAAAGGCTGCTATCTGCCTCAGCGGAGTGAGTACATATACCAGTATAGAAATGCTAAGTCCAGGGGCAGCTAGATGGTGCAGTGGTTAAAGCACCGGCCCTGGATTCAGGAGTACCTGAGTTCAAATCCAGCCTCAGACACTTGACCTTTACTAGCTGTGTGACCGTGGGCAAGTCACTTAACCCCCATTGCCTAAAAAAAAAACAAAAAAACAAACAAAAAAAAAGAAATGCTAAGTCCTGGGAGTGATTTAATAGCAATGTTTTCTTAATTAGAGACCCAACGTGCCATAGGGAATAAATAGCTAGCTAGCTCAGAATCAAGACCAAGATTCAAGTGTCCCTGTTAACATCTACTGGCTGTGGGATCCTGGACAAGTAATATAACCTCTCAGTGTCCAGGCAACTCTCTAAGGCACAGGGGTCTTTTCTGTCATGGACCTTTTTGGCAGTCTGGCAAAACCTATGGAATCATGTTTTAAAATGCATAACATAGGGCAGCTAGGTGAAGCAGTGGATAAAGCACCAGCCCTGGATTCAGGAGTACCTGAGTTCAAATCCGGTCTCAGACACTCAACACTTACTAGCTGTGTGACCCTGGGCAAGTCACTTAACCCCCATTGCCCTGCAAAAAAAAAGAAAAGAAAAGAAAAGAAAGAAAAAAATGCATAACATA
Organism: Dromiciops gliroides; assembly: GCF_019393635.1. Taxonomy (NCBI): domain Eukaryota; kingdom Metazoa; phylum Chordata; class Mammalia; order Microbiotheria; family Microbiotheriidae; genus Dromiciops; species Dromiciops gliroides. Next base: position 42,181,367 of record NC_057863.1, read on the forward strand.
AAATGCATAGTGCTAAAAAGGAAACCTTTTGTGATTAAATCATTTTTCAGTCATGCCTGAGTCCTCATGACCCCATTTGGAGTTTTCTTTACAAAGATACTGGAGGGTTTGCCATTTACTTCTCCTGCTCACTTTGCAGATGAGGAAACTGAGGCAAACAGGGTGAAGTGACTTGCCCAGGGTCACAGCTAGGAACTATCTGAGGCCAGATTTGAACTCAGGAAGATAAGTCTCCCTGATTCCAGACCCCATGCCCCATCCACTGCATCACCTAGCTGCCCAGTAAAAAAGAAACTAACTATATTGAAGTATAGATATCCCCCCTCAAAAAAATTGTTTAAAGTCTAAGGACCCAAGGTTAAGAATCCCATCCTAAGATTATGAATTGCAAAGCAGACACCCTAACTAATTGCACTTGGATGGATTAAGCATTTATATATTAAATACTTACTGTATACTAGGCATTGTGTTAAGTGACAGTTCCTCAACTGAGAGCTGCCTACACAGATGAATCACTGGCCTAAACCAAAAAACAAAACAAAACAAACTCACTTTCCCCAATAAACAAAAATGAGAGTTTTCATTATTTCAGCACCGACCCCACTCTCTGCGTGTTATATTTAAACTCTTTGCATTAGAGGGAGGAAATAGTTAGAAATATGTCTGAGGAAATCTATCAGAAGCTGTTACAGTAAATTATTATTCCCATGGGGAGAACTTATTGAGATTATTTTTAAAACAAACATTTTCTTGCTTTTTAAGTGAGAAAAGTAGAAAAGGGGATATTTTCCACTCAGAAGGCATGGCCCTTGCATTCTCATGGAAAATCACTAATTCTAGCTAAAAACAATGAAACCACCTATTTTTCCCTTCTCGGAGTTTGCAAAGGAAAGGAAAAAATGTTCCACTGAAATCAGGAATGACATATTTTTGTGTCCAGAAATGCTGAGCATAGAAATGTAATTATGTGGTTGTTGTCATTCCAGCATCCTGGCCATTATTGAAACAGAAGGGCCCAGTTCTCCTTCCGGCTGTGTTCTTTTCCAAAATGAAGCAAAGGCTTTAAAGCAAAGCCCTCAGGTTTTCTGTGGGGATCATCCCCTCTTGGCATGGCCCAAAACCACAAGCAAAAAAACTAAACAAAAGCCGACCAGGGTCTAGCTACTAATCTGGTTAAGTAACACACGATGAGTCTTATTTTTATTCATAATTTTTTTTCTGAAACTTCACAGTTAATGGAAAAGTTTTCTTTTCCTGGCAAGCGATTGATAGAGTTCAAGAAAGTGTCCCCTGGCCCTCAGCTTCCAGAGACACCAGCTAATTGAAGTCCCCCAAGCAGACCTCGAAAACAGTGGCATCGGTTGAACAGCTAAACAAACTACCTTTGATGGTGCCAGTCCACCAATCAGAGCCCAGCTGCTCACCCTCTCTGCAGGACGAGCAATCCATTAATAATAACCAAAGCCATGATCTTTCATACCTCTTCCTTTTCAGATGGGACAGCTCCGCGGGTAATCTCTTCAGGGCACTATTAGTGACTTTCAATGTCCTTCATGGAGGGCACTCTGCCTGCTCCAACATTTATTTCCACTCTTTTACCGGAGAAGTGCCTGGCAGAAATTAAACTAATTCTTACTGTATCTCAGCGAGGTAGATAGGTTAGGAAGATAGGAAAGCAGAGAAAAGGAGAAAAGGGAAACTGAATAGATGAGCTGGAGAAAAAATATCCCCCTCCCCATATCCCAACGCTTCTGAGTTATCAAGTAAGAGTAGGGGACAGAAATAAGGCATCAAGATGGGATTCACCTTGCCCACTCCTTGGCAATTATCTTCACATTCAGGGGAACAAATTCATGCCACCCCAAGCCATCTCTCAGCAGATAGAGGAACATTTCCAAAGTAACTCCAGATAAAGCTAGTAGGAAGCTGTGCAACACTTTTTCTTATTCAAGACTGTGCTTGATTTATTTTTTTTCTAAGTATACTGAAGGAGGCTGAGAAGAGGAGGGAAGAAAGGAGACCACTGCCCCTCCCCAATCTCTCTTTCACTACATGTAGGTAAAGAACTACTGTACTGGACCTATGGCCATTGGCCCAAACTCTGGTCTGCCAAAGTTTGGAAGGTAGGGCACAATGACCCAGATGAGAACCAGATGTATTGCAGCAAACCTATAACTAGGGCAGGGTGATCTGAGTATCTGCCAAGGCTGGGGAATTGAGAGCAGGGTTTCTTAAACTTTTTCCACTCGTGACTCTTTTTCACTAGAGAAATTTTTACTTGACCCTCAGTATGTAGGTATATAAAATAGGTATACAAATCAAACATTTATTGCCAAATTTTTCACGACCTCCCCATTCAGTTACACGACCCCATATGGGTCCAAACCCCACAGTTTAAGAACCCCTGATTTAGAGAGTACATCCCAAGAAATATTTCCTTCCCAGGCAACAGTAGCAAAGCACTTATTAAACACTTTCTATGTATTAGGCAGTTAGGAGGTGCGGTGGATAGAATGCTGGGCCTGGACTCAGGAAAAGTCATCTTTAGGAGTTCAAATCCAGCCTCAGACACTTAGTAGCTGTGTGACTCTGGGCAAGTCATTTGTTTGCTCCTGTTTGAGCTGAAGAAGGAAATGGCAAACCATTCCAGTATCTTTGTCCAAAATGTTGTCCTAAAGGAGCATGTAAATATAGACAGAGGAATATTTACACATAAGCTATATACAGATGGATAAATGCATAAATATATATATATTTGCATATGTACATATGTAGATAAATAGATGGAAGGTTTGTAAGGCAATAGCAGCTTGGGGAACCAGCAAAGGGCAGGTCCATCTCTCCTACTTGCAACCTGTATGACCTCGGACAACTCACCCAACCTATGATCCCTGCCTGGCCTCAACCCTATGGAAGACACAGCATGCTCTTCTAGGAGAAGGTTTCATCTCCCTACAGCAGCTTAGAAATTTTGCCCACTCCTGGGATGTTCATTCTTCCAGAAGCCACATCCCCAGCAGTGATCCTCCCCACTCTCCCCTCATCATCAATACTTTACTCAGGTGCAGAACTTAATGCCTCTAAGCCCTGTTGGGAGCCCTTGTGGTTCCTGATGGGTTAGTTTTTGTTTTTGTTTTGTCCCTACCTGAGATCTAATTAGTGTTAATAAGTGTCAGCTTGGAAGGTCCCTTCCAGAGAGATCAGCAGATAGCTTAACTTTTGGCTTCCTGGCATTGTACTGAGAGTTGGAAAGACTCTCCCACAGTCACACCCCTAACAGGTGTCAGAAGACAAACCTACATCTGGGGCTTCCTGATCTTAAGGGTCCTTCTCTATCCACTCCACCCCTAGGGTACCTGCCCTTAATTACTACCCATAATCTCACCAGTTAAGAGTTTGGTCACGTCCCATTGGCAAACACTCAGGAGAGAAGGCTGCAATTTTTCAGACATTCCCCCATTAGCCAAATTGTACAGAATGATAATAAAGGCTGCTATTTCAGGAAATCCTCCCCAAAACCAGTTTGGGGAAGTTAGAATTATAGCAATCTAATTTTACATGTCCAAGGCAAGAATATAAAATTGTACACTCCACCACCACCATTATTTCATCATCATCATTTTGAAAATTCTATATATCTTTCTACTCTATGTTTCCTATCATGAGGAAAAGTCCCCATGGACTTACCCTAGTTATGGCTCTGGCCACAGTAATGTATATAGCATCCAGTACTACACCTGGAATATTAAACGTTGCCTTCAACTGTTTTGAAAACTTTTATGTTATTTTTTTCTCAATCAACAAGCATTTTCTCTCTCTCTCTCTCTCTCTCTCTCTCTCTCTCTCTCTCTCTCTCTCTCTCTCTCTCTCTCTCTCTCTCTCTCCGACCTTCCCCCCACCCCATTCCTTTGAAAAAGAAAGAAGAAAAACAAAATCATTGTAACTTGAAATAAAATGAATCTCTACAGTGGCTATCTTCAAAAATGAATGTCTTACTCTGCAGCTTGAGTCCATCACCTCTCCAGACTCAAATGAAAGAAAAAGCATTTATTAAGGGCTTACAAAGTGTTTGGGGTCAGTTCATATTTCAAACACTCTCATCACTATACAACCCAGAATGTAAACTCCTCGAGAAGAAGGACTGCATAGTTTTTGTATATGTGTCCCTAGCACTTGGCTCATAGTAAACACTTAAAAGGTTTTCATTCATTCTTTATACACATAGAAGTACTTTGCAAATTTTAAGAAGCTATATAAAAGTCAATTATCATTATCCTAAAAGACATTTAACCATAGCCAGGACCGTACTGTGGTAGAAACACCAGCTCCAGACCCGGATTCAGATCCTACCTCTGATACTTATTGCTTGTGTGACCTTGGACAAGTATCTTAACATCTCTGGGCCTCAGTTTCTTCATCTGTATTCTAAAAAGAAATCAAAGTCATTCAGGAACAAGAGTGCTGACTCTGGAGTAAGAGGATCTGGGTTGAAATCCTGCCCCCATCACTGACTGTGTGACCTTGGACAAGTATCTTAACATCTCTGGGTCTTATCTGGAAAAAGAGAGACTGGACTAGATGGATTCTGAGGTAGGTCCCTTCTACCTTGAGTTTTGTGATCTTATGATCCATCCCTTCACAGGATCATCTTCTTCTTGGACCTTCAAATGGTTTTGCCTTTCTTTGTATTTCTAGGCCTTAACCCCATGTGTGGCACACAGTAAGCACTTAATTAATGCATGTTGACTGACTGGATGGCTTCTGGAGGTTGGCTAGGTTGAAAGTTTCCTGGGGTATACCAGAACTTTGATTTTCCATCTTAGAGCTATACTGCTTTCTTTACTCAATTTCATACTAATCCACACCTTATTAACTGCTTATTACCCTTTTTTAGGTCTAGGCTGTTTTTGCCCCCCATTTATCCTCCTAAATATGACCACCAGATGCAAGGAAATATCATCCCCTTTGACTCTTCACCTGGGATCATTGGGTTTTGGTTTTTTTCTGGGATCATTGTTATAACCCTTCCAATCCAGCGTGAGAATAAAAACTATCAAGAACCAAATTGAATTTTGAAAATTGAGGATTGAAAACTAGAATTTCTAAAGACTTAAGACACCCTCCACTGGACCATTACTATCAGTTGGGGGGGGGGGTTCTGGGGGAGTGGGAGACAATAATTGCTATATTTATTATCAAGTCGCTTTTTAAGCCACAAGAATAGAGTCTGACCTGACGGTCAAAGCCAGGGTTTCTGTCATCCTGCACAAGAGTCAGAAAAGTGAGGGACAATAGTCGATAATATTGGGGGGGAGGGGAAATTCACATTGACCGCAGATTTTTCGAGTGACTTCCTCTGAAGTCTATTCACAGGAACAAAGAGTTTGAAAAGACAAGTATATAAAGAATTTATCGCACAAATGAAGAGAACAAAGCCCATTAATGACAATGAGGTGGACATTCAAGGGGATATTAAAAGAGGCTTCACTCTGAGAGAAAATTAATTTGCCCAGAATTTACTGCAATTGTTGTAGTAACAAAATGGAGGAGGAGAGACAGGCGACCTTCTGGCAGAGGCTCTGCCGAGGGGCGGGCTGCTTGTTCAAGGGGAGACAGTGTCTTGCTTTCCTCTTTTGCAATGATTTGCTAAAAAACATCAGGAGATGTGAATGCTTGGAGCACTCCCCATTTCAGGGGTGGTAATACCTTGATTTCTTTCATTTGGTCCTCCCTCCCATCCCAACTTAAAATTATTCACATAACTATAGCCTTGAGGTATTGGTTTACCAACAAATCATCATTTTTCTTGACACCTCTTGTTCTTGATTTTTTTTTTGTTAGAAAGTTTGGGGTTTTTCCTAATTTTTTTCTGGCCATTAGAACGCCCATTTCTTAAGTGGAGGGTCATTGATGGAAACACCTGCAAAGACACAGGATTCATGCTCATGTTTCTCCTCTAAACATCCCTTTTCGAGTCAAGAAGAAAAAGTGAGGCTGATGACATCCTGGTTCTACCTATTTGTCACATATCCCAAAACTAAATGCTTTCATGAATCTGAATGCACTTCCCTCCTTGAGCCATTTGTCCTCTGGCTCTGTGGCTCCTGGACCTAAGTCTTTACCAGGCCCAAGAATCCTGACTTCCTAGGTCTTTTCCAGATTTGCCATGTTGTGTTACCAACCAATAAGCCATCATAGTCACAATAAGCTGCTCCTCAGAGCTAGGCACTGCAAGACAATGATGGTGAATGAGACATGGGACCTTGGGCCTTCAAGGAGTTAGGACTCTGGTTGGGGAAACATGACTAATGGCTAATAAGACAAGACAGTGGAAACATCATTGGACTTGAGAGCAAAGAATCTGAATTCCAATTCTACCTCTTCCTAAGTAAGATAATGGGGCAGCTAGATGGCGCAGTGGATAGAGCACCGGCCCTGGATTCAGGAAGACCTGAGTTCAAACCTGGCCTCAGACACTTGACACTTACTAGCTGTGTGACCCTAGGCAGGTCACTTAACCCCAATTGCCTCACCAAAAAAAAAAAAAAGATAATGGATAGAGGGCTAGACCTGGAGTCAGGAAGCCCTGAGTTCAAAGCCTTTCTCAGACCCTTACTAGCTATAGAATCCTGGACAAATCATTTAACCTCTCTTGGCCACTGTTTTTGCTTGTCTGTCAAATGAAGGGGTTAAATTTATTGGCCTCCAAAATCCCTTCTACCTGTATAATTGATCTTATGAATCCAAAGACTCTGTTGTTTGTCCTTTGTTTTTGAAGAGAGCCAATGACATCATAGATGATGCCTTGACTCGTGCATGAATTGGATTTAAGTGAAGCAGAGTTGTGCAAAGTTGTCAGCCTCACTCTCTCTTCCAGAGTCACTGAAGTCCAGTGGTAAGGAATAATCAGGATGACTGGCGATGGCCCAGGACATAGCGGGTGACTTTGGCATCTTCTATGTCTGACCATTCTCTAAGCATTGAGTAGCACCTGCTTCAGTTACCTTCATGGTCCTTGGAACAAATTGTTCTCCTTGGGGTAAATACCTCACTAACTCACCAACAGGTCTGAGACTCATCAGTTACCCTCAACCTGGTTTAGAGCCATCTACCCAGACAGTTTTATCAGAATGTGGCTGCTATGCATGTTACAGCTTTTTGGAGCCACAGGTGAAGGTTGAGTGCCAGGTAGATACCAAAGTGGATAAGCAGCCCTGAAAAGGGTTCATCAAGCCCTCTCACCAGAGATGCTAGTCCTCCTTGAGCACCCTAAGGCCTCTAACTCTAAATACAGTGTTCATTCCATCACCTCACCTTGAGCTGACAAAAGGGGATGGAATTGTAGAAATAAGCCAACCCCAGAGGAGGCTATTTGGAGTAGCCCCTCAGCCTACTGGGCTCATTGCCCTGACCACAGGAATCCAGTGGTATTTGGTTCTGCCATTTTTTTAAAGTGGCACCACTATGCCTCAGAATGGCTGCTAGATTCATATTCAGAGGATCTAGGTTCAAATCCTAACTCTCGGCCCCTTGTCAGGAAAGAACATCCTTAAGTGACCACTTTCCACCTTCTCCCCATCATCACATCCAAATCTTGGGTTGGCCCACAATCGTCTCCGTATAAGGCAATTGATATTCCCTTAAATATAAATCAATCCCTTCACTGTGGTAAGCATTTCTCCCAGAACCACTGACACATGCCCATGACAAAGGGCTTCACATGCATTGTCCCGTTTGATATTCACAATAGTCCTAAAAGGTAGATGTGACCTATATGATTATCTTCATTTTCCAGATGAAGAAAATGAGACTGAGAGGACTTATGTGACTGGGCTAGGGTCCCACAACTAGTCAGTATAGAGGGTCACTACTGCCTTTCCTGCACCCTTGACCATTCAGAAAACTATCATTAATACAAAAGAAGTTATTCCTGCCCCAGTTGTGGGAAGGGGGGTGGGGAACTAGCCAAAAGATACAAACTATTTGTAATGGCCTCAAATGTCATCCTACAGGGGCAGCTAGGTGGTGCAGTGGATAAAGCACTGGCCCTGGATTCAGGAGGACCTGAGTTCAAATCTGGCCTCAGACACTTGACACTTACTAGTGACCCTGGGCAAGTCACTTAACACTCATTGCCCCACAAAAAAAAATGTCACCCTACTTCTTCCCATGTTAATGGGGTCTCATACGTTAATGTGTTACCACTTCCAAGTGTGTAATTTAAGATTCTAAATGTGGATTCTAATGTGTTCCCCCAGTTTGGGGGAAACTGACTAAAAATCACTGATAAAACGAGTTTAGGTTTTTAAGGGTTTATTGGAAAATAGAAAGAAAAAGATTGAGAACAGAATTCTAACAGTCTGGCATTCCTATCTTTCCTCAAATCTCCTGTGAAGTCCTCTGCCGCCACCACCATCAAGTCCGGAAGCCAAAAGGGCTCGCGCTCTCTGCGCAGGCTCCCTTTCCTCCTTCCTGTCTCCTCCCAGACCATAGGAGGCTCCTCCAGTTGATTGGCTGGTAGACTTGATAGACAGCACCCATGAGCAAGCGTCATTTCCTGACGCCAAGGAAAAGCCACAATGCCTCTGAGGCATTTTCCTCATGGTGGAGCTCTCCACAGCAAGTCTCCAGTAGGTGGCGTCATTCCAATCATTACACAAGAAGGGCAGTGGTTTTCTTAAGGTCATATCTTTACCAGGAAAATGGATTTTCCTTGAAAGCAGGAACCATTTTACTCCATCTTCACATCCCCAGTGCATACCTAGCACAGTGCCTGGCATGCAGTAGGTATTTAATAAATGCAGGGATCTTTCCATTTCTTCATGTAGCATGTCTCTCTGGCCCACTCCCCAGGAGCCAGGCTGCTCCATCTGCCACCCTGGGGTTACGGGAGGACACAGCTCTGAAGAGTGGGGTATCTTTTTTCTACTACCATCAACTGTAGTGACCACAGCCTGTCTTCCTTCTCTTGTTAGGGTCTCCTTTAACCGTTTAACATGAATTTGCTCCTATAAAGGGATATTCACTTCAACAATATAGCCCGGAAAACCCTACAAACATTTCCTCCATTAAGGGAAGGTTGGACCCTTCCCCACACCATCTTGGTCTCTGGGAAAAGCAGGCTCAAAGCTTCACTCCATTCCTATATTGCATTGGTCCCACCAAGTTCACTCCCAATGGCAGCTCTCCGCTACACGTGCCCTTGCCTCAGCTATCACTGGTGTAGGGTCTTGAAGGTCACTCTTTGTTCCCCAGAGCGCTGAGGTCATGCTGGTTCTGGAACCCAGACCCTGGAATATGAGGGACCCCTGGGAGTCCCCCTGACTTTTGAACTCACTAGGTCAGAGGCCTAATGGCCTTTATCTAGAAGGGAAAGGAACAAACACAGAAACCAAAGACCAAGGCGCTTTCCTGGAGGGTCACGTCTTCTGATGGGAGCAGCCCTCTAAGAGTCTCCCTTATAGCACTGTGTCTCACTGAGGTGGGGAGACTTACTGAACGAGACCAGGACGATGGGTCAGAAGCCGATAGGCCTTTTTTATCATCTCTACCACTAATCAAAGAGCTTCCTCTTCAACACACCAGGAGCCAGTTGAAACCTCTTACAGATTTTCTATACATTCTCCACTCTCTGCCCAAGACCAGTCTCTTCCTGACACATTATCACAACTTTCCTGGACGCAGTTTCCAGACTGCTCACAAGGAGAGACACCACTACACACACTCCAGAGCCCACCATTACACATGTTGGTTTCCCCATAGTAGGCACTTAATAAATGTGTATAGAATTTATTTGAATTGATTTGAATTAGCCCCCACAAAAGAATGTTCCTAGCAGATTAAAAACAACAGCAACAACACAAATTTGAATAACATGGAAAAGATTTCTAAATTGAAATCCTCGAAAATAATACTGTCTACTTCAGTGTGTCTCCAACTGGGCATTTCCCAAGGTCAACTTGCAGTCAAAAGAAAGAGTCAAAGAAATATGTGGCCCTCTACATGTTACTTGTGTATAATTGCCTACCAAGGTGGCAATATGCAAAATAAATATCAATAGTCCTATCCTTGAAATTGCCTTTTCTCTTTACTTGACAACTTAATGGAGCAGTAGATGGGGAAAAAGGAAGAGAATAAGAAGGACCTGAGTTCAAATTCTGTCTTAGATAGACACTTATTAGCTGTGGGATCCTGGTTAAGTCATTTAAGCTCTCTTGGCCTCAATTTCTTCATCTGCAAAATGGGCAAAATTACAGTACCTACCTCACTAAGTTATTGTGAGGATCTAATAAGATTTATGTTAAGTGCTTTGTAAGTTTTAAAATACTATATAAATGATAGCTATTATTATTATTATTAGCTATTTCCCCCTCTACTTCTTTGTTCCTTATTACTGTAACGATTGGAATGACGCCACCTGCTGGATACTTACTGTAGAAGAGTTCTGCCCATGAAGCGAAGGTCTTTGAGGGCAAGACCAGGAGTCAGGAAGTGACGCGGGCTAGTGGGAGGAGGAAGGAAGAGACTGGCGCTCAGTCTTGCGTTTTTTTCCTCTGGACGCTGGTGGAGAAGGGAGCTAGAAATGTGCTCTCCCTTTAATAGATAGGAATCTAGGCCTTTCTCTCTCTTTACCGAATTCTTATTCTCCTTAATAAATGCTTAAAAGTCTAACTCTTGCTAAAGCTTATAATTTATTGGCGACCACTCATTAGATATTTTAGACAGACTAGCTAGGATTTTAGCCCTTAACAGATGGCTGACCACGAAGAGGAAAGCTAAACTTCAGTCTTCTTCTGATCTTCTGGTTGGGTAAGAAATTTCCCCTCCCTTTCCCTTTAACTGCTAAGTACTGGTGTACTGGCTGTGTTTTCCTTTAAATTTTTTCGAATGGACCTTTTAAACTCCCTAATTATCCTATTTTTGATTTTAGTCTGTTTAACCAGACAAATGGGAGATAAGATCATGTTAATGCTTTGTTTTTGTGGATTTTCTATTTTTCTTTTTATTTTTGTTAAAAGAGCCAGCAACTTACTCACACAAGGAAATATCTCTCCCTCTCCCAACCATGCTTTTTCAGAGAAACCTGAAGAGATTCCCGCAGCTTTTCCCAGTTCTAACACTAATTGTTGCTCTAATTTTGCATGCCTGGAGGCAATGACCCACCCTCTAGAAGCTTTTAATCCCCTAGCACCTGGAGGCAAAGTGGGGGAAGAGGAATCCAGGCCTGAGTTCAAAATCAAGTCTGATTCAAATTGCTCTGGTCCCTCCCCTCCTCTCCAGACCCCACCCTCTACTCCTCCTATGGCCAACCCCATAGCTTCCCCTGCCTGGGAAGTCCAGAGATCTAATGCTCATGCTCAACTTTCTCTAACTACATTTGCAGCTTCAGGCTCAGCCCTTCCCCGCCCTGGCTGTGCTTCTGAGACAACCTTAGAAAACCCTTTAAATTCCAGATATGCTCGTTTTGTTCATAATTTTGCTAACCTGCTTTTGTCTTTAATTAGTAATCTTATAAAGCATTTGTATGGTGAAAAGACTGACAGACAATATAGAGGGGTTAAAGAAGAAAAACTTAAGCTGAATAAGAATGACAATCATCACCATAGTTCAAGACTCCGCTTCTTTTGCCATGGAAGTATATATATTTTACAGAAATGTAGAAGTAAACAGCAAGGTATTGATATGAGTATTGGGGATTTTAGATATCGGAATCAAAAGTGTTCTGAATTCACTCAGAGTAATAGTATCAGTTCAGAGGTTACATAGGATTTCTATGCTATTACATATGCATTTTGAAATTAATGGTATGGGTTTATTTTCATAGAGATTTTCATGCTTTTGAGATTGTGTCTTATACTTAGTTTTTAAAACAAGGAGAATATTTGTAAAAGCTTTTTATAGTCATGTGATCAAGTTTATATTTTATAATACTCTTAATATTAAGTTCATATTCATTTAGATTTCCCTAGTTTGAATTTCATTGTCTTTTATTGTTCCATGTGTATTTTTTTCTATTTATTCATCTCTAATTTTGAAACATTGCAAGATGGTTTTGATTTCATAATACAATGTTAATTCTAGGAGTATTGTGCTCCCATATTCTGAGTTTGTTTTTGTTATTTTTTTTTCTCAACTGATTATTTGATCGAACTCTTTAAAGCATTTCCCTGGCGAATTGGTTGCCATGGCAAGTGTAAAGAAGGATTATTTTTGATAAGCATATTCCAAAAAAAAAAAAAAGAGGGGAACATTTGTAAAAGTTTTCTTTGAGATTGTGTTGTGATTTAACTTATATTTAAATGTTATGATTTTTCAAAAAAGAAATTGTATACTACGTAAAAAAAAAAGGTATTATTTGAAATTGTTGCATAATTATATATTGTGTTCTGAGTCAAGATGTATTCACATTTTTTGCAATCATTTATTATCCTCAATTTTTAAATCCATATGAGACTTGGATTATGGGAATTTATCATTTAAGACATTAATTGCCTTTATTCTGAGTTATCAGGAGGGGAGACATGTATGAAGTCAAGGTATGGCCGAGGGAACGGCTTTTGACTAATGTTGAGGTTGGATTCTCTTGGTTTAATATTTTATTTTATTTTTCCCCACAATATTGTACAGATGGCTGGAAGTATTCATCCCACCCATCTCACTCCTACACCTGGCTTCTATGCTCCCTCCTATATGCCTGATGCCATGGACATCTCAATCCCATGCATCTGATTAAGTCTGACTCAGTTTCCTCCAATATGTTCGGTGGCATGGACATATATTCCATCCACCTATTTTAGACCTGGCATACTGCATGGGCAGTATATATTGCTCAAGTGTGGGAATGCTCATATCCCATCATTTCTCTGTTCTTTTATGGTAACCCCCATAATTATCTCAGATGTCATGATAAATACAGTGTTGAATTTGGCCTTGACACCTGTTACCAATTATATTAGATTTTTAAATTTCTCATAATGGCATGAGGATAATTAGGCAGATGATGCAAAAAGTGATAAAACAAAGATAAAAATTATTTTTATTAATTAATATTGCAGCAATTGTCTTCTCAATTACCCTCCATGAGGGGGGACTATAGTAAGATTATAATTTTAAAGAATGTTTCAATTTTTGTTTTATTATATGTTTCATGTGTAACAACTAAGATTCTGAATTCCCTTAGACATGTTTTTGAGAACTTTCATTGTTTGATTTGATTATTGACAAAGCTATTTTAAAGTTGTGTTAAGCTCAATTTTGTAGGAAATTTCCTGGCTGATTACCACTATCCACTCATCAACCCCTGAAAAGACTTCCATTCCACGACTACACCTAGAGGACATCTGAGAAAAGACTTTCAGAGACTTTAAATGAACAGTTTTGATTTGTTGTTTTTGTTGTTTTTTTTCTCTTTCTGTTATAATATACACCATCTGTAACATGTATTCTCTGCAGAGGCCCTCCCTTTGCAAGACTAATGTCAAAGCGTCGGTTCATGAGGACAAAAAATCGCTCCTCTGGACAAAACTTTCCTCTCTTCCTTTTCTATATTGTTGTTCACATATTATTAGTTAGCAATAGTTATTATATTGTTTTTACTGTTCCGTCAAGGAAACATTTTGTTTCTTGAGGAACAACAGGGGGGACTGTAACGATTGGAATGACGCCACCTGCTGGATACTTACTGTAGAAGAGTTCTGCCCATGAAGCGAAGGTCTTTGAGGGCAAGACCAGGAGTCAGGAAGTGACGCGGGCTAGTGGGAGGAGGAAGGAAGAGACTGGCGCTCAGTCTCGCGTTTTTTTCCTCTGGACGCTGGTGGAGAAGGGAGCTAGAAATGTGCTCTCCCTTTAATAGATAGGAATCTAGGCCTTTCTCTCTCTTTACCGAATTCTTATTCTCCTTAATAAATGCTTAAAAATCTAACTCTTGCTAAAGCTTATAATTTATTGGCGACCACTCATTAGATATTTTAGACAGACTAGCTAGGATTTTAGCCCTTAACATTACCCACCTCTTACAGCTGAGCCAATGTCCCTGTACCAGACTCCATGGTGGAGAGGGGGGAAATCCCCTGAATCTTGGGAGTGTTAAGGGGGCAAATGAAGATGATATTGGTATTGGTGGGAATTTTCTTCAATTAAACATTTTTAGCTTAGGGACAGGGAAGCTAATTAGCACTATAGTGTATAGAGTGCCAGGACTGAAATCAGGACAACTCATCTTCCTGAGTTCCAATTTGTCTTCAGACACTTACTAGCTATCTAGTCACTTCACCACAGTCATAATTTATCTTCGTTTTCCAGATGAAGAAAATGAGACCGAAAGGGCTTATGTGACTGGGCTAGGGTCCCACAACTAGTCAGTATAAAGGGTCACTACTGCCTTTCCTGCACCCTTGGCCATTCAGAAAACTATCATTAATACAAAAGAAGTTACTCCTGCCCCAGTTGTGGGAAGGTGGGGTGGGGAACTAGCCAAAAGATACACACTATTTGTAATGGCGTCAAATGTTACCCTATAGGAGCAGCTAGGTGGCGCAGTGGATAAAGCATGGGCCCTGGATTCAGGAGGACCTGAGTTCAAATGTGACCTCAGATACTTGATACTTAGTAGCTGTGTGACCCTGGGCAAGTCACTTAAAGTCCTCATTGCCCCACCCCCCAAAAAACAAATATCAAAGGATAAATAAATGAATGAAAAGAATGAATGAATGAATGAAAAGTAAGCAAATAAATAAATAACTGAAGCTAAAGGAGCATAGCTTTAGAGCCAGGAGTGATCCTGAAAATTTTGTATTCAATCCGCTTTGTTTTATAGAGGAGGAAACTGAAGCCCAGAAAGGTCATAGATGGAGAGCTAGAAGAAACCTCAAAGGTCATCTAATCCAACACCCCCATTTAACAGATGAGAGAGTTGAGACCCAGAAGGACCAAGTGATTTGCCTAAGGTCATGCTAGGGATGCTGCTGCTGAAAATAGCTACCATCCATAAAGTTTTTCACTTGATCCTCATAACCATGTGAACTATTTGGGGGAAGGGGATGAGGCAATGGGGTGAAGTGGCTTGCCCAGGGGAACACAGCTAATAAGTGTCTGAGGCTAGATTTTAACTCAGATCCCCCTGAATCCTAACTCCAGGGCCAGTGTTCTACCAACGAGCCATTTAGCTGCCCCAACCATATGAACTATTAATAATAACAACGATGATAATAATAGCTAGTATGTATATGGCATATTAGGATTTTCAGAGCACTTTACAAATATAATAATAATAATTTTATAGTGCATTCTATATGCCAAACACTGCACTAAGCACTTTACAGTTAATACTTAATCTAATCTTCACAACAATCCTGGGAGGTGGATGCTACTATTACTCCATTTTACAGCTGAAGAAACTGAGGATGGTAAAACTGAAGTAATTTGGATCACATAACTAATAAAAGTCTAAGACAGGATATAAACTCGGGTCTTCCTGACTCTATGTCCACCGTTCTCCGCCCGCTTTGCCACCTAACTTCCAGGGTCATACATTAATAAATGCCAAAGTCAAATTCGAACCTAGGTCTTCGGCCTCCCAAACCAGACTTCTTGTGTTCCGCCTGCACAATGAGGCGCATGAGCTCTAGGGCTTTCTAGTGTAAATGTGAGCTGTGATTTTCATTCTTCTTTCTCACTTGTTCTGCTCAACTTTTCCAGCTCTTTCCTCTTATGTAAATAGCTAAGCCCCACACCCCATTTCATGCTTTATTATTCCCAAATAGCAGCTGCATTAGGGCCCTTTGATTCTGCTGTGGAGAATGCATTTGGAAGCAAAGCATAATACCGTCAAATGGTTAGTTCATGGGGTTTTAATTTTAGGAATATCTGAAATGCATTAATTCACCATCTTCAATTGGCACCCCAAAAAAATAAAATAAAATAACAGCAGTTCTCATCAGGGGGAAAAAAACCCCTCCCATCCTTGGCTTAGAAGAATACAGGAGCTTAGAGGGAATCAAAGGGCCTCATAAGACTTGCAAGCAAGCAGTTGGTTTCCTGGAGTGTCTGTCTGGACTGTGGTGTATTCTGCAAGAAAATGGCATGCAAAAGGAAAGAAGGCCCTTGAAACCTGACTTCCAGGGGTAGAGCAGAACAAGGGAAGGAGAGAATAGCCACTTAGCGCTTCTTTCTTCAGGAAAGGAACGGCTGGCAGGCCTCTTCATACTGGGGTGTTGGAGAGTCCACTTGGGTCTCTCGGGCACCATGAACTTGAGTGTCATTCCCAATGCTGACCAGGGTGGTCCAGGCCGAGGGGCTTAATCAGCCTGTTTGTCTATTCGCCAGAGGGTGGTTGCCATGCCTGTCTCTCAGGAATGCCAAGGGGATTAGCGAGGCTCCCTCTGAAGTACTTTAGGAAGGCTGCACTGAGCCAGCAGTGGGAGTTGGGATTAGCCAATGAACCTTGGGCTCTTGTCCTGTTTCCATAATAATAACTGCTTTCACAAAAAATCATGCTAACACTAAAATAAATGGTCTCCTGGTCAGTGGACAATGGGAAAGCAGCTAAATTTGTGGATGAAGGAGGAGGAGGAATAATAACAATGATGCTAATGACTACTGCCATTTGTATTTGGAACTAGAAGGGACCTAGGAGGTCATCTAATCCAGTACCTCATTTTACAGATGGGAAACTGAGGAAAGTCAAATTACTTATTCAGATTTTGATAGAGAATTTCAGCAGAGAATATGGGATTATCAGGATCAAAGAGTTAGAACTGAAAGAGACCTTAAACATCACTTGGCCCACCTACCCCCATTTGACAAATGAAGAAACTAAGGCCCAGAGAGGTCAAGGAAGAGCTGGGGTTTGACCATAGGTTCTCTGACTCTGAATCTGGAACTCATAGAGCATGTAAAAGGACTTGACAGGTAATATCTCAGGGGATCCCCACAACTACCTTGGAATATACTTGCAATTAGAATCCCCATTTGACAGATGAAGAAACTGAGGCCCAGTGATTTGCCCAGGGTCACACAACTAGTAATAGCTGGAAATTGATTAGAATTCAGGTCTGCTCCTCAAAGAAAGAAATCTTATTTAGATTAATTTTCTCCCCTATAAATTGCCAGTCAAAAGTTGGGACAAACCTTTAAAAAAAGCAAAAACATATACATTTAAAAATATTAATTACTATCATTGGTTCACAAGTTTATAATCTTAGAACTAAAGAGACCTTTGAGGTCATCCCGTCCAGCTCCCTATTTTGCAGATGAGAAAAGTGAGGCTCGGTTGGCACTAAATTATTATAATGCTTTCTTCAGTGTTTGGGGTCCAGGCCTATTATTCTCTTCTCACTATTTCCATCAGTGTCCTTGGTGGGGCATTTTAATTCAATGAGGGCAGAAAATATGGAATAAAAGATTTAGAATACCCCTCCCCCTAGGGACAGGTAGGTGGCACAGTGGATAGAGCACCGGCCCTGGAGTCAGGAGGACCTAAGTTCAAATCCGGCCTCAGACCCTTGACACTTACTAGCTGTGTGACCCTGAGCAAGTCACTTAACCCCAATTGCCTCACTAAAAAAAAAAAAAGAAAGAAACCATAGAATACTCCTCCCCCATTAGCAGATGGTAAAGTTGAAGTCCAGGAAGGTTAAGAAATTTGCCTCTGGTTATACAATTAGTAAACCTCAGAGACAGGATTTGAACCCAGGTCCTCTGAATCCAAAGCTCTTTCTATTGCATCCTATCTCCTCCTATTCATCATTAATCAATCCAAATTTACAGCAAAGTCATAAAACCCTAGTCTCAGTATTGGGAGGGACCTCAGAGATCATCTAGCCAAAACTCCTAGCATGGATAGGAACATCCTCCATACAACAGATTTGATGGAGGGTCATCCAGCTTCATTTCATATGCTTCTGGTGAATGGAAGCTTAAAAACCTAACAAGGCATGTATTTGGAGATAGCACTCAGGTTAAAACTTAATTATATTTCTCACACTGGTCTAACATCTACTTCAAGGGCAGCTAGGTGGCGCCACAGTGCACAGAACGCAGTCTTCTTGAGTTCAAAGCCCACCTCAGACACTTACTAGCTGTGTGATCCTGGACAAGTCACTTCACTATATTTGACTCAGTTTCCTCATCTATAAAAGGAGCTGGAAAAAGAAATGGCAAACCACTCCAGTATCTTTGCCAAGAAAATCGCAAATGGGGTCACAAAGAGTTGGCATGACTGAAATAACTGAACAAAAACATCTACTTCACTAAAATGGCTAGTTACTAATTGATGAAAAATTAAGAAAAAGAGCTGGATCATTGATAAGAAGCTATTGGGATAATATCCAATTGATGCCGATACAGAAATGACACAGTTTAGAACTGAAATACTTACTCAAGGAAACTCATCTTCAAGTTGTTTTTTTTATTTAAAAAAATGGGGGGGGGCGGTGCCAATGGATGATTTGGGTTTTTGGTTTGTTTTATTAGTGGTTTGCTTTTTTACATAACAGTCATTTCCTAATAGACTCACCTCCAGCACCACCAAACTTTCCTTTGTAACAAAGGAAAGCAGAGGGTCAACTAGTTGGTAAAGAGGAATCCAGTGCTGGACCTGGAGTCAAGAAGAACTGAGTTCAGGGGGCGGCTAGGTGGCGCAGTGGATAAAGCACCAGCCCTGGATTCAGGAGTACCTGAGTTCAAATCCGGCCTCAGACACTTGACACTTACTAGCTGTGTGACCCTGGGCAAGTCACTTAAC
Source organism: Dromiciops gliroides (assembly GCF_019393635.1). Taxonomy (NCBI): domain Eukaryota; kingdom Metazoa; phylum Chordata; class Mammalia; order Microbiotheria; family Microbiotheriidae; genus Dromiciops; species Dromiciops gliroides. Next base: position 42,200,109 of record NC_057863.1, read on the forward strand.
CCCCATTGCCCCGGAAAAAAAAAAAGAAGAACTGAGTTCAAATCCAGCTGTATGAACCTGGGCAAGTACCAGTTTCCTCATCTGTAAATGTGGCTAATGCTAGCATCTCCCTCCAAGAGTTGTCATAAGGATCAAATGAGATAATATAGAGAATGTGTTTGGCAAATTTTAAAGTGCCCTATAAATGCCAGCCATGGGGCAGCTAGGTGGCACAGTAAATAGAGCACCAGTCCTGGAGTCAGGAGGACCTGAGTTCAAATCCAGCCTCAGACACTTAACACTTACTAGCTGTGTGACCCTAGGCAAGTCACTTAACCCCAATTGCCACACCCCCAAAAAATAAATAAATAAATGCCAGCCAGTCTTGCAGCCCCCTTTTATAGAGTGTATGCTTTGGTCTCCCCTCTCTCAGGTGGAAATTCTCTTTAAGAAAGCACCCAACTGGACTAAACACAGTAAAACATCATCAAGTGCTTTGTTGTTGAGTCGTTTTAGTTCTGTCCAACTCTCTACTACCCCATTTGGGGTTTTCTTGGCAGAGATACCAGAGTGATTTGCCATTTCCTTCTCCAGCCCCTTTTACAGATGAGGAAACCGAGGCAGAGTTAAGTGACTTGCCCAGGATCACACAGCTAGTGTCTGAAGACAGATTTGAACTCAGGAAGATGAGTCTTCCTGACACCAGGTCTGCCGCTCTATGCACTATGGCACCACCTGGCTGTCCTCATCAAATGGTAGTAACTAAAAAGAGCCAGCCAAGGAAGAGCATGACTTTGATTCCCTGTGGTTTTGGAAGAAACTAAAGCTGGTGGATCATTAGAGCTAAGGGGCTCAGAGCCACAGTGAGCTAAGCAGATTAGGTGTCTACACTGAGTACAGCATCAATATGGTGAGTGGGGGGCCAGGGGTGGGGGGCCAGGACTGACTGCTCAAGAAAGAACAAGCCAATCCCCATGTAAATGAATCAGATCCAAGCTTCCCTGGTTGGACCAGCGCTTAGCCCAGTGCCTAGCACATAGTAGGTGCTTAATGATGTTTCCTGATTGATTGAATGCTAAGGATAGTGAGATCTGTCCATGAATGCCTCTCATCAATTCCAATCTGGGCAATATAGGGAGGTTCGGTCTCAAAAACAAAAGAAAGGAGCAGCTAGGTGGCACAGTGGATAGAGCACCGGCCCTGGAGTCAGGAGGACGTGAGTTCAAATCCAGCCTCAGACACTTGACACCTACTAGCTGTGTGACCCTGGGCAAGTCACTTAACCCCAATTGCCTCACCAAAAAAAAAAAAAAAAGCAGCTAAGAAAAACTGATTTGATCAGCTCCAATCAATCAGCCATACAGAATATACAACTAACTGCCTACCTGCTAACCATTTTTGTGTCATGGATCTCTTCAGCAGTCTAGTCAAGTCCATGGACCCCTCCCCAGAATGCTGTTTTGTTGCCTACATTCATAACTGAAGGAAATGATAAATTTCAATTAGAGGTGAGTGAAACTATAAGGACATAATTTCTTTCCCATCCAAGTTCAGAGACTCCCTGCAGTCTAACTACAGATGCCTGGGGGCGGGGGTGAAGGGGGTGTGGACTTCAGGTTAAGAACCTCCTTGCTAAATGATGGTTGAATTGAGTTGATAGAATTCATGTCTGGCATGTCTAACCCATAAAATCTAACTCATAAAGTCGAACTTATAAAATCTCAGCTCTGGAAGGACCTCAGAGCGGTCATCAAGTCTAATCTGTACCTCCTCTAGGTCATTGAACTAAATGGCTTTCTTCACCTGGAGAATTGACATGGTACAGGAAAAAGGGTTCAGATTTCACCCCTGGCAACCCCTTAACCTCAAATTCCTTATCCATAAATTGAGGGAAATGAACTAGATGATCTTTAAGGTCCACTCTAGAACAATGATCCTCTGACCTCTAAGTCTCCTTAACCATGGATATTGAAGCTAATTGTAAAGAAATATATGAAGAAAATAAGTTTGACAACTTTCAAGGCTGAAAACATATAAACCATTAGGATTAAGTCCCCTAAAACAGATTCCATCAAAATGTGTCTCCCAATAAACTTCCCTGTGTGACCAAGATGAAGAGAAAAGCATCATATTTCTTTATTTAATTGAAGTTTATGCAAAATCAGTAGGGGAAATCAACTTGAAATCTGACAAAGGGCAGCTAGGTGGCGTAGTGGATAGAGCACCAGCCCTGGAGTCAGGAGGACCTGAGTGTTCAAATCTGGCCTCAGACACTTGACACTTACTAGCTGTGTGACCCTGGGCAAGTCACTTAACCCTCATTGCCCTGAAAAAAAAAGAAAGAAGTTAAAAAAAAAAGAAAAAAGAAATCTGTGACAATAGTTTCCACCTTTGATTTAACCATCAATCTTAGCCTAGCAAATATGGATCTAAAGCAAAGTTGTTAAACATAGCCCCCGGCTACATTGCTGCCTGCAACACTATTGAATGGAGAAGAACCAGACTAAAATGAAATTGAAAAAATTTAACAAAACAAATAAAAATACCATAGAACATAGATAATATTACTGTGTGGTTTTCTAAGTCAATACGCAGCTGGCAAAGATCCTTATGTATGGCTTACAGCTCCCATTTCTCTTTGAGTTGGACACCCTGGATCTAAAAACTGTTTTGGATCCTCTTCTCTTGTTCCTCTTTTTTGTCTTGTTTGATCACCTTTTCAACCCTGATGGTTTTAATTATCATCTCTATATAGATGACTCCCAGATCAATATACTCCCTTCTAAGCTATAATTCCACATCATCGCCTGACTTTTAGACATCTCAAATTGGGTGTCCAGTAGGCATCCCAAACTCAACATGTCCAACACAGAATTCATCATCTTCCCCCCAATGATCCCAATTCATAATTTCCCTATTAATATCCAGAACACCACCGTCCTCCCAGTCACCCAGACTCACAAGCTCAGTGTCATCTTAACTATTTACTTGAATTCATCCCAAATATCCCAGCCATTGCCAAATCATCATTTCTACCTTGACAACATCACCCTTTTCTGTACTCACGTAACTATCATCCTAATACAGACCTTAATCACCTCTTGTCTGGTTATTATAATGGCCTCCTAAATGGTCACCCTGCCTCAGTCTCTCCTTTCTCCAATGCATCCACTCAGAGACAGTGATTTCTCTAAGTCTTACCATGTCACTCCCCTCCTCCCCTCACCTCTACCTAATAAAATACATCGGCTCCCTTTTACATCCAGGCTCATCCTTCCTTTTGGTACTTAAAGCTCTTCACTAACTGTGAACTACTACCCTAGCTACCCTACCAGTCTTCTTGAACTTTAATAATAATAAAATAGCAAAGCACTTCACATATATATCTCATTTGATCCTCATAACAGCCCTAGGAGGTAGGTGTTATTATTATCTCCTTTTTACTGAGGAAACTAAGACTGAATGAAATCAAGTGACTGGACCAAAGTCACAAACTGTAAGCATCTGTGGCAGCATTCAAACTCAGGGTTTCCTGATTCCAAGTCTAATGCTCATCTCCTGCACTCTACTGTCTATAAATCAGCTAAGCTGGCCTCCTGGCTATTTCCCAAACATGGCCCGAGCTATCTTTCATACCTGGAGTGCCCTCCCTTCTCACCTCCACCCTTAGCTTCCCTGGCCTCCTGCAAGACTCCAATCAAATGCCACTTTCTCCAAGAGGTTTATCCTAGTCCTCCTCCAGTCCCCAGATCCCAGTGTCTTCCCATCTGATAGGACCAGCCATCTAATCTGAACATTTAATGCATGTACCTAGTTCCTTTCACTGTCTCCCCCTTAGACTATGAGTTCCTTGCTATTCCCCAGTTGATAAATGGTCAAAGGCTATGAAGAGGCAGTTTTATTTTTTTTTCTTTTCTTTTTTTTTTTTTTTAGTGAGGCAATTGGGGTTAAGTGACTTGCCCAGGGTCACACAGCTAGTAAGTGTTAAGTGTCTGAGGATGGATTTGAACTCAGGTACTCCTGACTCCAGAGCTGGTGCTCTATCCACTGCGCCACCTAGCTGCCCCAAAAGGCAGTTTTCAAAGGAAAAAAAAATCCAAAATATCAATACTGATATTTTTAAATGCTCTAAATCACTCCTAATGAAAGAAAAATTGACCAAAAATGTTGGAAAGAGGGGCTATAAGAAAACAGACACATTAATAGTGGTGGAGTTGTGAAATGGTCTAGCCATTCTGGAAAGCAATTTGGAATTATGCCCCCAAAGTTACTAAACTGTGCACATCCCTTGGCCCTCCTCCTCCTCCTCTTCCTCCTCCTCCTCCTCCTCCACCACCACCACCACCACCACCACCACTACTACTACTACTACCACCAGCAGCAGCAGCAACACCACGACTACTACACTATCATTACTGTTGTTGTTCAGTTGTGTCTAATTCTTTGTAGCCATACTGTCCATGGAGTTTTCTTGGCAAAGATACTGGAGTGGTTTGCCATTTCCTTCTCCCGTGGATTAAGGCAAACAGAGGTTAAGTGACTTGTCCAGGGTCACACAGCCATTAAGTGTCTGAGGCCACGACTCAGGTCTTCCTGACACTGGCATTTATACAGCACTTTAGGGTTTGCAAAGTACTTTACCAATACGATCTCATTTGATCCTCACAACAACCCTGTGAAGTAGGTCTATAACCCAAAGAAATCAGAGAAAGGGGAAAAAGCCTATATCTACAAAAGATTTATAGTGGTTCTTTTTGTAGTGGCAAAGAACTGGAAACCAAGGAACTGAACAAGTTACAGTATATGAATGCAATGGGATACTTCTGTGTTATAAGAAATGAGGAAGGGGATGGTTTCAGAGAAACTTGGAAATATTGGTATGAACTGAAGCAGAAGGAAGTGAGCCAAACCAGGAGAATATGTATATAATAACAACAACATTGTAAAGATGAACAATTCTGAAATTTTTGACATTTCAATTTTAAAACAATTTTGAAATCTGATGACTGCCATGATCAACCATAATTTTTAGATATGGGCCACATGGGGATTTGTTTGGCTTGATGATACATACTTGTTACAAGAGCTTTTTTTTTTCTTTTATTCTCAAAGACAGAAGAACAAAAGGTGGAAAGGGTGGGAATGAACAAAAAGTAGATTTGTGTTTGTTGAAAAAACATCAGATTAAAAGAATGTGAGTTCCTTGAGGACAAGAACTGTGGTGTTGAGTGTTTTTTTCCTTTTCTTTGTATCCACAATGCTCAGCAAAATGTCCGCCACACAGTAAGTTCTTAATAAATGATTATTGAGCACCGGCCCTGGAATCAGGAGTACCTGAGTTCAAATCCGGCCTCAGACACTTAACACTTACTAGCTGTGTGACCCTGGGCAAGTCACTTAACCCCAATTGCCTCACTAAAAATAAATAAATAAATAAATAAATAAATGATTATTGACTGACACAGTAGATTGGATCCTTTTTCAGGTACAATTTTGAACCAGGTGCCGCTAAGGCCCCTTCCATCTGAAATACTATGATTTTATTGAGTGGAAGAGCCTTGATTTGAACCCAGCCCTTTTGACTTCCAAGCCAACATTCCATAAGCTACATTAATTACAATGCCTTCTTTACATGCTGAGATAGATACATAAAACTATATACATAGGAACTATACATTCCTATATTTAAAATGAGGGTCCCAAGACCACCTACCTCACAAGTTTACAAGGAATAAATGAGATGTCTGTAAAATGCTTTGCAAGCCTCCAAGGTATTATTTCATTAATCTGAGTTCTCATTGTTATTACACATAACTGTTTCATAAAAATGTGTGCTTGTATGTGTACTCGAACGAAGAGAGGTCATATGGAGCATGCAGGATAGAGAGCCAGCCAGCCCCTGAATGTGTGCTTAGGCCCTGACTCTGACCTGCTGGCTATATGACCTTGGACAAGCCACCTCGGCCCTCTTACTTCTCTAGGCAGCTATTAAATGTACTGTGGTTCTAGATGAGTCAAACAGAATGTCAGCTTCCTTTAAGATAAGCACTATCCTGGGGGCAGCGAGGTGGCGCAGTGGAGAAAGCACTGGCCCTGGATTCAGGAGGACCCGAGTTCAAATCCAGACTCAGACACTTGATACTAGCTGTGTGACCCTGGGCAAGTCACTTAACCGCCATTGCCCTGCCCAGGAAAAAAATATATATATAAGCACTGTCCTGACCCGCACAGGGGCCTCTGGAAAATTTTTAAAAATATTTTGATAATTCTATTTCAATACAATTAGTTTTGGTTTTTAGTCCTACATATTTTATTGTGTGAATTTCAAAACAGTGTGAGAAAGGGTCCATAGACTTCACCAGTCTTCCCAAGGTTGTCCATGACACAAACACACACAACCTAACCCCTAGCAGAACGCTTGTCACACAGTAGGATCTTAATAAATATTTGGTGATTGATGGGAGGGGGTTTCTCTACTGGGAAACTGATGAAACCACACATACACACACACACACATCATCTCACACATACAGACACAACACAAAAACACAATATTATATATTAGGGGATAGGGACTGGATTTCAGGAATGCAGAGAAGTCTCAAATGAAGAAACTCCACCTTCTATAGCTCACAAGCATTTATATAGCCTTTTAAGGTTTGCAAAGCACTTTATAAATGTTATCTCCTTTTATCCTCACAACAACCTTGAGGAGTAGGTATAGCCCATAGAGAGCTGCCTTGAGCCTGGGGAAGTGGGGTGATTTGTCCAGCACCCCCCAGCCAGGATGAATCAGAGGCAAGTCTTGAACCCAGGCTAGATCTTTATCCACCATGCCCTGTTGCTTCTTATTATATGTTATTACATAATTATGCAAAAGTAAATTAGTATACTAATTACAATTATTGTCTTAAGTATAATTACTTTATGAATGCATACATTTCAAGGGGCAGGAAGCTTAAAAGCACTAGAAAGGGAGAGGTGTACATAAAGAGACAGAGAGATGGAGGGGAAGGGATATGCACTGATAAAGTGCCTACTATGTGCTAGACACTGTGCTAAACACTTTACAAATATTATTTAATTTGATAGAATGGTAGATTGATAGGTATATGAAAGATGATATAGATGTTAGATAGATATCCTATTGATATAAATACATATGTCAATGTTTTTTCACCCAATTTGAATCCTTTTTATAGGGAACTCCAAGTAAGGAAATTCCCTCTGCCAATGCAGGTGAACAACTGTTGTGTAAATTCCATGCATCTATGTATGAAAGACATATATGAATAGAAAAATTGTGTGTGACACCTGAGATGTTTGCCTCTTTGAAGAGTGCTATGACTAGAATTTTAACTGTTTGTTTTCCATTCTTTATCAGTCCCAATTGGTTGAAAGAATAATACTGGGTGTAGAGGAAAGGACAGAAATCTGATTTCAATCATCTGAGGCACAGAATCTAAATCTTTGCAGGTCTACAGATGATTTTCCATGTGGTGAGAACACAGCGACTGTAGGATGCTTTTCCTGGCAATATTTAAACAAACAAGCCAAGAACCTCTTTGCACATCATATAATTAAATTAAACTAGAAAAAAGGGAGAAAACAGCCCTGCTAAGATGTGTGGGTGGGTCTGGCTATATTATATATATTTCTTTAAATTATGCCACCCCCAAGACGGCAACATCACCCAGGCTGTAATAATTGCTCCTGATGTCTAATATGGGGCCCGGCGCAAATACAAAGTGTACTTGCAGCTCAGCTCTAAGTAGATTATAAACATTTAATATAGAATGTTATCATCATATTCAGAGCACCAAATTGTAGACTTCTGTCACCCACCTTCAAGCATGCCTCTGAAGATCATCGTTAATTCTGCTGATTTATGGTAATGCCAGAGTCCTATCACCTACAGCATCAGAAACCACTAACAAGCTTAGTATAAGCTCGGGCTGAAATGGTTTGAGGTTTAAATTTCTGTAACGATTATAAACTAGAAGGAGTGAAATCCCACTTCAGCAAAAAAAAAAAAAAAAAAAGCCTATGTTAACGATTCCATATTGGAACCACTTTCCCCCATTCACCCTTCTCCACAGCCAAGTCTCTGCGTTTCAAGGAGAAGTAACTTTAAATGTGACTGGCATTTTTAAATTCAAAAAAATAATCCTTTTTGTATGGTAATACATTTCATAATTAGAGGAGAGAGCCTGTTCACATTTATTGAAGGGGGGAAAAAAGAAGATGCCCTGAAAGGATTGCTATTTTTAAAAAAACAAATCCAATCAAGCTAACAGTCTCTTCTTTGAACATTAAGTTGTGTTCCATTCAGGCTTCTTTGAAATGCTGGGCAATCAGGACATTTTAATCACCATTGTCTCTTCACGGCCAAATCATTGTACCCTGCAAATGCTTGGCCCTTCAGCAGATGAGGCCCATTTGTTTGTCGACTTGGTCATCACTAAAATCCCGAGTTCAGCTATGAAAGATGGAGGCCTCACCCACAATTCTCCCCTGAGACCGAAGCTTCTTGGTAGGGAAGAGAATTAAGTCGTCGCTGATATTTGTCTGAGAGTCAGAGTCTTCTGGACAGATGGAATAACGCCCAAAGGCTACCAGCATGCCTTATAACATGAAAACTTTCTCCACCTTTTCTCAAATCCAAATGAGCATTTCCTCAGGACACAAGTAGTTTGTGATAAAGTGAGTTAAAAGAAAATGATGAGGGGCAGCTAGGTGGTGCAGTGGATAGAACACCAGCCCTGGATTCAGGAGGACCTGAGTTCAAATCCAGCCTTAGACACTTAATACTTACTAGCTGTGTGATCTTGGGCAAGTCACTTAAACCTCATTGCACCCCTCCCAAAAGTGATGAGGGAACATACCTTTCCCCTTTCCTCAAAGGGGTGGTGAACTCTGGGTGCAGAATGCTGAATAAATACACTGTCTGATTGCTTACTACGTTGGTTTATTTTGTTTAATTGTTAGTCTGTTTCACAAGAAAGTTCACTAGGTGGGGGGAGGGAGAAGACATATATAAAAAATGACTGTGATATTTAGAAAATCACTAAAATAGGAAGGAAGGAAGGAGAAGACATGATGATGAAACCATCTTCCATTCTTTCAGTAGAGAGGTATTGGGCTATGGATGCCAAATGTGACATATATGTAAGATTTAGTTGCCTTTGAGTCACTGTTTTTTTTCTTCTATATTACAAGGGAGGATTCTATCACAGGAAATGGTTATGGCATAAAAATGAAAACTCACCAATAAGTTTCAACAATAAAAATAAATAAAGAAGGGGTATATGTAAGTAAGCACAAACATTATGAAAGTTTCTTTAGCACCATTCCTCTCTGTATCCAAACCTGAACAAGACTGAACATCTTACAACTTGATATGTGAAAACACTTAATAAATAAAGACAGCTCTCGCCTTAGAAAAGGAACTAAAATCACTAGGCATCATGTTTTATGGTGGTAAAGAACAGTCCTGAAAAATCACAACTAAGGTAAAACAACGAAGGCTAATTTACTCTGAGGAATTGAAATTTAGAGGGTGAAAGAAAAAAAAATAAGAAATTTTTAAATTGTTCACTCCACTGGGGAGTTGGGGGGATGGGACTATGGGCACAGAATATTGACTATACCACCAGACACAATCAATGTGTTCGTTACTTTTGCCAAACATTTTTCTTTGTTTTTTTATCCTTTGTTAAAAGAGACATCTTCATTTGCAAAGGAGTGAGGAGGGATATTTTCAGAAATTAATTTGATATTAAAACAAAAGGCATTAGTAAAAATAAGATTAATTTCTTAAATCAAATCAACAGATTTTTAAAAGCCTGTGTAATTATAAACTTTGTTGTGACTGCATTTTGACAGCAATTGCACTCTGGTCAACAGCATAGAATCAATAGAGCAAGAACGATTAGTCAAAATAGGAAGCTAAAAGATGTAGTCATTCTGCAGGCCTTGGCCATGTCCCAGGTAAGCTCCTTCCAACCAGCTCCACAGCCTCTCCCAGAACCGGCAACAGCCTCAAGGTGTTCCCAGGGCTCTGTCTCTCCTGCCACTACCATAGAGTGGGGTTACCTGGAAGAATCACACCCCATTCGATTCGGCAGTCACAGCTCTGTGATGGGTTGTAAATAGGACTCCTGAAGCCAGCCAGCACCTCCTGACTGACTGTTACATTTTCAGCATGAGCATTGATACCTCAGATATAAACGAATGCTACAAATGAAGGCTTGATTTCTTGTTTTGTGTGATTGTCTAAACTTAAAGTGGTGGAGAAAATGTTAAAAATGAAAATTAAACTTAAAAATGTCAGACTTTCCTTTTTTCTTCCCCTAGAGAGCCCATTATTAAATATTTGCCAACACTCTCCCAGGCTAGAGTTCCCCCTCCACAGGTCCTTATGTAGTCTTATATAGCTATATAGTTTCCATTTCTGCTCAAATGAATTTGTCTTTACTACTATTATCATTCTTACTATCACTGTTATTAATTACCAGACATGATTTCATCAGTCTAACGAGTTCCCAGAGAATTTCTTCAATCTGTGCAACTCAGTACCTTCTCTGTGACTTAGAGTCTTAGAAAATTACCTTGTGTGCTGAGAAGTTAAGTGATGTGACCAGGGTCACAAAGAGCTAATATGTAAGAGATGGGGCTTGTCTCAAGACTAGCTCTCCACCCTCCGCTGTATCTTGTTGACTCTCTACAGACGTTTTTGCATCACAAATTCTGATAGCTGCTTGCCCGAGTACCAGTTCTTACTGTTGACCCTGCAGGTTCATGATCAGGATGGGGGAAGCAAGGTTCAGAAATGCTCATCCGGGCTAAGAAGGGGAGCGTCTTTAGCTATCTTCTGTGTTGAGACTCACCCTGAGCGCTACTTAGAAATCAAAGGACTGGCAGAACGAGGCGGGGGGGGGGGGGGGCGGGAATCTATACAATTGGAGAATCTGAGCACAAGGAGAATTCATGACTGGGGCCGAAAAGTTGGGGAGCAAGCCTAAACACGTGGGGAATTCTACCACGCGCAGTACCTTCATCATGCTAAATGGGTTGGCAAGGCTGGACAGGTGTGCAGCAAGGGTAAATTGTCATCCCAGGGTGAGCAATAGCTGAGAACTTTCGAATTCTCCCAACCCAATGGAAGTAATTGACAATTTCACGCTTTCCCCGAAGCCAGGTTCAGCAGAGGTGGCCCGTGGGGCTCCAGGGGCCGGGGGTGGGGGTGGGGGGGACTAGCATCATCTCTGGTGTGGCAACCCCGACCGCACTGGTGCTCCTCTCGCCTTCCCTTTCAAGATGTCATTCCCCCGCCTCCGCACTCACCACCAAACAAACACAGAAATCTACTACTGTTCTCCCCATGCACTCCATTTTCTTCCAATCTGAGGCCCATTTGTGTGTATAATTGAAAATTAGCAGTGCAGCTGTTTGAAGAGAGTAATTTATCACGGCGCATTGTTCGGAGCTGACACTTTAGCCCCGGCTCGAACAAGGCAGTGGTTGCTGGGGGTTGAGCAGCAGAAAGTGATTCGCCGGTAATGCCGCGTTTCCCCTGCGTCGCCTCTAATTGTAGCCTCTTTTTCGCCATTGAATTGGGAGTTGAGTAAAAGAGCTTGTTTGCTCTCGGCGCCGAGGCTGCCAGGGCCGCTCGGCCTATTATCACAAGATACTCTTGATCTTTTGAAAAGCAGGAAATAGAATTTTTCTCCAACAGGGAAAGTAATTTGCGATGCGTCCATTAGTTCTTCATTAAAGCAAGATTAAATTGCACGGCAAATCACATCTGTGTTTGGATGATTAAAGGGTGGCATTTTAGAGGCCAAAACTAATTACTAGCCCAAATGAATGGGAGTGAAAAAACAGTCATGTTTTTACATTAGATAGTGTGGCTTGTAATTAGATTCAAGCTAATTCCACTATTTCTTCTCTTTTAATGAGATGAGCCTGTCCTCATCTTTTTCTAGGCCATGCTAACAGCCCCAAATGTATAATTTTGATAATGCTCGGAGTTTACTTTATTGAAATTTCTTTGCTACCTGCCACAAGTGACTGTTCTGTCTAGTGGTACTTCATTATAGTGAAGCTCTGAGCCCCCACCCAATGCGGAGATATAGTTTGCAACGGGAGGAATTCCTGGAAAAAACAAAGGACCAGAAAACTACACCCATACGCATATGTCTTGTGTGCAAAGCACGGAAATGGTGACAGCCTGGAAATGGGCAACATCTCCAGAAGGGAGCATTAAAAAAAAAAAAAACCCTCTCCCAAAGGAGTGAGAAATCAGGGGCTCTAGGGAGGAACAGTAAGACACTCGGATGGAATAAGGAGATGACTTGAATGCTTCCAAATTCCTTTGACTTGTGAGATTTTCTTACCCCCGTGTCATTTCTCTCTCCTCCACTGTCAGGGGGTTATTGGGAATTGGGGGGAGGAGAGGTTGGGAAGATTGGGGCTTTACCTGTGCACACAAATTATGTTTAATATAAATTCACCTATTAGTTCCCATTTTTATTTTTCTTTAAAACAAATATTGACGTTTGAAACCTTAGCACCTGAAAAAGGAATGATGTCAAGAATTCTAAAGATCTGTCAAGATCAGTCAATCAATAAGCATTTATTAAGCACATACTATGTATGTGACAAGCAAATATAAAGAATAAAACAATCTCTGCTCTAAAAGAGCAGAATCCTGTTGAGAGAAACAATGTGTGCAATGTGTGTATATATGTGTATGTTCACGTGTTTATGTGTGTATGTTTATTGTGTATATGTGTGTACAAATGTGCTTGTATATGTATGTATAAATGTATATGTAATAGATGCAAAACAAATACAATGTATAATAAATACTCTGTACTATATTTATATCTACATGTTTAATAGATGTAAAATCATTATAATGAATACTTATTTTATATATATTTCTATTTTTATATCTTTAGCAATATAAGGTAGTTTCAGAAAACAAGTATTTATAGCTGGGGGGTCAGGAAAAGCATGGTGCAGAAGGTAATACTGAATTGAAGTTTTCAAGGAAGTCTTGACGTAGAGGTGAGGAGGCTGTGCATTAAAGGCACGGTGAGGGGAAGGGCCAGTCCTTTCCGAATCCTGTTGGGACAGATAGTGTGATGTGTGTGAGTAATGGAGAGGAGGCCAGTTTGGCTACACCACTGAGTGCATGAAGGGAAGTAAAATATAATAAGGTTGGAAAGGGAGGCTGAGACAAGGTTGTGAAGAACTCTAAAAGCCAGAGGCAATATGGAGCCTAGAATTTATTGGAAAAAAAAAAAAGGAAGGGGAACAAGTATTTATATGTTCTGGGCACACAGAAGAGCTTTTTTTTTTTTTTAAACAATTAATATCTCATTTGATCTCTCATGACTGGGAGGTAAGTATAAATATCCCCATTTTACAGTCGAGGAAACTAAGGTAGACTGAAGTTAAGTCATTTGCCCTCACAAGTGTCTGAGGCCAGATTTAATAATAGCTACCATTTACATAGCATTTGCTATGTGCCAGCAAACATTATGTAGGTGCCATTATTGTCCACATTTTACCAATGACAAAACTGATGCAAACAGGGATTCAACTGACTTGCCTAGAGTTATTAAGCTTAGGAGTGTCTGGATCTGGATTTGAACTCAGGTCTATCCTTCTTCCAGGCTAGTTACTTTATCCACTGTATCAGGTAGCAGCCTGACATGGTCAGATTTCCACTTGAGAAAAATGTAAGGGGCAGCTAGGTGGCGCAGTGGATAAAGCACCAGCCCCGGATTCAGGAGGATCTGAGTTCTTATCTGACTTCAGACACCTTGACACTAACTAGCATTGTGACCCTGGGCAAGTCACTTAACCCTCATTGCCCTGCAAAAAAATTAAAAATAATAAAAAAAAGAAAAATGTAATCCGTCCTTTGGATTTGGGGATTTTTTTTTCCTTAAGTAGATGAAATTTGATGGAAAACAAACTTCCATTTTGATGGCAGTTTTCAGAAACAATCGTTTTATAAAGGGTCATTTTTTTTCCTGAAAAAAAAAGAAAAAAGCTTCATTGATCCCCTTGGTGGTTTTTTTTGTTTTTACGGCATGGTCATTTTCCAATATTTTTCCTTCCTCATCAAACTTCATCATCTTCCTTGTAAGGAAGAAAAACAGTCAAGCAAAACCAATACCATAATGACAGCCTCTATTAGCGTATGCTACACTCTGCACCCATACTCCCCAATAGCTCCCAACCCCCTGGGGAGAGTTGGCAGCTTTGTTCTCTATAAGAGATGGAGATTGCAATTATCTGAACTCAGCTACTTTTTGTGTTCTTTTGTTTATATTATTATGGCTATCTTGTGTCCATTCTTCTGACAGCCAGGTGGTGCAGTGCCTGGAGTGCTGGGCCCAGAATCAGGAAGACCTGGGTTCAAGTGTGGTCTCAGACATTTCCTAGTTGTGTAACCTGGGGCAAGTCACTTCATGACTCACTCCTGAGTTCAGTGTCTCAGGCTGAGAGTCGGGGGCTATAATAACTGGAATAGTATTTGTAAACCGCTTTGCAAACCTTAATGTGCTGTAAAAATGCACATTATAATATTATGATATTATATAACAATATAAAAGTTATATAATAACATAATGGTAAATTATTAATCATTTTTGAAATATTAATATTATTATTAGTCTGCATTGGTTTATACAAATCTTCTCATGAAATGCAGATGAGAGAATAGAAGGAAGCTCACACAAGCAGGATAGTTTCAGCAGCACTATCATGTACTTTCTTTTTTTTTTTTTTGAGGGCAATGGGGGTTAAGTGACTTGCCCAAGGTCACACAGCTAGTAAGTGTCAAGTGTCTGAGGCCGGATTTGAACTCAGGTACTCCTGAATTCAGGGCCAGTGCTTTATCCACTGTACCACCTAGCCACCCTATCATGTACTTTCATAAGAAGCCAGCGGTGAAAAAATGGAGATTCAGAGTTTCTTCCATCTAGAGTCCTCTGTGTTCTTCTGCTCTGTGTGTGTGTCTATAAATGCTCTGTTTTTTGTTGTCTACTTTCCAACTTTTAAAATACAATTTTAAAAAACACATAAGGGGGCAGCTAGGCGGCACAGTGGATATAGCACTGGTCCTGGAGTCAGGAGGACCTGAGTTCAAATCCGGCCTCAGACACTTCACACTTACTAGCTGTGTGACCCTGGGCAAGTCACTTAACCCCAATTGCCTCACCAAAAACAAAACAAAACAAAAAAATACATAAACAGGTCTTCTCATGTTTTCTGAATTTTTCTCATTTACTAATGACCATATTTAGACTTGGCCAAACAATGGCTTCGAAAACCCAACTGTTTTCTCCTACTCCTTAAACTTGACGTTTTGATAATTTCTCAGTAGCCTCGGTTAATTCACCAGGCCAACTAGGCCCTTGAATCCAGACCTGGAAATCCTCTTAACTGATGACTACATGATGGAAGCATTTCTTCACCAAAGTTAAAAGGGGAATCTTTGAGGCCCCACCAAACAATGGGAAAAGTAGAGGTTTTCCTGCTCACCTTGTTTGGAGGCCAGTAGCTTATAAATAATTACTGATTCCCATAGATGACATGCATAGTAAAATAACATTGATGTTCTTAACCTTGTGGTACAGTAAAGAAGGGAGCCAGATTTGGGCCCAGAAGGCTTGGGTTCAAGTTCTGCCTTTGACACATACGAGCTGAGTGATTTTGGTCAAGGCCTCTGAGGTTCAGGTTCCTCCTTTGTGAAATGAGGGCCTTCAGACTAGATCTCTAAGGTCATAAAGCTGGAAGCCTCAGGTCCTTCTTCTTGTTCAGAGACACAAAGGCATCAGGTTTGCTTAGCGGAGAGCATGTTGGATTTCGCCTCAGGTGGCCCAAGGTCGTTTCTCAGTTCCAGTGCTTAATTAGCTGTTTGATCCAGGCAAGTCACAACGGCAAATTAGCAACAACAATACTTTTACCTTCTGCTTCACTGGGGAGGGGAAAAAAAGCCCTTTGCAAACCTTAACACTCCAGAGAAATGTGAGGTGTTATTGTTACCATGTTCTTTGTGGAGAGCAGAATAAACAGCATCCTGAGACATCCCCAAGAGGGCAGGAGAGCCCCAGCTTTCTTACTCCCTAGCAGGCACAAGCCAGCACTTTCATTCATTCAATCAATCAATCAATCATTTGCTTTTTATTTCCTGAACTTGATGACATAAATCACATCCTGATTTAGCCTTTGTAGAACTGGATCAATCATTAAACCATTGCCTATTTTCCTAGAAAGTATTTTTCCTTGTCCCAATTCATTTTTGCTGGATTCCTCAGAACAAAACAGCTAAGGATGGACTCGATATGCCTTCAGAGCATCTTTCTGGCCCAAATTGGGGAATGGAGGGTGGAGAAAATCAAGGCACATATGAAGTGGGGCTCTTTTTGTTGAGGTGCAATTGTACCTGGCGCTGTAAGAATAAAAATGCTAAATAGTTAAAAGTTGACTTCATCTGATTACTATTCAGGGAGATGGGTGATATGAGCTGGAGACTCAGTTGGATTTCTCACAGAGATAAAGTCCTTAATTGGCACTCTAGTTAGCCAGCTCAGGAGAGGATGCAGAGTTTGAATGGTCACTAATCATGGGTCACCAGAAGTCAGAAAGTCAGCAATGTTTCCTCAGGTTTACAGTGAATGTAGCGCTTCACAGGATGCCACATTGGGACAAAGTGACCAAAAAAGAGACAGAAGACATGTTTCCTGCTTTTCAGCAACATGCAAGGAGGTGTGTGGACAGTTCTGAGTCACCCTGGTGGTGGTAGAGGTAGAGCATTGGATTCAGAGTCAGAGGACTTGAGTTCAAAACCTACTCTGCCACTTATAGGAGCAATATCCCTAAAGTTATGGTGGCTGTCTGATGATCTGTTTATTTTTCACAGGGTTTGTGATTTCAGCAGTGTGTGGGGTTCTCCCATAGGGGATCTTGGCACAGAGGTTGGGAAGATCAAAACGATTATCCAATTTTAACACGCCATATGCCCAAATACTCCCACTGGATCCAGGAATTCAGTATCTTCATTTGTATCCACAGTGTCAGACACAATATGGGTGCTTGATAAATGTTGTTGATTAATTACTGTTGTTCCTACCCAAGACCAAAAGAATGTAATGTCCTTAAGGGCAGGAGCTGTTTCATTTTGATCTTTGTGTCTCCCTAACCTACCACTGTTCCTGGCACATAGTAGGTGCTTAGTAAATGCTTTATTGATTTCATTTTGTCTTTGGATTCTTTAACATAGTGCTGAAAATAGTAGGTTATTAATAAATGCTTATTGAGTGATTGATTTCATTTTGCCTTTGGATTCCTGGCACAGTGGCTAGGACCTAGTGGGTGCTCAATAAATTTTTATTGATTGATTGAATGCTCTTCCAATAAAGTAGGTTGCAGTTCATCCATATCCAAAAGTCCTTTGAGATTCTTACCCATGTCCTCCCATCAGTGAGCCACACTGGGCCTACCCTACATGCCAAAGACCCTCCTCCCTTTCTCTTGATCAACATATGATCTCTTTTTGGTCTTGTTGACTGGATGACTGCTTCAGGTTCTCCTAATTCCTCATTTGTATGGGTTGCAACCTTCTCACACACTGCCCATGGTCCTCTTCACTGCCCTCTTAGCAATGCTCCTTTTTCATCCTTGATACACTGAAGTATCTCTGAACACTTGTAGCCACACCATACCACACCACAAAGTCTTCACTTATTAATAACTAACAATAATAAAAATAATACATATAATACTTTAAGTTTTGTAAAGTGCTTTACAAATGTTATCTCGTTTCGTCCTCACAACCACCCTAGAAGGTAGGTGATATCCCCATTTCACAGATGAAGAAAATGAGGCAGGCAGAAGTCAAAGAACTTGCTCAGAGCTAGTAAGTGCCTGAGGCAAGATTCAAACCTGGATCCTGGGGCTCTAACCACTGTGCTACCTAGCAGTCAATAGAGTGTTAACTCCTTGAAGGCAGGAACTGTTTTTTTGCTTTTGTCATCGAATCCCCAGAATTTAGCAGACACTTAAAAATGCTCATTGAGAGGAGGAGAACCAGGAGAACATTGTACACAGTAACAGCAACATTGTGTGATGAACAATGGGGATAGACTTGGCTCTTCTCAGCGGTACAATAATCCAAAACAATTTCAAAGAACTCATGATAGAAAATGTTCTCAACGTCCAGAAAAAAAGGATTCTGAACGCAGATTGAACCATACTGTTTCTACTTTGGGGCTGTTTTTTTCCTTCTTTTTTGAGGTTTTTCCCTTGTGCTTTGACTCTTCTTTCACAATACAACTAATGCAGAAATATGTTTAATATGATTGTACATATATAACCTATATCAGATTGCTTTCCATCTTGGGGAGGAGGGAGGGAAGGGAGGATGGGAGAAAAAATTGGAACTAAAAATTCTATGAAAACAAATGTTGAAAACTTTCCTTACGTGTAACTGGAAAATAATAAAATGCTTTTATTTTAAAATGCTCATTGAATAAATGTATGTTATAGAAATTCTATTCCTTCTTATGACAAACCTCTGATATAAATTATCATAGTTCTACCTATTCTCCAAACCAGTTATTCCCTCTTCTATACAGAGGGGATCTCAGAGATCAAAACCTTGCTAACATCTGTGGCCATCCAAGTCTGCCAAGAGATTTCTGAGAACTCAGAATGTGCACAGTATTGGGTTTATTCTACAAAGGAAAACAAATTAGGACCAAGAGGCCTAAAAAAACAACAACAACCCTCACTGGAGAGGTGGCTGTGAAGGGGGGAGAGGAGGCCCTACTGTGCTCAATAACCATAACAAATCTGGCTCTTGCAGTCTAATTTAGATCAATCTCCTCCAGGTGTAAAAATTGCTGCCAAACCATTCCCTCCTTCCAAGGCTTTTGGGGAGTTACTCAGCTCCAAGAGCCCCACAGCGTTTCCAGGACAATAAGGGCAGAGATCAGAACTGGGATTGGCCATAGTGGATGGGTACACGTGGGCCATTGGGAGAAGCCAGTCCTCCCATGAGGTCCCGCTCTGGATGCCAGAGTCTGACCCCCAAAAGATCAGGACTTGCCCTGACCATTGGGAAGGAAGGGGATGGATGTTCAGAGATGACCAGGTCTGTCTGGAAGTAGGCAAACAAGCATGATCTGACCCTCCCCAAAGACGACCAGCGATATGACATTCCCAGGAGGCCTGGCAACCTGGCAAGGCTCCCAGAGCCAGCTCCCTCCCTTTCTCCCCTTTAAAAATGCTAATTGCCCCCTAGGCCATGGGCTGAAAGCCAGAACTGGAGGGGGCAGCCCTCCATTTTCCCTGGTCCCACCCTGTGAGGCCTAATCATTGGGGGATGCAGGGCAGCTGCTAGGCAAGGTGGTTAGGGACCCATCATGAAGCTTTGTCTTTGGCTCTCCAAACTAGGGTTCATCATAATAACTGGCATTTTTGTGGTGCTTTAAGGTTAACAAAGTTAACTGGTAGGGTCATTTAAGTCTTATAGCAACCCTAAGAGATAGGTCTTATCCCCACTTTACAGAAGAAAAAACTGAGGTTCAGAGAGGCACCCAGGGTCATAGAGTAAGTGTCAGAGGTGACATTCAAATCTGGGTTTCTCCAGACTCCAAGTACAGCCCTCTTCCCACTATACCAATGTAGATTAGATAAGACAGACCACTCAGATACCGAGGATCGTGTAGCTAGGATGGTCTCTAGAATCGAGAGCAAGCTTCGTGACGGCAGGCACTGTTCTGTCTTTGTATCTCTGGCCCCTAGCACCTACCGGTCATTCAATAAATGGAATATTGGATTGAAAAAGTTCCCTTCAGAGGGGTCTGCTCTGATTCTCCACCCATCAGCTCAACAATAACGATTAATGGCCACAGATAAAATTTGTTCTGTAGCTACATTAACATTCCAAAGAGAGAATACAGGCTTAGACTGTGTTGCTGAGGAATGAGGGCTGTCCGAGGAGCTGGATTTAAATCCCAACCCCATACCTCACTACTAAACAGCTATGTGGTATATTGGATAGCACACCAGACTAAGAGTTAGTAAGACCTCGATTCAAGTTCTGTCTTTGAAAGTTAGCTAGGTGGCGCAGTGGATAAAGCACCCACCCTGGATTCAAGAGGACCTGAGTTCAAATCCAGCCTCAGACACGTGACACTTAGTAGCCGTGTGACCTTGGGCAAGTCACTTTACCCTCATCGCCCACCCTGCCCCCCAAAAAGAAAGTTATTAGCTGGATCACCCAAAGCAAATCTTAGCTTCAGTTTCCCAACCTATAAAATGAATGGGTTATGGAATAGCATCTATTTTACATGGCTGTTGTGAGGACCAAAATAGATAGAAATATGATAATATATTTCATACTGTAATTGTAATATAATATTTGTACTATATAATATTTTACGTGATACTTACAATATAATATTTCATGATATAATGTTCGGTGTTATTATTATAACTTTGGACAAGTCATTTTACCTTTTTAGGCCTTGATTTTCACCTTTATAAAAGGAAAGGGTTCAGTTCCCTTCCTGCTCTAAATCTATTACTATAATTCTAATTTATGTAATATATATTACATGGATGTTTATTATATTTGCTATATAATAATTTCCATTCTAATGTATGCAGTATATTACATACACATGTGACATATTATAGGGTTTATTTATATCAGAATGGGCTGCTAGGTGGTGCAGTGGCTAGAGTACCAGGCCTGGAATAAGGGAAACTGAGTTCAAATCCTGAGTTGAAATCCAGCCTCAGACACTTACTACCTATGTGACCCTGGGCAAATCACTTAACTCTGTTTGCCTCAGTTTCCTCATCTGTAAAATGAACTGGAGAATGAAATGGCAAACCACACCAGTATCTTTCCCAAGAAAACTCCAAATGGGGTCAGAAGAGACAGATATGACTAAAAATGACTGAACAACAATAGCAAATATAAATTTATTATATAATATATAAGGTATATACATATGTTGGATAATTTAGAATTAATTTATATATTCATATTCTCTCCATTATTATGTCCTTATGTTTTATATATATGCACACACTTACATGCATGTGCATAAATATATGTATATATGCATATACACACATACATATATATATATATTTGTTGTTTCCCTATTTGAATGTAAGCTCCTTATGAATTGAGATCACTTTATTCTCTATACTTGCATCCCCATCCCCTGGCTTGGTGCCTGGCATATAAGCATTTAATGCTAATAATATTAGCTAGCATTTCTATGGTGCTTTAAATGGATTATCTCATTTGATCTTCATAACAACCTTGTGAGGGAGGGACTATTTTAATCCCATTTTCACAGAAGAGTAAACTGAGGCTGTGTGACTTGCCCAAGTACATGTCTGAGTCAAGATTACACTCAGGTCTCCCAGACTTCAAGTCCAACATTCTATCCACTCTGCTACCTAGTTGCCATGAATTGATTGAATTTATGATAAAAATGCAATGTAAAGAAGGCAATATCATATCATCCTGTGGCACCTACCATAAGTCTCTCAGGCTATCATTTAAGTCTGTATCTTCTTCTTCTCCCTTTGGTAGAAGAACTAATGAGAATTCCCAGTCAGCGAAACAAGAATGGTAACGTTTTAGAAATAAAATGGCAACTCCGCTCCCTACAGTTGTCCAGAAGGGCAACTGAGTGATATCTAACCATAGTGGTGAGCAAATGCCAAGCAGAAAGAGGAACTGGTATGGAAAGAGAACCTATTCACCCTGGGTGCTGTGGCCAGTGCTCAAGAC
Organism: Dromiciops gliroides; assembly: GCF_019393635.1. NCBI lineage: Eukaryota > Metazoa > Chordata > Mammalia > Microbiotheria > Microbiotheriidae > Dromiciops > Dromiciops gliroides. The sequence goes on from NC_057863.1 coordinate 42,221,932, forward strand.
GCTTCCAGGAAGTGTTAGGGCAGGCTGAGTCATCCAAGTGGGCAGCAACAAGCCGTCATATCAAAGACATTTAACACTTAAAATTAAGGTAAAATGAGGAACAAAGTTCCAAGCATGATCAATTTTTTACTAAAGTGTAGATTTACCAATAAGTAGGTCCTCATCTTCCTCAGCAAAGCTAAGACCCCCCTGAATGAAGGAGACAGGTTTTTATAGGTTTAAGGAATGCAGAACAAAGAACAAAACTTTGTAGGGAGGGAAAAAGTTATGATGGTTATAAAAGCTCAATATCATGAATGGTGAAGTCAATATGACTGGTTACTGAGCTGAGGCATGAGAAACGATATGATTTGGTTAAAAAATAGGAATGATTGGCTAGCAACACTCCCCTCCTTCCTTCCCATGACTAAGAAATGCTCATTGTTTGAAACTACCTGCAAGGTCAGAGATAGTGGACCAAATATCCTTGAAAGGTAGCTTGGTGGTGTATAGATGCTAGACCAAATTCCCTAGCATCCCCCTATATACCTTAAGGATAGCAGATTTCCTTGAGGCAAGAAGAAAACATTGATGAGCAGAAGTGGATTTCTGAACTTAACTCACTATAAGACAGCTGAATTTCCTAACTCAGTTCAGAGACAAAAAACCATGACTTTAATAACAAAACAAAATTAATTAATTGTAAATAGAATTTTTAAAAATGTGAATAAGATTTAAAAATTTTAATGAAAAAATTTTAATTACAGAGAATCAATCTTGGTCATTTCACATGTTTAAATCAAGCGTCATCCTTATTGCACTGTTCTAGAATGTTCTTCCTTAAAAGTTATTCTGGGTAGATTAGAAAGAAACAGCTATTTGTCTGGGATACTTCTGGGAAGTCCTCTTGGGAGGAAGCCTGACTAGATGAACCAAAGTTGCAGAACCACAATATATAGATCTGAGAGGAACCTTTGCAATCACCTAGTCCAGCACTTGAAATCAAAAGAGATATGGGTTCAAATCCTTTTTCGGGCATTTACTAGGTCATGGGCTTAACTCTAAGTTTCAGTTTCTTCATGTGCAAAATGGGGAACAAAGTTACTTGCATGAAAGAACTGGAAACAAAGATGTGGCCTGACAATTAAAGAATAACTGAACAAAGTGTGATATGTGAACATAAAGGAATAGTTTTACACCATAAAACCTAGGAAGACCTGTATGAACTGATGCAGAGTGAAAAAAAACAGAACTAAAAGCAACTACAATAACAACAACACTGTGAAAACAAACTATTTTGAAAGCTTTAAGAACTCTGATCAATGCAATGACCAACCACAACTCCAGAGGAGCAAGGATAAATAAAACATGATTCTCACCTCCTAGCAAAGAGGGGCAGAGTGAAACATATATTTCTGGACATGGTCACTCTGTAGATTTGCATTGCTTTAGTATGGTTTTTTAGAAAAGTTTGGTTTGGTTTTTTTTTAATGTGTGTGGGAGAATTAGGAGAGAGGAAGGGGCTATTGATAGTGATGCCAAAAAGAAAAAGGAAAAGCAAGAAAAAAGGATCAATGAAGAATATTTCCTAATTCACAGAAGAGAAGAGAAGAAAATTCAATAGAAAACACAGCCAAGAAGTACAGCCCTGAAGGGAATGTGATGAATTTGTTATATACTTTTTTTAAGCCAGTCATAGGAAAAAGACATTCAACATTTCATTTATAATTCTCTTTTTTTTGTTGTTGTGGTTCCACTTTATATATGGAAATGCCTGTGTTAATTTGTTAATTTCAAAATAAAAATTTTTAAATAATAACAGGAAGCACTTATATAGTACTTTAAGGTTTATGAAGTGCCATACAACATGAATTCATTGGACTCTTGCAACAACTTTGGGAAGTAAGTGATATTATGACACCCACTTTACAACCAAAAAAACTGAAGGAGGTAGAGGTTAAGTTACTTGCCATATGGATGGTATGTGTTTGAGGCCTGGAGTCTTTTTGACTCCAGGTCCAAGGCTCTATCTACTGAGTCACCTCACTACCTAGGTGACTGTATGTATATTTCACTGAAACATTAAAAATTATGAATATGATAGGCGTGGAAAGATAATGGAAAGAGAAGTCAGATCACTTAGGCTCAAATCCCACTTCTGATAATCCCCACATATGTGGCCTTGGGTAAGACAAGGTTCTCTGGGTCTAAGTTTTGTGATCTGAAAAATTAGAGGGTTGAACTACATGGCCTCTGAGGTCTTTTCCACATCTAAGTCTATGATCCCTTGATCAGATTCAGAGACGTGGAAAAACTTATTTGAACTGATACAGAATGAAATGATCAGAACCAGAAGAACAATTTACTCAGTGACCATAGTAATAATGTGAAAGAAACCCCTTTTGAAAGACCTCAGAACTCTATCCCAAGTGGCAACCTATCATAACTTTAAAGGGCTAGTGGTGAAACATGCCTCCTGCCTCTTGGCAGAGAGCAGAGGTATAGAGATGTACATTGTCAAGCTTGGATATGATGGTGATTTGTTTAGCTTGACTATACATATTTGTTTTAAGGGAGGGGTTCTACTTGGTGGGGGAGGGGGATGAAAAGATGGGTTAGTGGGTAATGATCTGGAGTGTGCTAGAGAGCTGAGTATTAAATTTTCAGCATGAGTAACTAAACCTCAGAAATCAGCAAACACTACAAATAAGGATTTGATTTATCTTTTTGTTGATTCCTGGACTTAAGAAAGTGATAGAAAAATATCAATAATATTGGTTAAACATAAAAGTGCATTGGTATATTGGGGCAGCTAGGTGGTGCAGTGGATAGAGCACCGGCCCTGGAGTCAGGAGTACCTGGGTTCAAATCCAGCCTCAGACACTTAACACTTATTAGCTGTGTGACCCTGGGCAAGTCACTTAACCCCAATTGCCTCACTAAAAAAAAAAAAAAAACAATAAAAAAACAACAAAACAAACAAACAAAAAAAAAGTGCATTGGTATATATATATCCAGAGCTAGTTTTTAAATATTTACCAATCCACCATTGCTAACAATAGACATTTTTTTTAAAGATCTATGAAACATTTTTTATGTACACAGAGGAAAAAACAAGTGCAAAATGGAAAATATATAGAACAATTTAATTAACATCATATATGGAAGGTACTGCCTCTTATATTAACATTTGCTATCTAAAAGGGGCAGAAAAGGTCATTTGTATAAAGAATACTAACTTTTACTCGTGATAGAAAATGTTCTTCACATCCAGGAAAAGAACTATGGAGTCTGATTGCAGATTGAAGCATACTATTTTTACTTTTTCTTTCTCATGGTTTTTCCCTTTTGTTCTGATTCTTCTTTTAACACATAACTAATACAGAAATATGTTTTTTTTTAAATAAGAATACTGGCTTTTAAAAATCAGCTTATGGGGCAGCTAGGTGGCGCAGTGGATAAAGCACTGGCCCTGGATTCAGGAGTACCTGAGTTCAAATCCAGCCTCAGACACTTGACACTTACTAGCTGTGTGACCCTGGGCAAGTCACTTAACCCCCATTGCCCCGCAAAACCAAAACAAAACAAAAAAAAATCAGCTTGAGCAGAAACACATCCCTCAAATTAAAAGGCTGAGGAGAGACATGGATGGTTCTGTGGACCTGAGAGAAACTACCAGTGAGATAAATCTACTATGAAGACCTGTCTGCAGCCAGAGTACTGGCTAAACATCAGCTCATTTGCATATGACTACTCTCAGAATTTTGAAGGTTATAATCAAGAAATTACAAATAAAAGAATTGCTTGGGAACTACTGAAAATCGTAAGGTTCATACCTCACAGAAAAGTAGAACTTTTGAGTTTCACATCATAGAGAAGGATAACTGCTTATGAGGAGGCTCTGATTTGAGGCATTAGAACTAAGAACAGAGGGAGGAGGAAACCAATAGATAAAGATAGTAAGAGAAAGAAACCTTGAGTGCAGGAGGAGTTGGAGCCAAAAAACACAGTATACAAAAGTCAGCAAGATCTGAAGTTACTTGGCATGCAGACTCTGCAGCTATTTTGCTGGAAATTGTGCTGAGAATTGATTAGCTGAAGAAAGGCTGTCAGTCTAAGAGCTCTGACTGAAGCCCATTAGGCTCTGTAGCTATAGGAAGATCATTAAAGAGCTAGACCCTTTTGCTGTATTCTACAACTTGAAGGGAAGCTTTTCAGTGTTGCATGTGTTGGTCTTTATTGCCCTCTAGAGCTTAAAAGAAGGGGAAGGAGAAAGGGAGAATATAAACTTTGAAGATATTTTACCCAGAGTCATGCTGATGTAGTTTGCTAAAAGAGCATAACACTTTCTCAGCATTATACCAAGGGTGTCTGTGTGCTAAAAGAGCTTTACACATCTTCAGAAGCCTGGGAATAGCAGAGAAGCAGCTTTGCCCAGAAAGGGGGTTTCAAAAACCAGAAAGGGAGCAGACAAGAAAGAAGTTTTGCCCAACAAGTGATACAGGGCTCAGACTGTTCTCTAAAGAGACCCAGACACTGTGGCCTTGTATCAAAAGTCATAATCTGCCTCAGGCACATTGGTTTTCCTGCTCATGTGCCTTCCTGTTAGATATCTGTGTGTGTGTATGTGTGTGTGTGTGTGTGTGTGTGTGTGTGCCCATTTCCCTCCAAATGACACTGTGTGTATTGATAGGAAAGTGTGACCCATGATTATGAGAGGATTGTTATATTTTGATTATTTCTGCTTTTTTTCTTTTCTTGAGTAAATGTTTTGATTGTTTTTGCTTTTAACTTCTTAGTAAATGTTTCATTTCTCTAGTTGTGACTGATTTGCATAAATTTGAAGCAAATAACAAATAATAGAAATTTATCCTACATGCATTCCCTCCAAGTTTTATCTAAATTCCTAGAGAGAGTTTGAGTTTTAATAATGAAGTTGCATTTATACCTAGGCTGCCCACTCCAGGAAAACCGCCCCTCAGACCTACCAATGTGAATACAAATTGGGGTAGGTGAGCCAATGTAGAGAACAAGAAAAGGGATGAAGGTGGCATATCAACCCTTGTGAGTAAGTCAATGTCATACCTGTGAGATTATACATATATATGTATGTATATATATGTATATGTATACACACACACATATATATACACACACATATATGTACATATAGATATATATGTAGTATGTACTTGGAAAGAAAAGTAACACACTTATGGTTTCTTATGCTTTGTTCTCCATATCTTGAAATATTATATTTGCTGATTATTCCTAAATTTGACATTTAAAAAGGAAGGATTTTTAAAAATGACTTATACTACCTACCTCACAAGGATGACATGGGACAAATGCTTTGCAAACCTTAAAGCACCATATAATGGTAAGTGGTTGTTAGTGTAACCAAGTGCTAGCCTTGGAGTCAAGAAGTCCTAAATTCAAATGTGGCTTCTCAAGTTCAGTAGCTGTGTGGTCATGGGAAAGTCATTTTAATCTCTCTAAGACTCAGTTTCCTCATCTGTAAAATGGAGATAATAATACCTTTAATATGTACATACCTTACAAGACTGTTGTAAGACCCAAATGAAAGAAAAATCCACATATAGTACTTCATATATCTTAAAGTGCTACATAAATGCCCACTTTTATTCATTTGAACTCAATCCAGACAAACATCAGTAGTTGTCTCCTATTAATTTGGCAATGTTACTAGTGTAGGGACATCCAAATGAGGAAATGTCTTCTATGAAAGCAGATCAGCACTTCTATAATTTATCATCAGTTATAACGGATGTGCTAGCCTTGGCTAGATGCCTCATCTGCAATATTATTATTACTATTACCATTACTAATACTAAACCGGCTAATGCACCTTCTCATCCTTCTCTTTCCCTCCAAGTAACTGCTTGGGGGTGGTGAAGGATTAAGTGACTTTGGAGAAAAACTTAAAAGATCATTGCATCCAAAACCCTCATTTCACAGATGAGGAAATTAAGGCCCAGAGAGGTGAATTTATTTATGGAGGGTCACACAGCTAGTGAGTGGCTGAGTCAGGATCTGAACCCAGGTCTTCCTGAATCCAGATCTAACATTAGACCACACTGCCTCTCAGTCATGTTTATCGTTAGCAATATCCATCTTGTTCTCATCTGTTTCAATGATGTTCAAATATAAGTGGTCCTTGGACAAGTTGCTATATTACTATTCATCTTCCGTATGTAATTATATTTGTAATACTTATATCTATAAATGTATGTTTTAGGCATTTTATATAATTACTTTATATTTAAATTCTAGTTATTATTTCTCATTCCTTTCCTTGTTAGTTAATCATCATTATTGTTGCTCCTTTGTGTCTGCCCCTTTGTGACCCCATTTGGGGTTTTCTTGTCAAAGACACTGGAGTGATTTGCCATTTCCTTTTCCAGCTCCTTTTACAGATGAGGAAACTGAAGCAAACAGGGTGAAATGACTTGCCCAGGGTCACCCAGCTAGTAAGTGTCTGAAGCCATATTTGAATTGAGGAAGATGAGTCTTCCTGATTCCAAGCCCAGTGCTCTATGCACTGTGCCACCTAACTGATCATCATCAGTAATTGTAATAGTCCTTGTCATAGTAATAGTAATAGTGATGGTGCAAACGAGGCAGCTAGCTGAGGCTTCAAGAAGTCAACTGCAAGTTGGGAGCAGAACTAGGTCTCCTGCCCCAGCCTGGGGCTTTATCCACTGTGCTCCCCTATTCTCCCCATTCTTATCTCCCTCCCAGGCTGCTGACATTCTATTAAGGGACTGACACCCATCGAACTTGGTTGGAACATTTGAGAGCTGTTGACTGGGGTTAAGTCTGAAGCTATTATACATTTCTGCAGATAAACATGTAGAAAATTTCTAACAGGAAAATGATCTTGGACTAATAATCCTTGCCTGACGGCATCATTTGGGCTTGTGGGGCTTCATATGAGGGAGATTTGTTAAACAATCGGATGAAAAGAACTAGGGAAGCTTGCAGCACACTTGACCAATAACTCTGCATATAAAAGCACGAAGTGCTTTCGTCTGATACTGAATAGATACACTTCCAATCATAATACACGGATGCACTCAACCCTCATTATAAGAAGCAGCCTGCCGATGCTGCTGCCTGCTGCCAGCGTTATGCATTCCACTTCTGTTTCCATTATCATAAAACCCCACTTTTAAGGATTGATAATTCAGCCAAAATAATTTGCTACAGGAGGGTTTCAAAAGATTTTTTTTTTCTTATTCCTCTGAATAAAATCCCAACATCAGAAATTCTAAACAATAAAGCCAGGACTATTTCTGAAGCTGTTGTCGTCCCACCCGTGGTACGTTTTTTTTTTTCCTGTTTTTTTTTATGTGAATTTCATTTCTATTCTGCAAATTTTTCCTACATCCATTAAAATACAACTCATCCTTTTGTTAATGGGGCCTGGGAGAGGACAGAAGACCCCCAAACAACTCTCTTTTGTTTCCTTTCAATTCAGACTATGCAATTTCTTCGGTGTGATTTTGCTATTAGTAAAATCTACTTAGTAACTCAGCTGATCTCAGAAGCCCAAGAGCACAAAATAGAGAGGTGATAGACAATGATACAGCAAACTAGACTCCCAGACTCTGATAGGTCGATCAGGTTATTTGGGTTACTTGGGAGCAGTGAGTTCTGTGTTTCAGAAGCCTTATTTCCTTGTTTCTCCGCACTAAGGGACTGCTGGACTAGTGATGGACTCTGTATGCATCTGTTGTCTGAAAGCTGACCTAGCTCGGTGCAAAGACACCTGTCACCAGGGGGGATAAATCTTTAGGCTTCAACACACAGCAATGACTGTCTCCCAAGACCCAGAGGGACGACAATTTGTATCTGAGGGCAGAGTACCCATCCCGATGATGATAACACAGCCCTTGAAGTATTGAAGGGATCTCTCCAACAGATAAATCATTCATCATAGAGCAAAATATTCACAGTAATGTTCTTTGTCACAGCCAAGAACTAGAAACCAAATGGGTCGCCATCAATAGGGGGAAAGGCTCAAAACTGTGGCATATGAATGCAGTGGGATATTATTATGCTGTAAAAAATGATGAATATGAAGAATATAGAAAAATAAGGGATCCTGTATGTAAACTGAGGCACATTAAGAGAGAAGAACCAGGAGAATATGATCCACAAAGACAACAATAATGTAAATGGAAACAACACTAAAATGCAGATAAATCTAATTAATTGATTGATTGATTAGTTAATGCCTGGTACATAGCCGAGGCTTATTAAGTGCTTCTTGAGTTGAACTAAGTTGAATTTGTCCCAGAGAACAAATGTTTAACTATACATTCCTGCTCTCAGTAGAGAGGTGGAGGACTACAGGAGCCCAATGTTACATACACTGCCAGATGCAACTGTGTTTTGCTTAACGATTTGGATAGGAGTATGGGGTTAAACAGGGATAATCACCGTTTTTCACTCAAAGGCATCACATGCATCAAACATATCAAACACCAAACAGTCTGCATTTGTTAGGATCTTTTAAAACAGATATTGGGTGAAAAGGTTTTGTCTTGCAGCTGTCCAATTTATTTGCATTTTAAACATTAGCCTATGGTAGAAATTTATGTGGATTAAATCATCTTAGAAAGAAACAAATTATTTGAAGCTCTACCTATTTCTCCTTTGTCTCAAGGGAGAAGTCTATTGGTTTGGGAATGAAAAAGGGTGAGGGAAAAACTGAAAACATCAATAAAACTTTCTTTAAAAAAGAAGAAAATAGATTACTTGCAATCTTGGGGAGGAGGGAGGGAAGGGAAGAAGAGAGAAAAATTTGGAACTCAAAATCTTATAAAAACGAATGTCAAAAACTATCTTTACATGTAATTGGAAGAAATTAAAATGCTGTTAAGTGGGGGAGAAAAGAAGAAAAAAGGAAATTAATTGAAGTAATAATGTGCATTAAAACAGAACCTATGTGGGAAATACTATGAAAACTCCTCATGTTGCTGAGGGTTCAGGGGCAGGATAAAAAACAGACTTATTCATCTAACTGTATTATTCCAGACATTTTCTAGAAGTTATGATGTTATGGGGGCATGGTTTGGAGCACAATATATCATATCAATGTAATAATAAAATATATGACAATGGGAATAGTTCAACACAAAACTGTTTTACAAGTAGGTGACCACCCACAGGGTGTGACTTAAGGAGCATATGGGTAGAAAGGGCCTATAACCCCCTCAAAAAATTTCCTCCATCACCAATTATAGCAACTCATTTTTGCTGTTGTTGTTCAGTCATGTCTGCCTCTTTGTGACCCCACTGGGGTTTTCTTGGCAGAGATACTGGCACAGTTTGTCATTTCCTTCTCTAGCTCATTTTACAGAAGGGAAAAGAAGTTAAGTGACTTTCCCAGCACCATACAGCTGGTGACCAGAGATACCCATCCCTTCTACCTCCTCTCTAGAATCACTGTTGTGCCTTTCTTCATTCTCATCCAAATGTCTCCTGGTACTCTCCACCACCTCTCATGATAGATTTTCCTCAAGGCAGGAAGAAGGCGTTTCCCCTTCATTTTGACAGCATAATAATATTCCATTACATTCATTTAAACAAAACTTTGTTCAGCCATTCCCAAATTGATGGGCACCCTTGTTCCCCTCAGTTTCAAGTTCTTTGCCACCACAAAAAGAGCAACTATAAGTATTTTGGTACATGTAGGTCCTTTTCCTCTTTTTTATCTTTTTGGAGATAGTGCTAGGCCATGGTCTGATGAACATTGTGAGGAACATTGACAATAGAGTCAAAGACCTAGGTTCAAATCCTACCTTTAATGCTTACTATCTGTGTGACCTTGAACTAAATCACCTGGCCTCTCCAGGCCTCTGTTTCCATGTCTGTAAAATGAGAGAGTAAGATAAGATGGGCTCTATGATCCTGTGATTTCAATGTAAATGGTCTTTAATAGCTTAAAAGACTGACTAAGCCTCTTAACTTCTTCCACAGAGAAACCTACATAAAACACAATATTGTTGGATGGTCTTTTTTTCCTAGCCATATGCTCAGTTTGCATAATGTACTCCAGTGTGTCTTGGGTTCATACTAAGGAAAAGCTATCGAAGTGGTATGGCAGCCCCTGAAGGGTAAGGACATAGTTCTTGGTGGAAATGACAACTTATCTGCTTCCCAGCAGGATTGAAAAATAAGCCAGGTTAGATTGGTGCCTAGATCTGTCAATGGCATTAATTATGTCCTTACTGTGTTCCAGGAACTGGGTCAAGCTCCTGGGATTCAAAGAAGAGCAAAAAGCAATCTTTGTTCTTAATGAGCTCACAGTCTAATTGGAGGAGATGAGATACACACAGGATAAATTGGAGATGATCAAGAGAGGGAAGACACCCTACTGGTATTTGCCTTACAACCCTGAGCAAGACTCTCTTCCCAAGGACACACACAACAATAAAAATAACTGACATTTTATGTTGCACTCTAAGGTTTGTTGTTGTTCAATCTTTTTTTTTTATTGTGTCTAACTCTTCGTGGTCCCATTTGGGGTTTTCTTGGCAGAGGGACTAAAGTGTTTTTTCATTTCCATCTCCAGCTCATTTTACAGATAAGGAAACTGAGGCAACCAGGGTTAAGTGACTTGCCCAAGGTCACACAGCTAGTAAGTATCTGAGACCAGATTTGAACTCAGGTCTTCTTGACTCCAGGGCCAGCATTCTATCCATGAAGCTGTGGATACCCAAAGACCTAGGGTATCATTGCTTTTATGGGCTGGTGACAAATAGCCTCCCAAGTAGAAAGAATCTAGCACTCTCAGGGGTTTAATGACCACAGCTGCTGCCATCCTGCTTTTGTCTGAGATCATAAACTTTGAACAACTCAGCCCTAAGACTCCTCTTGCTAATCATCTGCTTCAGCATCTTCCATTTCCTCTGATCTCCGAAAGAAACTGTCCTATGTTTGGAAATTCACCAAACCAAGAAATAAATTAACTTGTGAAAGGGTAGAAAAGCTTATCTCAATCCAAGGAAATCTTCAATTTGTAGAAGCCTGGAGGAATGGTAAAATAAAGTGTAAAAAGCTGACCTGGAGGGGAACATGTCTAGAGGAAACATCTCTAGAATCAAGACTTTAGTTGGAATACTGCCTCTGCCACCATCTTAACTGTGTGACCTTGGATAAATTACTGCTTCTCTCTGGGTCTCCCATTTCTCTTCTGTGAAACAAGGGAGAAGAGTCCCAATGATCTGCAAGGTCCTTCCAACATCTAACATTCTGGAACCTGTTGATACCAAAAGTTCAGAAAATGAAGCCAGTTCAATAGCTCCTTGGATCAAGCGTAGATGTTGCCCAACTGGAGTTATTTTTTTCTCATTCCCATCTCAGAAAAGGACAATAAGAAAGTGAATGTCACCCACAATTCCATCACAAGTAAATCCAATTTATCAATAGCCACATCAAAAACTTACTCTAAGTAACTAACAATTTAAGAAATACAAATTAAAACAACACTGAGATACCACCTTACATCCATTAGATTGGCAAATCTGACCAAGAAAAAAAAAGGAAAATGACAAATACTGGAGGGGCTATGGCACAATAGGTGCATCGATGTCCTCTTGGTGGAGCTGTGAACTGGCCCCACTATTCTGGAAAGCAATTTGAACTGTGCTCAAAAAGTTATTAAGCTTTATAAATATTTTGACCCAGCAATATCACTAATAGTTCTATACCCAGGAGTGATTAATGACAACAGAAAACTCTTCTTTTTCAGAGCATAAAATTAGCCTCTCTAGACCTGGTTTCCTCATTTGTAAAATCAAGGGCTTAGATGAATCTTCAATGTCCCTTCTCTGACTGTATGAGCATTGTACTTCTTCATGCATTGGGAAATAATGGAAAATTAGACAAGTATGAAATTTCAACCCCTACCTACCTAGCTTGGACTGACAGTGAAATTCTCATCTGAACTCAGAAAAAAAAATTATTAATAGACTTCTTTGAAATAAGAGGCAGTCAACAAGTATTTATTAAACACCATTATGGAAATATAAATACAAAAGCAAGATAATACCTACTCTCAGGGAGGTTGTATTCAATCAATATATGTAATTCCTATTTAGGAAAAGATATGGGAAGATATTGAAGGAGCTGTGGAAAGACAGACATGCTAATTCACTGCTAGTGTAGCTGTAAATTTAGCCCAATAACTCTGGAAAACAATTGGGAATGATGCTAAGAAAGTGACTAAATGGTTCACATCCTTTGACTCAAAGATTCTACTATACTGGAGATTATTCATTGTAAAACACACATGTCCACAAAATTTTTTAACAGTAGGTTTTGCAATCACAAAAACCTGGAAGCAAATTAGATACTCAGAGACTTTTTGTTCATTGTGACCCCATTTGTGGTTTACTTGGCAAAGATACTAGAGTGGTTCACCATTTCCTTCTCTAGCTCATTTTACAGATGAGGAAACTGAGGCAAATAGGGTTAAGTGACTTGCCCAGAGTCACACAGCTAGTAAGTGTCTGAGGCCAGATTTGAACTCAGTAAGATGAACCTTCCTGACTTCAAGCTTGATGCTATCAACTGTACCACTTACTTGCCCCAAAAGACTCAAAGACTTTTTTGTTGTTGTTCAGCCATTCAGTTGTGTCTGACTCTTCATGACCCCCTGGACCATAGCACACCAGGCCATTTTCCCTCCACTATCTCCTGAAGTCTGCCCAAGTTCACATTCGTTGTTTCCATGACACTATCTATCCATCTAATCCTCTACCATCCCCTTTTCCTTTTGCCTTCAATCTTTCTCAACATCATGTTCTTTTCCAATGAGTCCCATCTTCTCATTACGTGGCCAAAATATTTAAGCTTCAGCTTTAGTATTTGGCCTTCCAGTGAATAGCCTGGATTCATTTCTTTAATTATTGGCTGATTTCATCTCTTACTGTCCAAGGGACTCTCAAAAGGCTTCTCCAGGTCCAAAATTCAAAAGTGTCAATTCTGCAGCATTCAGCTTTCCTTATTGTCCAACTTTCACAGCCATACGTTGCTACTGGAATAACCATAGCTTTAACTATACACACCTTTGTCAGCAAGGTGATGTCTCTGCTTTTTAGTATGCTGTGCAAATTTGCCATAGCTTTCTTTCCAGAAAGCAAGCACCTTTTAATTTCATGACTGCAGTTACCACCTTGTGATGATTTTTGAGCCCAATAATATAAAATCTGACACTGCTTCCATTGCTTCTCCCTCTATTTTCCAGGAAATTATGGGACCAGTTGTCATGATCTTAGCTTTTTTTTTAATATTAAGCTTTAAGCCAGTTTTTCCATTCCCCTATTTCACAATCATCAAGAGGTTTCTTAATTCTTCATTTTCTGTCATCAGAGTGATATAATCTTTAGATTGTTGATATTTCTCCCAGCAACCTTACTACCAACTTTTGATTCATCAATCCTGGCATCTCACATGATGCACTCTGCATATAAGTGAAATAAATAAGGTGACAGTATATAGTTTTGCCATACTCCTTTTCCAATCTTAAACCAACCAGTTGTTCCATGTTTAGTTCTAACTATTGTCTCTTGACCCCCATACAGTTTCCTCAGGAGACAACTAAGATGATCTGGCACTCTCTTGTCTTTGAAGACTTGCCACATTTTGTTGTAGTCCACACAATCAAAGGCTTACTGTAGTCAATGAAGCAGAAGTAGATGTTTTTCTGGAACTCCAGTGAATGTTAGCAATTTGGTCTCAAGTTCCTCTGCCTCTTTGGTAATTCTCAGTTCACATATTGCTGAAGCATGATGTGCACAATCTTAAGCATAACCTTGATGATGTATGAAATGAGTGCATTTATTCGGTAATTTGAACATTTCCCCTTGTTAGGATTGGAACATAACAAGAGATTTTCCAATTCAGTGGCCATTATTGAGTTTTCCAAATTTCCTGGCATATTGAGTACATCACTTTAACAGCATTCTCTTTAGAATTTTAAATAGTTCAGCTGGAATTCCATCACCTTTTCTAGCCTTATTGTTAGCAATGCTTCCTAAGGTCCACTTGACTTCATTCTCCAGGATGTCTGGCTGTAGATCAGTAACAATACCATCATAGTTATCGGTGATATTAAGATCTTTCTTGTGTAGTTCTTTTGTGTGTTATTGCCACCTCTTCTTAATCCTCAAAAGACTCAGAGACTGAGGAATGCTAACAGACTGAATTATGACATATGAAGCAACTGGATGGCACATAAAATAGAGTCCTGGACCTGGAGCATAAAGTACATCCTCCTGAGGAAGTACAGCATTTATATAGATAAGTCAATACAAGGTTATCTAAGAAGGGAGAATGTGTTACCTACTAGGGAATCAGGAAAGGCTTCCTTAGGAGGTGGCATCTGAATTGAGCATTGGAGGAAGCTAAGGACTGTAAGAAATGGGCAGTGAGGCAGGAGGGCATCCCAAGCATGAAGTTCTTCCATAAAGTCAGATTTGTGCTTGAGAAAGATGTTTGCTACTTGTGGGGAGGATAGGAATAGAGTGGGATGAGTGTACAAGCTAGGGGACTAATTAAGAGGCTTTTACAGAAATTCAGGAAAGAGGGGATTAGGCTCCTAACCAAAGCAGTAGCTATATGAATGGACAGAAGAGAATGCATGAAGTATATGTTTTGGAAGTGGAATTGACAAGATAATTGTGCCCATGGGACTCCATGAGATCACCAAATGAAAGGGTGGAGAGAGAGAAGAGGGTCCCAGGCAGAGCCTTGGGCAGGGGTAGGGTTGGGTGATGATAAAGCATCAAAAGATACTGAGAATGAATGATCAGATAGGCAGGAAAACATGAAGAGAGACTGACACAGAAGCAGAGGGAGAAGACAGTATCCAGGAGAAACAGATAATCAACAGTGCTGACCACTGCAGGGAAGTCAAGGATGACTAAGGAGAGGCTGCCAGATTTAGTACTTGGGAGATCGTTGGTAAATTTGGAGAGAGTAATTTCCCCCAAGTGGCGGAGTTGAAAAGCAGATGGTATATATAATTGAGAAAGCACTTGAGAAAATGGGAGTGGAGGACCAAGTGTGAGTAGTTTAATACAGAAATTTTACTGAGAAGACAAGGAAAAACATGGGATAATAACCTGAGGGGGTAACAAAGTCAAATGAGGGGAAGACATGAACAGATATCTTTGGAAGCAGCTGAGAAAGAGCCACTAAATATTCATTAAAAATTAGTGGGGGTTAGCTCGGTGGTGCAGTGGATAAAGCACCAGCCCTGGAGTCAGGAGGATCTGAGTTCAAATCTGACCTCAAACACTTGACACTACCATCTGTGTGACCCTGGGCAAGTCACTTAACTCTCATTGCCCCACCAAAAAAATAAGATTAAATTAAATTTTTAAAAGCCTTGTAAATCTCAAAGCCCTATAGGAATCCAGCTGAATTATATATTCAACCTGGGTAGTAAAGAAAGTATGGAAAACTTGGGTTCTTCAGATCGCTTAACACTTCCTGGTTGTGTGACCCTGACCATATCACATAACCCCTTAGTGCCCCCAAGTAATTGTCTAAGACTATCAGTTACCCATCTGCCTGGGTAAAGGGATTCCTTAATAGGCCATGTATGAAGCCTAGGACTGGCATAAAGGTTCTGGAGGAGATGCCTGGAGTGTAGCCCAGAGACACCTGATATTTATAGAGAGAGTCACTGGGAGCATGTAGGTCGTGCAGTGGATAAAGCACAGGTCCTGGATTCAGGAGGACCTGAATTCAAATCCAGCCTCAGACACTTGACACTTACTAGCTGTGTGACCCTGGGCAAGTCTCTTAACTCTCATTGTCCTGCCAAAAGAGAGAGAGAGAGAGAGAGAGAGAGAGAGAGAGAGACCTTCATTGAATAGGGTTGTTTCTGTTGTTACATCTTTCAAAGAATCTTAAATGATCTTGACATATGGATAGGAGACCCCTCTGTTGTAAAAGATCCTGGAAGGCATAATCTACAAGTAATTAGCACAATGGGATCTCTACATCTTTCAGTCAATTGTTAGACAGTAAGGATGTGGTCCATTGTTGAACATCATCTGGGAAAACCCATCAAGGATGCCCTAGATCCCACTACAGATGAACATCATAGAGATTTTGTTTAAGAGAGCGAGCATATATTTTGGTACTTGTTGATGTTTTCTCAGTCACCAGTAGTGGGGGTCTGGGAAGGAGTGATATCAATAAGCTCCAAGAATTTTTCCACAACTTTGGTGTTGTCCCTTCTTTTACAAACTTTGTTAATCAATCCCTCAATGTCCTCACAATCTCTCATCTATACAAACTCAATCCAACCTTGCTCCTTTTCCCATCTTTGGCTCATTTTGATGCCATTTCCGCATCCTCTGTAACCACCACCATAGGACTACAAGGGTCAAAGGGTGGTGGTTCCACTCTCTTCCATGGGGAGTGTAGTTTCTTATTAATGTTTTTCAAAAATACCATTTTTATTTTTTGAAATGGATGGCTTGAATCCATTTGTTATGACTTTGCTTAGGGGGGTGGATATCTTGCTGAGTTTTCTTTAATAATAATAAAAATAATAATAGATAGCATTTATATGGTACTTTAAGGTTTGCAAAGCATTTTACATATGTGATCTCATTTGATCCCCACAGAAACCATGGGAGGCAGGTGCTGCTACTTTCTGTATTTTACAGATGAAGAAATTGAAGCACAGAGCAGTCAAACGACTAGCCCAGGTTCACAAGATTGAGTTTTTGAAACTGGATTAGAACTCAAGTCTTTCTAATTCAAGCTCAGCACAAACTACTTTGTTACAAACCTTTGGACTGGTTTTACCCTCTACTACTTCTCTCCCCTTTTTGAGCTGAGTGTACATGCTCATCCAACATCATCATCATACACATACATATGTATGTATATATATATATGTATATGTATATATATTTATATACATACACACATAATGAGAGATTCAATCTATTGAGTAAATTAAAACTTTAATCTTCAGAGTGACAAAAGAAGTTTTGTATTCTACTTTATCCCCAAAGTTGGGGGAACCTTATAAAAAATTAACAATGGGGGGCAGCTAGGTAGCACAGTGGATAAAGCACTGGCCTTGGATTTAGGAGTGCCTAAGTTCAAATCTGGCTTCAGACACTTGACACTTACTATCTGTGTGACCCTGGGCAAGTCACTTAACCCTCATTGCCCTGCCTCCCCCCCCCCCATAATAACAATGGAATGCTTGTTGGATTGAATTGAATAAAAGTACAAATATGGGGGGAGGGAGGGTATAGCTTAAGTCTTATCATTTACACCCTAGTGAGAATCAGTTTGCCAAATCCATTATTTAAAATTATAAATGTATTTTATTTATTTTCCAGTTACATGTTGAGATAGTTTTCAACATTTGTTTTTATAAGATTTCTAGTTTCAAATTTTTCTCCCTCCCTCCCGTCCCTCCAAATCCACTTCTAAGAGCAAGTTTTGATGATGTAGGGCAGAAAAATCAGGATAGAACTTCAAGTCCCCCAGATGCAAAATGAGAAGATGGCTACATTGGAGAGATACAGAGGGGGCGTTGGGGGGGGGGGCTTGAAAGAATAGCCTAAGGGTGCTACAGGCCAGCTGTATTGGCTTCACAACATGACCTTGAGCCCCACCCTGAATTCCCTGAGAGTTGTATAAATCCTAGGTCTCAAGCTGGAAAGGACTTGAGTGTCCATACTCAATACTCTCATTTTATGATGAGATGAGGGGCCAGAGGCCCAGACAATTCACGAATTTCCTTTGTGCTAGGGTGGTCGGTGAAAGGCCTCACTTCATGCTGAGTAATGGCCACCTGTTTTCTCCATCCTCTGGGTTCTGCCGCCCGGGGTGGGAGGGGTGCCCTGCTGCCTTTACATCTCATTTCCCCTAGATGGCAGCAGGAGAACAAAATACAACAAGAGATGCTTCTGTTTTATTATTAGTACCCGAGACTGAAGAATTTCAGTTGCTAGAAATCAAGGCCTACTCTTTCCCTAATTTTCCCCGAGGTCTGAAGTGGGGTCTCAGTGGTTAGGAATCGGTGAGAGACAATCTTGTCACACGTGCACCCTAGACCCCCCCACCCCCACCCCCACCCCCAAATAGAAGTCATGGAGGGAGAAGACAGTTCGGGCATCCGAGGAGCCTGGATGATGCAGCATCTTTGAGCAGAAGCTGCGTCCATCCCAGCACTGAGGCTGAACGTGCTTGTTGGGGTTCAGGGAAGAAGGGTTGCGATTCAAGGACCTTACTGAGAGGTACCCAATAGACAGGAGTCCGTGGAATGTTACATACCTTTCTTCTCCATAAAATGAGGGGCAAGAACTGAGCCAGCCTGTGAGGATCCTCCCAGCTCTAGATGAATGAGTCTCCCATTCTCACTGCCTAGATCATGGAGAGGTGGTGACTTCTCCAGGGGCATGCAGTCATCAGCTTGAATCAGGGTCTTCCTCCCTGGCTTTCCATCTACCAACACCCCACTGCCTGTAATAGCAGATGCTTAATAAATGTTCATTGGATGGCATTGAATCAGAATAACAGCTAGGTGGCATAGACAGAGGCACTTGATGCTACTGGAACTTCAGAACTCTAGAAGAGCCACAGCCTCTCAGCCTCAGTTTCCTTATCTATAAAATGAGGATCATATAACAACCCTTCCGAAATGCTCAAAAACAAGCGAACAAAAACTGTTGAATAGAAACTGTGATAAATACAAGACAATGCAAGACTAGTAAAAATTAAGAACAGTGAAAATAAACAAAATTTTTTAAAAAGGGGGTTAATAAACACACCTAATGGGGCATCTAGGTGGTGCAGTGAGTGGATAAAGCACCAGCCCTGGAGTCAGGAGTACCTGAGTTCAAATCCGGCCTCAGACACTTGACACTTACTAGCTGTGTGACCCTGGGCAAGTCACTTAACCCCCATTGCCCCGCAAAAATTAAATAAATAAATAAATACACCCAACTCTGTTGGTTACTGTTAAGATGAGGATCAAAGGAGATAATATATGCCAAGTACTTCATAAGTCTTATTCGTGAACATAAATCTATTGCTTGTATTTTCACATGCTAATGTTTGTCTATTGTTGTACTTTCCATAGCAGGGAGGAGAGCATTTTTTGGGGGGTGAGGCAATGGGGGTTAAGTGATTTTCCCAGGGTCACACAGCTAGTAAGTGTCAAGGGTCTGAGGCCGAATTTGAACTCAGGTCCTCCTGAATCCAGGGCCGGTGCTCGAGGAGAGCATTTTTAAACGCTTCCTATGTGCCAGTCACAGTTCTGAGCCCTGAAGATGCAAATGCAAAAGTGAGATAGTATTTTCAAAAGGCTCACATTGTACTTTGGGGAGAGTTCTTTAGTCTAGGACATCACAATGAAGGTGACTTGTAGCCACGGGACAGTAGATTTCCATTCACTTTCCAAAAGCAATGTTTTGATTTGATTACTGTGCCAAGAGGTCAAAAGCTGGGGAGGAGCCCAGGTGGAGCAGATGGCAAGGTGCCAAGGGTAGATGGATGGCTGGAATGGGAAGAATGGTCTGGCTACTTTTAGATAAGGTTACATCAAATCAGATTCAGAGGTAATGTGACAATAATAGGTTGGATCCTGGACTTGGAGTAAGGAAGACGAGTTCAAATTTGGGGCTCTTATCTCAACCTCAGTTTTCTTGTCTTTAAAATGGGGAAATAAAAGCCGAATGGGGCTGTTGTGAAGACCAAATTGTGTGTGGCCCATTTTCATCATCTGTAAAATAAGAGGGTCAGACAAGATGACCTCTGAGAGTCACATTTGGAAGATCACAGGGGAGTGCACTCAGAGCTAATTTTTTTTATATGTCAAAATGAAATTAACTAATAAGGAACATGGCCCATTTTCTTCCGCTGTTATTTTTGGTGTGGACAAGAGCAGCATGTTTCACCTCTTGGCTACTGACTGCACTGTTCTGCCAGCTTATTACAATTACATCAGTGTCTGCAATGAATCACAGAAATTTAGGTTTGGAAGAGACCTTGGAGGAGGTCACTCAGATTGTGATAGTCTTTGTGCCTTTTTTTTAAGAGGGGCACCAATGTCTAGCTGTATGAAACTAGAAGGGGGGGGGAGCTTCTTCCCTCCATCTAAGGCACTTAAGGTCCTGGCTCTAGCTCAGAACCCAACCAGTGTCCAGTCTCCAGGATTGTACCCCCAAAGAGTTCCACCCAGAGAATGCAGCCCTCTTTAACAATAGCTTGGCCAGGGGGAGCTAGGTGATACAGTGGATAGAGTCAGGCCCTGGAGTCAGGAGGACCTGAGTTCAAATGTGGCCTCAGACACTTGGCACTTACTAGCTGTGTGACCCTGGGCAAGTCACTTAACCCTCATTGCCCAACCAAAAAACAAAAACAAACAAACAACCCCCCCCAAAAAAAAAAACAATAGCTGGACCAGGAGGTGTAAGGCCTAGACCAAAGAGGAGGGACAGGTAAATCAGAAAAGTCAGCTGCAACTGCTACCTCCACCCCACCTCCACCCTCTGCCCCACCTCCCTTTCTGTCCCAATTATATAGATTTATCAAAATAATTTCCTGCTATTTAGGTGATTATCCTACCCAGGAGGAACACCCCACTGTGGAAGTAAATACAATACTAATGGAGCTGTAAATATGCAGGAAGAATTGTTAAGTCTTTGGCCTGCTGGGCCAACCTCCCACCCCTGGCCCCAGGGTGTCTCCTAGTATGCACCTGGTGCACCAAGCTTTAATAGAGTGGGCCCTAGTTAGGTTTTGGAATGGAGGAATCTGGGTGTGAATGCTGCTTTGTGACCACAGACAAATCGGTTCCCAAGTCTGAACCTCAGTTTCCTTTTGTGTCAGATGAAGGGCCTGTGTTACATGCTCCCTAAGGGAGCAGAATCCTAAAAGCAAGGGGTGTAAGAATGAGACCCAGGCAGTTCAAAGGGGTTGAAAAAGGGGAGAGGTGTCCTCAGATGAAAACGTGAGGCCCCAGAAAATCATACACTCCAGACCTGAAGTAAATCCATGGGGAATTGTAAGAGTAACCTTTCTTATCTCCTGGCACAAGAGTCACTGGCAAGACCCAGGAGGCTTCTAGGTATGAACATCAGGGTTTATTTGTAAAAGTATCTCATCAGCAGGGCAGGGACAGTGTCTTCTCCAGTCCCAGTCCTGGATGCCAGTCCTGACATCATTGGCAATCAGGAAAAAGGAAGAAGCCATTTTACTTTTTCTAATTTTTTTGTTTTAATTTAAAGGGAGGGGGGAAGGAAGCAAGGAAGGAAGGAAGGAAGGAGGGGGAAGTTGATGGGGAGAAGGGGGTCCTTGGGAATTTCTCTTTAAAGAATTACACCCTCTTGTGGGCAGCTAGGTGGCACAGTGGATAAAGTATGAGCCCTGGATTCAGGAGGACCTGAGTTCAAATCTGATCTCAGACACTTGATGCTTACTAGCTGTGTGACCCTGGGCAAGTCATTTAACCCTCACTGACCCACAAAAAAAAAAAAAAAGAATTATACCCTCTTGCACACAAATCCAATTAGAATAAAATAATCTTTTATTTCGGCCCTAGAGAAAGGAGACCGTCTTCTCTCTAGGGGAGATGGTTCAGAGACATTCTGAGATACCTATTGTGAGAGGCAACATAGTATATTTTTCTTGGAGGAACCATATCCTGGTCATATATTTTGTTATTTCCTTAGTTTCCATCTTACATCCTACCATTGTGTAACTTCAGGGACACACTGGCTATACCATAAATCTTAGCCCCCCAGCTTGAGCTCATGGTCAGCTCGTGACCAGAGTATGCTATACATCATGCTTTTTCTGATTGGGTTAGATGTCAAGTATAGATTGTAATTCCTGGCGACCAGCCAGTGGGAGTTGGACAGGGGTGGGAAAGAGTATTTGGTTAGGATCATATATAATACTTATTTCTGAACTTGTAGGCATGTTTACTATATGTGGATATGCACCCTTTCTCTTTTCTTTTTCTTTTTCTTTCTTTCTTTCTTTTTTTTTTTTCTTGCAGGTCAATGAGGGTTAAGTGACTTGTCCAGAGTCACACAGCTAATAAGTGTCATGTGTCTGAGACAGGATTTGAACTCAGGTCCTCCTGAATCCAGGGCCAGTGCTTTATCTACTGCACCACCTAGCTGCCCCTGTGTGTGCCCTTTCTAGAGAAAAATACTAATTCCTTTTTTTGCTTTCACTTTCTGACTCTAGGTATGTATTTTGAGCAGGTAGTCTCTTGTCCCACACACCTATCTCCTTGAATAGGAGAAAGGCCATAGATTTTACGATGGTAGATGGGGTGATTACCTGAGCCCTTATTGGGGGTGGATTGGGAGAAGTCTGATAAGGGGTGGTTGTTCTGATTTCTGGAGCTATCTCTGTCCCCTTATCCCCCTTACTTCTCAAGGTATGTCTGTCCTTTAGTTTTGCTGGCCAGTTAAACTTTAATAGACCCAATTCCATAACAGAAGGAAGGGAGGGAGGGAAAAAAGGAAGGAAAGGAGGGAGAGAAGGAAGGAAGAAGGCAAGGAGGCAAAAGAGGAAGGAAAGAAGAGAAAGAGAAGGAAGGAGGAAAGAAAAAAGGAAAGATCTATGAAGCATCTTTCTTTAAATGCACAGAAGAGAATAAATTCAATTGCCTTCTCCCTCTATCCCTGCACACCCTTTTTCTCACTGGTGAGTTCTTTGGAACTGCCATTTTGAGGAAAGGGCTAGACCATCCCACCTTCTTTTTCCAGACTCTGTTTTCTATCTGCAGCTCTACCTGGTTTCAGTTCCTCACCTTTGCTTTTGAAGGACCCTTTCCAGCTTCCTTTTATGAGTTATCTTCCCCCATTAGATTGTATGCTCCTTGAGGGCAAGGACTGACTCTTTTTCTTATTTGTATGCATTATGCTTGGGCACCTAGGTGGTGCAGTGGATAGAGGACTGGCCCTGAAGTTGGGAAGATCTGAGTTCAAATGTATGACCCTGGGCAAGTCACTTAACCTCAATTGCCTTAGGCATCAAGGGCCATCTCCAGTCATCCTGATACATATCTTGCTACTGGACCCAGATGGTTCTGAAGGAAAGAGTGAGGTTGGTGACCTTGCACAACCCTGCCTCACTTTAATCCAATTCAGTGCAAGTCATGACATCACCCCAATATCATGGTCCTCTTTGAGAATGAAAGATGACAAGAACAACAATTCAACTCTCTGTGCCTAGCACATACATAAATGTTTATTCAATTGGATTGAATTTCCCAATTATATTTTGATCTGGTTTGGCTGCTCCAGCCCAGTGGAAGGCTGCCAAACTTTTCAGAGCCCCTCTGGGTATAGGCCACTTCTGGTCACAAATCCTTTATAAAGCAAATGTAACTGCTTCAAGCTAATTGAATAGGCTGCTAGGTAGTACAGTGGATAGAGAGCCAGGCCTGGAGTCAGGCATTCCTGAGTTCAAATCTGTCCTCACACTTATTAGCAATGTGGCCCTAGGCCATAATATTGTTTGCCTCAGTTCCTCATCTGTAAAATGAGCTGGAGAAAGAAGTGGCAAACTACTCCAGTATCTTTGCCAAGAGAAAACCCTCAGAGTCTTCAAATCCCGGAACAGGCCCCATATGTCAACCTGAAAATTAATGAAACCATCAATAGAGGAGAAATAAGGCCTTTAATGGGGCAGAGGAGGCAAGATTGCTAGGAATACCTAAAGATGGGGACTGAGGACAGGACTTATGTGGAGCAACAGAACAAAGGGAGCTGTGAGACCGCCCTTGGGTTAGGTCAATTTCTCACCAATAGAAACTACTGAATGTAAATGAACCTGAAATCCAGGAAGTAAGCTTTGGATTCTTTGGGAGGGGGTAGTCTGTCTGGGGCGATCCATAAAACAATCAAATGTCTGGAATTGACAAAGATTGGCCAGCCCCAGGCAATTTACTGGCCTGGGAATGGGGAATAGGTAAGGATCAGTTATTTCTCAGCAAATTGTTTCTAGAATCTAAAGTCCTAGTTTAGAACCCAGGACACTACCCTTCCCCCCCCCCACCCCCGTCACTTTAAACTTGCTTACACAAGACACAGGACCCTACTTGAGATGCATAGTGGGTTCAATAAGCTGTGGGGGGCTAGTCTAGGAACCTAGAGGAGACAGGGGCTGTCTTCCCCTTTGTGTTTGTATTGGGGCTTAGCTCTGCACTAAGCGCTTGTAAGGAGCTAAACTGTCTAAAATATCTAAGGAGTGGTTGCCAATAAATGATAAGCTTTAGCAAGAGTTAGGCTTTTAAGCATTATTAAAGAGAATAAGAATTTGGTAAAGAGAGAGAGAAAGGCCTACATTCATCTATCTATTAAAGGAAGAGCACATTTCTAGCTCCCTTCTCCACCAGAGTCCTGACAAAAGACAGCAAGAGCGCCAGCCTTGCCCCCTCTTCCTCCCACAGGTGAACGTCACTTCCTGACGCCAAAGAAAAGCCGCATGACCTTGCCCTCAGAGGCCTTCTCCTCATGGTGGAGCTTTCCTACAGTAAGTCTGCAGCAGGTGGCGACATTCCAATCGTTACACACTTGTTTTGTTGTTGTTCAGTGTTTTCAACATTTTTGACTCTTTGTGAACCCTTTTGGGGATTTTCCTGGCAAAGATATTTGAGTAGTTTGCCATTTCCTTCTCCAGCTCATTTTACAGATAAGGAAACTGAGATAAAACAGGGTCAATGTGACCTGCCCAGGGTCACACAGCTAGGAAGTGTCTGAGGCCAGATTTAAACTTAAGTCTTCCTGACTCCAGGGCCAGTACTCTATCTACTGCACCACCTAGCTGTCCCAAGCATTTAATAAGCCCTTAATAAATGCTTTTTATTTAATTTTGGGGTGGGGGAAGGGGCGGGGAGAGATACCAAGAAGAAAGTCACTTTTATATTTGTATCCCCAGAGCCTAGCTGGGAAACACACAAAGTATTTAATAAGTGTTTTTACATTCATTTATTCAACTGATCTATTAGAGGATTCTTGAGTACCAAAGAAAGAGGTCTTTGGGACCCAGTTTGCAGAAAAAGTGGTAGCCAAAAGCACTTGCCCTGGATTCAGGAGTACCTGAGTTCAAATCCAACCTTGGACACTTAACACTTACTAGCTGTGTGACCCTGGGCAAGTCACTTAACCCTCATTGCCCTGCAAAAAAAAAGTGGTAGCCAATTTAACAACAGCTTACATTTCTTTATTCCTTGAAGTGTTGATGAATGCTTTCTTCCCAGGGCTCTATGACCTGAGTAATAGCAGCATTCTATCTGTTTCTAGCACAGTCTCTTGCTCAAGGTAGGCACTTAAATGCTTGTCAAATTGAACTAAATTTACAGAAGAAGACACTGAGACTCAGAAACATTGAGCCCATGACGATGTGCCTGCCATATTGTAGGGGGGAAAATGCTAGATTTGGAAACCAAGGACCTTGTTTTGTATCCCAGTTTTGCCACTTAATATCTGTGTGGCCTTAGATAATAATAACAATAAAAATAAAAACTAATAAATACATAGCAATTACTACATTATTCTAAGCACTTTACAATGATCTCATTTGATCCTCATAACAACTCTGGGAGGTAGGTGCTATTATTATTCCCATTTTATATTTGAGGAAACTGAGACAGAGGTAAAGAGATTTGCCCATGGTCACAAAGCTAGTAAGCATCTGGGAGCTTAATCATTGCTTATTGACTCTTCAACCCCCAGTTTTAAAGATGATGCCATATTGCAGACAAAGTCAATCCTTGTTTTCTATGCTTGTCCTTCCAAAACTGAACCTGCATTTTGCAGACTGGGGAACTGAGGATCAGAGAGGACTTGTCCAGGATCACATAGGTTCTCTGACTCCAAATGTAACACTCTTTTCTCTGTGCCACCCTCTTCCCCAGTCTATCTGGGTTCCCCATATCTTCTAGTCATCTTGTCAATGTCCTTCTTATAAGATGGTGCCCAGAACCAAAGAGCTGTGCTCTGACCCATCAGGGTCCAGTGGCCCTAAAGCCACTAAGGGCGAGAGGGCTGAGGCCTCAGCAGAAGCAGTTTCAGTCATCACAGAGTCACCATTTTGGAAGGAAAAGCTCCATCAGAACACTTCATCTTTAAAATTGATCCCACTGCATTTGTGTGCAATGGCTGCTTTCAATGCTTTGCACTGAAATCCCTCTTCGTTCCTGTCTATGCCATAATGCAGCAACATCCCATAGATTCCTGAGTCATTGGAAATTGGCACAGGCTGTGTTGGGGGCAGGGTGGCAAGGTAGGGAAGCTACCCACGGAACAAAGCAGCAAACATGGCTCTTTCTCTCTCTCTCTCTCTCTCTCTCTCTCTCTCTCTCTCTCTCTCTCTCTCTCTCTCTCTCTCTCTCTCACACACACACACACACACACACTAACTAGGACTGGTTGTTCTTGCTCTTCCCCATTCCCCCAGAGTTAGTGGGGGGAGGTGGTAGGAAACATAGCCCCCCTCTCCCCTGGTGGCCTTCTGCTCACCAAGGAAGTAAAATGAGAATCCACAGATACTATGGAAGAGGACATCTCAAGAATATTCAAATATTCCAATCCCCCCCCCCCCAAGCTGGTTTTAATGACAATGACAAAGAATGTGTTTGTTTTCCCTCTTTCCAACTGAGCAGCTGTTTCAGACATCTCCCAGTTAAAGCATGACATTTCTAAGTTCCAAGATTTGTAAAGACAGCTTTTCAGATCCTATGCTCTCAGAAACTAAAAGGTAAATATCTTTATAATTTGAATCCTGTAGGTTAGAAATACCCAGAGAAGAAACAAGAATGTTCAAATAATTATTCCCTGAGTGACACTTTCATTCCCCCTCCTGCAAGTTCAAAGATTGTCATGAAAAGAAAATATAACAAAAAGATTTGGAAAAAAACAGTAAGTGATCATCTATTATTCATAGTGACAGGAAACCCAAAACTCTCAGCTCTGGAAATTGTCGGGCATTATTCAAAGGAATAGCAGAAACCGTCCAGTGGGAATAGGAGAAGGGCTGGCAAGACTCTTTATCTCCAACGTCCTGGCACTTCTATCTGTGTATTTATGTGGCATCTAGCCCTGACATAAAAAACTTAGAGCATTCCGATGAATCATCACAAGGCCCCTTGGTTGGACGGAGACCACTGTTTTTATATGGGAAAACTGATCAGAGGTAGTGTGGTTAATTACAACTGGAGCTTATGGACACAAGCCCTTTAAGGTGACGGGCATCCTTTCAGCTCACCCTCACACAGTCCTGGGATCGCCCCCTTTGTCTGCGGATACTGAGTCCGAAGATGAGAGAGGTCATGACTTGGCCTAGCTCACAAAGCCAGGAGTGTGTAGAAGATCACATAAGGTGCTCTTCAGTCATTTCAGTCGTGTCTGACTCTTTGGGACCCCATTTGGGGTCTTCTTGGCAAAGATACTGGAGTAGCTTGCCATTTCCTTCTCCAGTTCATTTTTCAGATGAGGAAACTGAGGCAAATAGGGTGAAGTGACTTGCCCAGAGTCATACAGCTAGAGTCTGAGGTCAGATTTGAACTCAGGAAAATCAGAGTTGCTGATTCCAGGCCTTGCCCTCTAACCTCTGCACTACCTAGCTGCCCCATAATCAGAAGACCTAGGTTCAAATCCTGCCTCCGATGCTTGTTACTTATTTTACCTTTGGAAAGTTTTCTACTCTCTAAATAGAGGTGTTTAAGGGGCAGCTAGGTGTCACAGTGGATAAAGCACCAGCCCTGTAGTCAGGAGGACCTGAGTTAAAATCTGGCCTCAGACATTTGACACTTACTAGCTGTGTGACCTTGGGCAAATCACTTAACCCCAATTGCCTCACCAGAAACATAAACAAACAAACAAAAAAAACAGAGGTGTTTAGATTAAATGACTGCTGAGGTCCCTTCTACTGGAGAAAGAAATGACAAATCACTCTAATATCTTTGCCAAGAAAAAAAATCAGTCAGACACAACCGAATAACTGAATGACAACAAGAAAAGAAGCTAAGATCCAGGTTCCTATAACTCCTAAGTCAGGTTCTCTTTATGCTCTTCTGTCCTGCTTCCTCCTACAGAGAAGGCTGAGTTTATAGGGTTGTGCTCTTGGTTGACTTGGGCCCTTCCCTGTGCAGCCTCCCTGAAGACTGAGTTACTGAAAATTTGGCAGCGACTGTGTCAAGGGCAGCAGGGTGACCTTAGCAAAGCCAAGTAACTTATGTGTGCCTCAGGCACTAATCTGGAGCTAGAATTGATTGAAACAGGATGGTTTATTGGAAAAAGAATCAGAAAGACCTGGGTTCAAGTCCTGTGTGTGTCCAGCCCTGTGACCTTGGAGAAGTCACTAAGCTTCCATTTTCCCATCTATAGAATGGAAAAATAATAGCACCTATCTCATAGGCTTATAAAGATGGAAAGAAATTATGTAGAGAGGTTAGGGACCCAATCTCATGAGGAAAACCAGGATTCAAGTCATGCTACCCCTAGACAAGTGATTTAATCTTGCAGCACCAAAGGGCTATAGAACTGTGCATAGCCTTTGATCCAGCAATACCACTGCTAGGTTTATACACCAAAGAAATATCCAAAAAAAAAAAAAAAGACCTTGGGGCAGCTAGGTGGTACAGTGGATAAAGCACCAGCCCTGAATTCAGGATGACCTGAGTTCAAATCCGGCCTCAGACACTTGACCCTGTGACCCTGTGACCCTGTGTGACCCTGGGCAAGTCACTTAACCCTCATTGCCCTGCAAAAACAAAAAAACAAAACAAAAAATCAAGAAAAGAAGACCTATTTGGTTTTATTGCTGTTGTTTGGGGGGGGCGGGGCAATGAGGGTGAACTGACTTGCCCAAGGTCACATAGCTAGTAAGTGTCAAGTGTCTGAGGCCAGATTTGAACACTCAGGTCCTCCTGACTCCAGGGCTGGTGCTTTATCCACTGTGCCACCTAGCTGCTCCTGAAGAAGACCTATTTGTAGAAAAATATTTATAGCAGCTCTTTTTATGTTGGCTAAGAATTGGAAATCAAGGTAATGCCCATGAATTGGGGAATGGCTGAACAAGCTGTGGTATATGATGGTGATGGAATATTACTGTGCTATAAGAAATGACAAGCAAGATAGTTTCAGAAAGGCCTGGAAGGACTTGTATGAACTGATGGATAGTGAAGTGAGCAGAACCAAGAGAATGTTGTGCACAGAGACAGCAATACTGTTTGATGAAGAATTGTGAATGACTTAACTATTCTCAACAATACAATGATCTAAGACAACCCCAAAGGACTATTGCTGAAACATACTATCCACCTCCAAAGAAAGGACCGATACTGATGGAACAGACTGAAGCATGCTTTTTTTTCACTCTCTTTCATTTCTTTTATTCAACTTTTCTTGTACAAAATGATATGGTAATGTTTTACGTAACTGTGCATGTATGACTCATATCTGATTGCTTCCTGCCTCAGGGAGGGGGTAGGGGAGGAAAGAAAGAATAAAAATTGGAATTCAAAACTACAAATAAAAACATTTATTACTTTTAAAAAATCTTGCAGTACTGCTCTTGAGACAATGAGAGGGAGGTATAAAGCATTCTGTAAGCCTCAAAGTGATTTATAAATGGAGTATACAATGCCATCACAAGAGGTGGGTACAAAAGGTACCCAGGTAGGAATGATGAAATTTCATGTCCCTGCATTTCCCCACAAAGAGGGAAAAAGTAGGCTTGGCTAATAAGGACGTTACATAGTTAGGGCCACCTGAAGAAAATTTCCTAACAGCAATAATGTCAATACTCAGATTGTCACTGTGACTTCTGCCTGGTGGAAATGACCTTGGTCAAATCTCCCAATAGCAAGGTAGTATTTCTTGAGGAAGTGGTTCATGTAATCTTGTGAACTGAATATCACAGAAAGGTCCTTAACAGGCCCCTACTTCAAGAAAGAAAGCTAGTTAATTAGGAGACAGAAAAGGTAGGCTCACATCCCAGCTGGGGCACCAGTGAGACTTTGACATCTCTGATTCTCGGTTTCCTCATCTGTCAACTGACAGAGTTGAACTATATGGCCTCTGAGGTCCCTACCAACTTGAAATCTGACTTGGTGATCCTAATTGATTAGGCCTACATGTATAACCTATGTCAAACTGCTTTAGCTTCTCAGTGAGGGGGTTGGGGAAGGATGGAGAGAATTTGGAACTCAAAAATTTTTAAATGAATGTTAAAAAGTGGTTTTACATGTAAGCGGGGGAAAAATAAAATACAAAATCAATAATTTAATTGATTAGGTCTATGTGGTTTTTTGCTTTTTTTCAAGTGTCATTTGTACCTTTGTTTCTATACCACATTCATTGCCTCCCAACCAAGTAACCTTTCCCTTCTAATAAATATTATTTTAAAAGTTCAACAAAACCAATTGTCACATCCTTGATCTTATTCAATACCATATGTAATATTCTATACCCTGAGTCCACTGCCTTTCCAAGGCAGGTATTTTTACTTCACATTCATTTCTGAATATACCCCCTCCCCTTAACCCAATGAGGATTCCCTTGTAGATAAGATTTTTTAAAAAATAAAAAAGACAACTCAGCAAAATCAACTAACACAAAGGATCAGAGAGATAGAATTAACTTTAGAATGCCTTCATTCTACAGATGAGAAAACTAAGGCACCCAGAGAAGTTACACTGGGAGCCTAGGATGCTATTGGTAGCAAGTATAGAAGGAAGAATTTGAACCCAGCTCTTTTGAAATCCCAATCCAGTGCCCTGTACACTAGGCAACACATATCATTGACTAAATCTGATAGTTTACATGTGATATTCCACACCCATAGTCCCTCATATCTCCAGTGAAAGGGGGGAAGGAGGCATTTTTTTAAAAAATCTCTTCTGCTTCCTGGCAGTTCCAGATTTCAAACTATATTACAAAGCAATAATCATCAAAACAATCTGATCCTGGCCAAGAAATAGAGTGGTGGATCAGTGCAATAGATTAGATACACAATATACAGTAATAAATGACCATAGTAATCTAATGTTTGATAAACTCAAAGAGCCAAGCTTTTGGGGTAAGAACTATTTGATAAAAATTGTTGGTAAAACTGGAAAACAGTTTAGCAGAAACTAGGTTTAGACCAACATATACAAAGATAAGGTCAAAATGGATAAAAGATTTAGACATGAAGGATGATATCATAAGTAAATTAAGGGAGCATGGAAAAATGTACCTATCAGATCTATGGATAAGGGAAGAGGTTTATGACCAAACAAGAGATAGAGAGGCTTGCAGAAAGTAAAATAGATAATTTTGATCATATGTAATTAAAAAGCTTTTGCACAAACAAAACCAATGCAGCCAAAATTAAAAGAAAAACAAGAAACTGGGGAAAATTTTTATGGAAGTTTCTGTGATAAAGGCCTAATTTCTCAGATAGGGAATTGATCCCAATTTATTTGTATAAAATAAAAGCCATTCCCCAGTTGATAAATGGTTAAAGGATAGGAACAGATAATTTTCAGAAGAAAGCAAAGCTATCAATAGTCACATGAAAAAATTCTCTAAATCACTAGTGGTTAAAACATTTTTGATGTTTTAATGGGGGGGGGGGGGAATGAGCGGGGCAATAAAGGTTAAGTGACTTGCCCAGAGTCACATAGCTAGTAAGTGTCAAGTGTCTGAGTCCAGATTTGAACTCAGGTCCTTCTGAATCCAGGACTGGTGCTTTATCCACTGTGCCACCTAGCTGCCCCTTTAATGTTTTAATTTAACAGATACTACCTCTCATCTATCAGATTAGTTAATATGACAGAAAAGAAAATGACTAATGCTAGAAAGGATGTGGAAAAATTGGGACACTAATGCATTATTGATGGAGTTGTGAACTAGTTCGACCATTCTGGAGAACAATTTGGAATTATACCCAAAGGGCCGTAAAATTGCGCATACCCTTTGACCCAGCAATGCCACTACTAGGTGTATATTCCAAAGAGACAAAAAAGAACAGGACCACTTTGTACAAAACTATTTATAGCAGCTTCTTTTGTGGTGCTAAAGAATTGGAAATCAAGGAGGTGCTCATCAATTGGAAAATGGCTGAACAAGTTGTGGTATGTGCTTGGAATGAAATACTATAGTGCTATAAGAAATGACAACAAAGATGTTTTCAGTAAAACCTGGAAAAACTCATGTGAACTTATGCAAAGTGAAGCAAGCAGAACTAGAACATTGTACACAGTAACAGCAATATTGTAAGGATGATCAATTGTGAATGACTTAGCTATTCTCAGTAATTCAATGATCCAAGACAATCTCATAATGAAAGGACCCATAATGGAAAATTCTATCTACCTCCAGAGAGAACTGATGAACTTTGAGTGTAGATGAAAGCATAGTTTTATATTTTTTCTTTCTTTATATGGTTTTATTTTGTATGTATTTTCTTTTTCAACTTGGCTAGTATGGAAATAGATTTTGTATGACCTCACGTGTATAATCAAAACCAAACTACTTGCCTTCTTAAGGAGGGAAGAAGGACGAGATGGAAAGAAAGAATTTAGAACTCAAAATTGAAAAAGATGATTGTAAAAAAAAAGGTTTTCTATATAATTGGGTAATATTTAATCAAATAAATAAAAATTACTTTAAAAAGTAAAAAATCTCTTCCCAGAACCAAGCTTTGTCTTTACAATCACAGAGAATTTAATTTGGGAGATTTTGCATTGTATTCTTTGTATACATTGTCACCTTATTTCTGCTTATTTCATTTGTATCAATTTACATATCTCCCATGTTTTTCTAAACTCACATCCATTGTTTCTTACAGTGCAATCATATTCCATTACATTCATGTACCACAATTTGTTTAACCATTCCCCAATCAATATGCCTATGTATCTTGGATTTTTTTTTAATTAACTTGCAACACTGGGGACTCAAATATGGTCTGCCAAAGAGTTTTTTCCCCCTAAGAGAAACTAGAGGAAATCAAGTGAAAACACTGTTGAAGATGGTAGAATTCTGCTGCAGGTCATGAACAGCAGGATTTCAACATTAATAAAGGGCATTATGACCTCGCAATATGAAACACATTGAGTGAAGAATGAACCAAGTGTTAGAAAGCGTAGTCTTATAAAAATGGGAAAGAACAATCCCGGGACTTGGGAAGAGAGCTGAATAAACGTCGGGGTCAGAGAGACTGAACAGCGCTTGTTCTGAGTTCAACTTGGCTCTTGAAAATCAAATACTCTGATTTCTTGAGCTGGACAATGAGCCCACGCTTCATGGGGCCGATTCCCTGAGTAATAATAGGGTCCTATTGGCATCCAGAACATACAGACTTCATTCTCCCATGGTTTCTCTCCAAGAGAATGAAAACAAAGTTCTGAAGGACCAGAGTGATTTAGCCTTGCTCACCTAAGGGCTGCTATCACTTCAGAGACTAGGCTGGTCCTCTTAATGGCACAGAGACTCCATGCTGGGACCCTAGGTCTAATTTGAAAGAAAATTGTTTTCATCTATCTGGAGGGCATAGTCTCCCTCTAGATTCGATCTACTTTCTTCTCTCCTGGGCCACAGGTTTTGAAGCTTGAATATGTTCAGTCTGTCTCTGCATTGTCTACCCTCTTCTGTGGTCCCATAATAGTTTTCATGCCTCTTCTGATTAGTTCATAAGCTCCTTGAGCAGGGGAGATGTCTTTAGAAGCAGCAATGGGAGAGTAGAGAAAAGAGGTCTAGAATCAGAAGAGTTTGAATCTTGGCTCAGCAACTTATTCCCCATGTGACCTTGGGTGAGTCACTTCCCCCTGCTGGACCTTACTTGCCTCATCTATAAAGAATTAGATTAGGTTTCTTTTAAGATTCCTTCCAGCTCTTACCCTATGATTGGATATTTCCTGTGTATCTTTCTGAGCACCTAGCACAGAGAAAATTTACTTAATACTTATGAAATTGAATTGAGGGTTTTGTTGTTGTTCAGTCATGTCAGACTCTTAGTGACCCTATTTGGGGTTTTCTTGGCAAAGATATTGGAGTCGTTTTGCCATTTCCTCCTCTAGCTCATTTTACAGATGAGGAAACACAGGCAAAGAGGGTGAAGTGACTTGCCCAGGGTCACACAGCTAGTAAGTGTTTGAGGCTAGATTTGAACTCAAGAGCTGAATCTTCCCGACTCCACACTCAGTATTCCATCCACTGCACCACCTAGCTGGCCTGAATTGAGTGTGGGGGATAAGAGGTAGAAGGGACTTCAGAAGCTATCTAGTCCAAGCCAGACCCCCAGAGAGGTTAAGTCTGGTAAGAGGTTAAATCTAGTAAGAGGTTAAGTCAAGGGTTTCATAGTCAATAAGCTTCAGAGGTGGGATTTGAACCTACTTGAACCTACATTTGAATCTGACTCCAAATGCAATGGTTTTTACTGATCACCTTTGTCTTTGTATCCTTAGCACTTAGGATAGTATCTAAAACCTAGCTTCTGAAACTGTGGGGCTCGATCCCATATGGGGTTGAATAACTGAACGTGGAGGTGATGAAAAATTTGCCAACAGTAAAAGGTTGTGTATACCTATTTTATATACCTATCTACCTCAGGTTGCATAAAAATTTCTCAGGTGAAAAGGGGTCATGAGTGGGAAAAGTATAAGAAGTTCTGATCTAGAACAGTGTTTCATTAGTATTTAGTGAGTGATTATGCATTATTAATGAATTGCCAAAATCCTTGATGAATTCTGCTTGAATATTTTTAAATAAAGGGTTTATCTTAGATTTTTTTTAAAGTGGATTCTTTTTTTTATAAGTGAAAGTTACATCCAAAATCTGCCAGTTATGTTACCTAGGCACATTTAGCATGATGGCAGGTTTAAGAAGCCCAGTTAGGGAATATTCTAGATGCAAGAACCAAATTAGGTTTCCTTCAAGACTCAGCACAAGCACCATAACCTACATGCATTATTTCCTGATCACCATTATTAGAAGTACTCCCAATTGGTTGAGTGTTGCAGCTCAAGAAAACAAGTGTATAGTAGGATGTTGATGAAGGCTTCTTTACTGCATTTTCATGAGGACGGACACCTCTCCTTGATAGTGGAGAAGTGAACCAAAGCAAAGTTTCACCCAGGTATATCATACTCCTAACACACAAAGGGTCCCTCCCTCTTTTCCTCATTGGTTAAGTACTCCAAGTTCACAATCTTCCCAATATGTCACTACCTGTTTTAACTAATCCCTTCAACGCCCCATTTGGTCCCTTCAATGCCCCATTTGAATAGACTATTCACAATCAGATTACACAAACACAATGCCAGACATTAGCACACTTCAGGTAATTCCCATCCAATCATATTCTACTTCAGTCCTTCATTTATGTGTAATGGTAGCCAATCCCTTACTTCCCTTCTAATGCCTTGTTTGCATATACTATCCAATTTGATTTACTTCCTGCAGGCGTGGCTTTGAGAAGAGGCCATATATGGGCCATCACCCCCTCATACTCAGGTCACCTGTGTAACCTCCTAATGGTACCCAAAATATTCTGATCTACTAGGGCACTTGGGCTCTCCCCCCTTGGAATTCTCATTCACCTAAAATTAGGACAGAATAAACACAAAAGAAATAGTCATTAGGTAAGCCAATAAGCATTTTAAAAGAATTTTTTGCTGGTCTTAACAGTTCTCAGTGTATTTTTTTTCTTTTGAACTTTATTTTTCAATTAACAAGAATTTATTTCCTTCCTATCCCCAAAAATGAAAAAAAAATTAAAAAACACCTTGTAACAAACATGCATACAGTGAAACAAACAAAAAATCCCACATTGACCTTATCCAAAAATGTATGTCTTATTCTGTCTTTTTAGCAAGTTTTTCTTGACATCATATCAGTAGCCAGATTAGCATAGTAGACTTGGAGACAGGAATCCCTGAATTCAAATCCAGCCTCAGACACTTGTTAACTGTTTAACTTTGAGCAAATCATGGATGATAATACTGCCCAACCACAATTGTTGAGGAGAAAATGAGATAATGTTTGTAAAGTGCTTTGCAAACCTCAAAGTGTCACATAAACTCTAGACATTATTATTACAAAGTCTAACTTTGTAGTTTCTTTTTTTTTTGGGGGGGGGCAGGGCAATGGAGCTTAAGTGACTTGCCTAGGATCACACAACTAGTAAGTTGTCAAGTGTCTGAGACTGAATTCGAACTCAGGTCCTCCTGAATCCAGGCTGGTGCTTTATCCACCATGCAACCTAGCTGCCCTCTTGTCTATCATTTCTACCCATTAATTTCAAAACTCTTTCATAAGATGTTTCAAGTACTTGAACCCATCTCTCATTACTACTCATTAGCCCCTCCACCCAGTCCAGTATGATCTTCTCCAGACCAAACATCTCCATGAAGTCCTTCATCTCATCCTCATAAGGTATATGGCCCTTCATAATTTCTTTTTTTCTTTCTAGCACTGATAGTGTAAACTGGAGCAAACGTTCTCTTAATGGAACTTAGATTCTCTTTCCCCAAAGGGGAAGAGTGGAGAAAGCAATGGCCAGTTCTCCAGAGAACACAAAGGCCAGTTCTTGAGATTTAAATCCTTTTCTTCCTAAAAAGGAAGAAAGCCAGAGAAAGACAATGCCTGTAAAAATTAAAAGAAAGGTTTTATTAAGCAAGGAAGAAAATCTAGTATCATCATGGGTGCTATTCAGCCTATTATTGCCAAATAGGATTCCATGCAATAGATTGCAAGTGTTTGTATACTGTTTAAACAGACAGGTAAGGAATTTGGAGGAAAGGTGGGTTTAGAAAGGCCCAATCCCAAAGGCAGGAGGGAGTGTGTGAGGAATTTCAGGGGTGGAGGATGTGGCCTTTGATACAGAAATCAGAAGGCATTCTTGGTGAATGGCAGTTCAATTCAAGGTCTTTATGAGATCTCTTCAAAAAGAAAAAAGATTATTCCCAAGTTGGTGAATAACTGAGGATAAGGTCCATATCCATAGTCACATATCCTGCAGTGAGAGAAGTCTTTGATTGGCTTCAGAGTTACTGATTCCCTGCATGTCCAGCTGGGTTTACAGCTGGGTGAAGTTGTTCTGGTTACCTGGATAATAGGGAAGACTCAAGCAAATCAAGGTACCTGTTTTCACAATAGCTTTAAGGTTTGCAGAAGGCTTTATATATTATGTCATTTGAGCCTCAACACAAGGGAGATTATTATTCCCATTTTACAAGATGAGGAAACTGAGGCTGAGAGACTTGTCCAACCTCAAGCAGCTACTAAGCAAGTAGCTGGGCAAGATTTGAATTCAGTTCTTCCTGACTCTAAGTTAAGAACTCTCTCCACTAGGAGACCCTTTACTTAACCTTCTCAGTTTCCCCAGAGGCTGTCTAAGATTGTAAATTACAGAGGAGGTGTTGACCTGCACTATTAGAGAGGTTTCCTAACTAGGATCATGCTATACCAATGAAATACAAAAAGGTCACCTCTGCAATATTCAAGGAAGGTAACCTGTCAGCTAATCCTTATCACTCTATTTCACAGATAACAAAAACTGAAGAGTTTTTAAAAATTCCGCAGAATAATTTAATGAGAAGAATTGATTAAGAGGAGATTGGTTGAATAACAGCCACTTACTACCTGCAGGAACTTGGACAAATTGCTTGACTTTCTAGGGACTCAGTTTTCTTATCTGTTAAAAAAAAAAGGCAAGTTAAGTCAAGTCAAGAAGCATTTATTAAAGACCTACTTTGTGCCAGGCAATATGATAAACCCTAGAAATACAAAAAAAAGGAAAAGAGTTTCTGTCTTCTAGGAGCTGACTGTCCCCAATCTAATGGTGACCACATGCAAACAACTATGTACAAGCAAGATATATGCAGGATAAATTGGATGTAATCTAAGGGAGGGGCTACCATCAAGTCGGACTGTGGAGGACTCAACAAGAAGATTTTATATTTGATCCTGGAGATAATAGGGAGCTGAGTGAATTATTGAATGGGGATAGGGAGGGGGCAGTGACATGGTCAGACCTATGCTTTAGGAAAGTTAATTTGGTGGCTGATCAGAGAATGGACTGGAATGAGGATAGACTTATTGAGGCAGGCAGACCAACCAGCAGGATATTGCAATAGTCCCTGCAAGAGGTGATGAGGGACCGCACCGGGGTTTTACAGTGTCCAAAGAGAGAAGGGACGACAAAAATGAGAGATATCACAAAGGTAGCATGGACAGGATTTGGCAATAGATTGGATATTGAGGTGAGAAAGATTGAGACATCAAGGATGACACCTGGTTTGCAAGCCTGGTGACTGGGAGCCTGGTGGTACCTTGGACAGTAACAAGGAAGTTTTTGAGGATGGGAGGTGTTAAGACTGTCTTACCTCTAAGGCTCCTTCTAGCTCTAAATCTATGATCCTGTGGATAATAATGTGTTAATAAGCCCCTACTTTGTCCCAGGGACTTGCTAGGTGCTGGGGATTGAAAGACCAAATGAAAACATTCCCTGCCTTCAAGGAATTTATACTCTATTGAAGAGAAACAAACCCTATAGTCCTTCATTCTCCATGCTGACATTTTTTTTTGGTAGGGCAATTGGGGTTAAGTGACTTGCCCAGGGTCACACGGCTAGTAAGTGTTAAGTGTCTGAGGCTGGATTTGAACTCAGGTACTCCTGAATCCAGGGCCGGTGCTCTATCCACTGCTCCATCTAGCTGCCCCTAATGCTGACATTTATTAAGTGCCTACTGTGTACCAGGCACAGGAAAATAGAAAAATATTAACTATAAAACTATAAAGAACCTGAGAGGTCAAGTACATCAAGTCCCAATGCTCTGATTTTATAAAAAGAGGAAACCAAAGTCTAAGGAAATAAAATGACTTTTGCTTGGCTCCAAAGGGGATGAATTAGGAGGAATTTAAACTTCCATAAGAATGAAAAGCTTTATGAGGCTTAACAAGCCCTCCTTAAGTCAGAATGAGAGGATTTTCTGACTACTCCCAGATTATCGACTTTACCATAGGAACTCCTCCTGTTCAATGTCAGGGAATAAACTGTGAGCATTGATGCAGTCTCTTCTCAAGGAGCATTAGAGGCTTCATAGTCAGTAAGAAATTAATTTGTAAGGCAGAGACCATGATGACTTCATGTTCTAATGTGTTCTCTCCTAATCTGCAGATGGGTGACTTTGATAGGACTTGCAAATATATCAGGGATGCATCTATACCAATGGTTTGTGTTTCTGTAGTTCACTAAGATGTTGGCAAAGCACCGACCACCATCAAGAGAGTCAATGCATGTATCATTCACTCCATTTTACAGATGAAGCAACTGAGGTTCTGAGACATTCAATGACTTACTTTTTCCATGGTTCTGGAGGCTTTTGAACCTAGATTTACTATCTCCAAGTACAATGCTATTTCCCTTATGTCTTGCTGCCTCGTAGGTGAGAATGTAAATCTGGAAACAGAATTCTTAATATGGGTCTACATCACAAGAGAAATGTAATATTAGTTTATTTCACATCAACCCCCTATTCAATAAACTCTAGTGGCTCCCTGTCATCTTCAGAAGCAAATAGAAAATGTTCTATTTGGCATTCAATGTCCCCTCCTACTTCTGCTGTCTTCTTACATCTTCCTCCCCAATGTGTCCTCTTCTATCCAGTGATTCCATGTACAAGACACTCCATCTCTCAAATCCAGCCATTTTCTCTAGCTGTTCCCCATGCCCGGACTATTCTCCTTCTTCTATTCCATCTCCTGACCTCCCTGGCTTCCATTAAGTTCCAACTAAAGTCCCACCTTCAAGAGGAAGCCTTCCTCAACCCCTCTTAATTCCAATGCTTCCTCTCTTTTAATTATTTCCTATTTATTCTGTATATAGCTTGCTCTGTATATATTTGTTTGCATGTTGTTTCCCCTATTACACTGTAAGATCCTTGAGGGCAGAGACTGCCTTTGGCCTCTTTTTGTATCCCAAGAGCTTAACACAGTGCCTGGCACACAGTACACAATAAATGCCTACTGATTGATAGATATCAAGATACCAGTAGAATACAAAGACTGCCCACCAGTCATCCCTCCTTCCTATCATTCGACCAGTCCATCTTCTTTTTCAATCATTGTTTTTTTTGTTTTGTTTTGTTTTGCTTTTGCAGGGCAATGAGGGTTAAGTGACTTGCCCAGGGTCACACAGCTAGTGTCAAGTGTCTGAGGCCAGATTTGAACTCAGGTCCTCCTGAATCCAGGGCTGGTGCTTTACCCACTGTGCCATCTAGCCATCCCTTCGATCATTGGTTTTTTGTTTGTTTGCTTGTTGGTTTTGATGGAAGGATCACTATATCCATGTGAGATCTATACTCAACAAAATGTAGCAAGTGAGAAAACTTTGACTCTTCCTTTATCTCCAAGGATGTATAAGGTAGGATGGTTCCTGGTGACTTGAATGGGTAAGAGTACTTTTTTGATTGAATGAGACAATCACAAAACTGAGTGTGAACAAGGTCTATAGACCTTCTTGAATCAACCAAAGCCATCATATGAGAATCTAGGTCACTCCCTGAGCAATCTGTACAAAAGGAAATACCTGGGGCAGCTAGATGGCACAGTGGATAAAGACTCTTCACATTTACTAGCTGTGTGACTCTGGGCACGTCACTTAACCCCAATTGCCTCACAAAAAAAAAAAAAGGAAATACCAACTCAGAAATGGGAGATACAGAGTCTGAACTGTTCTATTTGAGAGTTTGGAGCAAGCATAACGTTTGCAGCACACCTCTAAGGAGCAAAGGGAGAGGGCTGAGCTGGAACAGACACAGAGATGTGGAGGAGAATCACTTGCTCTACAGGCATCTCAAAGAAGAGGATCCAGGTTGAGGGAAGTGCTAAGACAAAAACAGGTCCTTACCCAAGTTCCCTTGCTAATGCCTGTCTAGGCACAGATGCTATAATATAATCTGCTGTTTTCTATTTTCAGTAAACTGAATTTTGCCTGAACCACACAGAGGCCTGAGGTGAGCTACAGATAGATATAAAAGATGTATGGTTAAGCAGAGGGCTCAACTTCTGCTTAGATGTAAGAATTTTGTCAAACTTGGAGCCTTTGTAACTGAACTTTTCATCTAAAATAAACTCTTGAAAGCCAAAGAGCAATGAGTCAAGTGGATTTTAGGGGCGATTATATTGTTCCTAGGCTTAAAATTAGCTAATTATTGTAACTGGGTGTTACAGATATCTATGTTCATTCATTCATTTAGCAATCATTTCTTAGTTACCTATAATGAGTCAGGTATAGTGCTAAGCACTAGGGATATGAAGTAAAAAAAAAAATGAAACAATTCTTTTCCTTGAGGAATTTATAG
Source organism: Dromiciops gliroides (assembly GCF_019393635.1). NCBI lineage: Eukaryota > Metazoa > Chordata > Mammalia > Microbiotheria > Microbiotheriidae > Dromiciops > Dromiciops gliroides. The sequence goes on from NC_057863.1 coordinate 42,263,303, forward strand.
TCTACTAGGGAAATTATAGCATAAGCATATTTAAGTAAATACCAAAGTAACAAAGTGAACACAAAGTAGTTTTGGTAATGGGGTGCAGAGGGGAGAAGAATTAACCACTGGGAAGATGAGAATTGGCTTCAAATAAGAGGGAACATTTGAGCTAAGCCTTGATGGAAGCTATGGTTTTTAAGAGGCAGACATGAGGAGCGACTGTGGGGATGGCCTGAGAAAAGGTTGGCAACAGAATGTCATACCCAAGGGAACAGCAGGCAAGCTGATTTGGCTAGAATGTGGAATGTGCCAAAAGGAAGAATCCAATGTAAACTTGAAAAGGTAGGCTCTAGCCACATTAGGAAGGTATTAAAATGCCCGGGTGAGGCAAATGTACTTGATTTTAGAGACAAAACAGAATCAAGGGAACTTCTTGAGCAGGGAAGTGATATGTAGAAGGTGAATTGGAGAGAGGAGAGAGGAGAGACAGATCAGTTAAGAGGCTGGTTCTTATCCATGTTCATTTAAGTTCTCAATATATCTTCTAGAAAAAGCTCCTCAAAAGTTGCCCATGTACATGGAGGAACATATGGTGAGCAAGTGTGGGAAGTGAACTGAGATGGGTGGCCCTTTGTCTAAGCATTTCTGAGCCTGATAGAGCTGTCTTGCTAACCCATGGCACAACTCACTGCTTAAGCTCCTAAGACCCATTTTCCCCAAGGACCAGAGCTAAGCCTTTGGCAAAAGTCCATTCTCCATAGCCTATTACTTCTACCCTGGCACAGCTCACATAAGGTTTCTTCAGTCCATACTTTAGAATCCATCTGTCCATGGCTTAGGATCATAGGATTTGAAACTGAAAGGGACCTTTGGGATCAATTCATCCAAACAAAGCTCTCACTACACTCTGGGCACTGAGGCCTAGAGAGGTGGAGTGATTTGTCTGAGATCTCAAAGCTGCTAGAAAGCAGCTGCCTAGACTGTCTAGTTCACTTCTCTGCCCCTACACAATGATTCCAATAAAACAGTCAATAAGCATTTATCAAGTGCTTCTGATTAAGTGCTAGAGATAAAAAGACAAAGTAAAAATAGTCCCCAGCTTCAAAGAGCTTCCTTTGTAATTGAGGAGACAACATTATAAAAAAGCTCTAGCCCAGAGGATCTTACCCTCTCTTTGAATAGGTTTCAGAGGCTCCTGTGAACTTGATTGGGGGGGGGGAACCCCATATTTACTTTCACTAATCCTCTAATTGAAATTTAGCATTTCTTTCAATTATGATTTTTTTGTTTTATTTTGTTTGTGGGGAGGTAATGGGGATTAAGTGACTTGCCCAGGGTCACACAGTTGGTAAGTGTCAAGTGTCTGAGGCTGGATTTGAACTCAGGTACTCCTGAATCCAGGGCCGGTGCTTTATCCACTGTGCCACCTAGCTGCCCCCTCGATTATGATTTTTTTTAAAAAATAGGCTTCATCAGATTGCCAAAGAGGACCATGATGAAAAAAATGGTTAAGAATTACATCTTTGGCCTCTGTAAGTGGCCAGGAGAGGACTTCTATAGCAACTGGCATTTGCACTGAGTCTTAAAGAAGGCCAGGGATTCCCATTAGAGATTAGGAGGAATAACATTCTAGATGTGAGGGGCATAATAGAAAGGCATGGAAAAAGGAAATGGAGAGCTATATATGAGGAACAAGTAGGTCAGTACAGTTAGACCATAGACTGCATGGAGTGGGACAAAAGTATAAGGAGACTAGTAAGAGAAGAAGGGACAAAGTTGTAAAGAACTTTAAATGCCAGTGTTTATATTTGGTCCTAGAATTAATAGGAAGTTGCCAGAGTTTATTACATGATCATACCTATGCTTTAAAATAAACACTTTGGCAAACATGTAGATGCATTGGAAAGGGGAAGACTTGAGGCAGAAAGTCCACTTAGGAGGCTATTTTAACAGTCTAGGAGAGAAGTGGTAAGGACCTGAATGAGGGTTGTAGTTGTATGAATGGAAAGAAGGGAGGTCTTATGTAAGAGATGTTATAGAGAAAGAAATGACAAGATTAGGGTTAAATGTGGTGAGAGGGAACATTAAAGGATGATACCCAGGATGCAAACTTTGAATGACTGGAAGGATGGTGGTGGCCTCAGCAGTAATAGAAAAATTCAGAAGAAGAGAAGGTATGGGGGAGGGGGGGAAATGCCTATGGGACATCCAGTTTGAGATGTCCACTAGGTAGTTGGGGATATAAGATGGGAGGTCAGGAGACAGACAAGGATTAAAAAAATAGATCTGAGAATTATCTACATAACCTTGGTTACTAATTCTCAATCTCCAAATCTAGATTGAGACCTTTCTCACAACAACAACAACATCCAGAGACCCAGGAATCTCAAAACCTGCTCAAAAAGAAATAGAAAAAATATGTTTACTTGATGAGAAAAGAAAGGGAGAGAGAGAAGGAGAAGAAAGAGAGAGGTTGAAAGAAAATAAAGGAGTTGAGTGAGGAGAAGGAAGGAGAAAGTAAAAGAGAAGAGGAGAGAGATGGAGAGAGAAAAGGACAGAGATGGAAAGAGAGGACAGAAAAAACAGAGGGAAGAGATGAAGAGAGAAAAGGAGAAAGAGAGAAGAGAACTGAGATGGAAAGGGGGAGAGAAAAAATGAAAAAGAAAGAAAGGAAGAAAAATTGAGAGACAAAAGGACAGAGATGGAGAGAGGGGGGGGAGGGAGGGAGGGAGGAGAGAGAGAGAACTTTTATTAAGAAATTCACAATAGCCTAATGGTTGACACGGGCTCTCCAGTTTCAGTTACAGAAACACACACACACACACACACACACACACACACACACACACACACCAGCAACCAAAGTCCATAAGTCTTATCCTAATTTATCCAACTACTTCCTTAGAAAACATGCTTTTGAACTGCTCTTCCAAAAGGAGAACAAATGGTCAGGCTTCAATGCTTAATAAAGTTGAAAGCTTCTCCCTGGGGTAACTGAAATTTTTATCAAAGGGTGGAGAGACCTGGTTGCCGCTTTAACAAAGCAGCACCACACAAAGCCAGGTGGAAAGCAGGTGAACAGCCTTGGTGGTGTAGCGCCCTTGAACCTAGTCTGGTTAATTGGAATCCCTTGCATAGGCCGTTGGGAGGCATGCTGGGCCTGTGACCCTGAAAATTTCAAGTCTATCCAGTGTATTTAAAAAAAAAGTTCAGATGTAAAAATAATCATACAGAGAATGGCTCCCCCATCCTTGAATGGGCATCAGCATCCTGAGGGCTGGGTACCCAGCAAATGGCTTTTTTAAATAATGTCCTTTGAGTGAGTCCCCATATATGCATCTACTTTTACAACTATCTGAAAAAAATGAGGTCTTCTAATAATTTCACACAGAGCTTTCAGGGTGGAGGCAACCAAAAAGAACAAAAGTAATGAAACAGGGCAAAGTTTTACATTCTCGTATCTGGGCTCTGGGAGAAAAAAATGTGGATGAAAAGGATGCAAGGCAGTTTAAATTGGAATTTCTTTATGGCCTCCCAAATGAATAAGTTGTGATCTAACGGGGAAAAATTACCAAGATCCAAAGGCAAGGCATCCAGGGCTATGTTGGTGTTCCAGCAGATTGCAGGCCTGGTTACACTGGGGAACCCAGTCTCCTTTTCAGAGGGCTTATATTGTTGCTGATCTGAGATTCTTTGGGGAAGGCAGGTTGCTCAGTCATCTTTTGGAGAGCAGTTAAAATCCCAACTTTCAGCTTCATCATGAGGCATTTATCTTACTCATGACTTTCTTTCATCTAAATAGAAAAAGTCCCAAACTCAAGATACCCACCTTCCACAGTCTGATTTCACATTATTCACCTTTGTCACTCTGGAGTCCCAGCCAAAATGGGACATGAAAATCTTTCTTCCATCTTTTGCTTTTGTACATGTAAATACATTGTCATACCTGATCCCCTGCTCAGAATCCCTCCGTCCTTATCAATCTCCCAATCAAAAAGCACTGATTAAAAACTTGCTATGTCCAAGGCACTATGTGTAGACTAAATCTAGGATCTCTCCTTCCTAGATTGTTTTCTCGAACCTGTGATGCCCACCATGTTCTAAGATCTGGGTGATACATGTAGGCTGTTTCTGGCCTAGGCTTACTTCACCCACAATATTCTCTACTGAAGGGCCCACATTCTTTTTAAGAACATCAGTCCAATTACCTAAACCCTTCTACCATATGCTAAAGGAGATTAGTTTATGTTACATTCTCTTTTCGGAGGGCTCAGCACAGAATGCTGACTGATTTTCAATTAACACATTTATCCCAAGCACAGCACCATTGAAAAGTCCAAACTCGGAAATCAGCACATTTACAAACATCTTTCCTTAAACTAATTAAAACAAACAGTAGAACCGGGAATTTTTTTTCTATCATACCCAATTTGGAAGCTACAGTCCCCCAAGTCATCCTTCTACCCACATTTTTACCAGCAGGTGGCACTAAGGACTTGGACCTTTCACAAAATACCCTCTTCAGAATCAGACATTTGACAAAAATAATCCACTCATTTCATGGAGAAGGAAACTGAGGCCCAGGGCAACGAAAGGATCTATCCAAAATTAGATTAGCAGTAAGTAGCTGAGACAGGATTTGAAAACAGATCCTTGAACTCCAAAATCCAATTCACTTCCCAAAAAACACATTGTCTTATAATAAGGAGGATTGTGGAGTGGGAGTGAAGAGGACCGGTACATTTAATTAGATAAACATTTATCAAGTGCTTACTATGTGCTATACCCTATACTAAACTGTAGGGATAGATACAAAGACAAAAGTGAAGAAATCCTTGCCCTCAAGGAGTTTACAATCCAGGCCCTAATGATACAATGTATACTTGATAATTTGTCATAGGGAAGGGAAATACTATCAATGGGAAGGATCTGGAAAAGCCTTTTGTAGAGGGTGGCCCTAAAGTTCAGCCCTAATGGACACTTGGAGATTCTGAAAGATGGAAGTAAGGAGAGAGAGAATTCCAGACATAAATCCCAGAGCCGGTAAATGGAGTGTCCTGTGTGAAGTACAAATAAAAGGCGGATTTGTCTGGAAGTGATGTATTGTGAGGTTGGGGGAAAAAGACAGGTTGGCATCAGATACATCAAAGAGGGGCTTTATATTTGATTCTGGAGGTATTAATGAGCCACTGGAATTGGGTAGGGGAGTAATATGGTCAGAGCTGAACTTTAGGAAGATCATTTTGGCACTGGTATGATCCTGTCTTCAGTGTGACCAGGGCTCCCCACCCCATAACTTACCCTTGGGCAGTCAAAAGATGGGTGGCACCAGAGTGCTAAAGGGGATAGGGGAAGTTTGCTGAAGACTAACCTGATGCTTCTTTGCTTAGAGTGTCAACAATGGCATTGACTTGAGAAATGGTCATTTGGGAAAGTTTTCTTTTGTTCTACTGACAAAAAACAGTTGAGCTGATGGAATTATAAAAATGAGCCTGAAAAAGGCTTCCCCATGGTGCCAGGCCAGAGGACCAAAAGACAAGATGAGAACCTCCTGGTTGTGATTCCAATTTCATCCTTGTCACTCCCTTGCACTAATGGCTGCGAACTCCCTGTTTCTTGGAAGCCTGGGACCCTTTCAAGCCTTCTCCTACACTCCAGGTCCAGCACTCCTATGAACTACAGCACCATCTAGCTGCCTTACCTACATGATTGCCCTGTTGGGGGTTCCCTTCCTCCAAAATTGCCTTGTATACACTTTTGTTTGGTTTTGGTTTTGGTTTTGGTTTCTGCAGGGCAATGAGGGTTAAGTGACTTGTCTAGGGTCACACAGCTGGTGTCAAGTGTCTAAGACCAGACTTGAACTCAGGTCCTCCTGAATCCAGGGTGAGTGCTTTATCCACTGCGTCACCTAGCTGGCCCCATAAAGACAAGGTTTTTCTTTCTTTTTTTGTGGGGCAATGAGGGTTATGTGACTTGTCCAAGGTCACACACAGCCAGTAAGTGTCAAGTATCTGAGGTCGAATTTGAACTCAGGTCCTTCTGAATCCAGGGCTGGTACTTTATCCACTGCACCACCTAGCTTCCCCTATATACTTTTTGGGGGGTTTTTTTTGGTGAGGCAATTGGGGTTAAGTGACTTGCCCAGGGTCACACAGCTAGTAAGTGTTAAGTGTCTGAGGTCGGATTTCAACTCAGGTCCTCCTGACTCCAGGGCCGGTGCTCTATCCACTGCGCCATCTAGCTGCCCCATATACTTTTTTTTTTTTAAGTGAGGCAAATGGGGTCAAGTGACTTGCCCAGGGTCACACAGCTAGTAGGTATCAAGTGTCCCAGGCCAGATTTGAACTCAGATACTCCTGACTCCAGGGCCAGTGCTCTATCCACTGAGCCATCTAGCTGCCCCGCCCCTATACACTTTTAATATTAGATAAATAGGATTAGATGAAACATGTATGAAGTACCTACTATGTTCCATGTAATGCAAAAGTTCTGAGATCAACAGCTACAACAGATGTACTCGAAGTCCACATCCGAGTCCACAAAGAGTCTCCCATTAACAAAGGAGTTAGCCAACTCAAACCAGTTACAGAATCCCTACTCATGCTCTGCAGTCTCTCTCTTACTTGCCATCACAACTCAACTAGATGCTGGCTCCCCAGCATCTTCAGAGTGGGAAAAGCCTGTGAATATGCCAGGTAAATCAGCCATTTGTCCCCTCTTTTCAGCCTTCCTCAAGCTGAAGATGCGAATGCTTTTGGAAGCTGGGTGTGAGATCCTGATAAAAGGTTCAAATGAAAGCCTCTTCAAGGTCATAAACTCATAGATCTAGGGCTGTGAGGGATCGTTGTTGGATGCAGTCATCAGAAGGGCTATCTATTCCTGCTCTTATGGTCAGAGCATGTTTGAACCAGTTGGAGTTGGTCTTGTGGTTTCTCTGGAGGTTCCCCATTGCTTCACCTGGAGCCTGCTATTCTCACCAGACATCACCATTCCCCCAAAGCCTCCCCAGCCTTCTCTTTGGACTTTCGGGTATTTTGCAAAACAACTTACATAACAGCTTCGAGAGGCTGTGCCTTCCATGAGACTCTCTCCCTGTTGAAGTGTATTTAAACTCTTCCACTTCTGCCCCTCCCAGCACTCTAATACTTCCATGGTTGTTAGTGTCCCAAATTGCAATTCCTTTGCCTTGATTAAAGACCCCTGTCATTGCTATTTTTGGAGTCCTCTTTATTTCAGATTGACACCAACAAGGTCATGCAGTACAACCCTTTCCTTTTATATTTGAAGAAACTGAGACAAAGAGAGGTGAATATCACATACATAAATGGCAGAAACTGACAAAGGTAATATGATTTGCCAAGTGTCACCCAACCAATAAGTGTGTCCAACTGAGATTTGAACCCAGGTCTTTCTGACTCCAAACCTAGAAATCTACCATAATTTTTTTTGGCTATTATCCAACTGGTGGGCATCTACCTAATTCCCAATTCTTTGATATATCAAAAAGTACTTAGGTGTCTTAGGCACCAAAGGCACTTAATATTCTTACATACTAGATTGTGAGCTCCTTGTGGACAGGGATTGTTTTCTACTTTTTCTTTGCTATTGACCTTCTTAGGAGAATAGACATAGGAGCAGGGTCTCTGGGTCAGGGTGGGGACATTTTAGCTACTTTGGGAGACCTTATTCTGAATTTCAATAGCATCTATGTAGGGACCTCCCAGTGTGGAAATTCTTTCCACAGATGCCAATTAGAAAACTGCAATTTACAGAGTTGTCTAGGAGCACTAAGAGGTTAAATGACTTCACATTGTAAATTGAAACTAAGAGGGGGACTCTGAAGACTATTGAGACCAGCCCCTTCATTCTACATTTGAGAAAACTGAGGCCCAAAGAGGTTGTGACTTACCCAAGATCCCACAGGTAGTAAATGGCAAAGTTAAGACTTAAATCCATGACCTCACAGTCCAATTCCAATGCTTTCCCAGTGATAATATACCATCTATATCTATATGAATGTATATACACACACACATATGTGTGTGTGAGTTTATGTATACCTCTTTCTCCAGAGTCACACATGCCCAGTAAGTATCAGAGAGAATCTGAACCCAAGTCTTCCAACTCTATTTACTTTCCCCCTATTTAATCTTCTCAGGTTTTTTTCAATTTTTTCACATTTTATTTAAAGTTTTAAGTCACAAGTTCTATCCCCACTCTCTCCCCCATACCTGCTCCCTGAGACAGTAAGCAATCAGATATGGGTTATACATGTACTCATCTTCTCTTGAGAGGCATCAAGATACAGCAGAGAGGCAGAGGTCCTGAAGTCAGGAATATATGGGTTCAAATGCAGACTCAGACACTTGATAGCTTGATCCCTTCACGGCTCTGTGCCTCAGATTCCTTGTCTGTAAAACATGGGGGTTGGACTCTGACAAATCTTCTAGCTTAGGTAGGATCCTCAGATCTCCCTGTTGCTCGTGTTTTCTTCCTCCCAAGTCTCCATCTCAGGTTGTTGTTTTTTTCCTTCCCTGTCTTTGTGCCTCCTGCCCCCATCCCCCCACCTCCTAGCAGTTAAATGGACCCTGATTACTATGTCTCAGAAACCAGACCATCTGTCTCCCACTGTTTGAACTCCTATTTCACAATCTTAGAGGAGGGCATCCCTCTGCAAGTGCCAATTCTGCTCAGCGGGGGGAAGATGTGCTAATATGCAATCGAGACAGTCCGGAGCCTAGTGTGGAAAATGAGGGACTATGGTCAAAGTGGCCCTTTTTATCACCCACAATTTTTGAGGTCTCCTATAGTAACCCTGTCAACAAGGTTGTCCTATAGCAGCCCAGCATTTAGGGAACCAGAAAATGCAATTTTGGATGTTTCCAAGTGGCTGAAAGAAACAAAACCCGGTTAGGGGAGCCTGTCTTTGGGGAGGCAGATGTTCCAAGCCCAAAGTGTAGAATTTTAATGACATGAAAGATTTCAAGTGCCAGGGTCATAGATCAGAGCTGGAAGGAACCTCAATGACCAGTTTGTACAAGGAAAGTGAAGTCCGGGGAGGTCTCCAATCAGAGAATGTTAGAACACAGAACATCAGAGTTGGACATGGGATCATAGACCTCAGAGGTCATTGAGCCCCAATTTACAGATGGGGAAAGCAGAAAGGCTAAGTGGCTTTAGAGGAAGGATTCGAATCCAGAGTCTCTGATCCCAGAGCCAGAGAGTGTTCTTCCATTATATTTGGTGGGTGGGTGAGTAGGGATTTGCTGTAGTTTTACAAATTGTTTTATTATTCCATTCAGAAAGCTTTATTAAGGACCTACTATGCACCAGGCACCGTGTGTGCTAGGTAGATAGAGTACACAGAAGAGGTGGACCTGTAGTTAGGAAGACCTAAGTTCAAATCTTACCTCAGACACTTACTAGCTGTGTGACCCTGGGCAAGTCATTTCACCTCCTGTTTGTCTCAGTTTCTTCCTCTGTAAAATGGAAGTAATAATAGCATCTCCCTCCCAAAGTTGTTGTGAGGATCAAATGAGATATTTGTAAAATGCTTTATAAAGTTTAAAGCACTCTATAAGTGTTGGCTATTTTTATTAATGTTTAAGTACCAGCTTATGCCTTCACAGGTCCCTCCAGCTGCTGGAACCTTCCTCTGCAATCTGTTTAATATTATTACATACTAGATTGTGAGCTCCTTGTGGACAGGGATTGTTTTCTACTTTTTCTTTGAATCCCCAATGCTTAGCACAGTGTCAGGCACACAGCAAGAGTTCAATTAGTGGTTGTTTACTGACTGACGGGGAAGAGCTTTTAAATGCCAAATGAGAGTTTGTATTTTTTCCTCGAGGTAGTAGGGAGCCACTGAAACTTCTTGAGAAGGGTAGTAACTAGTCAGATCTATGTTTTAGCAATATCGATATGGCGCCAGTGAATTGTAAGTTATATCAATTCGAATCTCATCAATTAAACAAGAGACAAACATAAAATTAATAAGATATAGACAGAGTCTGAAAATGACCTGGGAAAGGGGGAGGTCCAGTCCAACAAGGCATGTGATGATAAATGTTTAACAGCTGTTGCTCAAGAAAAAAATGTATTCATGACACACTCTTAAACACGTTACGAACATTTTTTTCATATTCTTAAGTCTAGGCTATTAACAAAACAATCAAGCCCCCATTTGCCAACTTCCAAGGTGTAAATGCTCACACTGAAAAATTAACACTTCTTTCTAGAGACCCTGCAGCATTCTAACATTTCCCTGAATCCCAAATTTCTCATTTTACAGATGAAGAAATGAAGGCCCTGAGAACTCGTATGATCACAGGACATTCAATTTAAAGCTGGAAGAAACTTTTAAAAGTCATTTTACCCAAACCCTTACCAGGAAAGGCATCTGTAGCTCAGAGAGGTTAAGCGATTCATCTCAGACCACACACATAGCAGAGGCAAAATTTTAACCCAGGTCCCCTGATTCCTTATTAAGGATTCTTTCCACTCATAACACATAACCTCGACTGACTTCAGAGCCAGGGCACATTTCATTCCACTACACTATTTCCTCATGTGTTCTCTTTTTTTTTTTTTTTTTTTTTTTGGGTGAGGCAATTGGGGTTAAGTGACTTGCCCAGGATCACACAGCTAGTAAGTGTCAAGGGTCGGAGGCTGGATTTGAACTCAGGTCCTCCTGAATCCAGGGCCAGTGCTCTATCCACTGCGCCACCTAGCTGCCCCATCCTCATGTGTTCTCACGCATTATAAATGTATAGGATCAGAGATTTATAGGTGGAAAAAAAATGTAGAGCTCGTGTACTTGAACTTTCTCGTTTTACAGGAGAGAAGAGGAAGGCTCTTAAGAAGAGTCGAGGAGGCAGCTAGGTGGCATGTTGGATAAAGTACCAGCCCTGGATTCAGGAGGACCTGAGTTCAAATCCAGCCTCAGACACTTGACACTTACTAGCTGTGTGACCCTAGGTGAGTCACTTAACCCTCACTGCCCCGCAAAAAAAAAAGAAAAAGAAAAAGAAAAAGAAAAAAAGAGTCAAGTGACTTACCCAAAGTCACATTCATTATAATAGACTGAGCAAGCTCTGAAGCTAACACAGAGCCACATAAGGGGATAATAAAATAGCAACATCGCAAGGGCTACTCTTGGCCTCCAAGTTCATTTAATACATTTTTACAACAAATGCTTCAGGACAAATAATTCAGTAGACTCTAAGTCAATTATTTTGATGTTTTTTTTTGTCATAGTTCAGTAAGTTTATAAAATATGTAGGTCTGGCTCTAAATCGAGCTGATTCACAGGGTGTCTTTTAAAGTTAAACAAAACCAGAAAGTTTGTTTTTGAAATGACAATATGCTGAAGAGTATCCAGATAAGTCAGTTAATAAGCAGTTATTAATAATAATAACAATAATAACCACCACTATTTATTTAGCTCTTTAAGGTTTACAAAGGGTTTTTACAAATATTTACTTATTTTATCCTCACAACAATCCAGGAGGTAGATGCTAATTCTATCGGTCTTTTATAGATGAGGAAACAGAGACAAATAGAGGTAAAATGATGTGCCCAGGATCACATAGCTAGTAAGTTTCTGAGGCAGGATTTGAACTTGGGTCTTCTTTACTAGGTGCAGCTAGGTGCTGCAGTGGATAAAGTGCTAGGCATGGAGCCAAGAAAACTCATCTTCCTGGGTTCAAATCTGGCCTCAGACACTGGCTGTGTGATACCAGGCAAGTCACTTAACATTGCTTGCCTCGATTCCTCATTTGTAAAAAGAAAAAAAAAAGAGAGAGAGAGAGAGTTGGCAAAGGAAATGGCAAACTACTGCATTATCTTTGCCAAGAAAATCTCAAATGGGGTCGGTCAGTCACAAAGAGTGGGACATAACTGAGCAACAACTTTCTGACTCCATGACCCATTGTTCTATGAACTTCATTGCTTAGCTGCCCCAATTAAGGAATTATATTCTATTACATCACGTTATGTTATGTCATGTTATAAATTAAAAGCTTGCTTTTTGCCAGACACTGCTAAGAGCTGGGAATACAAAGACAAAAACAGTACTCACTCTTACAGTCTAATGGAGCTTAAACTCTCTGAATCTCAGTTTCCACATCTGTAAACTGAAGATATTGTACCGGATTGTCTCCAGCTTCTACATTTATGAATCTGTGAAATCCCTGGTCAAGACCTGCCCTGTCCCAGGTTACTTATACAATATAATATACTCAGGTATCATTTCAATCAAATCTGTCACTGCTGGAAAGGTTTATGTGAGTCATGGCTGAAATGAATCGCAAATCATGAAATTTCCCCTTGTTAACATGTGAGACAGCATCCCTAAGCTACCTCCGAATTCCCAGAGTTCCCAGAGAAAGCCCCTCACACATATACTGTACCATGCTTGCAGAGTTTATGAAATGGAATTTATAGGAGCATGTAATCACTGCAGACTAATCTAATTCACAATCCAAGGTACATTTTTTTTCTTTTTAGAAAATGTAATTGTTGTTGATAGTTTTTGCCTTCACTTCTGTTTCCTAATTTAACCTGATACCCTCCCTTACCCAGAGGGCTATCCATGGTAACAAATTATAAAAAAAAGAAAGAAATATAGAAAGAATGAAATTGAAGAAAAAAGTAATCAAAACCACCCAAAATATCTACCGTTTGACAGTATATGCATTATTCTACACTCAGAATCCTCTCTCCAACTGTCTGAAAAAGGTGTATGTATGGGGGGTGCCTTTTCTAACTCCCCTTTGAGGACAAGCTTGGTCCTACTTCCACAGTGTTGTTTCATGTTTTGTTGTTCTTTTTATTTATATTATTGTAATTAGGTATACTGTTTTCCTGGCTCTGCTAACTTCCTTTCATTTCCATCATTTCCTATAATTCTTCCCAAGTTTTGCAGTATTCGTCTCATCTTACAGCACACTGCATTCTTGTACCAGCATTTTTGCCATATCCCTGTTGACAAGAGTCTACTTTGTTTCCAGTTCTTTGCTGCCACAAAAAGGGCCGCTAAGACTATATTGGAGTATATGGGGATTTTTCTTCCTGCCCTTAACATCCCAATGTACACTTTTTTTGGGGGGGGGTGGGGAGCGGAGCAGTGAGGGTTAAGTGACTTGCCCAGGGTCACACAACTAGTTTGTGTCAAGTGTCTGAGGGAGGATTTGAACTCAGGTCCTCCTGAATCCAGGGCTGGTGCTTTATCTACTGTGCCACCCAGCTGCCCCCACCAATGTACACTTTTAAGGTTTGAGATAGAAAGAAGGATTGGAAGGAGTCCTAAATTCAGTTATGAATGTTGTTCAGTTTGCAATATGACATTTCTTAAATACAATATACATTTCTTAGCCACAATAAAAATGAATTTCGAAAAAGTGAGTTTTTTCTTTGAAAAAACTGACATGGGGGCAGCTAGGTGGTGTAGGGGATAAAGCACCCACCCTGGATTCAGGAGGACCTGAGTTCAAATCTGACCTCAAACACCTGGCACTTACTAGCTGTGTGAGCCTGGGTAGGTCACTTAACCCTCATTGCCCCGCCAAAAAAAAAAAAAATTAAGAAAGAAATAAAGAACTGATATAAAAGCATGAAAGGAAAGATAGTTCACAGATATTTAATGCAATGTTTGTAGATTGTAAGCCCTTCGAGGGTAGGGACTGTTTTCATTGTTAAGATTGTCTACAATTTATGCTGCGTACAACTTATTTGTACACAGTTGTTTATTCATTGTCTCCTCCATTAGATTATCAGGCTGTTTTTTCACCTTAATTGCATCTCCAAAAATGCAAATGCTTCTTGTTTATTGACTTGAATTATGTCTTTTTCTCTAACAATAGTGCCTTCCCTCTGAGATTATTATCTCCAATTCATCCTGTATACATTTTGTTCATACATAGTTATTTCCCTGTTGTCTCTCATTAGACTTGTAAGCTCTTTAAGAGCTAGGCACTGGGGTTGGTTTGTTTTGCTTTCTTGCCTTTCTTCACATTTCTAGTGCACATAGCCTGGTACATAGTAGGGGCTACATACATTTTTTTTGGGGGGGGTGAGGCAATTAGGGTTAAGTGACTTGCCCAGGGTCACACAGCTAGTAATTGTCAAATGTCTGAGGCCAGATTTGAACTCAGGTACTCCTGACTCCAGGGCTGGTGCTCTATCCACTGTGGCATCTAGCTGCCCCGCTACATACATTTTTAATAAATTGTACTTCAATCAATAAATAGATGGGGGGGTTCCATACACAGCCTACAAAATTTCTTGGGGCTCCAGAGACAGAGACAGAGAGACACACAGAGAGAGAGAGACAGAGACAGAGACAGAGACAGAGACAGAGAACATTAGCTGTCCTGACAGAGGGTAAATGAAGAGTAAAAGCTAATACGCACTCATCTTAACTGACAATTGGTCCTTCTACATAAAGAGGGCGGTAGTTGGGTAATTCGCCAACTGTGGGATTTTTTCATACGTTAAAGGCTCTCAACAGCTAGTGAATAATGGCAGCTTCTTATTCTCTTTCCCACCTTTCACTTAAGTCCCACTCATAAGAGCAAAGTTCTAGAGCTGAGAGGACCTTCTGAGGCCACTCAGTCCTACCCTGTCATTTTGCAGAAGAGGAAACTGAGAGAAGTTACCTGATTAAGGTTTCCCAGGTAGTAAGCACCCCAGGTGAGATCTGAAACCCAGCTCCTCTGCCTCCAAAGCAGATGTTCTTTCCACAGTACTAGACTGCCTTCTCTAGGGGAAACAAACATTATTCTCTACATTTCATTACATCCTAAAAGGAAACAAAGAAGGAAAAACAAGACCAAGTAATTCCTACACCGCCCCCCCCAAAAAAAAATCCTGAACATTTCTCCCTATTGTTCTTCCATCATTGGAACTCAAAATGGGAAAGAAAAAAAAAAGGCAAACACACACACAATAAAGTACAAGACTATGAGACAGAGGGTGGCTAGAAAAATTAGATTTCACTTGAGCATCCTTCCTTTCCTCCCCCACAAAATGAGGTGACTTTGAATGGCAGGAGGATGGATTGAGCAAGCTGACATTGTCTTGATGTTTCAAGCTAAACTCATTCACTTCTCTCCTCCCTTCCATTTCTATATTTGACTCTTCCTTTGTTTTCCTTTTCTGAGCTCACTACTATTTCTTCTGTTCTCCTTGTAGGCATTTTTATGGGTGAATTTTGAGGGGAAAGCTGAAGAAGGGGTGATCTTTCTGTTTGAGAAACATTAAGTGGTCATTGAGTACTTTATACTTAATGCCTTGAAATTCTTGGAGGAGAGATACTACAAACATATACGAGAAAGATTATTTGGGTTTTTTTGTAAACTAACAAGTGATTTTTTTAAAGCATAGAGATTGCAAGAATTGCTGACATTTGGGGGCAGCTAGGTGGCATAGTGGATAAAGTACTGGCCCTGGATTCAGGAGGACCTGAGTTCAAATCCAGCCTCAGACACTTGACACTTACTAGCTGTGTGACCCTGGGCAAGTCACTTAATCCTCATTGCCCCACAAAAAAAAAATAATTTAAAAAATAAAAATAAGAATTGCTGACATTTATACAGTGCTTTGATTTTACGTAAATTATTTCATTTGATCTTTACAACAACCCTATTAGAAAGGTGCAAACCACCAATATTGTTATTTTCATTTCATAAATGAGGAAGCTGACTCTCAGAGAAGTTAAGTAATTTGCCCAGTGTCGCACATCTCGTATATGTTAGAGCCAGAATTCCAACCTGGCTGTCAAGGACTGACTGATCAGAGGAGTTGATAGGTTAGTGAAGTCCCTGGGCCTGAACCTGGTCCAGTAAAACTGGGGGTGAGGATGCCCTGGGCCACAGTTTATATAGGTCTCTCCTGAGTCCAGTTCCAGAATTCTTTCCCTATGCCAAGGACACATTTAAAAGCTCTTTCTCCAGAGAGTCATAAAAAAGGATGCCTGAATTCAGATGATATTACCAGATTACATTTTCATTGTGCTTCCAAAGCTAGGCAGATTGCTTCTATAATCTTTCATGTTAAAAAAAAAAAATTAGGGACTGGAAACCCACTAAACCATGAGTCCCAAACTGGAAATCACATTTGTTTGCCAAATCCTGAACCTAATGGCATTCAAATGCCCATTTTTGCACTCAACAGCAAACCAAACAATATCCATCTTTCAAAGGCCCCATCAACACTCTGAACTAAAACTGAACATCTATAGCTTTTCTTTTGAATGATTCCACCAAAACATCAAAGTATGCTCTGAACCAAACTCCAATTTCAATTAATTCAAGCCCCCTTCTTAAACACGGGGAAATGAAAGCTAGCTGAGGTTGAAGATGCCAGCTGTTAGGAGCTGTCGATGCCTGTTGAAATAGAACCCTCCGATGTGTGTGCAGACTTTTACCTAAAATGGTATGTTTGAAATCATTTGCCTTCCCATCTCAAAATGGAACAGCGATATACCGAGTATACCAGCTGACGAATCAGAATGGAAATGCAGGCACAAGGCCTGAATATGCTGTTGACCCTGATCTCTCTTTCGTGAGCGTGACTTATTTCGATCATAACACCTGTGGGTGCCATTAGCCGCGGATTATCATCTCAGAATCCAGATCTCAAGCCCGGTCCTTATATTACCTACAAGTGAACATACTGTCCGTTTTTGCATAATTACTACAAACTTTAAGCTTCACTGAGAAAATATTCCTATATGTCAGGACCTATTAGGATAAGCCTAAAGTATTTTCAAAATTAGTATACTTTGAAGTAAAAGACAAGATGTTCATTTTTCATTCTCAAGCCATACTTTCATTTTTATACCATGAAGCCAGATAGGGCCATGCCTTTTGGTGGTATCACCTAGCTTTATAAATAGACTTTCTCATTCATTGAAAAGGAAATAGCCTTCAGATAAGGCTTACACATGGGAATATTCTTGGGTTTTCATGAGTCAACAAAACCAGTGACAACTTAGGTGCAGGCTCTTTTGACCATCAACCTTCATAATGCCAGTTGCTCTTGGCTCAGCACACATTGAAGAATGTTGTAACAAAACCAACCTTCAGAGGCATCAGAAAATATTTTTAGACAGATATGTAATCATGATCTGTTCTTCCTAGGTATGAATTTCATGCATGAAATTCAGCAACTGTCTTTTCCAAATCCTGCATGTACAACCCCAGGGTTTCTTTTCTGTGATAAAGAACAAGGCTTTATTTTAATCATAAAATGTGCTTTCAGAAATGCTTGGGATAACCTGTTTCAGTGGTGTCTTGATGCTTTCTTAGCAGGTGGCTAGGAAAAAAAAAATCTATGAATTGGTATCATCTGGGCAGGTTAAGGAATGAAGACTGAATTGTGCTTTTTTTTTAAGAAGTAAAAGAGCCAAGTTGGGTGTCAGCTGTGACAACTGGACACCATTCCTGGTATGTGTCTGTCACGCTATTTACTATAAAACTTGCTATCAAATTGGAGTCATTAACTGCTAGGAATCAAGAATTATTGGGGAATTTAGAAATAAATGGATTTCCCAGATATAGTATATGATTGACTGCCTTCATCTTTAACATTTCTAATTAACTGTCAAGACTACTTGTCATTGATGTCTAGAGCAACTCTAACAGCAACAGGTTACATTGGAAAAAAAGGCTAAATTTGGAGTTCAAAGATTCAGGTTCAAACCCCAGCTCTGTCACTCACTTCTTGTGTGACATTGGGCAAGTCATTAGAGCTCTGTGAACCCCAATTTCCTCGTGTGTAAAATGAGTAAGCTAGAGTAGCTGCCCCAATAGTCCCTTCAGGCTCTAAGTCTATAATCTGATGATTGAAGGATCTCTGGCCATTTGAATGATAGAGCCAGGTTTGATCCAACAACTTCAGAGTCACTAGAAAAATGAGGGAGAACACAAAGCGAATGAACAGAACCCAAAGTTATGCTTTGGATCTATTCCAGTAAGACATCCAAGTATCCTGCAGTAACCAGTACAAGTGTTTTATTCAGCCTCATTTTTAAAATTGTAAATGCTTCTAAAACTCCTAGGGTATAGTCAGTTTGCATTTGTTTTCAACAGATCATGAACTGAAATTCCAGACCTGAATATTCATATCTTTGAAATGTGACCTTGCAATGAATGTGCCTGTCATCACAGCAAAAATAACTTAGTCCTCCTCAGTGCTCAGCTCTGGAAATGATTTGATTCCGGCTCCTCTGCAACCATGCAAGGATAAGAAAAGGAAATTCCACTTGCTATTCTATTCCTGCAGCGAAGGTTCCCCAGATATACCAACCCAATCCCTCGGCTGCGTTGTACAAAGTAGGAATCTGAGGCATGGAGGAGCTGAGAAACCTGACCACACTCACACAACAATTTGGCAACAGGTTCAAGAGGAATTAAAATTCACAGCTGCGGAGGTATTTGACTTAGGCTGGGGCATCATTTTTATGAAAGCTGCACCAACAGGAGCAGGGCAGACCATAGCAAACCCGACACCTGCCGCGTAGAAATTGCGTAAAGGCTCATTACATTTGGCATTTTAAAAATCCTTGAGCGTATCCTTTGGCACACGATCGCTCGAGAACCTTGACATCTTTTTTTTTCTTTTTTAGGAAGACAGGCACGTCTGTAAATACATTTGGCTATCTACATGAACACCATAGCCGTGATGTACTTTCTGTCAAGTATCATTTCCCAGCATTCTAACACTTGCTCTTGAGACTCTTCAGCCCGACGGGACTCGCTGTAGATGAGTTTCTCTTTTAGACGCCTAACATTTTTCAGAAGCACTATAGATGGTGTATTTTGTCAGTCATGCTGCAGTAATCACTCATTTGTGGGTGCTCATCCACGACCATTCTAGGTGTACTACTGAATTAATAAATGAGGCCATGGATATAAATGTCATGCCAACTGTCCAGGTTGTATCTTTATTTTCTGTCCAGGAAGAAGGTTTCTGTGTCATGCATCAGAGCTGTCTGCACTATTAATCTTGGATTCCAGTAATTGTGTAAATATTAAAAGGGCAATCCAGTAGAAAACATTGCCTCACGGTGCTGATGTTTCTTATTTCATTCAAGCTGCCGTTTCCTGTTCATCCTGACTTTACACAGCCAGTGTTGACTACTCTGGTAATCATCAGCCTTTAGATATAGAAGGCTCTGTCTAATCATTTAGAGGTTAAAGGGGAATTTATAACTATGGGCAGCTAAGAATCCTTTGTGATTGAGGTGCATAGCCATTTTCCCTTTAGATTTAATTGTCACATTACATAGTGTGGGGTCCAAAATTACCCAATCTACAATAAAAGAAACTGAGGCAGAGCTGAGACAATAACCATTTATTAAAGGGAACAGATCTCCCCTTCAATGAATGGGACCTCAGATTTTCCTTATGAGGTAAGATGCCCCCTTTCCATAGTGCCTTACTTTTATAGTACTTGATACCCAGATGCACAGAAGGGGCAAAGTCAAATACAGTCTCACTAATTAATAGACCTTAATTTCGACTATCTAGGAGGGCCAGAAATGATGCATCAGCATGGTTGGTCACAGGATGAGCAAGGCAAGGGTCATGTCCACTGACTAAGTGGTCATAAGCTGGTCCCCTCCTCATGGTGGGCAAGAGAGGGTGGTCCAGAGGTACAAAAATAAGTTGGGGGACTTTCGATATCATATCAAGACATCCCATCCATGCTGGGTTTGGTCACATACTCATCACTCAAGAGGGTAGAGGTTCTTTACTCAGCATTCTTGTGGTTAGGCACGGGAACTTTAAAATAACAAGCTAGTGAGCTTATAGCTTGTACTTTAAAGTTTGGGGACTATTATAAGAAAGAATCTATCTTGTCTAATTGTGTCTAAATATAATATGTGGGGGGCAGCTAGGTGGCGCAGTGGATAAAGCGCCGGCCCTGGATTCAGGAGGACCTAAGTTCAAATCCGGCCTCAGATACTTGACACTTACTAGCTGTGTGACCCTGGGCAAGTCACTTAACCCTCACTGCCCCACAAAAAAAATATATATATATAATGTATAATAAATATAATAAATATATAATATATATATAAAATGTGTGTGTAAAATATATATTCATATATAATTCCTATACTAATATTAGTTGACTAAACTGATTAAATATATATTATTATGACTAGAAAAGTATAACACTAATAATCACCCCTATTGAATCACACTAAACTGATTAATACTTGTTAGAGTAAGATAGGAGTCTAATTAAAATCTTCTATCTCAGTACAATATCTATATTATTACATATACAATATTATATATGTAAAATTATATATAATATCTATAACTCTTATTTATTAAATAAAATGAGGTACAGTGATACTATGTACTATTGCCCTAAAAAAGTGTATACAAGAAATCAACATGATGCAGTAAAAAAAAAAGTACAGACTTTCAAGTCAAAGGACCTCTATTCAAATACCTGTTCTGGCACATAACACCCTAGTGACCTTGGAAAGTCACTAACCAACCTGAGGCTTCAGTTTCTGCCACAGTAAAATGAGAAATTTGGACTAGATAAAAACTTCTTAAACTGTGAGTCTCGACCCCATATGGGATCGAATAACTGAATGTGGGGGTTGCAAAAAATTTGGCAGCAGTAAAAGGTTATGAATACCTACTTTATATACCTATATACGTGGGGTTGCACAAAAATTTCTCAGGTGAAAAGGGGTCGTGAGTGGAAAAAGTTTAAGAAGCCTTGGACTAGATGACCTCTGAGTTCTCTCCATATCTAGATCTATCATCCTACAACTCAGATTCCTAAGAAAAGTTGTAGAATACTTTCCAGAATCTGTCTTCCTCATAACAAAAGAGAGCTATTATCGCCCAAGACAGCCCTTCTCTGTCTCCATCTTTTCACTACTTTCTCCAAATAGGACTTGTATAATGTAGTCTCAATCCTTTTACCATTTTGGTCACTCTTTTCTGGAAGCTCTCTGGCAGGTCAATGACCTTCCTGGAGGAATATTCAGTGCTTATGACTGGACTGGGTCAAAAAAATTAAAATGACAATACTACCAAAATTAATTTACAGTTTTATTGCTATGCCAATCCAACTACCAAAGATATAATTCATAGAACTCAATAAAATAATAACAAAATTCATTTGGAAGAACAAAAGATCTAGATTACCAAGGGAAATAAAGAAAAAGGATAGGAAATAAGGGGAATTGTACTTCCAGACCTCAGACTTTATTATAAAGCAGTAATTGGTAAAAAAAATTGGTACTATTTAGTACAAAAATAATAGAAAAGTAGACCAATGAAACAGACTAGAAAAGGGAGAATCAGAAATAATGGAACTGCTGGGAAAACTAGAGAGCAGTCTGGCAAAGTAGACTTAGACCAGCATTTTACACAATACTTGACAACAAATCCAAAATAGATTTGCAACCTGAATATTAGAGATTTAACTAATTAAAAAAATTAGAAAAGAAGCAGATCATATATCTTTCATAGCTACATGTAGAAGATGTATTCTTAACCAAATGAGGGACAAGGGCAAATTGCAAAAGATAAAATAGATGATTTTGACAACACAAAATTAAAAAGCTATTGCCCAAATAAAATCAATGCACCTAAAATAAGAAAGGAAGAGGATTCTTTTATAATCTTTTTTTTGCAGGGTAATGAGGGATAAGTGACTTGCCCAGAGTCACACAGCTAGTAAGTGTCAGATGTCTGAGGCTGGATTTGAACTCAGGTCCTCCTGAATCCAGGGCAGGTGCTTTATCTACTGTACCACCTAGGTGCCCCCAGATTCTTTTATATTCTTAAATAATAAGGCATACAATTATATTTTTCAAAAATCTATAAATAGGCCAATCAATTTTTCTTCTTTTAGTCACTATCTGGAAATGTGTTTGTGCACAAAGAATTCAATTCAATTAACATTTACCTAGTACCTACTATGTGCAAGGTACAGGGGATACACAGATAAACACAAAACTGTCCCTGGCCTCCAGGAGCTAATATTCTATTCTAGGGAAGGAGGGAAACAACACAGACATAGTTAAGGGAAAACATTATTTCAAGAAACAGCATTAACAACAGGGGAGAGTGGGTGTTGGTGAAGATGAGGAGAAATCCCCTGTATGAGATAAGAACTGCATTGTGCAGTAGCAGGTAGAGAAAGAATATCATTATTCAATTCAATAGGGGCAGCTAGGTGGTGCAGTGGATAAAGGACTGGCCTTGGATTCAGGAGGATCTGAGTTCAAATCTGGCCTCAGACACTTGACACTTAACTAGCTGTGTGACCTTGGGCAAGTCACTTAACCCTCATTGCCCCATTTAAAAAAAATGAAAACAAAAACAAAAATCAATTCAATAAATATATATTAAGGGTGTGCAATGTGTAAGGAATTCTGCTAGGCCCTGGAGATACAAATAAATAGGATAGACATTACCTGCCTTTAAGTAGCTTACAATCTAATGGGAAAAACAACACACAAAATGAAGAGGCAGGACGGGGAAATTTTGTTTCTGGAAACTAGGCAGAACTAAAGATGGAGAGGAGACTGAATTGAGAGTCATAGTAAATACATTATGATTTTGCCTAATAATTACCAAAGAAATAATAGCAAGTGACATTCATAAGGCGTTTCATGGTTGGCAATCTGCTTTACATACATGATCTCAATTGATTCTCATAACAACCCAGCTGCCAAGGAAAGCATTACAGATATAACCTGGGATTGGTCGATGAGCCCAGTCCTTATGAACATGTGGAGTGTATTCGATTTATGCAAATCCCACCCGGACTTTGGAGAATATGTTGTTGCTGATATTTTAGTCATGTTGACCCCATTTTGGGGTTTTCTTGGCAGATACTGGAGTGGTTTGTCATTTCCTCCTCCAGCTCATTTTACAGACGAGGAAACTGAGACAAACAGGGTAAAGTGATTTGTGTCTGAAGCCAGATTTGGACTCAGGTCTTCCTGACTCCAGGCCCAGCAGTCTGTCCACTGAGCCCACTTAGCTGTCCTGGAAAATGTGTGGACATTCTCTAATTCATTCTGGCTTGCTAATCATGTGGTAGAAATGAGTCTCTTTGATTGGCTGTATAGCTAGAAATATTGATCCATTTAAAAAGCCACTGGTTAGCTAGAAACTCTTCTCTTTAGCTGACATCTTCAGGTCTGATAGCATCCTAGAAAAACCCCCACAATACTTTAAGGGGAAAAGTCTTGGACCTTCCTCATCTGAAGCATCCATGTGAATATAGGGCTCACTTCTTTGCATTGACATTTGTTGGGGGCAGATAGGTGGTACAGTGGATAAAGCACCGATCCTGGATTCAGGAGGATCTGAGTTCAAATGTGATCTCAGACATTTGACATTTACTAGCTGTGTGACCCTGGGCAAGTCACTTAACCTTCATTGCCCCCGCAAAAATCCAAAACAAAAACAAAAAACAAAACAGCATTGACATTTGTTTTGTTTTTGTTTTAGGTGAAGATATTGGAGGTTATGATCTGTGAGCCTCAAAAAATTAGATGGATGAGCCAGGTACATCCAGAATGATGAAGGAGCTCCTGGAAAAGATCTAGGAGTAGAGTCTGCACTGCTATTTGCAGCAAGATGGTCCAGTTTTGAAGCCCAGAGGAGAGAGCAGCAACCTTTGAGACCCAGCCCAGTGGTAGCTATGACTGGGGCTCATCCAGCAACATTGTTGCATTTGGATATGAACTTGGAACCAATACTAAGTGTTGTTGTTCAGTCCTATCAGTTATGTCCAACTCTTTGTGACCCCCTTTGGGTTTTCTTGGCAGACACTGGACTGGTTTGTCATTTCCTTCTCCAGCTCATTTTACGTATGAGGAAACTGAGGAAAACAGGGTTAAGTGACTTGCCCAGGGTCACACAACTAGAAAGTGTCTGAAGCCAGATATGAACTCAGAAAGATGAGTCTTTCTGACTTAAAGCCTGGTGCTCTATCCACTGAGCCACCTAGCTGCCCTAATACCAAGTAGAAACTGTTAAATTTGAACCCACTCAGGGCAGCTAGGTGGCACAGTGGATAGAGTACCGGCTCTGGATTCAGGAGGACCTGAGTTCAAATCCAGCCTCAGACACTTGACACTTACTAGCTGTGTGACCCTGGGCAAGTCACTTAATCCCAATTGCCCTACCAAAAAAAATAATAAATTGAACCCACTCTTTCTATATACTGTAACAATATAGAGGAGAATATGACCCCAAAGGGTTATTGGCTTTGCTATAGCTTTCAATCAATCAATAAAAATTGATTAAATATCTACTATGTACTTGGTGCTGTGCCAAGAGGTAGAGATACAAAATGAAGCAAAAGACAGTCCCTACCCTGAAGGACCTTATAATCTAATGGGGAACACAACATTCAAATATATACAAAGCAAGCTCTATATGGTATAAATAGAAAATAATTAACAGAGTAAAGAAGGGTTGGGAAGACTAAAAGCTAACCAAGGTTAATTAGTTAAATGGAACTTGGGGGACTTGCTACTCGTGGCTGACAATGAAGGATACCACACCTGAGTGGGAGCTTGACTTAAGAGCCAGTCCCTCAAAGTTGCCCCTAGAATCCTGAGAATATGTTCCTGGCTTTGGTTTAGAGATTGAGACCAGAACCCTCACTATACAGATATAAACACCATTTCTCTGAGTCACAGAGTAGTTAAATGACTTTCCTAAGGCATAAAAAACTTTGGAGGCAGGATTTGATCCTGGCTCCCTCCCCACTCCAAATCTAGCATTTTGTTTGGTTTTGGTTTTGCGGAGTAATGAAGGTTAAGTGACTTGCCCAGGGTCACACAGCTAGTAAGTGTCAAGTGTCTGAGGTCGGGTTTGAACTCAGGTCCTCCTGATTCCAGGGCCAGTGCTCTATCCACTGTGCCACCTAGCAGCCCCCAAAGTCTAGTATTTTTAATACTACACTCTATTCCCTCTCTTCATCAACTCACTGATCTGCATGAGTGTGGGTTTATGCAAGGGGCAAGAGAACCTCTAGGTTTTCAGATTTCTAAGAGGGAAAGAGAGAGACAGACAGACACAGAGACAGAGACAGAGACAGAGACAGAGAGACAGAGCCATAGAGAGAGAGAAAGAAAAGAAGAGAAGAGAAAAAAAGAAAAGAAAAGAAAGGAAAAGAAAAGAAAAGAAAAGTAAAGAAAAAGATCAAATTATCTCTCTAAATTTTCTGCAAATCCTGTCTCTGGGCTGTCTACCTGGATAGATGCCTCCCATACAATTTTTACCCAGGGGCTTCCATCTGCCCTGATGTTCCTCAGAGAAGATGCTGCTTCTTTTAAACAGAAGCCTCTTCCTCTAAACACCTCTAAAGAAAAACAATTTTGATCAAATTCACATGCAGATTATGTGGGAGCTAGCCAACTGCTCTTATCATAATTGACCAGAACTGTAACATTCCTGGGTTTTATACACAGTTTTAGAATGATTTTCTTTGGTGCACATTTCATATCTTTATGAAATGTTACAGTTTGTTTAGGAAAAAAAAAACATTTTTTTCTCCTAAAAGTAAACCGCTTTCCTGTCTTCTTATTAACACTTGGGAGTATTTGATGGAGTAGGAAAGAGAGATTCAGAATTTTTATGTGTTTTTCCAACTTTTACACTATTTGCTTTTTAAAATTCAGTCATCTCAGACAAAAGAGAAAGTGATTACTGGTTTGCATGTTTATTTTGAGATAGTTTCCTTTCCTTGATCACATTTATTAGACAAATGTTGTACAGTCTGAACAATTCACCAGCTTGCTTTCAAAGAACATGCAAAAAGGGTTGATTCATGGGCAGCTCTAGGTCGCACAGTGGATAAAGCACAGGCCCTGGATTCAGGAGGACCTGAGTTCAAATCTTACCTCAGACACTTGACACTTACTAGCTATGTGACCCTTGGAAGTCACTTAACCCTCATGGCCCCGTCAAAAAAAAAAAAAATTATGGATTTTGTTCCTGAAATTCTGGGCTCTAATAGGGCAGCTTTCACATTATCATTCTGAGAATCATGCCTCAACAACACTTTCCAGCCATTTATTTCCCTGACTCATCTTTCCCACTCCAATCCAAATCTACCTAACTGCCAAAGTTATTTTTCTAAAAAGTAGGTCTTTTTTTTTTAGGGGCAAGCTGTTCACACTGTTTATTTGCATCTCCAAAGGGGGAGGGGGAGGGAGGAGAGAGAGAGAGAGATTTTGGTGGGGTATTTTTGTTGTGACAAACAGTGAGTATAATTCCTAAGGGCCTTTTCACTAAAAAGTAGGTCTTACTATGCATCCACATTATTCAATAAGACCCTGTGGTTTCTATTACTCTGAAGATCAAATATAAAATGCTTTGCTTGGCATTTAAGCCACCCCACAGGTAGTGACAAGGAACTGGAAACTAAGGTGGGGTGCCCATCATTTGTGCCATAAAAATGGTGAAAGGGTGTTTTCTGAGAAAACTGGGATGAACTCTATGAACTGATGCAGGAAGAAATTTGTTTGGAGTATGAATTTTTGTTACAAGGATTCTGTTTTTATTTTTTACTTTTAAATAGGTGGAGGTGGAGCAGATAACAGAGAAAATAAATGCTTGTTAACTGAAAAATAAATGAAAATATAAAAAGAAAAAAGCTCATCACCTGGCATTTACCTTTCTAAGCTTCTCACTTTACTCACCTGTACACACTTTACATTCTTGGTAGACTGTCCTACTTGTTCTTGTCATATGATGGTCTCCATGCCTCTCCATTGAATGTCACCAATGTGTTAGCAGGAAGGGCTTGTGACCTGGATTGGAGGACTAGCTCACCCAAAGAATTAGAGGCTTTTAAAATCTTGAAAAATAAAAAGAGATTTATTAGGAGAGAAGAATATAGGGCTGGGAGACAGAATCACAGTGGAGATTGTCTCCTTGAGTAAGAGAAGATCTGATCTTTTTATATGTTTACAAAACAAAGAAAAGGGAGGGAATTACAGAGCAACTGGAAGGAAATGCAAAACTGGGAAGAACAAAACAATTGGGGGGGTATTTTTGAATAGTGGGGTATCAGTAAGTTATGCAGCACCCATCAATATCTTTACATATCATCTTGCAGACCCCTGGTATTACTTATCAGTCCACCTGGTTCTAGGTCCCACTATATTCCTGAGGTGTGAGGCAGAGCTGTTTTTCCTTTGGGAAAGTTTAAGAATTCCTTGGGGGGTGGAATCTTTGGGTTCCTTGGGGTCCCACTGCACATACATGGAATACTTTCCCTCCTCTCTAAGGGATGACCTTTGGAATCACTGCATTCCTTCATGATTCAGCTCAAATGCTGTCTTCTGCAAAAGTCGCCCCAGATGTTCCCCCACCCACCCACCTGTGCAAGAACCTAGCTGCTAAAACCTTTCCTTCTAAAGTTATCTTCCTTCTACTTTTTTTCTTTCTATTTTGTACATGGCCTGTCAATACATATTTGTTTACATGTTATCTTCCCCTATTAGAATAGTACAGTTCCTAGCACAAAGGCAATGTTATGCCTCAGAGCTGATACTGTGAGGGACCATAATTGGGGAGGCTTTCCGGTGGTCATAGGGTAAATATTCTGGCTCCTTTTCAAAGAGCTCAAGCCAAGGAATTAAGCTTAGACAAAATCTAGTAGAGCAATGTACCCAGCAGAGACCTAGGCCTGTGATCCCAATGGAGCAATTTGCCCTGCAGAAAAGAGGCCCTGTAAGCCTGAAAAACACACCCAGTAAGTAAGTTGTCTCACCTCGTGACAAGTAGCAAGAAAGGACAACAGGATCCTCACATGCTGAATTACGCTCCTTTGCTTGGATCCATCATGCGCAATATCAGTACTTGTTCACTTTCCCCATTTATGGTGGATATGTTTGCAGTAGAGTATATCCAACTTTTTTTTTTTAAGTGAGGCAATTGGGGTTAAGTGACTTGCCCAGGGTCACACAGCTAGTAAGTGTTAAGTGTCTGAGGCCGCATTTGAACTCAGGTCCTCCTGACTCCAGGGCTGGTGCTCTATCCACTGTGCCATCTAGCTGCCCCGAACTTATTTTCAACTATGGAATTTTCTAATGTAAATCATCATATTATACTATATCATTAAATGCTTTTACTTTGAGCTAATTGTGACCTCTGGATGACTACTGAAAGTAAATTCATCCTTAGGGGCCTGAGAGCTATAGATTAGGAATATGGGCCCATAGAATACTTTGAAGCTGGGCTGGCTGTTCCCAGGAAATCTGCCCAGAGACCTGGGAGTATCCCAATTGTGGACTACAATTATTGTTAAAAATAATACCTGACATTCACATCTCCCTTTAGCGTTTGCAAAGTGCATTACAACCCAGACATGAAAGAGCACACCCATCATACCTGCTGTTGGAGAGACTGCAGTGGTAGATGGATCTCTTGATCTCAGGAGCTTCGGGCTGCAGGGGCTAAGTTGATTGGGTGCCCAAGCCAAGTCAGACATCAATATAGTGAACACCTGGGGCCATGTGCACCAAGTCTTCTAAGGAGGGGCAAACCAGTCAAGCTTGGAAAGGTTGGAAGGTCAAAGTGGTGGTGGGATCAGTTCATGAATGTCATGGGTGAGATAGGAAGACCTGGTCTATTTTTCTTTCTTTTTTTTTTTTTTGCAGGGCAATGAGGGTTAAGTGACTTGCCCAGGGTCACACAGCTAATAAGTGTCAAGTGCCTGAGGCCGGATTTGAACTCAGGTACTCCTGAATCCAGGGCCGGTGCTTCACCACTGTGCCATCTAGCTGCCCTTTTTTTTTTTTTTTGGTCTATTTTTCTTAAGTGCTTCACATATATGATCTCATTTGATCTTTATAACAGCCCTATGAGGTAAATACAAAGGGTATTATCATCCTCACTTTACAGATGAAGAAACAGGTTCAGAGAAATTAAGTGACTTGCTCATGATTACACATGCAGTAAGTATCAGAGGTAGGATCTGAACCCAGTTCTTCCTGATTCCAGACCCAGCTGGGTCTAGAAATTTATTCACTTTGCCACCTACCTACCTCTAAACTTATGGCTAAAGGAATAAAGATTCATTGATTCAACAGATCAGGGCATCCCTATTCTTAGCAAGGTAACAGCTGGACAAATTATGGTATATGGTTGTAATGGAATATTATTGTGCTATAAGAAATGATGAGCAGGATGATTTCAGAAAAACCTAGAAGGAACGTCTTACATGAACAATGTAGAGTGAAGTGAGCAGAACCAGAAGAACATTGTACACAGTAACAGCTATGTTGTATAATGAACAATTGTGATAGACTTAGCTCTTCTCAGCAATACAATGATCCAAGACAACTCCAAAGGACTCATGATGAAAAATGCTATTCACCTCCAGAGAAAGAACTGATGGTGTCTGAATATAGACCAAAGCATCCTTCCTTGTTTCCTTTCTTTTTCTTCCACAAAATGACTAATATAGAAATGTTTTACATGATTGAACATATATAACCTATATCATATTGCTTACCATCTCAGGAAGGAGGGAGAGATAGAGGGATAGCATTTGGAACTCAAAATTTTTAAAAAATGTTTAAAATTGTTTTTGCATGTAACTAAGAAAAATAAAATATTATTTTTAAAAAACAAAAGGTCTTAGTTTGATGAGAAGGAAAAATTTGAGAATCAACAGAAAAAAATTGGAGTCCTGTAATCCCAACATTACTAAGCTACACCACCATGACTGGCAGCTTCCAAGGTAATAATAGCACAGCCCCATCTAGAGGTGCCTCTTCTGTACCCAATATTGAGGAAATCAACTAAATGCCCTGGAAAAGAGAGCATCCTACATCAAAAATTCAAGGACTTAAATTTTCAGTTAAGGTAGGGTACTGTGGCAGTTTTAAACCATTGGTGCCGCTGTCAAATCTGAACATTTTAAATATTTGAATGTGTACAGAGGTAAATGAGTGAACAACATTGAATTTTGTCAGTGCTGTAAACAAGTAGAGATGCAATTCTTGTCCTAGAAAAAAAAAATCTGTTTTCAATTGGCACCATAAAAGATACATATGGTAAAGGCTAATTTGTTCTGTCTTGTTAGTAGGAAACACACTGGTGGGGGCTCATGAATTACAGTAGCAGGAGAAAACTATGATAGGGTTACCCCTAAGACAATGAAAGTAGTAGCTGCCCCTATGACAACCAAACCTACAAATGAATAAAAATTTGGGAGAATACTCCAGAGGGGATGCTAAACAGGCTATATGTTGACTTGGTTTGGAGTATCCTGTCAGATTCTTCATAGAATTCCTTTACTTTATCCTCATCGTGAATGTTGTTACATAAGTTATAGTTATTTTTGTGATGGTCTGATTGCTTATGGACCTATCCATCATGAGGGACACATGGTAAAGCCAAATCCTTGACTTAACTTTCTGAGTTCCTATACTAATAATTTGTGTTCTTTTTCTTAAGAATCTCTCATTCCTGTGTAGGGACCAATTTTTAATTGGGGAGTGTTAGCTAGGCAGCTCGCTGCAATATTGGGGCAAGGAAGGAGACCGACAGCCTCCCTCAAAACAGAGCAGGATTTATTTAACAAGAACGAACTTAAAAGAACACAAACAGGATCGGTAGGATCAAGGGAAAGGAAATAAAATGGGGAAAGGGAAATGATACAACCTGAACAACACCACCGCTCAGGAATCAGCTGAGAACACACAGCAGGGTCCTGTCCCCTTCCAGCTTCACGCTATAATGGTGAAAAACCTCCCTTCTTCCCAGCAGACCCCAGGCTGACCACACACAGCCCCCAGCCAATGGGCTGGCCTCTCTGACAGTCACATGACTGCCCTCACTAGGCTTCCAATCATTATAATTTTGCCAGGCCCATGTAGGCATCAGCGAGCGGTGATGACGTGAGGTACCAGCGCCATGGCAACGGCTACAACCAGTGGGTTTGCGGAGACTCCAGGCCGGTGAACGTGCCAAGGTTTTTTTAAATTCTAGCCAAAAGACGGGGTCATAAAAACCTCAAATAACAATTAATTCTTTACCCCTGTGACCACTTGTGAACCAACCAACAAGTCTTTATTAAGGACTTTACCATGA
Source organism: Dromiciops gliroides (assembly GCF_019393635.1). Taxonomy (NCBI): domain Eukaryota; kingdom Metazoa; phylum Chordata; class Mammalia; order Microbiotheria; family Microbiotheriidae; genus Dromiciops; species Dromiciops gliroides. Next base: position 42,294,400 of record NC_057863.1, read on the forward strand.
GGTAGCACTGAACTAAGCACTGATGATACAATCACAAAAACTAAGCATAAGAAACTGAACATTCTAATTGTGGAGAAAATGATATCTAGAACCTGGGAAGAGAAGGACACTAGTAGCTAGATGGAAGTGGGGGTAGAGACAGGAAAGTCTTTTTGCAGAAGGTAGTTCTTGAATTTAGATTGGTTTTGTTGTTGTTTTTTTTTTTTTTAGTGAGGTAATTGGGGTTAAGTGACTTGCCCAGGGTCACACAGCTAGTAAGTGTTAAGTGTCTGAGGCCGGATTTGAACTCAGGTACTCCTGACTCCAGGGCCGGTGCTCTATCCACTGCGCCACCTAGCTGCCCCTTGAATTTAGTTTTAAAAGAACATAGAGTCTCAAGAGTTAGAAGATTTTTTTTAATTCAAAATATATATTTTAAGATTCACTTTAAAATTTTCAGTTCCAAATTCTCTCTCTCCCTCCAGTTCCTCTCTTGTCCATTGAAAAGGCAAGTAATACAATACCCATTATACATGTGAAGTCATGTAAACATATTTCTATATTAATCATGTGGAAAAAAAGGCAAGAAAAATCAAGTTAAAAATATGTACTTCAATATGCACTCAAGGGGCAGCTAGGTGGCACAGTGGATAAAGCACCGGCCCTGGATTCAGGAGTACCTGAGTTCAAATCCGGCCTCAGGCACTTGACACTTACTACCTGTGTGACCCTGACCAAGTCACTTAACTCTCATGGCCCCACCAAAAAAAATTAAATTAAATAAAAAATAAAAATAAAATATGCACTCACAGTTCATCGGTCCTCTTTCTGGAGGTGCACAGCATTTTTTTTTATCATGAGTCCTTTGGAATGGTCAAGGATCATTTTATTAATCAGAGTAGCTAAGCCTCTCACAGTTAATTTTCATTGTAATACTGTTGTTACTGAGTACAATGTTCTCCTGGTTTTGCTTGTTTCACTTTTCATCAGTTCATAAAAATTGGAAGATAGGATTATGGTCATTAAGTGCAACCTACCATGAATAAAAGATTCCTTTCTATGCCATCCCAAACAAGCAGCCATCTACCTTGTTCTCTTCTTTGAAATGAGACGAACCCACTACCTCCTGAGGTGGCCCATCCTACTTTTGTATAGCTCCAATTGCTTGTAATAGACAAATATTGGAAGCTCTCCCAGTATAAGGAAGAGAAAAGCAAGGATCCCTCTTTCATCACTATTAATTGACATGGGTCTAGGAGTGCTATTAAAATAGTATAAGAAAATGAAACTCAAATTATCAACATCTACCAAAAAAATTCCAATGATGATATACTAGGAGACCCCCAAAGAATTAGTTATTAAATTAATTTAGATGAATAACAGTTTCAATAAAACAGCAGGATACAAAACAAATTTACAAAAATAATTAGCATTCTTATTCCACAATAACAAAGACCAAAAGGAAACATTAATAAGGAAAATTCTATTCAAAACAACTAAAAATATTTGATAGTTAACCTACCAAAACACACATAGAACTTAGAGATACATAAGTGAAAATACATTGAGTTCTTTATAGAATTAAAGGAAGATAAACAATTGGAAAGATAGTCAACACCCATGGTTGGGCTAGAGCAATGTTAATATTATGTTAATAAATAAATAATAAAAGTGGTAGTACCTAAATTCGTTTACTGCTTTAGAGCTATCCAGTTAAATTATCAAGGAGATAGTTTATAGAGCTAGGGAAATAATAACAAAATTTACTTAAGGAAACAAAATTCTAGAATCTTAAGGGAAATAATGAATGAAGGTGGCATAGCATTAATAGATCACCTACTACATTATAAACCAGTAATCATCAAAACAGAAAAGTAAATTAATAGAAAAGTCTAGATAAGCCCGAATGAGAAGCAAGAAAGCACAGTGGCCAAGTGTTTGATAAACTCCAAACCATCAATTATTAGGTTATTAGGTTGAGTATTATGTATCCATTTGAAAATACAAAGCAGTTTGATGGAAATTAAGTTTAGACCAGTATTTTATGCCATAACTACAATAAAATTCAAAAGAATCTCTGATTTGAATATCAAAGGTCATATGATTAAAATATTATCATATGGGGGCAGCTAGGTGGCACAGTGGATAGAGCACCGGCCCTGGAGTCAGGAGTACCTGAGTTCAAATCCGGCCTCAGACACTTAACACTTAAACTAGCTGTGTGATCCTGGGCAAGTCACTTAACCCCAATAGCCTCACTTAAAAAACAAATTATCATATGGAAGGAGGTAAAACTCTAGCAGTTGGCTAATGAAGAATTCTTAACCAAACAGGATAGAAGTGATAACAAAATATCAAACAGGTAATTATAATTACCTAAAATTAAAAATGTCTTACTCCAACAGAATCGATACAGAAAGAAGAGAAACCATTGAGTAGGAGAAAATACTTATATCAACTATTATGGATAAAATCTGACATCCAACATGTATTAATACCAAGAGTACAGCAAAATAGATAAGGATATGAATAATTCTCAGACATTTTCTTCTTTTGAAACAACAAAACATTTTTCAAATAACTATTAAGAGATGTGTAAATTAAAACAACTGTGAAGTTTCTTTCACCCCCACACAAGAAAATTGACAAAGATAATTTTTTTAAAGCAACCCAGAAATAGTCAATGTGGGAAGAGCTGTAGGAAGTCAGATGTAGGTGTAAATTGTTCCAACTATCCTGGAAAACAATTTAGATTGATGAGAGAAAAGTACCTAATAACTTCCTACTCTTGGGCCCACCAATCTCACTACTACTATATACTTACTTGGGAATTCAGAAGCCATCTAGTGCAATCTTTTCATTTTTACAAAAGAGGAAATAGAGGCCCAGAGCGGGGAAGCTACTTGCTCAAGGTCACAAGTACCTATGGGGCAAGCTGGGACAGTTATATGGCACACACACACATATATATATATCAGCCTATATTGACCTTTCGGGGAGTAAGCATATAGTAGTAGTGAGATTGGTGGGCCTTGAAATCTGGCTTCAGATACTTACTAGCTGAGTGATCCTGGGCAAGTCACTTATCCCCATTTGCCTCAGTTTCTTCACATCTAAAATGAGCTGGAGGAGGAAATGGCAAAGTACTCCAGCATCTTTGCTAAGAAAATCCCAAAAGGGGTCATGAAGAGTTAGACATGACTGAACAAGAATGTGGTAGGCATTTTGCTAAAAATTGTTAAGTTTCTCCATGATACATGTAAAGGTGACTTTTAGATTCAGATAAATGCTATTTATTATACTAAGGAAAAGTTTTTCCATTACTATGCTTTTTAGTTTATAACAGAATAGTACTTTATTATATGAAAAACTTTTCTCCCTTGTATCTATTTATATGATCCTATATTTTGTATTACTGATATGATTTATTATTCTGATTTGTTCCAAAATCAAACTTTCCTTCTACATCTGGCATAAATGCTATTCAACCATTATGAATATGTTGCTGCATTCTATTTACTGTTTTTGCATCAATTGCCATTCATAATATTGGTTTCTAATTTTCTTTTTCTGTCTTATCTTTTCCTGGTTTGTGGGTTCAGAACCATGTTTAAGGTCATTGTACAAATTGGATCTGGTGTCTCTTTTTCATCCTTCTCTATTTTCAAAACCATTTTATGTCACAGAGTGATTTTTTAAAAAATGTTGTGAGGATTCACTTGTGAATTCATCTGGTCCTGGTATATATCTATGTATTTACAGAGAAACTCATGAATGTTCTGTTTAATTTTTTCTTCCTGATGTTGGTTTATTTAAGTTATCATCAACAAACATTTTGGTGTTCATTATCTCTGCCCTTAAGGATCTTACATTTTTTACATTGTGTTAATTGGGGCTATTAAACATATATATTTGCTCTGAGTTCTCGTTTTTGCTCATATCATTATCAAGAATGGTGTGACAATTTTCTTTATTTCTGTTCCAATTTCTGTGATTCTCCTTTTCTCCCATTTTAGATTTTGGTAGTTTGGTTCACCCTTCTCTTTGTTATGTTTAAATTAGTTAAGGACTTCTTGATTTTACTTATTTTTTTAAGTTTTAATCTTGAAATTTCTCTTTTGATTTTAACAATTAATTTCTTAGTGTTTATTTGGGATATATTTATTTATTGACTATTTCAAACTGTAAACTCAAGTTATTAATGTTCTCTTTTGTTAATATGTGATCATAAAGATGATTTTTCTTCTGGAAATTGTTTTGCTTCTTCTCATAAATTATGATCTATTGTACTGGCATTGTTACTACAGGAATACTTAATTTTATAATGTTTTCATAATTTAATTTTAGATTCAATTATGTCTAAGCAAAACCTTTTAAAAATTTGCTTAGATTTTTAGTTTTTGACAATATTTCCTTTGATATTTTATTGCATTACAACCTGCAAAATTTCTGATTTTCTGCATTTGTCAATTTTCACGAGTATTTAAGTAAATTCCTTAATAATCCCTTCAAAATTCTCCAGATTGTCAAGAGGCATAAAAGATGGCAATATAGTATAAAAGAGTTATGGACATAGAGTGAGGAAGACCTGCCTTTTGAATTGTGACTTGGATATTTACTAGCTGTGTGACTTCAAAGTCATTTGGCTTCTCAGATCTTTAGTTTCCTTGACTGTAAATCAGAGAAAATAAAATTAGCTAGCTCATAGGATTTTTGTGAGGATAAAATAAAAATTGTCATGAGATTCAATAAGCTAATATATGCAAAGCATTTTACAAATCTTAAAACATCAAATAAACCAGCAATTATCAAATCTAATTTTTTGAGCATCTTGTTTAAGTTTATAACTTTCTTCTTTATAATCATGTTTAATTTTTTAGGTTCTATTAGTAGAATGTTGAAATCTTACAATATTAATGATTTTCTGTCGACTTCTTTTTTTCCAATTCAGTTAGTTTTCTTTTAAAAAATCAAGTTGCTATACCAGTATGTATGTGTATATATTTAACAATGATATATTTTCCTTGACAATGCAACTTTTGAGCATTAATATTGTTGTGCTGTTTATTGCTCTCAAAGCTTTCTACTTTGAATTTATTTACTTTTATCTGATGTAACTATAACATCTGAGTTTCTGAAGTCAGCTTTAACATAGAAACTCCAGATTCTTTCCAATTTTCATTCAAGTGCCATTTTCTATAGGAAATCTTCCCTAATCACACTGGTTACTAGTGCCCTACCCCTCAAAATCATTTGTATATGTTGTATTTACTTTTTTTCCTGTGTTTATGTTGTTTTCCCAACTACAATGTAAGTTCCCTGAGGGCAGGAACATTTCATTTTTGTATCAGCACATGGTAGAGGCTCAATAAATGCTTGCTGAATTAAAATAGTATATGTTATTCTAACTTTTCATATTAAATCAATGAATATTTTAGGTACATATCCTTTATTAAACATTTTGTTGGGTCTTATCATTTTACCCATGTTTGTAATTGTTCTACTTCACAGGGGAATTCAATCCATTTATTTTCAAAGTTATGCGTTAAATCTTTGTCTATCATATCAGTTCAATCCCAGTCATTGCCCACACAGTCATTTACAATTACCTTTATTCATTTTATAACAGTTTCAATTTTCTTGACCACTCTCCCTTTCCTAAATAGGAATCTTGCTTTAGTATTACATACTTTTCAATCTCTTACTCATTATTCATTAGTCATGATATAAAAAATAATAAATTCTTTTTCTTGTTCCTCTTTTTACTTTCATGGCGTGATTAAATAAAGGTATTAATTTTTTTTAATCTACACATACACACACGTAGAGTTGAATATAACACAACTTTAATGACATTAAATGTGTGTGTAAAAAATCATATGTAAAAATCTTATATAAAAATCTTTCAAAGGTATAACCATCTCATTTTAACCCTTAAAAGCACCCAGGGAGGAGACATTCATTGGCAGTTGGCATCATCCCTATCTTGCACCTTTGAAAACTGGAGAACAGAAAGGTCAAGGAATTTGTACTGGGTCAAACAGCTAAATTAGTAACCTATAGGAACTAGACTGAAATTCAACAAAGTTGACACAAACACTCATGTCAAACAAGGAGCTAGACTTCCTAGGTTCTCAGCTTTGCCATTAATCCTTACCCTGCTCAGTCTAGAGATAGAACCTTCACATTTAATTGATGACAAAAAAAAAAAAAAAAGAGTCCCAGGAAAGTTATGTGACTGATTTCGTTGAGATTCCAAGGCTTATAAGTGACAGGGGTGGCATTTGGGAAGTTTACATGAGATTTAGGAAACACAAAACCATACCCTGAGCCTGAGGGGGCTGAAGGACTCTGGAGAAGAGAAGGCTTGTTAAAATCAGCAGTTCCAATCCACCCCCTTTAAGCTGTCATAAATCACTACTCACCATAGGAGACTAAAGGAGATGACTTTTCCAAAGCTGTTAGACAATATTGTTCAATCTCAGTTCAACTGGCTTCACTCATTAGGCCCAATGTTATTTTCTTTAATATCTGTGCCTACATTCCAGCTACTTTTCTAGTATGGTAACAAACTAATAGGTTGTGATAAAAATAAAAGATGTCCAAACAGCCATTGGAGAAACAGTTGAAACATCCTTCCTTCTGCTTGCTGAGTCATTTATAAAATCAAGATCTGTCACTACGGTGTGGGAGAGAATTCTTGGCTGAAAAATATAATTTTAAAAGGAGTAGTAGTATAGGGAATGGGCATTTGAAAGGCCTTGGGGTTTAGAATAATAGACTTTAGTTAAGAGATGGGAGGGGTCATCAAGGTTTTCTACTGTCTAGAATGGAGAGGACTTCTCCAGCCTGCCTTTCACACTTTTTTTTTTTCAGGGCAATGAGGATTAAATAACTTGCCCAGGGTCACATAGCTTGCAAGCATCAAGTGTCTGAGGTCGAATTTGAATTCAGGTCCTCCTGACTCCAGGGCTGGTGCTTTATCCACTTCGCCGCCTAGCTGTCCCAGCCTCTGACACTTTTGAAAGCCATAGCATCTCCCTCACCAGGCTCTGGCCAGAATGAAATGAAGTCAAATATTTAAATGCTTGGGCTCCATCCCTATTCTTTTAGAAATGAGAGATTCGAAGCCCAGAGGTAGAACCACTTACCTAACACTAGCTCTGCAGTTTCCTAGCTCTGTCTCTGACTACCTCATTTTGGATTCCTTACTTATAAAATGAGATGAGTATTTATTCAGTGAGAGAATCCCTTATTCAATATAAATAGTTAGGTTAACTGAGAGATTTTTTAAAATGCAGATATAAAGGGAAAAAATATGACTTCAAAAAAACCTTATCATCTCACTTATTAAGACAAGAACAACATAATCTTCAACAAAACAACAGAAATGGAACAGAATCTTTGTCACCTTTAGGTCGTTCTAAATTGAGATATCCTGTGTCAGGAGGTTTAATTTCCAAAGTAAATATTTCTTTACACAAAATGAGCCCCAACTGCCACTTTTATTAAGCCACTCGGTTCGTATTTTTGGAGTTTTGCTTTTTTCTAGATGAGGATTTTCACTACCTTGACCTCAAGTTTTCCTTCCTAAGATTTGTTTATTATTTTGTTTATCTGTTTACCCATTAAAATTAAAGTTAATCAATATGTGCCCCAGGCCCATTGAGAAACTTTTGGGATCACAGTTGCAGGGGTGATGGAAATGATCCTTTTCCTTTGTCCACAGTAAAAAAAAGTTGAGATGGAAACACGGATTTTCCCCCCATTGTCTTCATCTAAGCAGACATCTCTGAGACCTTACAAGTCTCAAAGATGTCTGCTTAGATGAAGCCTAAGGTTGTATCATTTTCGTGCCCCTCATGCCTTTAACATAGAAGGCTTTCTGTTGAGTGCACACTGATTACTGAAAGAAGGGAAGAGATATTTTCTATTAGGTCAAGGGAAGATCCACCGAGGCTGTTTCTCCAACTCTTCCGGGTGCCCTTTAAACACCTGAAATGCCAGTTGGTGTGGGAAGGTGGGGGATGAGGCCTATTGTTCCAGGGGACACCAGCTATGAAATGTAATTCACCTAACCTTTGGTGTTCCCAGGAAACGCCCCAAAGATTGGAAGTTGGGGAGCTGGGATTGCTCTGCATCTGTAAACTACATCCTACTTAGTTATGTCTTTGCACCTGCAAGGTCTAGCACACAGTAGGTTCTTAATAAACGCTGGTTTGCAGAGTGACTGAAAGATACAGCTTTTAGGAGCTAAGGGATCCTAATCTCTTTCGGAGGCCTGCCCTCAAGGCCCTAGGGGTAGAGGTGATGGAGGGGGAGAGCGCAAACAAACGAGGCACCCGGAGCACTGGGGATGAGCCTCCTTGGGGCGGCCGGGGGGTAGCCTCAGTCCCCCCACAACCCTTCCCTTCCTGACCCTTTTCACTCGGGGGTCTTGCCCTATCGGCGGATCCCTGCGCCTTTTGGCTGAAGGACTCCTTCTCGGAACCGTGCAAAGAACATATAATTTTATGGAGGAAACCAATTATATTGAAATGTGATGAAAATGGGCATTAAAAACGTTCTCGGATGCCCCGAGCTCTACCTCCATCTTGGGGGTGGTGAGTCCCCGAGGCAAGACCCCCTTATCAAAGATGAGCCTAGCTTCCCCCAAGGTAATTGTACAAGTTCGTCAACATACGTGAATGGCCTTACCCCCCCCCCCCCCAGCCATGGAACCCCCTCCGGGGCAGGGGAGTAAAGGTGGGCCCCACCCACGGGGTGGGGGAGGGGAAGCGGAAGATCCGAACCCCCAGGGGAGGGGGTCAGGTTCTCGGCCAAGTCGGGATGGGGGAGTTAGCCAATGAATGACCCAGGCGGGGCAGAGTCGCGGGAGGGGAGGGCGGAGATGCAGCGGCGGCGGCGGGGGGCGGGGCGAAGCAGGGGGCGCCCCTCCCCTCTCCCCCTCCCCCACCCGTCCCGGGCTGGCCCCGCCCTCAGGCCCCCGCGGCGCTTCCCGGCTGGCTGGCTCGCAGGCTCGCAGGCTGCAGCGGGCGGGCGGAGGCAGCCGGCGGGTCACGCTGCGGCCGCCGCGTGCTGAGGCCCGGCGGGCGGAGGGATCCGGCTGGGCGGCGGGAGGGCGGGCGCGTCCGGGGGGGCGGCGGCGCGGCGGCGCAGCGGCGCGGCGAGACCCCGGGGTGCGGGGCGGGGGATCCCCAGTCCCCGCCCTGTTTTTCCCCCCCGCCCCTCACCCCACCTCCTCCACGCCCCTCCCCCCTCCTCCCCTCTGGTTGGAAAGTTTCTAGAACCCCTTCCCGGCGGCCCTTGCGGTTCCAACATGGCGGAGCTGACGGTGGAGGTTCGCGGCTCCAACGGGGCTTTCTACAAGGTAGCCGGGCAGGGGCTGGGGCCGAGGCCGGGGCTGGGCGGGGAAAGGGGCGGCGGCTGGGGTGGACGCGAGACCAGGTCCGGGATCGGGGCCAGGGTTGGAAGGGGCGGCCCCGGGGGCGGGCGGCCCAGGCTAGGGCGCGGGCGGCCAGGCGGGCGGCCCGGGCCGGGCCCTGCCTCCTGGCGCCGCCGGCGGCCGCGGTTTAACGGTCTCGGGCGCCGGCTCCGTTAGGCTCTGAAGCCGCCCGGGGTCGGCCGGGGGCCTCCGGGCGCCGCGCTGCGCCAGGTCGGGGTGGGGCGGGCCCGGGCTACCCGGGGATTGTGCGTTCATAGGCCCGCCGAGGGGGCGGGGAGACCCTGGCGGCGGCGCCCGCGGCCCGGTGACCTTGGGCCGGCCTCGGACCCCGCGCGGGGCCTCGCTCTACCGCTCCGAGAAGTGGGGGTGTAGGGCCCGGGACCCGCCCGGAGGCGTTTGCCAGGGCTTGGAAATGTCCGGAATGTCTCCCGGGAGGCGGGGGGCGGGGGGCGGCGGCCCTTGTTTTCGGGCGTTTTGCCGCCTCCAGCATCCAGGGCCCTATTTGTGGGATGGGGGGCTTAATTGGGGGGGAACGAGAAGAAAGGAGAGGAGATCCGGGCAGGCTTGGAAGTACAGGAATCCCCCCTCCCTCCCTCCCTCCCTGAAAAAAAAAACAATCTTCCCACTCTCCTGTATCTCTCCTTCTCCCCGCCCCACTTTTTCTAACACCTCCCCCCCAAAGTTTTGCATTCCCGCCCCGCCGTCACCTAGGTCGGGATGTTGTAAGATCGATACGAACCTTCCCCCCAACTCCCCCATCTTTTCCCCTCCCCCCAGCTGTCGCCCGTCCGTCATCCGGCCTAAGCCTGGTCTCAGATGTTTCAGTGTCTGGGCTATTTTTGTGGAGGCCTTCGCTGTCCATCCGTGCGGGCCCGGGGAGGGGGCCTCTCTGGCGTGCCCTCAGTGCCCTCCCCCCACCTTGAGGGGGGCGGGTCTTGATTAGACGGGATCCTAGCTTGGGCTCGGGCCCCGGGGATCCTTCGGGTTTGAGGGCTGGGATTTTCACCCCCTTAAAAGATGAGTCTAAATTAGGCCGAGGGTGGGCTAGAGCCGGGGGGGGGGGGGGGGGCTCGTGGATGGTGGGTGCTGGGCATGGCCGGTTGTAACTCTGAAACCGAGGACTCTCCTCTCCATCTGGCCTTTTGTGTTTTTGAAAGCTTTGTACTGATCCAGGGAACGGACAGGTCCTGCTGGGGTCATTTGGAATGAGGGAAATTTCTGAAGAATTAGAGGCCCACAGATAATTGTGTATACTTTGCGACTTTAGGCGTGGATTGCCCGTGGGCGTGGAGTTAGTGTTTACAAAATAGGAGGTAATGCTTAATAAAAAAGCCTGGTGAGAACAAAACTTGTAAATTGAAGGATCTCGATTTTCCTTATCAGTCAGAATTTGGGGCAGGTGCCAGGATTTTTAATTATTTTTCTGTTTAAATGAAATACCACATGTAGTTAAATATTTTAACTGTGAAAGTTCAGTGTTCTTAAAGTGAATCTAGGAAATACTCTTTTTCTATAGGAAACTATAGTGTGCATTTTTTTTAATACATTTACTGCATCTTGAGACCACCACGTGGGCAATGGTGAAGGGGACTACATCTTATTTAACTTTAAGCACACTTCACTATATTGTGGTGGCAGCTGGAAAGAAAAGTGCAGTGTTATTATTTGGACCAAATTGCTGATGTTATTTCCTTCTCCAGGGTCGTTTTATAAGTTGTTTTTAGGGGTCTTAATTTGCAGGTAGAGAATATCATTTTCAGAAACCTCTGTAAGATATTTTAGAAGAGATGGAACTTTTCATTCATGTTTTCACAAAAAAAGTTTAGCTATCTGTACTAGAAAGAAATACTGGACTTTAAATCCCAACTCCAGCTCTTCCATAATCTCCACTTGGTCAGTTGACCTCTCTTTATTTACTTTTACTTGTCTGCAAAATGGGAATGATAATTACACTACCAACCTGACTGAATTGTAAGGCGAGAGGGCTTTAAAAAACTAAGAATAAGTGTCAGTGGGATAATTTGGACCTGAGTATTACTTACTGTTCTTAATATCTGGAGAAACTCTAGGAAATAACCAGAGAACTTAACCCTGATAATTATTATTATTATTATTTTTAAAGATAGAAGTACCTTTTTTTTTAAGCTTTGAGGATTTTTAACATATAACTATTGCCAAAGGATACACTTTGCTTAGGGAGAGGTTGAAAGTTAGGTCATACTATACTTGTGCTTATGTAGGAAAAAGTTTCCATGGTGTCCTTTCTAAGGAAAATAATGTCAGGTTGGTAGCATGAAATGTGAAGCTCTCTCTGTTAATTACCTCCATTTGTTTTTTTTTAATATGTACACGTACACATGTATATTTATACATGTATACATATACAGGCTTGGGATTCCAGTTATTGGTCATTGAGATCAGAAATCCAGAATACATGATTACTTGGGTAAATTAGTTTTAAAATATTAAATTATAGCTTAATTTACTATTCAGAAAATTTAAAGTAAAAATTGAAATAGTTCTGCAGATCATTGTGATAACCTAGATAGCAATGGTAAAGATTCTATGTATTTTTTAAGATTTTGTTTGTATTCATCACCTTCAGTACATTCAGCATCAAAAATTAGGCATGATGGAGAAAGATGTCAATATTAATAAAACACTATGTACCCACCTTAATGCTTTTGCCAAACCGCTGAAGCAGCATTAAACTTAGGTTCCCTAGTCATGTTATTTATAAATTTTTGCATTACATTTTTTTTTTTTTTTAGTGAGGCAATTGGGGTTAAGTGACTTGCCTAGGGTCACACAGCTAGTAAGTGTTAAGTGTCTGAGGCCAGATTTGAACTCAGGTACTCCTGACTCCAGGGCTGGTGCTCTATCCACTGCGCCATCTAGCTGCCCCTTTTGCATTACATTTTAACTTTATTTCTAACTCTCCAAAAAATAGGCAATAAAAGTAATTTTGAAATGTTGAAAATCTTAAGCAACTTATACAAGAGAACTAGTATTTAAACCAAGTCTTCTGTCCTGTGCTTTTTCTGCTACACAGTGCCACATTTAAATGTACTATTAAATTCTATGAAATTAAAGTGTAAAATATGTTAATCTATTTGCACTACCTTTTATTATTCCTAATATTTTTATTTCTCACCACCTACCTATGAGGTGGGTAGTACAAGTATTAATTTTACAAATTGAGGCCCCAGAGAACTTAAATGAATAGCTTCTGATCATAAAAGACTAATGCTAGTTTTTTAATTGAATACCTTTTGGGTATTGTATTTAGGAGCTATCACTAAAGTCTCATCAATCTTTGTTTATGCAGCTGTCATAAAGGAGTGAATAGCTTCCTAATAATTAGTGTTGCACATCAATCTAGTGTCTTATAGGTAGTCATCTTAAATGATAAACATTTGCATTTTTAATTGCCTCATTAAATGATTCTAACAGATTTGTTCATAGTTAAGATTTGTAACTTAGAGACTGTAAATGAGATGATCTTTTTAAGTAAAAACTTGTAAGTTGCAATTTAATTTGGTATGTTAATGCTGCCTTTTCAATAAGTCCTAATTGAAGTTGCTTTATGTACTAACATTTCTTTCCTCCAAATGTTTAATAGCTGTCTCTTCTGAACCTGTTTCCTCATCTGTGAAATGGGGATAAGCAGTACTGCTTTATGTACTTAACAAGATTGTTGTATGGATTAAATGAGTTTTTTAAAGTATCTTCTGCACTTTAATGCACCTTGTAGTTACTGGGCATATATTTACAGGTTTTAAGATGACCATTTTTACTTGGGAAACTGAGTGAAGAAGCAGAAAAGTTTGCTATTGAGGAGGCTGGTCACCTGTTTATCATAGGAATTTCCTCTCCACCTTGTTATCTAGAACAGGACTTCTAAACAAAGGATCATACACATTTGTGTTAATTTTTTTAAATTGATAACTCTTTCAACATAATTAGTTTCCTTTGTATTTCTGTGCATTTTTATGAATTAAAAAACATTTTGAGAAGGGGGGCTATAGTTTTCAGACTGCCAAAGGGAATCCATAATTAAAAAAAAAAAGATTACATCCTTCTTTTAGAAGGTATTAATAAATACTAAATGCTTAATAAATAAGATACTGTTTCATCTAAGGTCAAGCTAACATGAATGGAATTGTACAGTGATGGCTTGATAAGCCCATAAGGAAGTTTAAGAATTCAGTTTAAGGATTATTGGGCCATATTTTGAAAATGAGGCCCTGAATACTTGCTATATGGCTACTTATTGCATATCTTCATGCTACATTTTCTTCATTATAGATGGTACATTGATTTTTTTTTAAAGCGAGTCTCTTACCAGTGATATCTCCTTCCCCCCATAGAATCCATCCCTTTTTTTCCCCCCAGAATCCATCCTTAAAACAAATCAGTATGGTCAAACAAAACAAATTGACCACTTCTAAAATACATAATTTTCCTCTGGTGCATTTTGTGTTTAATTTATTTAACATTTAATAATATTTTGGTGCCTTGGTTTCATTTGCTGTCCTGAAATATATCTCTATGCTTCTAATGTTATTTCTATCTCTGGAAATTAAGTTTGAGATAAAGAATTGTCTGTCTTACTTACTCCTGTGTTCAGAGACGTTAATAGTTATCTTGTAAAGCACCAGAAGAAGGCCATTTTACTTAGTACCAACTGTGTGTGAATGAAGGGATAAACTGTTAACCATTTATATTGTTTTAAGATATGCTAAAGGTTGACAATAACAAATAGGAAAAAAAACCTAGATAGATGCTCTTCAGGAAGTCACATTGTAATGGGGAAAAACAACATAAAAAGAAAGTTCAGCTGCTAGGAGCCAGGGTGGCAAGGCCCATGGTAATGGTGCCTTTCTTTCTGGCGAGCATCAAGAACCTTAAGGGAAGGTAGAGATGTAGGGGAACATGTTTAGACCTTCAGGTCCTCCATCTTACCACCAGGAATAGTTGGTGATTTATCTCATCCAAGTTGATTGTCCACATGGGATCTGGTCAATTTGACTCTAGGGTGAAGGAAAGGGAAGGGGGGAGTGTACCTCTTATGTTGGCAGGGCTTCCTGCCAAGTGGGGGTCTAGGGAAGGGGTTTCTTGTGGGGACACAAAAAATTAAGAGGCTCTGTCCCCAAGAAATTTTACTCTGTGGTGTAGCTGGTCAGCATGATCAATTTAATGGGTTAGGAGGTGCTGACTCTGTTTGCTACACATTTTTGTTATGTAACCTCAGCTGGGCTCTCACTGCACTGAGGCAATTCTTTTTGTACCTCCCTAAAGCATTTTTTTTTCCAAACCTTTTTTCATCTCCTTAAGCCTCCCATCCTCATAAAACCTTCGCTTCATCCTTCCACCCCTGCTAGCTGTCCTTTTTTTGGGGGGGAGTGACTAAATTCCTTAAAAACCATCTACAATTAGTGCTTCCTTTTCCTTTCCTTCTTTTAACTCTGCTGTATGGCTTCTGAGTCATCATTCAACTGAAAAGGCTCTCCAAGGTTATTAATTGTTTCTCAAGTGCCAGTCTAGTGGCATTTTCTCAGTCTTCAACCTTCTGGTCTTCTCTACAAGCTTTGATGCTGTTCTGACATCTTTTCCGGGATACTTTCTTCACTGTTTTTTTAGATACCAGATATCTTGGTTCTCCTACCTGTTTAACCACTCCTTCAGTTACCTTTCCTGGATCTTTATTCAGGTCATTCCTATTAACTGGTTGGTTCCCCCAAAGATTTATCCTTGGCCCTCTTTTCTATATTATTTTAACTTCATGGTCATCAGTTCCCATGAATTCAGTTATCTAGACTGATGATGCTCCTCTCTTTATACATCCTATATTTCTGGACCTCTAATCTAGAATCTCCAGCTGTGTATTGGGCATCTGCAATTAACTGCCCTGCAGATACTTACTAAATTTTAAAAAATGTTCCAAGTGACCCAAAATGCTTTCTCCCCCATTAAAAAAGAAAAACAGTTCTCTTAATAAAAATGTATAGTTATACAAAACAAATTGCCATATTGACCATATCTAGAAAATATATGTCTCAGTCTGCATGCTGAGCCAATTACCATTTTGTCAGGAAATGGATAGCGGGTTTTGTTAATGGTCCTTAGCATTGGATTACTCCTAATATACACTGCCTTTGTACTCACATGCTACTTACTAAGTCCACTACAAATTTGTTAATAATTTCAACTGGGCCCTCCTTGCAGCAAAGTAATGCTCTTATATCTCGATATCCATTCCCTATCCCATTCAATCACAGTTTTTCCAAGGATTTTTATCCTATTCCTCCCATGGCTCCCTGTCCCCCACTCAGCTGAGAACCATGCCTCCATCTTCACCCCTCCTCATTTCTAAATACTGGGTTCCTTCCCCTCTTATCTCCTCCTTTATTTGGTCTCATAGGAAGAGGTGAAAGTGACAGTGGCACTGTTTTCTTTCCTAAGACTGCTCCCCCTTTCTATGTGAACAGTAGATTCCATCAGTCTACTCATGCAGAGGCTCCCTCAATGACCCTTAGCTTCAGTAATCCTTGGTCTTTCCAGGTCCAACCTTAGCTGCATGATAGGCAATAGTTGCCTGAGTCTTCTGGTTACTGCATTGATCTGTATTCTTAGATCTTTCACAGTTTTGTCTTAACATTGTTATTGTATAAGTTGGCTTCCTGTTTTTGCTCACTTTACTCTGTATCAGTTCATCCAAGTTTTCCCAAGTTTCTCTGAAACTGATTCTATTCCTTATTTTTATTGGGGGGGGCAGTGAGGGTTAAGTGACTTGCCCAGTGTCACACAGCTGGTAAATGTCAAATGTCTGAGGTCAGATTTGAACTCAGGTCCTCCTGAATACAGGGCCGGTGCTCTATCCACTGCACCACCTAGCTGCCCCTTATTTCTTCTTCTTCTTTTTTTTTTTTTTTTTTTTTTTTTTTTTTTTTTTTGCAGGGCCATGGGGGTTAAGTGACTTGCCCAGGATCACACAGCTAGTAAGTGTCAAGTGTCTGAGGCCGGATTTGAACTCAGGTACTCCTGAATCCAAGGCCAGTGCTTTATCCACTGCGCTACCTAGCTGCCCCTGCCCCTTTTTTCTTACAGCATAATTAGGTTACATTAAAGCACATACTGTTACTTTGGCGAGCTTTTCCCCAGCTGATGGGTCCATTTTTTTTTGCTACCATACAAAAAGCTGTTCTCGATATTTTTGAATGTGTTTTCCGTTTCTTCTTTCTTTGATCTCTTCAGGATATAGACCTGGTGGTGGTCTGGCTGGGTCAGAAGATGCTTGTCGTATAGTCTAATAATGATAGACACAGATAATTTGCTCTCCAGAATGGCCAGACCAGCTGGCAGCTCTGCCTACAGTACATTCATGCACCGGTTTTTCCATAGTCCTTCTAACATGCCATTTTCCTTTTTTGTTTGCTTAGCCAGCCACGTGGGAGAACCCCTGAGTTATTTTTAATTTTTATTTCTCTAATAATGATGTAAAGGGTTGTTTGTTTTTAATGGCTTCTGACAGCCTGGATTTCTTCCTCCTGAACTTGCTGTTCATATTTTTGATAGTCCCAATTGTGGGACTGGCTCTTATTCTTGTGTTTCATTCAGTTGCAGATACAGTTGTAGATCTCAGCTAGCTAGATTTGTATAACAAATACCTACATGTAATAGATGTTATACATAGACATTTGTCTACATTCTCTTAGAATGAGACCTTTATCAGGGTAGCCTGCAGACTTTTACCGGTTTGTCTTCTAATTTTAGCTGAATTAGCTTTTATGCAAAACCTTTTTAATTTTATGTGATCAGACTTAGCCATTCCACCTTACTTGAATCCCCTCTCGGTTATAAACAATTTTCCTGCCCGTAGATCTAGCAGATAATTTCTTCCTTCCCCTAATTGTTTAGGGCGTCACTTTTAATGTCCCAGCCCTTTGCTCCTTTGGAGCTGTCTTGGTACGTGGTGTGAGACGTTGGTCTGTACATACACCTAGGTTCTGCAAGACTGAACAAATAGTCCTGTAGATAGTTAAAATGCAACATGTCCAACACTGAACTCATTTCCCCCTCCCCCAAAACAAGCAAAAACAACCTTGTCTTCCAAAATTTCCTACTACCACCGCCATTCTCCCAGTCACTTAGGCTTGCAGCCTAGCTGTTTGGCCTCTTTGCCAAGTCGTGTTTGTATTTTCAGAACATTTACCACTCTGCTGTAGTTCCTTATCATCTCAAACCTGTATCAGCCTAATAGCCTCCAGGTTGGTCTTCCAGCCACCTCTAGCCCTTGCTACCTTTCATTTTCCACTCAGTTTGCCACAGTGATCTTCCTAAAATTGCAAGTCTGACCATACCCCCCACATACTCCATTAACCTCCTGTGGCTCTTAATCATCTCCAGCTTTTATAGTCCTTTAAAACCTGACTCCCTCCTACCTTTTCAGTCTTCTATACCATAATCTCATGAGCCTACTCAGGGATTTGTTTTCTTCACTAGATATGCCCAACTCTCTGTTGTCCCTCATGCCTGGAATGCTTTCTACAGCTTCCTTCAAATCTCTGCTAAATGTCACCTGCAAGGAGCCTTTCTCCAAAGACTTTTAATCACTAGCGCTTTCTCTTTGAGATTACCTCCAGTTTACCCAGTGTATATTCTGTTTGTACACTGTTCACTTGTCTTCCTTATTAGACTGTGGACTCCATGAGGGCAGGGACTCTTTTTAGACTTTTTTGAATCCCCAGTGCTTTAATAACAAGGTTTACCTGAAAGTTAGGGCTTATTGTTGACTGATGACTGGTTTGCCTAATGTTGACTGAATAAGTAGTTATGTGGTAGTTCATTTACAGAGTTACATGAAATCAGTGTTGGCTTTTCTTGATTTTCCACAGCTGTTTTATATTGTTTTCCCCCATAGTATACACTCCTTGAGGGTGGCATGGGGACTTTCACTTTTTTGTGATTGTCAGCACTTTGATCATTGCCTGAGTGGCAATAAAATGATTAACCATAGGTATATATTGTTAGATTAAGTTGTATGTAATGCTATTGACACATGGACAAGATAGTGTTTTTTCCTTAAGCAGTTTGTAAAAATTTGCCACAGAGATAATTTTGACGTTTATGGACAACTCATTTTTTTTGTTTGTTTTTGTTTTGTTTTGCGGGGCAATGGGGGTTAAGTGACTTGCCCAGGGTCACACAGCTAGTTAAGTGACGAGTGTCTGAGGCCGGATTTGAATCCAGGGCTGGTGCTTTATCCACTGTGCTATCTAGCCGCCCCCTGGACAACTCATTTTAAACAACTTTTCATTTTCATTTATCCAACAAAAGATTTTACTTACAGCACCAAAGAATTGTTGAGATAAAAGTTTTTGAGTCACCTCGGACTATTTTCTAAAATTTAAAATATTACTGCTCATTCTGTAATACCGATTAAGAGTTATGCAGTATATGCTAAAGGATAGTTTTAAATGTTTAAACATTAAATCTTGTAATATTTAAATTAAGGCAACTATTGATTCTGGATTTGGAAGCTTATGCAACTCTATTAATTTAATTGCTTCAATTTATTTTTAAAATTCAATTTTATTTTCAGTTCTGAATTTTCACTCTCCTAGTCAGCCCACCCTGCCCCAAATTGATACAGCCACAAAATAAACCCATTATATATATTGTTAGTAAAGCAAAACACATTCTCACATTGGCCATTCCCCCCATCTGCACTTCATTCATCTTACTCTATCTGGGGGTGGGTACAGGTTTGATAGTGAGTCCTGTAATTGTGGTGTGTCTGTCAAGGTTGATTATAATATTGCTGTTGCTATGTAAATTGTTCAAATGATTCTGTTACCTTTACTTGGCATCAGTTCATACAAGTCTTCCTAGGTTTTTATAAACCATCCTGCCCATCACTTCTTGCAGCACAGTAACATTCCATCTCCTCCACATACCATATTGTTTTGCTGCTACAAATATGTCTGTGAATGAGGCCTTTCCTCTTTTCTCTCTTTGGGATATAGAAGTAGGAGCAGTGTCACTGCATCAAAGGGTATAGTTCTTGCCAGGATAGCTGGGGTCTTTGGGTTTATCAGACAGCAGGGTACTATGATTGTTTGCTTCTGTGTATTGTGTACCTAATCTGTTCTACTGACCAATATATTTCTTAACCAATAATCCCTTGGTATTCTTGGCCTTTTTGTCCCTTGAGATGAATTTTTTTATTTGTTTCTAGTTTTATGAAGTAATTATTGATAGTTTGATAATAGCACTGAGTAAATAAAGTAATTTAGGTACTATTATAATTTGTAAAGAAAATGTTGGTTCAGCCTACCTACGAGCAATTAATATTTCTCCAGTTATTTAGTTCCGTCTTTACATAAAGGATGTTTTTTAATTTTGTTCACATAGTTACTAATGGGTGTCTTTGAGAGCCCAGGTAGACTCCCAATTTTATATACATACTTACAAACACACACATTTCTTAAAATGGCATTTTTTCGCCTCTTCCTGTTGAATTTTTTTGCATAATATATAGAAATAATAATGATTTATGTGGGTTTATTTTATATCCTGCAACTTTGCTGAAGTTTCAGGGTTTAAAAAAAATTATTCTAGGGTTCTCCAAGT
Organism: Dromiciops gliroides; assembly: GCF_019393635.1. NCBI lineage: Eukaryota > Metazoa > Chordata > Mammalia > Microbiotheria > Microbiotheriidae > Dromiciops > Dromiciops gliroides. The sequence continues at coordinate 42,314,459 of NC_057863.1, forward strand.
TAACTATATCATCTGCAAATAGTGATCATTTTGTTTCCTCTTTGCCTGTTCTTATTCCTTCAATTTCTTTCTTATTGCTATACAGCCAGGCTTTTATTTTATATCATAGCTAATGGTAATGGTGATCTTTCCTTTAGTGATGGAAATCCTTGCTTTAGCTGCCTTATCTTACTAGAAAGGCCTCTAAGCTTATCCTCATTACAAATGATGTTGGCTTTTGGTTTTAGATAGATGCTACATAGCATTTTAAGGAAAGCTGCCTATTGCTTTGATTCCAGTGTGAGAAAATGATCTTTATTTGCAAGCATGTGTTCTTTTAGATTTCTGATATAGAGTAAAGGATTAGTTTTCCCCCAGTGTCCTGTGTTCTTGCTTTGGATAATCTGCCTTCTATCTTAGGAGAAAATAAAAGTTTGTGCTTAGAGAACTTAATATTCAGTCAGCTCAAGTTTGAGTCTAACTCTGTGATTATTACTATTGGAAGGCGTTCTGAACATTTTCATGGTGACAATACTATAGATAAGGATGTAAAACATTATCCTTACCGAAAGAAGGGCCAAGAATACAAGTTACAGTTATATCCATCAAGTGATTCCTCTAACATCTTTTGTTGGCATGGTATGGCTATTTCCTCCTAATGCTAATTAAGAATTCAGCGAAGAAAATAACAGAGCCAAACTTTGTTTACTTATTTTTTATTTTTTATGGCTCATTCTTCATCTTAAATCCATTACTTCTCTCCAGAAAGTGAGTAGCCTGTTTGATCAAGGAGTCTTCTGGAATCCTGAAGTTGGTCATTGCATTGCAGTTCTTAAATTTTTCAAAATTTTGTCTTTGCCTTGTTATTGTATAAATTTTTGTCCTGCTTCTGCTCACTTTACTCAGCATCAGTTTATACAAATCTTGACAATTTGTCTGAAACCATCACTTCTTGTTTCTTATAATTTAGTAGTATTCCATTTGAGTTATTCCAAATCATAGGCTTTCCCTTAGGATTCAGTTCTTTGCCATCACAAAAAGAACTGTTATAAATAGTTTTTGTATATTTCTTTTTTATTTTTCTTTGATCTATTTGAAGTATAGCCCAATAGTGGTATGGCTGAGACAAAAGGTATCCATGGTTTAATAATTTTGGGTCATGGTTCCAAAATTGCTTTACAGAATGGGTGGACCAATCTCACCTTTTGGAACCCAATGGGGCCAGGCAGGAATCCTTTTTATTCTTTGCACTGTTTTTATCCTAGCCATACTAGAATATTTCGGTGTGGAGGTAGGAATAGAGTATTATTGAAATACTCTTTTTTTTTTTCCATTGTCTTCTACATGTCTGGGAATGGCAAATAGGCCAATGGAGTAAGTCAAAGAAAATGTTCTCCAGGATCAGATACAAACTCATGGTTATGTAAAGTCCCATCCCATTTTAACCTGAATTTACATTCCCATACTTGAACATGTTTAAGCACACACTAAGGCTTTTTCTTCCTCACACATGACCCCGCATCTCCCCTAATCCGTGCCTTTGATACTCTTACCCAAATTACTTCCTGTTCTGTAGCTATTTTACATAGGATTTTGTTTCTTCTATGCAATGTGAAACTTTGAGGCCAGACTTCTTGCGTTTTTGTCTGTATCTCCAGGTATCAGGCCATTACTAGGTGTTTAATCAGTGTCTGTTGATAATTGACTAATCACTTGTCCAGATCAGAGCTAGCTGTTCATTTCATTTATAGCTTAGCTAAGATGTTTAATTTATAAGCATGTTTTATAAAAATGTTGAATTTCTTTACTTCCTTGGGTTTTGTCTGCTCTTTCTTGAATACTTAAGGGATCTGTGATTTTATACATGTGGGGTTCTCTACCCACTATTGTTGATGGTAGATTTAGGTACTTCCACTATATCAACTCGTACAGTACTTTCTGTTGATGAACCCCTACAAATTTAGAGGAGGATATTCCCAGAAACTGGAAAAAAAACACTAGTTACACTATACATTTATTATTATTATTTTTAATGAACCATAGGTAATCCCTGCTAATAGTTGGAGAGTATAGTATGTCACTGGGTATAGAATTACTATGATTTCTTGCATATTCATCTTGTGTTGTTTCTACCTCTTTCCTTTAAGAGAAAATTGGACTTCCTCCCTACAATCAGCTTACTCTTGTCACTTTCTCGACCCTGGTTGGGGTAGGGTTGGGGAGCAGTAAGGATATGCTTTTCCCTCAATCTTTCTAGATAATTCATTTACCAGCATCCTTCAATGACCATTCTTCTACTCTTGTCATCTGATGAACTTCCAAACTTGATGAGTTCAATAGCTTTACTTGCAGGCTCTCTCTCCACCCAATCCCTCCCTCCACCCAATCCCTCCCTCTCCTATATTTTCATCTCTCTTCATATGCCTCCTCTTAAACCTATTCTTTACCATAACCTCCCATCTATCCACCATGCTCTAGATTCACTTTATAAAATATCTTCCCTTTCACCACAAAAACCACATTAAATATCTGAGTTCCTAGCCTCAAGGAATCTTAGATTCACTTTTCAACTTTCAGAGATTGACCCTGCAGTTTTTCACCTACTCAGCTGCCATCTACAATTTTGTTGTTTTCCTCAACCCTGAATCCACCCTGATATCTTTTGCACCTTTTGGGGGAAACTCAAAACTATCCCCAGTCCCCTCTCCAAATAAATATGCTATCTAATCTCTCTTAGGTGCTCCATGGCAATCTTTTATTTTTCCCTACTTGTTACTATAGAACCCTCTTGTAGTTATTTTTCTAATTTAGCCCCAGTGCCGCCACCACCACCCTTACTCTCTCAGTAGATAACTTCATCTTAACTGAAGAAATCAAGACCATTTATATTTAGTGATGCCTCCTAGTTTCTCTGACTGAAACCACATCTTTACTCCCTACTGGTCACTAACCCACCCAGCCTTGCAGCAGCTAGTGTCTGAGGCTGTATTTGAACTCAGGTCTTTGTCCAGGCCCAGCACTTCACGCCTCTTATACAGTCTGTTTAGGACTGCCATTTTTTTGGCTCTCCCCTGCCTACTTTAAATTTCTCCTCTTGAGGAGCTATATGAGTTCCTCAGAACTCAGAACTGTAGCTTAGTTTTGGTGGTTGGGGAGGGGAGGAGGATTTTTAAGTATTACTTTCTGCTGAGTCTCCCTACCCCCTCTTATAACAAATAACTATATAGTTAGGCAAATTATCAACATGTTGTCCAGAACTCTTGCTGGAGCTATCAGTCTCTCTTCTCCCTGGAGCTGTTTTCTATCTACTTCCTTTTCATTTCTTTTCAGAATTCCTGTCCTGTTTAAGGGTCAGTTCAGGTGCATAACGCCTAGCTGCCTAACTCTCTTCCTCTCTCCAGGGTTCAGTCTTAAAGATTACTTCATTTATCTTTGTATGCAGGTTTCACCCTGCAGTCAAATTTGAGCCTTCTGAGGGCCTGAGTTTGTTTTTATTTTGTCTTAGTGTACCCATTAACTTGCACTAAGTAACTTGAAAAATGTTTGGAATGAAATTGATTTCCCTGTTTTTTGGTCAGTCAGCAAGTATTAAGCACCTACTCTATCCTGGCCAGAAGCTAGGTGCTAGGGATACAAATAAAGGCTAGTAAAATAATCTGCTCCAGACAGGAACCGAAGAGTGAGGGGGTGGGGTTGGATAAAGATAATTTTGATTTGGGATTTTACTAGTCATATTCAAGAGATTAACAGCTTTGACCTCAGTTCCTGGCTTTTAAACTTCCACACCTTACACCAATTTTGCCACACTTAACTAACTGCAAAATGTCTAGGACTGGGGCACTGCTACATAGATTTTTCTCTCCCTTTCATTCACTAGCCTTAAGCTCTGTTGGCTATTGATTCCTTGAACCATCACTTTGAATCTATCTCCTCCTCCATATATTGCTTGCTTTTTTATATCTAGCCTTGAATTGAAGGTCTTGTGTGCCTCTTTAAGAAATGTTTCACTAGTTGCTTATTTAGAATCCCTTGACCAGCAGATGATCTAACTTTGTCCTTCACTAAGAAGATTGAGGCCATCTGGTCTGAGCTTTTTCTTGTTTTCTCCATGCCTCAAACCCTCCTGACCTGGGAATCTTTATCTCCTGTATTATCCATTATCTGATTTCTCAGCTTGCATGAGGGCTGCTGAGTGAGTCTCACTGGAGAAAATGTGGTACCTTTAATTCTCTTGGGCCTCTCCATTTAGCCCACAGTGACCTAAACCTATTTCACCAAGAAGAATGAGACCAACAGGCATGAGCATATTGTTTTTTTCCTTAAAAAATTTTTTTTAACCTTCCTCCCAGCCTCTAGAATGATTTCTAGTCACTGAGACTCCTTTGTTGGAATATCCTCTAGTCTCTAAGACCTTTCTTTAGAGGTGGCTGGGCTGCACAGTGAGACCTTTCCTCAGCGATCAAATGGGGATAGTAAAATAGTACCTGACTCTCAGGGTTGATGTGAGGATCAAATTACACATTCATAAAGTACTTGAACACAGTTTCTGGTTCAGAATACATAAATTCTTGTTTCCTTCTTTTTACAGAAACGAGGTCATATCACTCCAAACATTGCTTTTTAGCCCATCTTAAATACTGTCCCATCTCTTTATCCTTTTCAAGGAAAAATTTGGGGGGAGGCGGTGTTTTCCTGTGATTCCTTCATTACCTCACTACTCACTCCTCTTCTTATGTAACCGTTGCCTGAGGAGTACTTCCTGGCATGCTGCTAAAACTTGTGTTCACCAGTGACCTTCAAATCAACTATTCTCAAATTACTATTATTATTTTAACTAGAGCCTTTTGTTGTTGCCATCACATTCTTTTCTGAATATGTTCTTACCCATTTCCATACAACTCTTTATAATCACCATGTCATTTTATTGTTCTTTACTTTTATATTGCTGTAGTCATTATGTGATTTATTTTCCTGTAGTTGCCTACTTAGTCTTTATCACTTATAATCTTTCTCTTGCTTTTCTGAATTCATCATATTTGTCCAAGTAATACTCCATTCTCAGTGGTTAACCTACTTAAAATTTTTTTGCTACCACAAAATTGCTGCTTTGATTGTTTTTGGTATAGATTGAAATTTTCATGTTTGTCACTTTTTAAAAACATGATTACAATTATTTTCCAGAAAATTTGGGATAGCACATGGCTTCACCAACAGGGTATTTGAAAAGATCCTCTCCATCTCCCACCACCTGTTTTCTCTGTTGTATTTTTTTCCCCCAGAAAAGCTTTGCAATTTCATGTAACAATCCTATCTATACTATCCTTTGTGATTCTTATCCCTGTTTTGGTTAAGAATTCTTCCTCTAGCCTCCAGTAGCCCTTTTCAGACATTATCCTCTCTGATTCTTCAGCTTTTGGCATAGTTGTTGACTCCACATTAATTAGATAATTATTTCATCCCTTGATTTCAAAATACACTTCGATTTCTCTGTTCCCAAACTTCTCGGTTGCAACTAAAATCATAGTGATAGAAATTCCTGTTCAGGTCGATCCTCTTTACATGCTTTCTTGAGTCACTACAGGCAAAGAGGTTATGGCCTTCAATTTTTGAAAGTTCAGAAAATAAATTTTATCATTTGGCTTGTGCTGTCCTGGGGACCGAGCAGTACTATGCTAACTTGGAAAAATAGCCGCTAAAATGTACATAATACTTTGGGTTAAGTGTTTTTTTCTCTATAATTTATTACTTTACAGTGAAGATTCATATCTAGCAACAAAATTACTTTTGGATATATTTGTGAGGTTGTTCACTCCTCATTTTTTCAGATAGGGCAGTATTAAGTGTTGAATTATTTCAGGTTGTCAGGGACAGCTGAGGCTGGAGCTGCAAACTTTGTGATCCAGGTCCAAGTCTGATCACTGCCCTTTGGGTTTTGAGCAAAAAACTTGTGGACTTACCTTGTCGGATGTTCCAGTAGACTGCACTTGATCTCAGCCTCCATTAGACATTGAGGAAGTTGTAGGCTTCCTTTTGGTCTGGAAATTCCTGCCTTGATTATTCTACTATAGGCTTCAGACTGAGATGGAAGTTAGAGCTGAGACTACTTTACTTCTATGTATGTCCTTCCTAGTTCCTTCCTAGATCTTCAACCTAGAACCAGGCACTTGTTCCTGTACCCTCCACAAGTTTGGGCCTCTCTAATGCTGCATCTGAAGACCTTTTTTTTGCTCCAGTGCACAGCTTCTTCCTGCATTGGAATACTCCTCTCCATGGGCTCCTGGCCCAGACCTCTCTCCTTTATTACACCCTACCTGGACTGGAAGGATTACTGTGCTTTTTCAAAGCTCCCAGTTTTATGAGAAGATTCTCTTAGAAATGATGTTTTAGTGTGGTTATTTTCATCAAAAGGAGAGACACATTAATGGTCCATGTTTTCACAGTCTAGTAGGCCTATAGACTCACTTGACTATACCTTCTCTTACCATCTTCTTCTAAGACCTAAACTTTGAAATTCCATTCTGTAATCCTAGTCACATATAGAAAAATTTGGTATGCAACGACCACTGTAATATAATGCATCTCCTTATCCCATAAACAGAAGCAGAGATAGATAACCTGTTCAGCTAGATCAGGAAATTCTTACATAGGAACATCACCAGTATTGGGTTGTTAATAGCTCTTAATTTTTTAAACCAGACCTATGATTTCACCCTCATGGGGCACTCTTGGTGAGGAACTTCCTTGAGCAATATAGTTTGTTTAGCACTTTTCCGGGGACTGCAGCCTTGAGTATTCTGTGCTCTTCTGAGAAGTGTTTAAGCGACTTGTCCTTGGTCACATAGCTATTCTGTCTTAGGCAGAATTTGAACCCAAATCTTCCTGACACTAAGGCCAAAAATGTTCTACAAGACACCTGAGTGACTACTAAATAAAGCTTTGGCTTGAAGGTTTCTAGGGAGAGAAAAATACACTATCTCCTGAAGCTGCCCACTAAATTGTGTGGTTAACTCTTTCTACATTCTGTTTTCTTGACCTAAACAGAATAGGGCTAGTGTACTTTCAAGTATTTTACAGGATGAAATTACTTAATTCCATTATCTTATTCTTGTATGTCATGACTTTACGTCTCCTTCCCATCGTGGTCACCATTTTCTTTATTTCTCCATAGTCTGTCAGTGTTCTTCCTTCCTAAAATGTGGTATTGATAATTGAAAGTGATATTCCCCATATGGTGTGACCAGGACTTCATTTAACACCATGAATTCAGCAGCCTAAGATCAATTCAACTTTTTTAGGCCACCATCTCAGTTAATTGACTCGGGGAATTTTTGTGACCTAGAATTTACATGGTGGGCTTTGGGGGGGGGGTGGAGGGGGGTGGACAAATTGCTATCTAGGAGTGGATTTCCTTGGCACGTCATATAACCTCTCTACTTCAGTTTTCTCATCTGTAAAACTAGGGATAATAATAGCAGCTACATTCCAGGGTTGTTGTGAAAATAAAATGAGATAAAGGTAAGGCACTTTGCAAAACTTAAAGCTCTCCACAAATGCAGTTATGATGAACACTATGACTACTCTTAAATGTTTGCTACCTCCTTTGGTAGGAGTTTAGTTTCCTCACCCTTGAGTTCCCTAGAGCAGTGAAATTGCAGGTCCAGCTCATCTCTTTCCCAATAAATACTGCTTTTTATGAGCTCCTTTTCATTGCCTTTGACTTCTTTGGGGTATATGCCCAGTGTATTACAGGGACAAAAGTTTAGGCGCAGTTCAATCACTTTGCTCAATTGTTTTCCAAAAACAGCTGGACCAATTCAAAACTCAACCAAAACCAGCATTAAGATTTAAGCAAAAATGTGTCATTTTAACGTGTTGCAAAATCTAGCACATCTGTTTTGTCCCATTTTCACTCATTCTTTCTCTGCTACCCTGCCCTCCAAGCAGAAATACTGTTACAGTTAGAAAGGGGGAAAGTCCTAATAAGACCTGTTTGACTCCTTAACCCTGCTCTTGGTAGGGCTGTTTATGGCTTAGACATGTGTGTTTGGCCTAGAAAGAATTAAACTTAGTTTTTAAAAGCTTCCTTTTTCCTTTCCTCCTAAGTCTTTCCATGTAACCTTAGGGCAGAAATCAAGAAAAGTCCACAAGGTAAAAAAGCTGTGAGCCAGTCAAGTGTTTATTTCTAAGGGGTCATTGAGTCATTGATAAGCCAGGTTTTCATGGAATGAGACTACCCCTCATTAACATAAATTTTAGACCTAGGGGAAATGTAAGTAAACATTGAGTCCCAGACCTTGTACCTCCTGCTAGGTTTAGGGATGCAAAGACAAAAATGAAAGGGATTGTTCGCAAAGAGCACAGTTATCAACAACAGTCCAAGAAACCAGTGTAGTAGTGGTTAAATGACTTCCTTGCCTAGTCATAGAACCTAGTTTGTGTGACTTCTCTGGTTCATTGCTTTGCCTTGTCAATCTCAACTGTTTACAAATGCTACATACCTTTCATATTGTGACCCCAAAGTTTTTTTCCTCGTGTGTGTGTGTGTGTGTGTGTGTGTGTGTGTGAGAGAGAGGGGGGGGGGCAGTTGGGGTTAAGTGACTTGTCCAGGGTCACAGCTAGTATGTGTTAATTGTCTGAGGCCACATTTGAACTTGGGTTGGTTTAAGTATTTAAAACAACCCCTCCCATATCAGCCATGCTGATTTACTTAGAGAAACCTGGTTTCATTGCAAAAACTCCTTTCTCAATTAGAAAAAATAGAACTCTATGATTTCTAATGAGAGATTTTGCTATATTTTAGCCATTCTATTTAAAAGTTGATGCCCTTTAAATTGTGTGTGAGTGCAAACTAACATTTTTTCAAGGGCCTTCAAATGGGTAGTTCTATTATGATGGTTAAAATAGAATCGAGAGGTGAAGAGGGGGAAATTTGAATAGTACCATAATAAAACAGCTTCTTCACTTAGTTTGTAGCCAGTTCTTTCCAGAAAAATTTTCAGACAGGTAGACCAAGAATTATAATGAGGTAGATAAGCTAAGTGCTACAAGAAATTTGCTGAGTTCAGAGGAAATAGGAAAAGACTTGTTGGTAAGGTCTAGGAGTAAAATTTAGGAAAAAAAAAATTGAGGGCTATATTTAACCTCATCTTTGAAATATGGTTAGTTTCAGTAGGAAGAGTGGCAGTGGATTTTCAAATGGAAAATGTCTTGTAAAATCTCATTATGAAAACAAACACTTGTAGAGGGAGATTGGACTAGATGGAAAGGTATGCCATTGTTAATTTGTGCAGGAGACCTTGAATTTTAGGCTAAGAAGTATCATTTCTTCTAGCACCGCTGATTTTCCATACTTTGTTTAGCGATTTCCCTGGTGCATTGACATTAATTTTATTTTCAATTCTTTACTATCATGAAACCCATTGTTTCTGATTTCCCTTATCTAGTCTGTTGCTCCGTTCCATTGACTTCTTCCCCCCCCCAAAAAAAAAAAAACCTCCACAAAACCCCAATACTCAGGTTTTGATGAGTGCTGGGCTTTTTTTTTTTTTAATAAACTAAAAATGGATGTTTTCTTTGTTCCTGTTTCTTCCTCTTTAGACTTTGGCAGTCCTTAATCTCCACTGCTTCTTTTTGCCCTTTCTGTATACAAGAGTCCCAAATTTTTAAAGGAAAACTTGACCTGGGTTCAAATTCAAACTCTGCTACCTATGTGGGTTCAAATTCCATTTATGCTACTCCTTAAGTCCTTAAAAGTAATTTAACATCTCTTCCTACCTTAGTTCTACCTCTGCTGTGTAGAAACGGTTTTAGGTGACCACTGTAGTGCCTTCCAGCTCAAATCTATTCCATGATTTCTCGATGGGGCCTGTTTTTCCAGCTTCCCACCTTCAAAATCAAGCTATTCCCCTACTTCAGGCCCATTTGACCTTTCATGAATTACAGCAATAAGTCCCATCATAAGCCGCCTCGGCCTCACGTTATCTTCCATCTCCATTTCCCATGAACTAAGCTGCCAGTGATATTCTAAAGTATCGATCTGATAGAGGGATCCCTGTTCACAAAACCAGGCTCCAACCTACCTTTCCACGTTCTTTGGTCTGTCTGAATTGACAGTCCATCTCCCTACATCTCCCTCCCCAAAGAATACATTTCCAGTCTCTAGTTTCCTTCAGTATTCAGGTCTGATCTTCTACAGGAGGACTTTTCTCATTCCTATATGTCCCCAGTTTATTTTGTGGGTCTCTTCCCATGTTTCCTTGGTGTTTATAGTATATCACATATTCACAAAAAGACAAGCACATCAAATTGGTATTTTCTATCAGAAAACATTTTGTTTAAAATAATTTTAGATTTTCAATATCAAATAATATTGAAAGTGATGTTTTTAGGCACTTTAAATTCATTACAAAAGATTATTTAGCAGCACACTGAAATAAAATGTCTTAAGTCTAAGCTTATATTTTGAATAGCCATTGTTAATCAAATAAACTGATTCAGTATTTTGTCCATATACTCATAAGCTTATTCTCTAATATAATTTTTAAAATTATACTTAGGCATTGTATTTTTGTTTTTGCATAACTAACTGAAGCGTCCCACAGTTATCAAAACCTTGAGGTATTGGGGGTTATGGGGGGGGTTAAAGGAAAAGTCAGTGGAACAGATTAGATAAGGGAGAATCAGAAACTATGGGTTTCATCATGAAGAATAAATATATATAGAAAGTAAAGAGGTATGCGTGTGTATATACTTTTTCTTCCCATAGATTGTTAGCTCCTTAAAGATTGAGACATTTTATTTTATTTTTCCTAGTTCATGACACAGTAGACATTTGATAAATGTTTCCTGGATCATCTGATTAGATCATCTTTCAGCTAAAACCTGTCTTCTTACTACCTGTAAGGGATACTAAGATGAAAGTAGCAATGGGTCTAGCCATGAGAATTTTAGACTTCAAACTATAATGTGAAAGACCAGGAAGGTGGTACTACACCAGTTAAGAAGGGACATTTGTCTAACCGTGAATTTATGGATCAGAAGCTGGGGGTGGTAGAACAAGAACACATTGGGGAAAAGAGAACATTATGAACCCAGTCAGGGGTGCAGAAAATGACATATTATGTTTCAGGAACACCAACTAGTTCAATTTGATGGTAGAATAACTTAATGTAGCGGGGGTAGTGGTTGTGGGAGAGAGAGAGCCTACCAAGTGAAGTCAGAATTTGTTGAATGATGGACTGAGGAGTCTGGCTTCTATTTAATTAGACATTTTGAAGAGAAACATGCAAAGATCATAAGTTATGTGAACTATACTAGATCCAGGATAATTAAAACATTGAAAATGTTTTTGACTTTTTCTATCTCTTTATTCATTTAAATATGCATACACAATTTGCCTATATATCTTGGATACCAAGTCCTTATTAGAGAAAGTTGATACAAAATTTCCCCCCCATTCCACCACTTCCTTTTCTATCCTTGTATTCATTTTAATAATTTCTTATAGGGGGCAGCTAGGTGGTGCAATGGATAGAGCACTGGCCCTGGAGTCAAGAGGACCTGAGTTCAAATCTGACCTCAGACACTTGGCGCTTACTAGCTATGTGACCCTGGGCGAGTCACTTAACCCCAATTGCCTCACCAAAAAAAAAAAAATGGGGGGTCACCACCTAGCTGCCCCTCAAAAAATAATTTCTTATAGGATAGTAATGTTCCATTATATTCACATACCAAAATTTCCCACTGCCAACCTTTTCCATAAAACCCCTCTAACATTAAGTATTCTCATCCTTTGTCATTCTTGACATTTTACTGGGGGTATACTAGGAAACGGGGGGGGGGTTCTTTTTATATTTCTCTTAGTACTTGGAACAGTTCTTAATGTGGTTGTTAGTAGTTCACAATTCTTGTTTTTTGTTTTTATAGGGATTTATCAAAGATGTTCATGAGGATTCCTTGACAGTTGTTTTTGAAAATAAGTAAGTTTTTCTTTTTTAATTAATGCATCATCTATTTGTTGGATCTTTATTTCTAAAAGCCTCGAGTTTGAAAAAAATTCCACTTAGTTGCCTTTCCTCAGTCTGTTGTAAACATATTTTTCTCACAGTCATGCATACAAACAAGTATGAAGTGTCAAATAAAAGGGCTAAGTTAGTTTCTGAATGAGTTGGACAGAGCTTGAAACTGGGAGATGCAATGATGGGAGAAATCAAGAATTATCTTGGGATAGTAATTATACAACATATTTTAGGATGTAGAAGAAAGGTAGAAGGCTCTAAACCTCCCTTTAAGAAAAAATCATTTAGTCCAAATACGTTCCACCACATCATAAGACCTATTTTAAAGCAGAGACTCATGCACATTCTGAAATTTATACAATTATATTTAGACCAGTTCAGTATAACAAGTAAACCATTCAGGGCTTTATATGTTGTCAAGTGCTAGGTCCTCTGATAACAAAACATAAGTGGCATGGAAGCTGAAAAGTAGGAACAGCAAAGGTTATTTTGAGCTGTTATTAGTCTAGAAAGACTTGATGGAGTAATATATTACATAATGACATAACCCAGTCCAGGGCTGCTAGGTCCCTCTCCAGAGCATGCAGGTGGGGGTGAGGCAGATCAAGTCAGCAAGCTCTCCTCTTGGAGCAAAACTGCCCAAGAGCTGCTCTTTTTAAGATATAGGATCAATCAGAGGCTGGGGGCTGGGGGGTGGATTTCCATCCATATTAGAAAAAGAAGGCTCAGATTTTCCATTTTTTTATTTCAGGCAACGGTGGAGGTTGGCTACTATGAGCACATTCAGTTTCTGAATTGTCTGGGTGTTTTGATAGCAATTTTAATAGCTTACAACTCCCTGGAAAATAGTTCAGAATTTTTACAAAGTTATTTTTTCTTCCACCTACTCCTTCCTCCCAAACAAAAGGGTTACGTGGCTGTGCCATTTCCAAAATAACAAGTCTCACAGCAGTAATATATTTCCAGATGATCAATCACACGTCATTTCTAGCACGTTACAGTCGAGCTAGTGTTCATAAAGCTTTATAGTAAACGTCAATGTATGGGATGCTTTGGATTTTGAATTTTTTTCTCTGCTGGTAGCCCACTGCTATCTAGAGTTTGTTTTTTTAGTTTTGGTTGATAGTGACTATGAAGTTAATTACAAAAATGTAATATGTGCTATTTTATGTGAGAAATAATTTTTATAAGTATGCATAAAATATCTTTAATTTTCAGCTGGCAGCCTGAACGCCAAGTTCCATTCAATGAAGTAAGATTACCTCCTCCTCCTGATATAAAAAAAGAAATTAGTGAAGGAGATGAAGTAGAGGTGAGTGCTTATGTTTGTTGTACAAACGTTGGTATCTATTTAAAGCACAAATAAGTTGATTTCTTGGGGTTTTTTCTTTGCTGTTATTCACTACTCTAAAATGAATGAAACCAGCAAGCCACTTGTGGAAGACATAGGCAGCGGTCACATTCTTTGAGATACGTATATTGTTTGGTCATTCTGGAATATGTGTTTCCTTTTTGAAATCAAAAGGTGGCTTGTACACTAGGAAAGAACTAGGCCTACAAATATGTTTAGAAGACAAGAGGGACTTTAAAAAAAACAAACAACTTGAAATTCTGTGTTCAAAGGAAACCAAGAAACTGAAGAGACACCAGAGGACGAAGGGAAGAGAGGGGCTGGGGGGATTTCTCTGTTCATCTGTGTTGTGTTCACCAAAATGATTTCCTGTCATTGTTCTTAGAAATTTTGAAAAGCCCTTGCAGGTTAAAAACATTTCTGCATATATTCCTCCTTTTCCCTTTCCTTCCGTGAGCTATGTTTTGTAACAGAGAATAGGAAAAGGGCAGTTTGGGCATGCATGGACCAGCTACTGCAGCTTTCCACAGCTGCAATCTCCCTTTCCTGACATTTTCTATTGCATTCCCACTATATCTTTTCTTCCCTCCATTCCATCCCAGAGAGAGGATCCCAACCCTAAAGAGAAACACAGGAAACGTAAATCATTACAACTCTCATATTCAGGTTATTTCTTTTAAATAGACTTATCTACAGGGTAAAAACAATTGGATCATTGAGAAGTGACAAAGCCCACAAGAAAATAACTTTGTAAACACAACATAAATAGAAGGTAGAAGATCAGAATTGGAACATTTCACACACAAATTAGTGTATTTTGGGGAACAAAATTAAATGAAAAAGTAAATAAATGGGGAAAGAGAAGCTGGGATAATGCCATCAGTGCTCTGCCTTTGGAGCCTTGTTTTGTCAGAAACTTGTCTTAAGCCAACTGCCCTTAAAGCGATGGTCACACAAGCTGTTTTATGTAGTATATTCCTTCCCAGACAGACACGAAATACTCCGCTATAAGATTAAAAGGGAGGTGACTGACCTCTCAGGTAAAAGGTCACTTAATTTATTTAATGAAGTAACTGCCACTTAATGTGGGCCTCTGGAGAATCCTTTTCCTAAAACTATCACTCTCCCTTGAACTCCACTCCCTCTTAAGGATTTTCCTTTCCACCTGGTCAGCGGTGAACTCTGTTCTAGGACCTTTTGGTTCTCTTCCATTGATCATTAAATCACTTTATAGAGTCATCCTTCCTGGTCTCACACCCAAGGTCTTGAAGGTGGAACCAGAGGCATCAGATACATTGTTAAATATTTTGTAATGGATCAATATACTTCCACCTACCCAGTTCAACTTAGCGAAATATATTTTTTAAATGTTGTCATGGAAAGTAGCAACAACCAATTTAAGGTAAGTCTAAGAAGGAAAATCACAATTCAGTCTTCATAGAAATTTTAACAATTGGAAAATATGAAAAAGATTGTAAGACAATAGTATAACCAATTTTTTCTCATTAAATGGAATATTTTTTCTGATATGTAATGTTTATTCCCCAATTACATGTTAAAACAACTTTTTAACATGTAAGTTTTGAATTCTAAATTTAAATGGAATATTTTAATGGATTTTGCTATTTTAGACAGTGATTGTGAAACATGGTCTAAGACTTGAAGCTGAAGATTTGTTTTTTTAAAAGATAAAATAACTTTAGAGCCTCTAGATCACTTTACAATTTAGGAAAGAAAAAGTAAATTTTGTAGGCTTATAATGTTGCAAAGGAAAATTATTTTCTTTCAAATGATTTTTTAAAATAGAGAAGTTGTAGATTTGGTTGCAGTTATTGCTTTAGTTATTGCTTACATTCTCTATAAATAAGACAACTTTTCGTCTGAACACACTCAGAGGTACTGTGGTCAAAAAGAAAAAAGCTGCTTTGGGTACTGATCCACACTGCTCAAATATCCTATACCAAGGAGCTTACTAGGTTTCTTTCTCACCCCCATCCTCATCACCAGAAAAGCCACAGTATTCTGAAGAGTCTTATCATTTTATAGTAGTTATCTTGTTTGGTTTTTTTAATATCCATGAATGCACTTATCAGTTTAATTTATATTCCTGTCAGAGAAGCTAAATGTTATATTCGTGGCCTGGAGTGAATTTTTATGAAAGATTCATCAACCTTTGAAAACAACTGATTCGTAGTAATGGGCAGCTAAGTGGCACAGTGGATAAAATGCCAGGTCTGGAATCGGGAAGATAGACCTAATCTGGCCTCAGACACTTAGCTGTGTGATCCTAAACAAGTCACTTAACCCTGTTTGCCTCAGTTTCCTCATCTGTACAATGAGATCACTCCAGTATCTTTGCCAAGAAAACCTCCATATAGGCTCCTGAAGAGTCTGAAAGGACTCGACAACGAGAACATAACTGACAAAACTGAAATAAGATGGTTGTCTTAGATTGAGTGGAAGCTTGTCGGGTAAGACTTTGAAGAGTAATTATTCATATGCTCAAACCCAGGTATTTAGAGTATAAGCAAGGGCCTTTTCCCTGTTTGTTGAATGCAATTTTAATTCTAATAATAAAACCTTAAATTTCTAGGAAACATTTCCTTGAAGCAGAATTCAACAACAACAAAATTGGATTCTCCTAATTGTCCTAATGGAATCAATCACATCTCCTAAGCAACCTGTCATTTCAGGATGGTAATTTGGATAATCTGTGATGTGATATGAGTGTTTAAATTTTATAACTATGTCCTTTCAGGTTTATTCAAGAGCAAATGACCAAGAACCATGTGGATGGTGGCTTGCAAAAGTCCGGATGATGAAAGGAGAAGTAAGTTATTAACACCTAGTAGGGTGCATTTTTTTCCCCACCATCTAGTGAATGGAAATGAGGAAATAATTAAGAACAACCTCTTCTGAGTGATTGTTTAGGAAAAGGATTATTGCTGAAAATAACAGCAATAGCACCCTTTATATATCTTTCTTGATTTCAAAATCCTGTGCCTAAGAAATCCTGTTTTGTATAGAATGGCTTGCTTGTGGGAAGCAGTGGCAATTCATTCAGATGGTTGAAATCTGTGGTTGGTGAGGAACAGTATACCTAGAACCAAGTACCTTTAGAAAGACGGTTTCATTGGGGTGTTCACAGATCACCCCTTGGTGTCACGTATAGAAATGAGTGTTTCTCCAGGAGAATTCTTGAATAGTTGTGAGCACTGCTGCTAGTAGTGTGTGATCAGTGTTAGCCTCACTATGGAAACGTCCCTGTATCCCCACAGTAGAACCAGGAGCTGAAGGTAAGACCACATGTAGGATAGGTAGAAGCATCCTTGGCAGGAGTTCTTACTGTATGAAATGGGGCAATTGTTAGAAGTGTGATGTAACTGACCGAAAGGCTGCTGCATCAGCCAGAGGCACAGCAAAAGTGCTCATCCCTCTCATCCCTCTCATCCCTCTCATCCCTGCTGAATTGGTTGATCTTCTACCACCAGTTCCAGTGTTACGGTGGCCTTCAGAATCAATAACAGCCAGTCTCCTGCCACCCTTGTCCACTTTGCCCTCAGTCTTCCTACCACATTCCTACTTTGGTTTGGTAGGGACTTCATGGGTTACTGGTATTGTCCCATAGCCAAACTTGTTAAAAGCTGCCTACTCTTTGAGAGTTGAGCTGAGACAGTAGAATAGGAATTTTCTTTCCGGGTTGGAGAGAGGCAAACCTTTGTTCCTCCTACCTCACTACACAGGGCAGTCTCCTCTATTACTCAGCAGGGTCTCCTTTCCTGCTCAGCCCACCTGTCTGTGCTCCATGGAAACCTTTGTTCATCTTGAAGCAGCCACATTGGGCGTAGCTGGCTTACAAGGGTGAAAGCAGGTCTCTTAGCTATAGCTAAGAGCAGGGGAAGAAAGGAGGTGAGCTTGGCAATAAGACATCAGTGAATCGTTTCCTGAATGATGGGGGTAACATAGGCAGTAGATTGGGGAAGGATTTGCCTCCTCTACAGGCCTTGCCAATAATGGGAGACGATTGTTCCTGCACACAGGCTCCTGGTGTGTATTGTGCAAGCATGCACAGGCTAGAAAGGAAGCCGCTACCACATCACAGGATCCTGGGCTTGCCATGGGATATTAGGTCATTGATCCTAAGCGGCCCCCACCCCCATCATCACAGAGCGGCACATGCTTAAAAAGGAAACCAATTTTCATGCAGTGCAGTTATTAGGATGTTAAAATCACAATCCCCAGGTTGCTCTTTGATTTAAATGGACTTGGCAGAATTTTGCATCTTGGTGTGGATAGATAGATGGGCTGGAAATCGAGAAGACTTTGAGTTAAAATCTGACCTCAGCCACTTACATAGCTGTGTGACCCTGAGCAAGTCACTTGAAATCTGTCTGCCTTGGGTTTCTCAAATGTAAAATGGGGAGTCATGGTGGTATCTACCTCCCAGAGTGGCATTGGTGAGGATCAAATGAAGTCATTTTAGTAAAGCACTTAGCACCATGCTAGGCACACAGTAGGTACTACCTAAATGCTAGCTATTAGGGAAAGTGGGTGTCATTTATGTAGCATGGCAGCAGCATCCTGTTCATCCTATTTGGGTGGGACACAGTCCTCACCTTTTTTTCCTTTCCTGGATCATAGAAATTTCTTACATAATTTAGTGGTGTTCTTTGATTGTATCAAATAAAAATTGGGCTTCTTGTCCAAAAGGTCTGGTTTGTAACATGTGAGGCTCTAAATCATCTTAAATTTGAGGTTTCTGATTCTATAAATACTTAGCAAGCTCATAATTTGTAAAACCCATACATTAAAGGTGAAAACCTTTTATGATTAGCATCATGTTGCAGAGGTGTGGGAAGATTCCTGCTTTGAAGTTAGAAGAATACTAACTTCAGGATTCTGTTTCTGACCCCTTGAAATTTTGTGACCATGGGCAAGTTATTAATTTCTCTTAAGTCTCAGGTTTTTTTGTAAGATCTATATTGCATACCATTAGCTAAGCGTTTATTTTGTTCATTTCTAATAAAATACACAGTGCCTTTTGTAGGGGAGTGGGGAGAGGAAAGTTCTCTGGCCTTGTATCTATCTCAGTTACTTACTTGATTCTCCAGACTGGCAGAGTGTTCTCATTTATATTCAAGTTAAATTTTTCCTTTTTGTAAACTTTTTTGGGTCACCTCTGGAATTAGATGGTGACATAATTTTTTGGCTTAAAAATAAAAGAATCTTAAGAATTAACCTATTAGTTCCAAATGTCTAAATATGCCAATTTGGAGGGCAATTTTTAAAAAATATGATATGTAAAGACAGATATTTAAGAAAAGTTGCAAGTAGGATTTCTCTTCAACTGTACAATGCACTCGAACTTCATAGAAATAAAACTGTTCATTGTATTACAAAATAGTGGAGAGAGCACTGGAATTAGAATGAAAACTATTAGGTTAAGTTCTCTCTGCCACCTGCTGTTATGACCATGGTCCCTCGTGACCCATCCCTGGGCCTGAAAAAGGGATAAAGACACAAATGTTACAAGGAAATTGTCTGACATCCTAGCATACATCACACATAAATGGCTATTGCTATGTTTATTGCTCTTAAACACAAGATTATTATTAATATAATATGGCAGCATTAGCAGCACCCACACCTAATGTGATACAGTTAGATAGAATATATCATTAGTAAATTTGAAATACCACAAGTTTTGAGACTCTAGGGATTAAAAAGAGCATAAGAAAATCCACTAAGGCATACAAATGCAGGTACTTTAATCTTAGGAAAAGCAATTGAGCTATACCTAGGTCATACATGGACAAATAAAAAAGTTGAATGGTGTTAGTGGGGCTTTTGTACTCGATGTTTGTACCTTTTCAGATGAGAGTATTTTAGTCTCTTATTTTCTTCCAGTTTTATGTCATTGAATATGCTGCTTGTGATGCCACTTACAATGAAATCGTCACCTTTGAACGACTTCGACCTGTCAATCAAAATAAAACTGTCAAAAAAAATACCTTCTTTAAATGCACAGTAGATGTTCCTGAGGATTTAAGGGAGGCGTGAGTAATTCTGTTTACTATTCAATCATTTTAAATATTTAAAATGACTATCTCTTCCTGCAATATAAGTCTCCTCTCTCTAAATGCCCATTAAAATCCTGTAGGGAGAAAAGGTTTCTGTGAAGCAGAATTATTGGGTGAGGAATATAATATAATGCTTGGAATAATTTTCATTATGGTTTCCCTATTCATTGATGTTTCCTTACTGTCTTTGCAGTATTACCCATTAATAAAAACCTACATATCAATTAATTTCTTTCTAGGTGTGCTAATGAAAATGCACATAAAGATTTTAAAAAAGCAGTGGGAGCATGCCGGATTTTTTACCATGCTGAAACCACGCAGTTAATGATACTGGTAAGATGTTACTACATTTTAAAAAGAACAAATGTTTCCAACATAAATATTGTAAAACATACTGAATCTATTTCTTTAAAGTTTTGAGTTCCAAATTCTTTTCCTCTCTCATTCCCTTGCTCCCTCTTTACCCTCCCCCCTCCCAGCAATCAGATACAGGTTATACATGTGCAATTATGTAAAACATTACCATATTAGTCATATTTAAAAAGACTGAGGTAAAAGAAAAAGAAAATGCAAAATAGCATGCTTCATTATCAGTTCTTTCTCTGGAGGTGGATAGTATGCTCATCATTAGTCCTTTGGGATTATTTTGGATCATTGTATTGCCGGGAGTAGTTGTCATTCACAATTGCTCATAATGCTGTCACTGTGCACAAAGTTCTCCTGGTTCTGCTCACTTCACTATACATCAGTTCAGTCTTTCCAGGTTTTTCTGAAATCATCCTGTTTGTCATTTCTTATAGCACAATAATATTCCATTACAATCATACCACAGCTTGTTCAATCAGTCCCGATTTGATGGTTATTCCTTCGATTTCCAATTCTTAGCCACCACAAAGAGTTGCTATAAATATTTTTTGTAAAGTTTTTTTTTTTCCTTTTTCACAGTTAATATAGTCAACTGTTTCCCTCCATCCTATTCCCTTCCCCATGATATTTACTCTATTATCTATCTTCTTTCACCCCTTCCTCTTTATCCCCTTCCCCTCCTATTTTCCTGCGGGGTTAGATAGATTACTCCACCCAGTTGAGTGTATAAAACATATTGAATCCTAGATAAACTTAAACCTTGATAATAATGATGTCTTATAACTTAAGGGTGAACATACTTTTATATGCTTCTGCAGCTTTTGCAGGATTCCATCAATGGGGTCACTGCCTGAAGTGATACACATGTTGTTATCTAACCTGCCAGGCCTTTTCATTCTTAAGGACTCTTAGACTTCCCATAAGTCCTACTGATCCACCTGATTGCCCCTGGCCTTTTTCCAATTTTTGACATTGACATTATACTTAAGAAATAAAATTTTATATTTTCTAATTTTCCCCTAGTATCATCTTCCCTTTTCCTTCTCTAACCTACAGAAAGAGTAGGGAAAAAAAATGTTTTCTGTTATATGTTACATAATATATCACATTTTATATTCTATTCCCCTGATGGTAGGCTCACAGAGCTCTGTATTTTCTACATATTTCTTCATGTACATTGTCTCTTCTGAGAGACAGTGAATGACTAGGTCTGAGCTAGCTTTTTTTTCTTTTTGTATACCTAACATCTAAGTAATTGTCACAGAGTAAAGGCTTAATTAAAAAGTAGATGAATGCCTTGTTTTTGATTATACTCAGTTATGATGTGAATTTTCTTACAAACATAACATTTTCCACCTGGATATTTTTATTTTGTAGTCTGCCAGTGAAGCAACTGTGAAGAGGGTCAATATTTTAAGTGACATGCATTTGCGAAGTATTCGTACCAAACTCATGCTTATGTCAAGAAATGAAGAAGCCACCAAACATTTAGAAGTAAGTAGGTTTATTTAAAGTCCAGTTATTTCAGTATGATGAAATCATTATTTGCTTGACTTTGGGTACTACTTGTCTGAGTAGTGAGCCTAGAGCATAAATTGTAGAAATTCTGCCTAAGAAGCTCCCAATCAGCTTAAGATGTTAACCTGGGAAATGTTTAACAGAATTAGTGAAACTACAACATAACTAATGTTTTCTGTCACTATGCCTTATTTGCAGGATGGCTATGCTAAGTTTATGAAGGAAGGATGTATAGGACCAGGGTTTTCCTCCACTTGTTCCCGGGCTAAACACTTTTAAAATTTGCTAACAAATGCTGTTTGTAATATGGTTTCTATGGCAAAATCTGTTCTGAATTTCAGTTAAGATAATCAAACCTTCTAACACAACTTATTTGATTTTGGGGGGACTGTATACCACAGACTAGGAGAATATGCCCCTTTTGTTAATTATAGGATGACCTTGGGAATTACTGATTCTAATTGTTTGACTTTTTTCCATGATGCTGTACAGTAAATAATTTCCTCTGTCTTCCTAGTGTACAAAACAATTGGCAGCAGCATTTCATGAAGAGTTTATTGTGAGAGAAGACTTAATGGGTCTTGCAATAGGAACCCATGGTAGTAATATCCAGCAGGCTAGAAAGGTTCCAGGAGTCACAGCAATTGAATTGGATGAAGATACTGGAACATTTAGGATCTACGGAGAGGTAACATTGGATGGCTTTTCCATAATGGTTACATTTTAAAGTATTATATTAAATTTACCATAGCATTTTAAAAATCCTTTTTGCTTAGACTGTGTTGACTAAATCAGGGCTTCTGAACCACTTGCAGCCCCTTTTTGCCTAAGGAATTTTTACACAACTCCAGGGGATATAAAAAAGGTAAACATAACCTTTTAGTGTGTGTGTGGGGGGGGGGCGGGGGAGGCAGTTGGGGTTAAGTGACTTGCCCAGGGTCACACAACTAGTAAGTGTCAAGTGTCTGAGACCTGATTTGAACTCAGGTTGTCCTGAATCCAGGGCCAGTGCTTTATCCACTGTGCCCCCTAGCTGCCCCCCATAGGATATAATTTTTAAGCATCAGGATTTTGGGGAGAGGGACTTTATATTTAAGTAACTTGGAAATGCAGCTTTTACTATATATAATTTTTACTTCACCTGCTAGAAATGTATACCTTGCTTGTCTGTGTTTGGTGACATGCTCCAAAATTGTTTCTTCTTAGTACTGATTCTGTAGTCTCAATGAAAAGCACAAGTGATAGGTAAACTTTTATAACTTAGCTTTATTTTATTTATATTCTCTAAGTGTATACCAGAGAGTGTATGTTAATTAAAAGCTATAATTTTATATCCATTCTTCCAAATCCTAATGGTTGATGTTGTCAATTAAAAAAAAAAAGGTCCTTTAAGTGATAAACTAATTGATCTTTTTTCCCCCATTATTGAAGTTGGGGGGGGGGTCCTTTAAGTGATATAGCTAGCTAATTGATCTTTAAAAAAAAATCATTGACTTCCCTCTGATAAAGAGGTGTCATAGCTTTCTTCTCAACTGTGCTAAAACTTTAGATTTCCCTTACTGCTTAAATAATTTAGAAAATCAGCTCATTAAAAAAAATTCTTTTTCTTAAAGTTTCTTAAAGGTTAAAAAGTATTTCTGCTCTGCCTTTGAAAACTAATTTGGACAATATAGATGGAAATTTAAAACCATTTCTTGTACTATTGTTGGAAGAAAGATTTAGATGAGATCTTTAGTCCTGGGTTCAAAGTCCACTTTGTACTAGTTGTCTTGACATAAGTCTTTGTCTTAACCTCATGTGTTAAATTAGGGTCTTGGATTAGATGATGATGTCATGTCTAGCTTTAAAATGCTTTGATTCTCAGAGCCCTGTAACAGTGACTGGGGTACATGTTTTGTCTTCTGTTATCTTAGATATCATTTAGTACTTAATCATCAACCCATTGCATTTGTAGTGCTTAGACAGATGAACTTTTAGGGGAGTGTCATTGGGCCACTTAGAATATAGCTTTTTTTTCTCCCATGGTGTTTCAAGTGTACCTGGATAACTCTAATAATTTGTTTTTGTTTTTTCCCTTCTCTAGAGTGCTGATGCTGTAAAAAAAGCTAGAGGTTTCTTGGAATTTGTGGAGGACTTTATTCAGGTTCCTAGAAATCTAGTTGGTATGTAACCCTGCTAAATCTTAATTTATTAGAAAGCACTTAAATAGATTATATAGTGACTTAATGTTGAATTATATTTGATGATACTTTTTCCCCCATATGTAGGCTGCTTAAACTTTTGCAGATTATAACCATAATGGTCTTTAAATCTGTAGTGAGAATTTTAATATCTACATAATTGGATTTTGCATCTTGCTACTTTGTCCCTAATTTTTGTTATCTACTCGTGTGGAAAAAAAAAAAAAGTAAAATACTCAGTTTTGTTTTCTGTTTTGTGTATGAAACACTGCAGAAGGCAGTTTTTGGATATGAACTACTTCCTACCTCCTGTACTCACCTCACCCCTTCAGGGCTCATGTTATTCATGTGGCCCTAAGAATTGTAGATTTTCATATTTGTTGTGTGTGAAAATGTTTGTTCCCTTGTTTAACTTAGATGGGGAGAAACTGAGAAGACTTAGAAATTGAAGTTCCAGAGGGATGAGTTATGGTGTGGGTGTGATATTGGGGGGGGGGGGTCTTGGCTGTTCTAGCTCCTGTTAGAAACCATTTGAGCAGCCCTGATTTCTTTGAGGAACCTTTGGGTTATGATTTTGGCTTAGAAGTCAAGAAAGAGGATTAGAATTGTGGGAACACTAACTTCCTCCTGGGCACAACCCTCCTTTGTTCCAATTTCTTTTCTCTTCATGATGGTCTCCCATTTCTGCTTACTTGTTTGAAATAGAAATGACTGATTGAATGCAATGTTTTTTATTGGATTTAAAGCAGCCCTTCTAAATTTAAATTGGAATCTAAAGGATGAACTATGTTTCTTACTGTAGAGAACCGTTGCCTAAATCCTGAAAGCAGCAGTAGAAAGGGCATTGAATTTGGAGTCAGATAAGCTGACTTCAGATCCTGGCTTTACCATGTGACTTTGAGCAAAATTTTTCACTTCTGGAGTTCCATTTTCTTACTAGCAAAGAGAAGGGGCTGTACTGCATGACCTGAGGTCTCTCCAGTTTGAAAGCCGTGATTCTGTGACGCCATTATAGCAAAATTCTTATATAATGTACCCAGTGCTATATAAATACTATATTATTTCTGCATTGACATTTACATCTTCGAATTCCCTCTTTTATTCCCCTACTGGCTTGTTTGACAGGCTGCTTTTGATTTAGGGCCTCATTTCTGTAGTACTTGAATTAATTGTCATTTATTTAAACATCTCAGCCTCAGTAACCTTATAGTGAGTTTTTGCTGTTTTCAAATTCTGTATTGCCCTTCATTGGTCTCTCTGACTAGGGTTGAAAAGTGCCTGGGAATCTCTTACTTAGGTTGATTCAACAGCTTCTTTAAGTGCTTCTCTCTCTCTCTCTCTCTCTCTCTCTCTCTCTCTTTCTCTCTCCTCCCCCCCCCCCCCTTCTCACCTTTGTCTTTGATTGCTTGGTGTTCGAATAATCCTGGGCAGGACAGGAGAACAGTAGTCAACCCCCCTCTGGGCAATGCAACTTTGAGGCTCCCCCAAGCTTGTAGAAGCGACTTTTTTATGGCATGCATGTAGCACTGCCCTTGCCCATTTTTCTTTAAGTTCAGAATATTCTTGGCATATAAGAAAGAGACAGGGGAATGGGATGAGAAGTGGATCTTTTACATTCTTGGCCATTACTATACCAGGAAAATAAGGCCATGTTTGGGAAGTCATAGCTCAAACCTTCTAGGTTGTATATTTCCCCTGACAAGCTCAATTTCCCCACATCCAGTTCACCTCTCCACTCTGTGTCCTCCCAAGCACTTATGCTCAATTTGTACTGCAGGTATGCTTCACTTTGTCAGTCTGCTCTGTGGAATTTATACCTATGGAAATGATCAATTAAGGTACACATTCAGTCTGTGGTGGGGCTGATTAAAACTTGCAGGTAGGTTCCTGCCACTGGCCCCAAGAATGGTGATTTGAGTTCACCTACTGCTGCTCTAGCTCACATGGGAAGGAGGGAGGGTCAGAGACCTTAAGGTTTGGGGAGAAGATGGGACTGGGAGACTGCAAAAGAGGGGCTTGCTTTCTCCTCAATAAATGGCCTGCGTCTTGGAGCTAAGGATGGAATCTCTGGTAGGACTCCATGGAATTGGCAAAGACCAAACAGCTACCATTGGATTAACCTGCTAATGTCCTATTGGGGATGCTCCTTAGGACTGAGAGGAGCTGCCTCCTTTCAGCATTTCTCCTTCTTGATTCAATGCCTGGCTGCTCCCCTGCTGCCACTTCTGCTGCTAACTCTTGGGTTCAGGTTGCCTTATCTGACTATTGGTGGGAATAAAGCTAGAAGAGGGAACTTTTCACTGCTTGGCTGCAGGCTGGCTTACTGCTGCCACTGCCCTATTTATTAATTACCCTTTTGTGTTGCGTCCAACCTTCCCTGCATGCTGTAGCAAAGGATGTGGGTTTTACAACTTCTTTACCAAAAAGCAATGCCGGTCTAGGTTAATACTGGATACTTCTGAGGGAATGAATATGAGTTGTGAATGTAAATCAATGGGAAAATAGAGTGTTTCATGGAATTTGCATTGTAATACACTTTTCAAGTATCTACTAAACAATTCCTAAATCTGAATTTGATTTCCTGGAGGATAGTGCAGTAGAGAGCTTTCTGGACTTTGTGACAAGAGTTCTGGCTTGAGTTCCATTTCTTTCACCTAGTACCTTTGTGACTTTTTATCATCTTTGAAGAACAGAATGGTGATCATTGCCCAACCTACCTCACAGGGTTGTTGTGAGGAAAGTGCTTTGAATACTGTAAAGCTGCCACAGTGAGGTTCTATAAGTGATCTTTTTTCATAGGAATATTTTTAGTTAGCAAACTCGATTTTGAGTTACTTTAAGACAGAGAGCTATACTCTTTTCATATTTCCCCCATAGTGAATAGTGCCCTGTTCACAGTGGGTATTCCAACAAATAACTGAACTATAAATAAAAAATGTGAAAAATCACAGAAATGGATTCATTATATTTTTGTACATGTTTATTCCAACACCAGCCAATGTATGAATAAGGAAAAAGAATTAGAAGATTAATTAGGCTTTTGAATTATCTGTACTACATTAAGTAGAAAGCTGCTTCCATGGTGTAATGTATAAGAATTGTGGAAATAGAACACTTGGATGTTCAGAGGGATAGCCATGGACATTGGTGTGGGTGCTTCTTCTGACAGGGTCAGCCGCCTTGTTCATCTCCATCCATGGACAGCAGACACACTCTTTTCTGAAGATTCCATTTTTGTAATACTTCCCAAACTACCTTTCCAGTTGTATAATCTTTGAAAAGCCAGATTCCTTTAATGGCACGGGAGGCTTCCCAATACCTTGGGAATAGAAATGTCTATATAATGTCATTTTAAATACATCTGTGTCATAACTTGGAATAATTAGAGGGCTATACCCTGGTGTCAGGGGGACATGGTTTCAAGTTCTACCTTTCACATGCTAGATATATGCGCAAAGCCATTTAAGTTCTCAATTCCAGGAGGTCTGTTGACTGATGTAGCATTGTATCCACACCTACCTAGAGTTCTACAATTGATGAAATCACAGGTATCTTCAAAATAAAATGAATATACATCCTTCAGATTGTTAGTTGGATAATTGTGGTCATTTGCTCATCTTCCAAGTATAATGTTTAAGCTTTCTGAA
Organism: Dromiciops gliroides; assembly: GCF_019393635.1. NCBI lineage: Eukaryota > Metazoa > Chordata > Mammalia > Microbiotheria > Microbiotheriidae > Dromiciops > Dromiciops gliroides. The sequence continues at coordinate 42,341,597 of NC_057863.1, forward strand.
AATGTTAAGTCCACAGGAATTTATTTTTTAAATAAAAACAGAGGTCTGGTGTAGACATGACTTTTAAAGATTGTCCATGGGGCCTCACAACTGACTTCCATGTGATAACAGTATTTCAGAGGCTCTGTCCTTTCCAAAGAGGAGGAATCTTTGGATTGCCTCTTGTTCATTAATCTTCTGACTGCTGGTGAATTGGCAAGGAAGCAAGGGTTAGTTTGGCTCATGAACTTAGAACTAGTAATAAATAATTTGTTCGTGTTGCTGATAAACTTACAAAAGTGACATTTTAATAAGTGTTGTCCTTGTTTTCTCATTAAAGGAAAAGTTATTGGGAAAAATGGCAAGGTGATTCAAGAGATTGTGGACAAATCTGGAGTAGTTAGGGTGAGAATTGAAGGAGACAATGAAAATAAACTACCAAGAGAAGATGTAAGTTAATTTTTAAGCCTTTCCTTTTTTGTAACTTTCATGTGTTTCTCCTAATTAATGTTTTGGTGTATAATTTAAAAAATTTTCCATTCTAGCTGGTTACATATGTTGTTTTTCAATAAATATCCTATTCTTGGTCTCTATAATAAAGCCTTCAAGGTATTGCTTAAATTGAACAGTGATGAAACTTGAGGAGATGTTAGAATATTTTAGGGATTGCCTATGTAATAAGAGTGGTGGGCTGTATAATTTGGTGTTTTAGGTTTGGAGATCTAAGTCTGTCTATTGACGTGAATTTTTTATTTTCTTAAAATGTCGTAAGAGAGATCTTAGATTTTGTGAACCTGTCAATAAAAATGCTTTATTGGTAAAGTAACAGATAGCTCAGCATAGTCCTGTTTTTCTGCTGTTAGATGAACTTTTTGACCTTGAGCCAAAGGCATTTACTTGCCTCTCTGAATCTCACTTGGGAATATTTTTCTGCCCTGTTTTACTTTGAAATTTGCTTTTGCATGGTGTTTTTTTGCTTTTCACTACCTTTTTTTTCTTCCTTCAATAATATACATAAATATTCCCTAATGTTGTCATCAGTTTTCTGTTTTTCTCCTATACTTTCCCTTGGAGACCTCCCGTACTCCTGTGGCTTCATCTCTCTTTTCTACATAGTTTATTGTCCTAAGTTTTCATTTATCCCCAGACATCTATCCTATATTTCCAATTGCTTCTGCTATCAGTATATTCCTAACATTTTAAACACAGCTTTATTCCCCAAACACCTCCCTGCTTCCCCCAGTTGTCTGTTGATGCCAGTCTTTTAGTGACTGACTAAAATATATGATTCTATCATTGACTGCTCTTTCTCCTTCAGACCCCCTTTACACCAGTCACCAAACTTACATTGACTCTGCTTTGGGAGTGAACCTTTCAGGAACCCAGTGACATCCTTGCTGCTTTTCCTTCATCCAGTTTATTCTTCCTCCTGTCCACTCTGGACTCTCTCATTGGATAAAGTACAGGCTCCTTAGCCTGATCATCAAGTCCCTCCTGACTCCAACTTCTGTCTGACTTCCCCTCAAACTGGAGTTAAGTCAAACAGACATAGCTCCACTTGTATTGTGTACTTTCCACTTCACAAGCACACTAACCTCACATGTCTCCAGCTTCCTCCTGGCTCTCCCACCATGTGTCCCAAGTGCCTGCACAGTCCTACTCTGTTTAGTGAACCTTCCTCTCCTGACTCCTACAGCTGTTGTCTTTTCTGTTGTTCTCCAGTTAAACAGTGATATACCTAATGACACTGCTCATGTAACTGGATTGAATTATTATTTACATCTTGTGTTTTACCTGATCATGTCTTATCTCCTCAACTAGATTATAAGCTCCCTGCAGACAGTGAGTGTATTTGCCCTTTTTTAAATATAAAAGCACGAAGTGCAGTACCTATCATATTGTTGTATAAATAGTGATTGGCTACTGGTGAGTTAAATTGCTCAATCATTACCTCTATAATTCTCTTTAGATGAATGTTATTTGAGCCTTTATAGGATTTAGGCAACTATTTTAGTTCTCAGATTGTTATAAACTAAAGATGACATTTTTAAAAGGTGGCTATTAAAACATCCATAATATTTTGTAATTCTGCCATTATTGGAGGATACTGCAGGTTACCTTTTACCTTTTAAATTAGATCAGTTAGATCAAAAGGTTCAGTAACAAAGTGGCAGTTTCTTTACCCCATCCATTCAACAAATGGGCGGGCAGAGGCATCTACCAATATGCTGAACTAATTTATTCTTTTATTTCTCTCTTCCACCTCCCTGGAGCATCTGTATATCTAGTGGTCTAAATTTGCATTATTGGGTCCTTCTAGGTTTTTTAATTGGAGAAAGGTAGGAAATATCTTTACTGCACTCATTGTATACAGAATGACAGTGTCATTTTGAGCTGGTCCAGAGTGGAGGACTCTAACTCATTACAGCCAAATGGGTTGATCACTTTTCATGGAGGCCAGGGGAGAGATGCTTGTTGTTTGCATGAATTGTTGCTGTTGGAGAAATAGGGAAGAGTTTTTCAACTTTTAAGTTCCATTCATTATAATAGATGGCATTAAAACTTCTGAGAATTGAATCAAATGGGACGGCAAGAGTTGTACTTTAAGCGGGGAAAACAACTCGTGTTCTTACTCTTTGGACACTAAAATACTGTTTTAAGAAGCTCAAGGAGGAACTAAGCATTTTATGTGCTTTAGATTCTTTACAATACTTTGTTTATATTTGTTGTCATCAATTACATGAAAACAGGTGAATATGTTTCAAATTTTATTTGACTAATACTATGTCCAGCTTCACTTTAGAATTTTTATAATGAAGATTCTTTTTGCCTTTCCACGCACTTCCTTCATCCCCTCTCTTTCCAGGGAATGGTTCCATTTGTATTTGTTGGCACTAAAGAAAGCATTGGAAATGTGCAAGTTCTTCTTGAATATCATATTGCTTACCTAAAGGTAGGTATTCTAAATAGAAATCTAGATTTTATTTTGCTGAGAATGTGACAGGTTGAATGTTCTCTATTTCATGTTAAATAGAAATTCAGCTCCTAATTAAGAATTTTATTTGAGAAATCACCAACTCTCTTGACAGTAATTGTATATGATGGGATGTTTTTAGAGTTGATATGTAAAAAGTATGATATAAAGAACACAAATAATCTCATGTAATTCAGTACTTTTCTCTTGAACATTTACCTGCTCTTATTCCTAATCTTGGTTTTTTGACTCCATACTTTTATAGGATGTTTATTTCAAGGCTTTTGAACCCTTATTTTGCTATCAGGCACTTTGTATAGAGTAGCTCTGGGGCACTTGGAAGTTTTGGAATCCTTGTGCCTTCAGTCTAAATTTGCTTTCCTGCTTAAAGGAGAAGTTAGTCCTGCTAAACTGAGAGAACAAGGGAAAAGAACAATCTTAGTTTCTATATTCTAATCTTTGTATTAGCTATCAGCACATCCTGTGCTCCTTTTCTCTATACAACAGAAAGCATTAAAAATAATGTCTATCTTTAGTGTACAAAATACATAGATACAGATGCTTCTGAGACTAGATGCTTTTGTGCTCTCCTCAGAGAAAAGCTCTCCCACCTCTATTACTCAAGGTGACATTGCTTGAAAATTTCTGTTAAATTCCTTATATCTTTGTTCAGGTCAGCTTGGTTATTAACACATAACCTGAGGAACTTAGTAGTAGAATATCTATTTTTTAAAAGATTTAAATATGACTTAAGGTTTTTAGTCTGACTTTTAAATAGTCTCATTACACGTAAATCATTTAATCTAATCACTATGTTCAAAAGTGCTGTAAAGATATTCTGAGATGTTTTATTAGAAGTCCATTCTTGATAACGGGAGTTTGAATGTCAGTAGTTTTTAGAAGTATCGGTATTATTTTTTCATTAAATAACAGTCCTTAGTAGCTGATCCAATCCATTATAGCATGGATAAGATTGAGTGTTTTTTGATGGCTGAATATATTGTTCTCTTAGGATGGTTCAGAATAGAATAAATGTGCAGGCTCTGAAAGGTGACTTATAAGGCTCCATCTTTTTATTACAGGAAGTAGAGCAGCTACGAATGGAGAGACTTCAAATTGACGAGCAGCTCCGGCAGATCGGTATGGGTTTCAGACCCTCTTCCACCAGAGGGCCTGAAAAAGAGAAAGGCTATGCCACTGATGAGAGTACCGTTTCTTCTGTACAAGGTTCTAGGTCTTATAGTGGAAGAGGCAGAGGTCGTCGCGGCCCCAATTATACGTCTGGTTATGGTAAAAATCACGATTATATTTATTGATGTAATGCAGTCTTGTTTTTTGGGATAGATGTACATGTTGCATATTTTGTGAAACTTAAATTTTGAATATTTGGCAGGAAATCCTAATATTCCCTTCTTTAAGCCTAAATTTTCATATTCAGTTATTTGCCATTTGATCTTAAAAGTAGAATGAATAAGGGCAGCTAGGTGGCGCAGTGGCTAGAGCACCAGCCCTGGAGTCAGGAGTACCTGAGTTCAAATCCGGCCTCAGACACTTAACACTTAAACTAGCTGTGTGACTCGGGGCAAGTCACTTAATCCCAATTGCCTCACTAAAAAAAAATAAATAAATAAAATTAAAAAATTTTTTAAATGTAGAATGAATATGAACAACTAACTTGAATCAATAACTGATGATAATAATAAGCAAAAGGCTGTTGGAAGAAATGAATAGTGCAAATATCAGGATTTCTATGAGATAGCCATCTGCTCTGTGGATTAATTGCTTGTGTAGACATTGTTTAGGCTGAAGTATATTACTGTATGGGCTTACCTTATCTATTACTGTTGGAACTGTGGTCAGCTGAAGCCTGTAAGATCTCTGACCCTCACACAAAGATCTCTTGTGCCTGGAGCTTATGGGGATTCCAAGCAGTAGAGTTTTGGGGGTTTGGGTGGTGATTTCTGGTTCTGCCCTTTATGATCACTACTGATGTCACTCATCCCCTCCCTTTTCTTTCTACTTTGTTATGTTACCTCATCTACATTTATGGATTATGGGCTGAAAGGCTTTTCCAGTCAGTGCTCTCTTGTTGTGCATGTCTAGCTAACTAAGCACTAGATACAGATCCTCTCCATGCCTTTTCTGTTTAGGAGCCAGAAAGTTTCTTCTGTTTATCATCAAGTTCTCCTTTGTACAAGATACTTGAAAGTGTTACCTAAAAGGCAGGGTTTGTTTTTTGGTTTTCTTTTGTTTGGTTGGTTGGTTGTTTGGTTGGTTGGTTTTTTGGCAGGACAGTGAGGGTTACATGACTTGCCCAGGGTCACACAACCAGTAAGTGTTAAGTGTCTGAGTTCAGATTTGAACTCAGGTCCTTTATGTACTGTGCCACCTAGCTGCCCCCTAGGAGGCAGGTTTTTACTGAGTTTTTATTGTTAAAATTTAGGTTTTAAAGGTAATTTAGCTCACTTATCTTTTATTTGTTTTAGAAATTAAGATTTGTAGCACACATTTCAGGTGGATTTGAGGTGGTTATAGGAATAAATAATGCAAAATAGTTAATTATGACAATTAAAAATAAAGCCATGTAAAGGAAACTCTCCTTAAGGAAATAGGATTAATAAAGCTTAGGCATCTTTGATTACTGTATTGGTGCACTGAATTAGCTTTTGATTTTCCTGTTCACTTTGGCAAAAAGAACACTGATTTTTTTTTTTAAGAACACCAATTTTTGTAGCTGTTTTCTGAAAAAAGAAAATTAAAGGAACTATCTATAGAGAGACTGTTTCCAAAGACTAAATTCAAACAGAAATTTGTCCTCTAGATCCTTTTTTCTACTAAGAGACATGGGATAATAAAGAAAAGTATTTTAATACTCTTGCACAAAAAAAATATGCAGGCATTGTTCCTCTTTTCAGTACTTTTATTGACCATCTGTTCAATTATGACGCAAAATCTGTTGTCACAAATGACTTGATCCTCTCTTCTCCCTGCCTCATGTGGCCCCCCCCCAGTTACATTATTTGACAAATCAGGAACCATGCCATTACATAAACAATAATTACTGAACATTTATTATTTTGTGATAAAAGATGTATTAACACTAATGAGTTAATTTCCTTGGACTGTTTTATTGTATTTTGGGTCCAGCCAGTGTCCTTGTCATATGTTGCTATTTGGTGAAACGTTTTGTCTACTATCTGTTTTAAACCTGAGGCATAAATTGAAAAATAGAAGGCATGGTTATATTATGATTTAAGGGTGTTTTTTTCCCCCAGTTTTCTTGCCCATTTTATTACTGAAATCTAAACAATTTCAAAGTGAACCCCAGTCTTGTACATAGATCACCGAAATTGGAACCTCATCTGGTTGAGCCTCAGCCTCAAGTATCTCCCCTCCTTGCCCAGCTGACCACAACACTCCCTAGTGCAGAGTCCACACAGGTCTTAGTCAAATCAAAATGTAATTTGGAAATCTTGTACAAAATCAGAGTTAAGTTGGGGGCAGCTATGTGACAGAGTGGATCAAGCACCCGCCCTGGATTCAGGAGGACCTGAGTTCAAATACAGCCTCAGACACTTGACACTCACTGTGTGACTGTGAGCAAGTCACTTAACCCTCATTCTTCTCCCCCCCCCTCCCCCCCAAAAAAGTAAAGTCAACAGGCAACCTGCAGGGATCCTTGGGCACAGTTGAGGGGCCTCTTTATTTGTTGGGTGGCTAATAAATATTACTCCCAACTGATTCCTACTTGCCTTTCCAGGGGGGTTGTTCCTCACTATCATTTATACCCACTATCTACGTCCCGATCAAATAATCTTGCTTTTGCCCCTCCTTGTATACAGGGAGCCAACCCTTCTCCATCCATGTTAATGCCCAGATGCTTCTGTCCTTCTCCATCTCCCCATGGGCCTTGAGTGCACTCCATTCCACCTTTACCTATTCAGCTTCTCAGTAGCCTTTAGAGGAGCTACCTTAGGCATGAAACCATGCTAATTTTCTCCCCCAACCTCTAGTGCCTCTCCATTATTAAAAAATATCTGTCTCTTTCTCTCACACACTCTTTATTCATATGTATATGTTGGCCATCATCTATTAAAGAATAAAAATGCTGCGATACAGAGAAAGATTTTGCCAGTATTAACAAAAGCATGTAATTTGGGGAAATGACTACAACTAGAAAGTTTTGGGGATTATTCAGTAGGTGGCACTCTTACATCTGAATCACTTCTGGAACAATTCATAACTCCATCATGGCCGGTTGTTACTTTTGCATTGAATTTAGTCTATAAAATCTATTTGCGAGTGTGCCTATTATAAAGCATACATTTCTACAACCGTTACTCTTAGGGAAGGGTTTTTTAAAAACTTGTATTTTCTGGTTCTCTTTCCCTCCTCCTCTACCAGAATTTTAAAATATGGGCAGGTAAACCTTGTTAAATAAATAAATATATATATACATATAAATACACACACACTAAAAACAACTTTTAAAACTTCAAAAAAATACTACTGTTTTTCTGATCATTATTGTGGTAGAGTGTTTTTGGATTAATAATGTGAAAGCAAAATTACGTGTTACTCACATTTTGTTGTTTCTTGTGGCTGCACTCCTTCCTTTGAATTTTGAAATCATAATTTTAACAGAAATTAGAATATTTGAAAAATGTTTTGGTTCATTTATATAATAGGCCTTCTTGCAACTCCTCCCCTCCTCAGACTATGCTTTGTGCCAAAGATTTTTATAAAAGCAAGTTCAGACAGCTAAGACATTGATCAGATTTGACTATATATATGTCCTTATGTCTTCATACTCTCCTCCAAGGTTTTTCCCTCCCCCACACTTGTCACAATATCAAATTTTGGTCATTATAATTTCATAGCATTTGTCTAATTTTAGAGTTAATTGATGCAAACATCAATACTCTGCTTATCCTACCTGAGAAAAGGCTTTAAAATATCTGAAAACAAAAGTTGTTAGCCTGTTTTAAATTTGGAGGCACAATCTTCCTATTTGGGAATTTTTTAAAATGAGAGGAGGAATTTGAAGTGGCAATAGAGACACAATGATGAGGATCAAACCTATGATGAGAATTTTAAGTGTAGTTAAAACGATAGGGCTTTGCAGTTAGCTTAACTGGCTGAATGAACGTTTAAGTTTGTTTTGGCTTCCTCCCAACTAGTACACTGTCCTCTAGTCCTAGGCCTAAGTCCTTGTGTACCCAGTCTCTACCTCCCACTATAGTTTTATGTTTTCCACAAACAGCCTTTTGAAAATTACCACTGTTGCCTCTTCTGTGGCCTGCTTTTCCTTTGTCCCCCCTGTGACTTAAAGGCTTTTCTGAGGGTGATTCCCTCTGCTGTGATCCCCACAGTTGTGGGGATGTATATATATATCCCTTACATTCCACTACAAACATCACTCTTGGTTGGAAGACTTTTTTCTGAACTCCTTTCAGAACTGGGTAGATTCCCCTCATGTTGTTGATCTTAACTAAAAGCAGTGGATGCAGCAGAGAAAAATGGCTTGATTAAAATGCATTCAAAGCTACCTTTATATACTGTATGGTAATAATGTTCTGTTACCTCTGCCAACCACATAGCCTGATGGTAAAAGTTCTCAGGTTATATAGCTGTTTACTTCACAGTTGGGAATCAAGAATATTTTGCGACTTTGAGGTCCATACCACTCATTCCCAGAGAGGTAAAACTATTCATCTTAGTTGAGTATAATCACCTGGTTTTTCTTTTAGTGTGCTTAGAACTTGTCACCTTCTCTTTGTGTGTCACTACTGAGTTGTAGTTGTGCACTACTCAAAACACCGAACAGCTTCTGGGGTGGGGGGGTGGCAGTTAGTATTACGAATTCTCTTAACAAAGATGAGGTAGGGAAGGAGATTTTCTTGGATCTTTACTGAAGCTATTAGAATGGTTAAACCTTTAAATAATGGATACATAATTGAGAGTAGTTGCTAAGCAACTTCATTATTTACAAGTTGTCCATTCTTGTGTGGCTGGAGAGGCTTAGGGTTATTCTAAGAAAATGCCTGGAAAATATACACAGCTCATAGAGACTCATTAACCTTTTGTGTACTGTGGCCCATTTTAAATAGTTTATCTGGCACTTTGTAGTTTAGAGCATAAGCAGTTTTGAAGATGCAGAGATATTCATATCCTCATGGAGCCTGTGGTCTATTTTAGGGGACAGGATTTCTAGCGCAAAAAATAAACCCAAATTGTCAGAGGGAGTAGTACATATTTATATGCTAACTTTCCTATTGTATATAGTATATACTTTAGGACTGGTGGACAGTGGTGGGCTGGGGGCAAGTGCAACTAGGTGTGAACTATAAAGAATGGGTAAGATTTGAATACAAAGGAGGACAGGGTATTCTTTGTAAGGGTGAGAACTTTGGGGAAAGCCATGGGCATAGAAAATGAGGACATCATGTAGAAAACATTAAAATCTGACAGAAATCCTAAATGTCATTTTTATAAAAGACTCTAAATAGCCTTTGACAGCAAATTGAATTTTGACCTACCAGGTTTCTATAGTTCCATTCAGTTGTACTATACTTTGGTACTGTGTGTGCATGATTTCAGATCACAAGTCAATTCTCATTGTTACAAACTCATAGAAGATAGCCATCAATTGCCATAATTTCAGCTTAATATTTCCAGAGTTTTTATATATAAAACTTAAATGATTATTATTTAGTTTCCAGTACATAACATCTTCATGAAGATCCAGATCTATCAATAAAATTCTCAAATCTTATGTTCTGGTCATGTGGCTCTTTGTGTACATCATGACTGTTGCTTTCATACTTGCCACCCCCAAAATGTAAGTTTCAAAAAATGCATGCTGATGGTGGCTTCCTAATTAGGCAGAATTTAGTGCTTTTTCAGAAGGTTGGGCAGTTAACTTCATTATAATTTGCTTAGTGATAGCTATTGACATCTAAGCAAATAGTGATGTGTTGGTTTGATCCAATTAAATTAGTTTATGTTCTTTTTTTACTTCAGGCACAAACTCCGAACTATCTAATCCCTCCGAAACAGAGTCCGAGCGTAAAGACGAGCTGAGTGATTGGTCACTGGCCGGAGAAGATGACCGAGAGAGCAGACACCAGCGGGACAGCCGGAGACGCCCTGGAGGGAGAGGCCGAAGTGTTTCAGGGGGTCGGGGGCGTGGAGGGCCCCGTGGTGGAAAGTCATCAATTAGCTCCGGTAATACACTGTTTTGTTATGATCATTTCTCTTGCTACGCAAGCCTGACACTTTTTATTTGCTGTTTAAAAGCTGTAAGTGGACAAAGTGAGAGCTACACAGGGCAAGGGATGCCCACAGATCACCTACTTAGCAGAATAGTACATGTACCAGCTTGATTAAGTAGTATAAGTGACACTTCAGCTTTTTTTATGTTGGAAGTATGTGAACCAGAAAAGTGAAGTTATGGTTTAATGATTTACATATTGCATACATGAATCAGAACATACTCTTATGTGTCTGGTTTGAATGGAGGCCAATAGGCCTCTGTTTTAAATTTTTCATTATATTGTGTGCTTTTATCACAAGGACATAGATACCAATTCACAGTTTATTAAAAAGATGATAATTCAGGACCATTGAGAGCAGTTAATACTTGAGCCCCTAGTCCCTGTTACCTTCTATGAATGGCTTTAGAGGTATCCTTTGGCTACTCAGTATTATATTGGTATGCTCCCAGTTACTATAAGAAAATTAATCTGGTGGTGGTTATTGTTGGAACCTTGGATTATTTATCTTTAGTTTGCTGGGGTATATGATTGTGGTGATCCCAAGAGACAGCATCACATGAATTCTCTATTAGGAAGGACCTAGATTTGAATCTCAGCCTTAAAGCTGAATGACCCAGTCACTTAACTCCCGAGCTTCTGCCTTTTCTCATCCCCGAAATGGGAGTGGTAACAATAGAGTAGCAATTTTATAGGGTTGCACAGCAATCCTTAATTGTAGGAAAGTTGCTTTGAAAACGTAAAAGGGCCATAGAGAGGATAGTTCAATTACTTATCAGTGTTTTCTTCACTGGTCACAGTTACAATGATTGTTGTAGTTTAACAATTACAACAGCAGTAAACTTTTCCTGGGTTATCTAATCACTAGTGAATTTATTAAAGCTTTAGCCTTCTTTCTGTTTTTGTGTGGAGTTGTTGCCATTATTTCTGTTTAGAGTGACATCACTGTGGCTATTGCATGGAAGTACAGTTAGTTGTTGATGACTACTCAAAAGTAGACCATTAAAAACCAGTGCAGCTGGGGCAGCTAGGTGGCGCAGTGGATAAATCAGTGGTGCTGGATTCAGGAGGACCTGAGTTCAAATGCAGACTCAGACACTTGACACTTACTAGCTGTGTGACCCTGGGCAAGTCACTTAACCCTCATTGCCCTGTGGCCCCCCCCCCCAAAAAAAAAAACCAACAAAAACAAAAACCAGTGCAGCCATTAGCCTGTAATCAGCTATAGAAAAAGTTCTTTCAGTAACACAGTGGTGTATTAAGTGAACTTTAGAGAAAGGATGGAATTAATATTTAGATGTTTCAGGTTATAAACCTTAGAATTTTGTATTAAAAAGCACCTTTGTGTAAACTTTTTTCATCTTTTTATTATCAAATACTTAATCTTTGGTGAAATTAGTGACATAGCAAATAAAAGTCCTAACTGGGGCATCCTTTTTTTCTTCAAACAAATGTAGTGCTTAAAGATCCGGACAGCAATCCTTACAGCCTGCTTGACAACACAGAGTCTGACCAGACTGCAGACACTGATGCCAGTGAGTCCCACCACAGCACTAACCGCCGCCGGCGGTCTCGTAGACGGAGGACTGATGATGATGCTGTCCTCATGGACGGAATGACAGAGTCAGACACTGCTTCTGTTAATGAAAATGGTCTAGGTATGTAAACACTTAGGTACATATATCATTCATCTGTGAAGTTTTAAGTGGGATTTACAGGGTGAATTTCAGTTGAGAACTCATTCTAAGCAGTATTGGTAACTTGTGTCTGACGTAAGGAAGACCTGTGTGACTAGTTCTCAACCTTTAAAGCCTGTTTTGTAGCCAAAATACCATGGCTTTGTCAGTGTGGGTGGGATGACTTGAGCTCTGATCAGGGCTGGAAGTACTAAAGTAATATGAGACACCCCTGCCTTCATTGCCCTGATAGGATACCTTCCCCAGACACCACCCCAAGTCAGAGAACAAAACCTCGGAATGGGAACTTTAGTTCGTATATTTCTGTCAATGCTTCACCTGAGGAGGTGTATCAATCTCCATATTTGCAGGTGTGCTTGTCCTTGCCCGTAATCCCCTGGATGACATGGCCTTAACCTCAAAAGTCTGAGGAATGTATGTGATTCTTAAATGTTGTACATCCCATAATCTGTAGATTATATTCCTCTTATCTCTGTAGAATGTTTGATATAGCAGTGTATTTATAAAAGTACTGTCTATTGTTTATCATTGGTGTTTGTTTAAACAATTTCTCTTTCCCCCTTAAATCTTTGAAGGAAAGACTTTTTATTGTCAGAATAGTTCATGGTAAACTTTGCAATTGCAGATGATAGTGAAAAAAAACCCCAGCGACGCAATCGTAGCCGCAGGCGTCGCTTCAGGGGTCAGGCAGAAGATAGACAGCCAGGTAACTTGAGTGTGGACCTGTTGATAACATCAGGTCACAAGCATGAAAAAATGTCATGTCTGCTTTTAAAAAAATATCTATTTTCTACTTAACTGTGCACACATGTGTGCATATACATTGAAGATTTGCATTGCATACATTGTTGACTCAACTAATAAGACACAATAAGTGTTTAATAACCTGTCTAATTGAACTAATATTTTGTCTTGTTCTCCTCCGTGTCCCAGCCCTATACAAATAAATTTTATAAGAAGAATATCTCACCCTCCCCACTCCATCTCCCTTTCCCTCCAATTTTGGCATAATTGTCAGACTCTTCACATTTGAGATGGAAGGAAGTCTGCTCTGGTACCCAGGAGTGTGTTCTAGATTGTGATTGAGATGGACTGACGTGTGAGCAGCTTGCATGGTGGTGCCTGTTTATTGGACCTGGATCCAACACCTCATTTTTATGGGCCATTATGATGATTTTTTTTAACCAAATATGAAGTGTCCCTTTTTTCTAACAAGGCAAATGCATGTTCTGTTATTATGGTGTGTGTGATTCCCTTCCTTTATACTTACTAACCTTTTTAAAAATAATAATAACTTAACCTTATTTAAAGACTGCTAACTTAGTTTAAAAGAAATGATCATGATTTGTACTTTAAAGGAAATTATTTGCTCTGTCTGTTGTTTTGAGCACATTTCTATTTCTTATGTTCAGAGAAATCACATGTATGGTTCCAGTGAAGAAATTGTGTAAGCCAGAAATAAACCCTTTTAAATTGAGCAATTTTTGAATGTTTTTCATAACACAACCTTTCGTGGTTCTCTCCAAATAAAATCTGAAGATGCCAGTACCCTTAGTATTCTAAATATTGTGGACATAAAAAAATTTATGGCAAAAGGAGTCAAGCTTTTAAAACTAGTTGAAACGTCCGCAAAAGGACCTAATACTGTTCACGAAATCACCAGTTTTATGTGGAATATAGTCTTTTTGATCCCTTTAATTTTGTGATACAGTTGGGTTTTGGTAGATTACAGGGCATTGGACACTACACTCCTACAGCAAATCCTTTTTAACAGTCACAGGGTATTCCAAGTTCCTCCATTCTTCTATAGCTGTTCCCAAATTTGGAAAGACAATTAAAAGCACATTTCCACCCCACCCCCATTTACTTTCAGTCTATGCTCATTGGTCTCCGTGCTTTGTTATCTGCCCTGCCCTTTGGTCCAGGCAGGGCCTGCCCTCATTCATCCTCTGGGCCCCAGCTCACTCACAGACTCCTCCTGGGAATGGAGGAAAAATGAAAGGAGGGGAGCTGGGGGACCTGAACTCCACTCACAGAATGCAACATCCCTGCTAGTTCAAGTTCAGTAAATCAGTACACATCCATTGGCATTGACCTTTCTAACAGACATTTTATTATTTCAAAGTATTCGAGAAATGTTTTGCAAGAGCCAGCTTGGGATAGTAGATTGAATCAGTCTGTCATCCTGGACAGATGTATTGGCTGTGTGACCCTAGGCTGTTCTCATCATCTGTCAGTGACTTAGGCAGTCTTAGGAGTCTGAAGTTTCAAAGAATTCCCTGTCTTCATCTTCTTTAACTCACCAAATCACAAGTCCATTTAAAAAATAAAATAAGAATGACATTGCAGTTTGCATCCCTCATTTACAGTAAAATGGAACCATTTTCCCCCACCTCACTCACAATTCCCTATCTCATCAGCCTTCAGCATGGATTTTAAATTAGGGAAAAGGTTGAATAAGGAATAGGTCTTATCCCAAAGGCCTTTCCAAATTGTCTCGACCAAACAGATTATTGGAAGAAAATACAAATAACTATTTAAGCTTCTTTAGCTGTTTTTGAGAAGACTCAGTACAGTATACTTAGCTTCTTAGCACTTGCTTCTTCCCTGTCTTGAATGGTTAATAGAAAAGCGCCTGGCTTTTTATCTAACTGATCTAACATCAGTCACGTTTGCCCTTTGGAGGGGAAAATATTCTAAAAATTTCCTGTTCAACCTAGTAATGTCAGAGCAGCTGTTCCTTATTTATGCCTAAGAATGAAGCCACTATGAAAATTCCTAAACCTACTAGTTTGACCCAGAAGCATGGTTAAAATAATGCTGAGAACCATTAAAAAATGGATGCTGCAATTGTAGAGATGCGTGTGTAAGTGCATGCACTCTCTCATGTTCTCATGAATGGACACACACAGCCCTAAGTCTCCTTTTCAGTTGTACTGAGGTGAGCACATTTGCAGTGAAAAAGCCCAGGGTGCTTTCAAAATAGAAATTTTTATTTTGAAAGTATTTGTGAGCAAAAAGGCTGTGGGGTCTAAAGTCCAAGTCCTGGACCTTTTAATTTGTAATTCCTATTTAAGAACTTGGAACAAATGACAAAACACCAATATAAGTAATTTTTAAAATACTTGAAATTAGCCAATTAAAATTTGTAAATTGCATTGAAGCAGTCACAATGAACCCTTGGGGAAAATGAACTATTTGGGGAAATTTTCCTTGAAATTGGGAAACATTTTTTCAATTAGTGTTGTAAAGATAGGCATTGTGGCATAGTTTATAGGGGCAGCTGATAGATCAGAAGACTTGGAGTTTTTACTTCTAACACATAACTCTGTAACTGGAGATGCCACCTAATCTCTTCCTTGAGTTTAAATTAGAGAGGGTACAAATTGCCAATCAGTTACAGAAGTGGAGGTAGATTTTGCCCTAGGCATTCCCTACAGTGATGAATTCATACTTCTAGACATCCCCAACACCCCACCCCAAATAGATCATCCCCCTCAGGACAGATGTCTATTAACCTGAGATTATTTGACACATGCCCCCACATTTAATAGCTTTCAAAAGGATTATACCTTTATAAATTTTGTGCAGCTTTAGTTTTCATTTTTCATATATAATTGAGGCTCCCCCCTTCACCCTCCCACCCCCCCCCCCCAGATTTATACAGCTATCATAAATACATACTTTTGGGGCAGTTAGCTGGTGCAGTGGATCGAACACTGGCCTTGGATTCAAGAGGACCTGAGTTCAAATTTGGCCTCAGACACTTGACACTTACTAGCTGTGTGACCCTGGATAAATCACTTAACCCTCATTGCCCTGCAAAAAAAAAAAAACCCAAAACAAAAAAATAAAACAAAATAAATACATACTTTTCATGTTTCCTATACACACAGCATATGCACAATCCCCTTTGGGATTAGTGTTATGCCTTGATGTCAACAGTCAAAGATAGTAAATATTTGCCTATGGAGTTACCTCAGTTATTTTTGTTATATCAGAGCATCTTGGTAATTCTAGGCTACCCTCTGTCCACATAACCAAGGTGACCTTCATGGTCTTCAGAGTTTCAGGTTTGCTCCACGTGAGGTCACTTAGTCCCATCACCCCCAAGCCAGCTACAAGTGTCAGGGTCAGAAGAGTGACTCCAGGATTCCCTTTTGTACCTTCCTTTCTCATCAAGGATGTGTCCTTTGCCCAGTGTTGGCCTGTTTATGAGCATGTTGCTCTGCAACTGCTTGGTAGTTTCATAATTCCCCATGATGCTTTTCATTGGTGTTCCTCTATTTCCTGATTTGGATGCAATATGTTGGTATTAAATGGTAATATATACATGCAAATGTTGTTTCATTTGTGCTTTTTAAAAAGCCATTTTTTAAAAACTTGCATATCTGTGACAGTTTGCGTTTTCTGATTAAATATCTCCACTTACGAGAATATTGTTCCTGCATCATTATTTTTTGACAAGTGTAAATTTGCAAAACATTGTGCAGGATTTAACTATGTAATTTATTCCTTAAAGTTGAATGGAGGTTTTCAGCTTTTAAAAATGTCTGATTTTTTAAATTCATCAATTAGTATTCATAGAAATTTGTTCTTTTGATTTTGCTGTAGGGTGTAGGAGGTGAATTATTAGTTTATTAATTTTTGTATTCTGCTCAACAGTTGAAATTAGTGGGGGAAGTCCAAAGAGAGGTTGACAATTTCTACTGCTTTCACATGCTTATGTCAACTATTTTTCTTTCACTGTGGATCTGAGGTTGTACAGATAGGGTTTTGTGCCACAGTCCTCAGTCCGTCAGCAGCAGCAAAACCACCATGGCTGAGTGCTTGGCAAAGAATGACTTGCCCACATTCTCTTCCACTCACCAGCTACGAGATAATATAGATAACAATTTCACACTCCATTAATGTTGGCATGATATGATCCGTTATATTTAACTGTAGAGAAATGGGAAACCTATTATTAGTCCTCCTTCGGGAGTGGGACTGCCCTTTAAATCCAGAACATTTTGGAATGTTCTGTTCTGTTTCAGTACCTGTAATTTTTTTCTCTCATCTCTAACAGTCACAGTTGCAGATTATATATCCAGAGCTGAGTCTCAGAGCAGACAAAGAAACTTGCCAAGGGAAACTTTGACTAAAAACAAGAAAGAAATGGTAAGCAGAATTAAATCTGTGGCCCCACCCACCCCCTTTCCTCTGTAATTCCCATTGTGTGCTACCTACAAATGATAAGCATTGCTGTGCACCTATTATGTGCTGCGCACTGAGAAAATCCAAATGTGATAAAATTTGTGCCCTCGTGAAGCTTACATTAATAATTTCAAGCATATATAACTTCCTTTCCCTTAGGAGAGGATTCTTTGCTAATGTGCTTGATGCCAGGTAACTAATCATTTATTAGGTGTAGATTAGAAAAAGTACAATAAATTATATTGAAGCACTGTGTTTGTCATCGACTTTAAGGCTGATTTAATATAGCACTCTCAGTTACCCCCCCAAAAAAAAGCTTAGGAATAAAGCATCCCACCCTTAATTTGGGAAATAAGCTCAAAGAGGAGAGGAGGCAGTGTAGTGGAGTAGGAGAGCACTGAACGATCCTATTCAGGAGCATGAGCTTCATGGCTCAATTCATGCATCACTAATTAATGGTCTTACTTAGGACAAGTGACTTGATCTCTTTGGGCCTCAGTTTCCACATTTGTGAGGGCATTGGACTTAGGTCATCTCTAAATTCCCTTCCAGCTTGAATAATCTATGCTTCAAATTATTTCCATGCAACTCCTTCTTAAATAATGAATCTTAGGAATCTTGAAATCTTAGGTTTCAGATCTTAAATACATGTGTACCCTGCATTAAGCAAATTTGAACAGAGTTTGGATTTACAAAACAGATGAAAGAGAGGAAGATTATGCACTTAACAAAAGGTGATTCCTTTTAACAGTGAGTTCCTTACCATATACATTGTGATATAACTCTTCTTAATCATAGAGAATTGGGGTCTTGAAGAATGTTCTGTGGATATGAGTTATGGACACTTAATTTCCAATCTTGTGAAAGATTAAAATGCCTTCACACCCGTGTGGCACTGAAGTTTCATTGGACCATTGAGGCTTTGAGCAAGTGTGTCTGCCCTGGTGGTCAGGCCCCTCTGGGCCTGAGCTGGGCAGAGAGGGGTTCTTCCATGCTGGCCTCCTGAGTGATGAGGTGGTCCCAGTGTCTACCTAGGTTACACAGGCTGTGAGAAAGTGATGTAAATCACAAGCACTTGAGGAACAGCACCTTGTTTGGACAGCCAAGAGGTGTTCTTGGTTTCTTGGTTTTCATCATTAAGCTTGATGCTAGGTGGGGACAGGAAAGAAAAGCTCTTCATGCTTTTCCTAGTGACTAGGGTGTTTTCATGTAGCTTTTTTCCTCCTCAGCCCTAGATTACAATTATAACAAAGTTGAAAAAGTTGTCTCCCTTTGGCAGGCAAAAGACGTGATTGAAGAGCATGCGCCTTCAGAGAAGGCGGTCAACGGTCCCACGAGTGCATCTGGCGATGAAGCATCCAAACTGCAGCATGGCCCTGAGGAAGAGAAGTCGGGCGTCTTGAAAGAAGAGGAGAATTCTCCCGAGGAAGCTGCTGTGCTCAACGGCGTGTCATAAACTGAAGTTGCTAGTTTACAGTTCTTTTACATTACATTTTACAATAGTGCTCGTACAGCTTGCCAAAGATAGGATATGGATCGCCAGTCTTGACACCGCACTTTCAGTTCCTCCATTTGGAATACAGAAAGGGGAGGGATCCTGAAGAAATCATATGTTAAAACATTCTTTGACACCTACTGTGTTATAAATATATCATCAGATGTGCCTTGAGATAGTATATGTAACATTAAAAAGAATTGCTGGCTATAGGAAATGTTATTTTGTTTTCGAAATATGGCAGAGATGGGGGGAGGGGGGATCCCTAACGTAATATTCTTTATGAAAGCATTAGCTGCTTTTGTTACATTTTTAATAATATGCAACCACTTCTTCACCTGAGGAAAACTAGAACGAAATGCAGTCTAAAATATTTTGCACTGAATTGTAATTTCTCCATTAGTTTAGTCTGGAAACTGGTCTGTTTTAATACATGTTTTTTAAATGCTGTATGTAGAGGAAAAGCTGCAGACCACTGGAATACATTTGTTAACTTCTCAAACTGCAGGGACACTGGGTGATATTGGCAGTGACTGTTCTACATTGAGGCTTTGTTTGGTTTATTTATTAAACTGTACAGTATTTAAAAATCAAACATAGCTTTAGTTAAAACACTAAACTGAATTAGTCATGTCCATTCAGACATAACCTGAACTACTGAAAAGATCAATTTCCAGAAGGTTTATTCTGTATAAAACTACATATGTTAGTCCTTAGTAGAGTATTTTTATTTTTGTTTTGGTTGTTTGATGTGCAATATGTTTTTGTATGCAGGTAGTAAAAAATAAACTTTGATCTTCCATTTGCTGGATTTTAACTTTTACTTTCTACCCCAGTTGTTCAAAAATCAAAAGATACTGATAGGCCTAGAGAAGTTTCCCATTTGCTAATCATAAAAAACTAATTTCTAAATTCGATATAAAATATAATGCCTTTTATACAATTATGGATGCGAATTACAAATTTAGATTTCCAGTTGAATTTTTAAATGTATCTTTAAATGCCCTGAAGACACCTATATAATTTGTACCATGAAAAGTTGAGTTGAAAATTTTGTTCTAACGAGCAAATTTGAAGGTTTGAGTATGAAAAATCCATAAGGACACTCTATTTCTATTGCAATTGTGACTGTCTCCTCCCTCGCACTGTTCCCTTCCAGTCCCAGAAAATAATTTACATTGGTGAAATTATTTTTAAAGTAGCATTGCAATCCAGCAAATTCATTTTGCAGACCTAATGGAAGAAACCTTATTTTCATTTCCTTTAGGTTAAATTGGAAAATTGTTCATTTGTGTTAGGCTGGTCCTGATTTGGGTCACTTCCTGTGGTCCTTCTTCCCGCCCTCTGCCCCCCTCCCCCCCAAAAAGTTTCATATTGGGATAAAGAAATTTCGTTTTTTAGGAAGTATATGAAATATATCTCGAAGCATAAAGTTGTATTTGATGTGTAACAGGTGAAGCAGTTATTTTTGAGGTAGCAGTTGATTGGGAGATGACCCATCTGCAAATCAATAGCTTAATCATCGTTTTTTTTTTTTTCTTCACCACCCTATATTAGGAAGATAAGCAGCTTGCCCAGTAGACATTTGAATGCCTTTGCAGTGATTTCTTCATATGAATGTTTGAATTACTATCTCTTAAGTTAGAAATTTTCTTAGAGTAAGTTAATCAGACTTCTGAGCATCTTTGAGACCTTACTGAACTTTGTACTTAACTGGCCCATATTTTTCTATTACGAAAAAAACTTGTGACTAATTTTTCAATTTCCAAATATCTTACTTTTAGATTAAATTAGTCTAAAAGACATAAAAATTTTTCTACTCCTTAAGCCACTTTGATTACCTTTCTAAAACCTTGTCAGAAAATGCACTTGTGAAATGGGTCTTCCTTTTTGTCTTGGAATTTGTTAGAGTTTTATTGAGGCAGTTTCCCAGGTTCATGGCCAACCCTTGTGTATTTAAGGGTTGCCCACATAACGTAGCTGCAAAGGTGCAAACAACCCTGGCAGTCAAACTAGGGCTTGACCTCTGGCTTTACTACTTACTGTGGTTAGACTGGTCAAGTCACTTTCTCTAGTCTTTTTTCCTGGCATGTAACATGTAGCCTCTGGTATGTGGTTTGCACCTTTTTGATCATGCTTTGAAAATATGAAGTGTTTTTTTTAATGCCTTATGACTGCTTAAAACTGGGCTTTTAAAACTTCAATTACTTATGTAAAGCCAAAACTACAAACTTGGTTCAAAAAAAAAAACCCTAATTAAAAATGGTTGAGGGAAGCCTGGGACACTTGATACTTACTAGCTGTGTGACCCTGGGCAAGTCACTTAACCCCCATTGCCCCACAAAAAAAACCCAAACAAACAAACAAACAAAAAAAATGGTTGAGGGGGCAGCTAGGTTGCGCAGGAGGAAATCTGAACACTGACACTTGACACTTACTAGCTGTGTGACCCAGGGCAAGTCACTTAACCCTCATTGCCCTGCAAAAAAAAAAAAAAATTAATGGTTGAGATTTTCTTAACAAAAACAGTTGATGAGTAAGTTGGGTTATTGCCATCCAATACTGATTACAAAGACTATGCTTGATCTTGGTTGGGTGGGGAGTAGGGAGAGAAGGTTCTTCACTATTATGGATAAAAGGAAAACCTCAAATACTTGATCTCAGTCTTTAAGTTTTCCCACCAAAATTTTGGCCAAGTTCATTTATTTCACTTTTTAATTTTTATTGCCACCCTCCCACCTTTACACCCCCAACCCCACAAGTTAAAAGTGAGCTATAAAATGGGTAGGGGTAGTTACCTGAAAAGAAGCCATTAGTGAATCATCACCCTTAGTTCTTCATGGTTTACAGGCAAAGCCTGCTGCATCTGGAATCTGATCACAAATAGGGAACTTCACCTTCTATGCCTCAACATGTTCTTAGCCCCTCTCCCACTTTTTTTTTTTGTCATGGGATATTCCTGTCAGTCTGATGAAGCCTATGAATCCTTTCAAAGAGTGCTTTTAAATGCAGAATATGAAATACATCGGATTACAAAGGTAACATCCTGTTGAAGTGTTACCCCAGGTTAAACCTCCCCTTGGCCTAAAATAAGGGATTAGAAAATCCCCAGGCTTACTTCTAGCCATGAATCCTATGAACTTGTGGGTATAAAGCCTAGAAGAATTGGGAGGGTTTTTAAGTATCTAATGTGAAAAATCAGATTAAGGAAATTGTAGGGAAGCTTTTAAATCTATTAACTCTTGAAAAATTACCTAACTAGGACAGTGGAACATAAGACATAAAAGATCCTTCAGCTACAGGTGGCAGTCTGAGCAAAGCGTGACAAGCCTCAGTAGCACTCAGTGAAATCAGAGTTAAAATACTGAACCTCGAAAGTCAAACTTATGAAAATTGTTATGGTGCAAAAGAGGACTGCATTTCCTTGGTTTTGTATTTTGGGGAGAGTGGTCGTTTAAAAGCAGTATGGGGTGTGGGGAGAAGCTGGGTTGGCTACCACTCCATAAGAGTTCTTTACCCAGCTTTTCAGTTCTGAAATAGAATAAAAATTCAGTTAGTATTAGGTATTGGCTAGTAACTGAATGGTCTCCTTCATGTCCAACATCAAATGCCACCTATCATTCTGCAAATCAACCACACGTAGTTTTGGTTGGGTCCTGGGAATCCTATATCAGAAAAATGTGCATGGGACATACACCATGATCCTTGTGGCAACCACTGCTTCTCAGAATAACACAAAAACAGATGGTGGGACCTCTACAGGGTCCACATGAAATATCTCTTGATGCTGTTTGTGAGATCACTGAGGAATTCACTTCAGTTACTGATTGTAGTCCTAAGTGTCTGGGGATACAAAAAAAAGAAGGCAAAAAATAAACCCCACTCAAAAAACCCATTGTTAAATGAAAGGAATAAAATGCAAACAACTACATTTTAACAATATAGGCTAAATTGGAGATTAATCCAGAGAGAAATCCCTAAAATTAAGGACTGGGAAGGGCTTGGCAGTGGGAGAAGAGAAGCCTGTCTTACTTGTAACTTTGAATTCTTTGTTTTATTTTGTTCTGAGGTACTATTATTTCATTTGTCTGAAGATTCTTCCATAAATATACATCAGTCCTCACTCAGTCGCATGAGGCATTGAAAATAGGAGGCTTCCCCCTAGGCCTCACGTCAAGCTAGTCAAGGTGAGGCTTGATTCAGAGGACTTGTTTACATGCTGCTTCCCTGGAAGCTATGAACAACCTCAAAAATTCTCTTGAGAGTAAATATTTTCCATTTCTCCCATTCACTTCTGTAAAATTTGCTAAATGGGTTTTGAAGAATTTGGATTCAAATCCTGGTTCTGCTACTTGGTACCTATTGCAGATTCCACAACCTCTCCAGGCCTTCAGTCTCCTCATTGAAACATCAGTCTTTTAGATTAGGTGCCTTCAACGATCTTAGCTCTAGACTTGAAACTCGGAGATGCACTTTAATGGCTTTCCAAACCCATTCCAGTTAGAGAACCCTTGATCAGCAAGATCAGCTTTAGTTTTATTTTGGTGATGTTTGCTTTTATCTGTTGTCTTTCACTTTGGGGTTGTACCCTTCCCTGTGCAACTCCCAATGTATTCTCCAATACCACTCCCACTCCTGGTTGATGGGCATTGCTTTGGGGAATAGAGTGCTTATTGGATCAGCTGTTGCGGAGTTCTGTTTATTTTACTCTTCTTCCCCCACCCAAGTTGCAGCCCTGTGTCCCATTCTTGACCTCCTAAGCCCTTAGACAGTGAGTCAACGACCTCACTTAATAAGTTATGAAGTGAACTCTCCATCTCAAAAGCTGCCTTCACATTTCCTTGTCTCCAGAAAAGGTTTCTATGAAGACCAACCCCTCTAACATCTGAGTTCATTTACATCCTCACACCCTTCTGCAGTTTGTCTCAATCCTGATTTTTTTCACCTAGAACCATGCTTAGATTTCTCATGTCCTAAAAAACCGATCAGTCTGTCAGTTGGTAAGCATTAAGTGCTACTTTGTGCCAAGCACTGCTAACTGCTCTGGAGACTGAAAGGAAAAAGTCCTTGCCCTACAATCTAATGGAAAAGACAACATGCAAACAAATAGGCAAAGCAAATTATATACAGGATAAATCTGAAATAATACATCAATAGAAAATAACATCCTTTTCACCCAGATGTTAGTACAGTTACAGGTAAGCGCTTAGTAAATGGCATTTATAAATTGATTTGCAATCTGGAATCATCTGATTCACTGCCAAACTTTTTTAAAACTAGGGTTTTTTATGGCCATTAACATTTCCCAGTATAATACTACTGTCTTCCCCTTCCCAAGAACCATCCCTTTGTAATAAGGAATTAGAAAAGGTTGAGATGCAGTGTTGCACACCCATAGTCCCCCCGTTCTTGTGAAGAAGGGATGTGCCTTCTCATGTCTCTTGGGGACTAGGCCTGGTCATTTTTTCTGCCACATTCAGTTTCTCTTAGTTTGCTGCTGCTATTCTTTACCATGTGGTCATTTTCCATAGTTTTCCTGCTTCTGCTTCCTTCCTTCCTGGTGAAGTCATAAGTCATGTCATGCCACGTTTCTCTATGTTGATCATTCATAAACATCTTCCAAGTTGGGCTCTACTTCCTCATCCATTATACCCCTTGTATTCTCATGGCTTCTCCACTCAGTGCTACTGATATTGGTTTTGGTAAGTCACCAGGGAGTTGATTGACAAGTCCAACTATTTTTCATTTTGAATCCTGTCCATAGCACTTGCCATCCCTGAAATTTGCTCAGAAATTCTCTCTGTTTCTGGAAGAGATGGTCTGTCATTTTTTCATATACTCTCTCAAACTAGATATTCCCTATACCTCACCAATGCCCTCCAGAAGTCTCATCCATTCTCATAATTCCAGCTATCCTTTCATACAATGGAATTTCTTTTTAAAGTGGAGGGGGCGGGGGGGGGGGACAGCAGAACCAGCACATCAAAAAACTGGACAACATATGAAGTGTTCCATACTTCTGGATCTCCCCCCAGCCTCTTCAAAGGAGCAAGGGGGAAGCATTTTTTCCCATCCCTTCATTGGAGGCCAAGCTTGTTCTTGGTGACTTTGCAATGCTCACATTGTTGTGTGGTGATTATTCTTTTCTTTTGCATTGTTTATAATTATTGTGTATGTTATTGTCTTGGCCTTTGCTCAGTTCATTTCAGTTCATCTAATTCTTTCCCTGCTTCACTGTAACCAACTTTCATTTCCATGCTTATGGCCAACAAAGCCATCATTAGATTCACCCACTTTCTTGAGAACCAGGCTTGCACTGCCAACTCCCCATTCTCCCCTGGATGGTCTACTGGAACCTGAAACTTAATGTATCCCATATCTTCTCTCTCTCTCTTTTTTTAATTTAAACGGGGCAACGATGGTTAAGTGACTTGCCCAAGGTCACACAGTGTCAAATGTCTGAGGCTGGATTTGAACTCAGGTCCTCCTGAATCCAGGGCCAGTGCTTTATCCACTGCACCACCTAGCTGCCCTTAATGTGTCCCAGATAAAATGTCCTCCCTGGAAACCAGCTTTTCACTCTGATCTCCCCACCCCAACCTGCTTGGCTGACACTACCATTCTCACTCAGGTGTGGAACCTTGCCCCCCTCCCACCAAAATGGTTCTCACACCCTAGAGATTTTACCTCTGTAATACTGCTCTGCTCCCACCTTTTTTCCTCACTTTAGTTACTGCACCTCAAATCCTCAAAGCATGTCTGTGAGATTGCTCAGGGCACACCCAGGCATAGTTTAGGGAGGCCCCTTAAGAAATGTGGAAACCTTGTGAAATCATCTTTTGAAGGACCCGGCATGTCTCATCTAGAAAACAGACGACTCAGGTAAGCACAAGGTAACTGTACAGACTTTTTTTAAAGTTTATTTGGGGGGGGGGCGGGGCAGTGCAATGAGGGTTAAGTGACTTGCCCAGGGTCACACAGCTAGTAAGTGTCAAGTGTCTGAGGTCAGATTTGAACTCAGGTCCTCCTGAATCCTCCTGAATCCTTGACTTTAGGCTTTTGAAGGGCTCTCATGTGGAAGAGCCATTCAGTTATTTTCTGCTTGGCTCCAGGGGGCAGGACTAGGAGCCGTGGAAGGCAGGTATGGGGAGGCACAGGAAGGGAAACTTGGGTTCTTTGGAAGGAAAACCTAGCAGTGAGAGCGGGGCCCCAAACGGGATGAGGCCTTCTCATGGTTCTTCTGGGAGCGTATTCCTTTGCTGGGGTGGTTGGACAAGATGACTTTGGAAAGTACTTCTGTGATTATTACCATAGCCATCCGGAGGTCTTTCAATGAAGTCTGAATGTCCGCTTGTCAAGTCAACTAATATTCCATGCTGCCCATACCAGGCACTGGGCTAAACACTGGAAGTTCCTGGTCAGGAGCTGGTTTGACCAGATCACACCAGGTCCCTTTCAACTTTGAAGTAATTGTGACAATAATTCATCTTAACTGTGCTGACCCTGTCACCTCCTCTAATGCTGACGATAGCTCCCCAAGCATTTATTCAGCATTTCCTATGAACTAGATGGGTGCCAGAGTCGTTATGAGGAAAAAGTGAGATACTTGCAAAGCACTTTGCAAACTCTAATGCATGCTATAAATGCTGCTGTTATTATCAATATCATTATTCTTATTATCCTCAGGGGGAAAAAAAAAGACCTGTTAAGCTAAGTCTTTTTTTTTCCAATTTTTTTTTTTGTGAGGCAATTGGGGTTAAGTGACTTGCCCAGGGTCACACAGCTAGTAAGCGTCAAGTGACTGAGGCTGGATTTGAACTCAGGTCCTCCTGAATCCAGGGCTGGTGCTCTATCTACTGTGCCACCTAGCTGTCCCAATTTAAGCTAAGTTTTGAAGGAAGCTATGAAAACCAGGAGAGAGATTAATAGCATTGCAGGCATGGGGAGCCACCATTGAAAATGCATGGATTTGGAAGTTTGTCAAGCTTGAGGAATAACAATGAGGCCAGGATCTGATGCCTGGATCAGGGAAATCCATATAGGGGCGTAAAATGGAAAAAAAAAAAAAAGACTGAAAATGAAGAATGAGGCCAGTTTACAGAGAGCTTTGAAAGCCAAAGAGGATTTCAGATTTGATGCTAGGAAATTACTGGAATTTTTCTTTGGATCAATCAAGTACCCACTCCAACCAGGAAACCAAGACCTCTCTGTCTTCTGCACCTCTCCTATGGGGCCGGAGCACATGGATCACACATCCACGCTAAGGTTCTGGAGGTCTGAAAAGGAAGAATGGAAACAGTCGCAACCATCCCTGACCTTGGAGTTATCATAGCAGGGATGTGAAGTGAATGGGTTCAAAGAAATGAGCCAAAGTGCTCTAGGAACATTTAAAGAAGGAAAAACACTAAGGTGAGGAGCTAAATTGTCTCCAGAAGTTACTTAAGGGGAGGCGCTCATCATTGTCTCTTTTCTAGCATTTAGCATTCATTGATGTTGCATTAAACACCAAGCACTGTGCTAAGTGCTGAAGATGCAAAGACAAAACCTAACAAAAAAGCCCTCCCCTCAAGATGCTCACACTCTACTGGGAGAAATAACATGCCTGTAGATGCGGAATGCAAAATTCATACCCAATAAATACAAAGGAACATGGGAGGGGAGGTCTGTAACAACCAGCAGGAATCAGAAAAGATCTTGTTGGCGGTGGCCCATTGAGGGAGCGATTCTTGAAGCTAGGGATTCTAAGCCAATCCACCAGTCTGGGGGGCACCCAGATGACAAATGGAATGTTGTTCATGAGGGACAGCAAAGAGGCCAGTTTGGCTGAACCACAGAATGTGTGAAGTGGAGTTATGTTCAGTAAATCTGGAATTAAAGTCTGGAGCCAGTTTGTGAAGACCTAGACATGTCAAATAGAAGAGTTTGTGTTCTAGAGGCAATAAGGAGCCACTGGAATATCACAAACAGTACATGTCCCTTAGGGGGATGTCCAACTGCCATGGAAGTGACTGAAATAGGTGTTGTGACTTGTTCAGACATCAAAGACGCCAAGGTGGTATTGGAACACATTGTTCTCTTTGCCCATTCAACCAGGGGAAGTCTTCATATTCTTGGGGTAAACATCTAACTATGCGAGCTTCGGCAAGTCATTTAACCTCTGTTTGCCTTAATCCACTGGAGAAGGAGATGGCAGACCACTCCAGCAACCTTGCCAAGAAACCCCCATGGACAGCATCGGTGTGCTATTTGGTCCATGGGGTCAGGAGTCAGCCATAACTGAATGCCTGAATGACAACAGAGAAGCCAGAAGCATGAGAGGAAGAGGGAGAAAGAATTCTAGGCACGGGAGACAGCCATTAAAGATGCCTAGAGTTAGCAGATGGAGGACCAGCAAAGAAGCCAACATCAGAGGATGTAGGCATGCAATGTACAATGTGGAAGTGCAAAGAGAGGTGAGTAGAAGTCCATTCATGATGCCTTCATAAATAGAGAGGAACTACCCACACCCAGGAATCACAGGTCCTTGAAGGAGAAGGATTTGGGACTTCATTGTGCCCTTTCTTTTGAGGGGCTGATTCCCTTTTTCAAAGCATCAGGGCCTATATAGAGGCACGGAGGTCCTGCTATATTTCTTTAGAAAATGTACACCAGAGCATTGGAGGTAACTGGTATCAGTTGTACAGACAGGAGTACACTGTGGCTTGCTGAACTGTTGGCAGCAACAAAAGGTGAACGGACCCGAGGCCCAGCCAGGAGTTCGCTGACTTCACTGAACCTGATACTTGTCAAGGCCAGCGCTGACCTCTGTCAAGCAATTAGAATGCTAAGGCTCACAAAGGTGTCCCTCAGAGCTGGTTTCCAAGTAGCAGCTGGAGTGGTTTGACAGCCTACCTACAATGCCATGCTTTATTTTCCAAATGCGGCAGGTTGGACTTGGAAGATCATGGTTTTGTTCTGGGCAGAGTTTGCCCTCTGCCTTTGTGACTAAGAGATAAGTAACAGAAGACAGCTGATACAATGCTCTTTGTGTCCAAAAGGAAGTTTCAGAGCATGTCACAGAGTGGGTGCAGATCCAGTTTGGTTGACACATTCTCCACAAACAGGTAGCCAAAGTTTAGAAAGATGGCCTTGGGGCTCTGCATCGCCTTGATGTGCTAACTGAATGATCAACATGGTGGGCCGGTATTCCTATATAATATTTTTTTGCAGGGCAATGAGGGTTAAGTGACTTGCCCAGGGTCACGTAGCTAGTAAGTGTCAAGTGCCTGAGGCTGGATTTGAACTCAGGTCCTCCTGAATCCAAGGCCAGTGCTCTATCTACTGTGCCACCTAGCTGCCCCCTATTCCGATATAATCTTGACTTTTTTTTTTTTTGGTGGGGTAATGGGGGTTAAGTGACTTGCCTAACGTCACACAGCTAGTAAGTGTCAAGTGTCTGAGGCCGGATTTGAACTCAGGTCCTCCTGAATCCAAGGCCAGTGCTTTATCCACTGTACTACCTAGCTGCCCCCCCACACCCCCCGTGAGCCAGTATTCCTAAGGTACAGATCTATTATCAGCTCTTAGTCATTAAAAATGGCTCACCATCACTTCTAGAATCCAATACAAAATGCTCTGTTTGGCATTCAAAGCTCTTCACAACCTGACCCCTTCCTACCTTTCCAGTCTTCTTACACCTCACTTTTTTCCAACTCTGAAATTCAGTGATACCAACTTCCTGACTGTTTCTCAAACAAAACACTCAATCTGTGCATTTTCATTGGCTTTCCCCCTGCCCACTTCCATGGCAATTGGACATCCCCCTAAGTGCCCAGAAATCTCTCCTTCCTCACCTTTACTTGCTGGTTTCCTTCAAGTCTTAGCTGAAGACCCACCTTCTACAAGAGGTCTTTCCCAGTCCTCCTTAATCTTATTCCCTTCCCTCTGAGATGATTCCCAGTTGATCCCATCTATAGTTTGCTTGTGGTCTCTCCCAAAAGAATGTGAGCCCCTTGAGAGTAGAAACCGTTGTTTTGGTTGTGTTTTTTTGTTGTTTTGTTTTTTTCCTTTCCTTGTATCCTCGGTGCTTAGCACAGGGCCTGACACATTGTAAGAATTTTACAAATGCTTTTTTCACTCATTCATTTGCTGTTTTTGACTTCTATAAATTAGGCAGCTTTAGTATAGCAGAAAGGGATATATGGACCATACTTTTTAGTCCTGGCTCTGTTAATAAAGGCTCACATCCTTGATGTTTTTTCTATCAGTTCTCTGAAGCAAGTCAACCTTGTTAATCACCTGTAGCCTCTTACATGCGTCACAAACTTTTCCTTGGTGATTCTTTTGATCAACGGCTTTCTATGTTTCCCAATAGGGCAGCATCAAGAAAATAATGAATTTGCACTTTTGCAAGAGGGAACAGTGTGGCATTGACAAAGAGACTATGCAGTTTTTTGTTTGTTTGGTCATTTTTTAGTTTTTATGAAAGGATATTGATGGGAAAGTCTTGCAAGGACAGAAATTACAACTAACCTTGGTGGGGGCACAGTGGCCGGCACTGGCATACTGGCCGGCAGCAGAGTTCATGTATCTTATCTTGACCATGTCAACAGGGGAGGCAATGATGGTGGTACAGAAGCCAGCCCCAAAGGCTGATGTGAAGTGGCATGGAAGGTCATCAGTCATGAGGTGGGCCTTCAGAAGGGCATCTTTGATGAGATCTTATATCACCAGCTCAGCACAGTTAACGATAACATTGAGGGCAACATTGGGTAAAGTTCCTTTCCATAGGCCCTGAAGCCCCTCCTCTCTGGTCATAGTCTTATAGGCATCCAGTGTGCCCTGATATCTCTGGCTGCCACCTGCACGAGCCTGGGCCTGGAAACATACCTTCACCACATCTGTGGGTTGGGCTATGGCCACTGCCAGTGCCCCTGTGGTACAGCCTGCCAGGAGGCGGCTCCCAATGCCCGCATGCTCAGATCACTTGGTGTAGGTAGAACTGCTCGACAGAGTCATAGAGGCCAATGCAGACAGAGGCAAAACGCATCTGGCGCTGCAAGCCAGCCACCGGCCCATTGGACAGGCTGCCAGGGCCTTCAGTCTTCACCATGGTCAGAATGGTGAATGGTGCCCATGACACCCTGCAGAGGAAGCTCAGATTCCACCCCCCCACCCCCATCTCTCCTTGAATCTGCAGCCGGACTTTGGTTGTGTCCAGGGGGACAAAACAAGCAAACAAAAAACCCCTTTCTATACAAAGCTTATGTAAATCCAATAGGGTGCTAGTCAGTGTTGAACAATTGACTCTCTGGGGAAAAAAAGTACAACACACTTTTAAGTTGAATCTGAGTTATTAACATTTTTCAATTACTTTCTTCTCTTGAAAATCAACAAAACAATAAATTAAGCCCTGATTCATAGCGTTTTCTGATTTCCAAGGTGTAAATGCTCACACTGAAAATTTAACAATTAGCTCTCTCTATTCAAGCTGGTTGTACCTTTCTCGTGTTCAACCATGATTGATGGATGTAAATACCATTTGTATTTGATGGTGTAAATTGATGAGGAAATACTATTCTGATATAAATCATTTAACTTCTCCATGCTAGTTTACTCATCCGTAAATCAATAAAACAAAATAGTAGCAAAAGATAAAAACTAATTGATGTTTGCACTAATTTATTGAAGTTAAAACACAGACAAGAAATAAAAATCACTGCTAAAGTGTAAGGTTTCAATGTATGAGTTACAATCATTCTTTGTTATTTTGCTTATTTCAGAAATTTGTGTGTGTGTTTGTGTGTGTTAAGGTTTTGCTATGGTATGGAAGACTTGAAACAAAATTTATTTCTATTGCTTGGTGTTCTCAGTAATGTGGGTACCACCTTCAAATGGTGCAGATGACAGCTGATTCATGCCTTTTCATCCTATAGTACTCTTGCCCATATTTTCCTGGGGATCCTCCATAGGAGAGTAAAGGTCCTACCATGGTGCTCAGATCTCCCTTTCTCTAAGGAATGAAGTTCTCTCTCAGTCCTGCTACATGCCCATCCTCTCCTTTCCCCCAAACATCTAATTACATCCTTTATCCCCTTTCTTTTGCCCAATTCCTCACTTTTAACGTGTGCAACACTTGCATACTTACCATTCACATTTTCTTCAGGTAACTTACAATTTCATTTCTTAGGTTTCAGGGTACCATTATGTAGAACTATATTGTATCACCAAAATAATGATGTTAAAAAAGACTGTTGGGGGCAGCCAGGTGGTGCAGTGGATAAAACACCAGCCCTGGATTCAGGAGGACCTGAGTTCAAATCCAGCCTCAGACACTTGACACTAGCTGTGTGACCCTGGACAAGTCATTTGACCCCCATTGCCCCGCCCCCCCCCCGGAAAAAAAAACTGTTTTGGGAAGTCTATTAGGCTCATTATGAGTACAGCCCAATACCCCAAAGGCAAACCAGCTTGTCCTGTTCGAGTCTGTGCCCAGGTCACTGCTTTCCATACTGTCCCAAGATAAATGTGTTGGGGAAAGTTTTAAGAATTGTCCAGCCTGCTCTAGACCCGTAGGCTTTTTTCATTCCCGTATCAATAGGCCAAATTCTTGAGAGTGATTCTGGCTCTCATTTAGGAAACTCTACATTGCTCCGGGGCTTAATGCAATCAGTCCAATGTCAGTGACAAATAGGAACATCTGGAGGATTTCATCATCTAGGGAATGCCTTTTCCATTTGGTCTCTGCTCGACACCCTCTATAATGGCAGTAATTATGTTTGATGAGCCTATAGCTCCGTTTTGTTTCTTGCTCGACAATCATCAGGGGTAGACAAAGTTCTCTTTTACATCTTTCAAGGAACAATGGAAGACACTATGTTGGAGGAACGCCTTTAAGTTGGCATTTTGTAATCAAATACTTTTTTTTTTCTTCTTTTTTGTGGGTCACAAACAGTAAATGTAGTGGGCTCCTGTTTTGCCTATACTTTTTAGTCAAACATATGACTGACTGGACTGAGGTAATTTGCCACAGATAATTTTTTGCAAAAACTTGCTTTTTCCCTTCTCATACTTTCATCAAAGATAGCCTGATGCACAAATGGATATCGTGAGTTAATAATTTGTATACTATGCAAATTCAATCCCATAGGCAACTCCAGAGGACTATAAAGTTCAGAGCAAATGCTGATCTGCACTGGTAGAGGGAGTTGGCTCACTGGGAGATCCATATAAACTGAAAAATCAACTACTGTTAAAAAAACCAAAACCTTTATTGCTAGCTTGTTGTGAGGATCCGATAAGACAATATATGCAAGGTACTATAAATGTCTGCTACTGTTATCTTTAGAAGGGAATTGTTTTTAACACTGCGACTTAGTTCCCCCAAGAACCTGTCAGTGAGATGTATTTAACAAATGTTTGGAAGTTAGTTTTAAGGCAAATGTCATGGCAACCAACTACATTAGGGTTCTGAATCAGTGAATTTAAGAGTGATGGCTAAGGGGGCAGCAGAGGCCAAATTGTTAACATGTTCCCAATGGCCCTTCAAACACTAGGGCTCAAACCCCAGAGTCAGGACTAATGGATAATGTAAGCCTCCAGCCCTAGTTTCCTATGTCCTGTTGCTAGGGTAACAGACCCTAGGCAGGTGCATAGCACTCCCCAGTCAGCCTGGATTCTGTAGCCCTGGCAACAAGAGGCAGGGACAACAGGGCTCAGGTTATCTGAGGTTCCTGGTATCCAAGGTTACCCTCAGCCCAGGATACCTTGGATAACCAAGAACCTACTCTAGC
This sequence comes from Dromiciops gliroides, assembly GCF_019393635.1. Taxonomy (NCBI): domain Eukaryota; kingdom Metazoa; phylum Chordata; class Mammalia; order Microbiotheria; family Microbiotheriidae; genus Dromiciops; species Dromiciops gliroides. Next base: position 42,374,983 of record NC_057863.1, read on the forward strand.
ATCCATTAGGTTATTTTGTTTACCCTGAATTTACAGATTTTCTTTTTGCCTGAACTGATTCCTTCATTCCCTGCTTTGTTTCCCCTTAAAAAAACAACCCCCCCAAAACTCCATTCTTTATATATCCCCAGGTTTCTTCTTGATTTTACCTTGAGATGCTATTAAAAATGTGTATCAGATAATTTCATCTGAACACCAAGCCTTTCAGAAACAGAAAGTGCATGTTAAGATTACAGGCTCATTGACAAACTACAGAATAATTTTGTTATTGTAGCTAGTGAAATATAACATGATGTTCCACACTGTTCAAATATGGGTCCACTTCTGAGTATTCCAGGGGAGTGATTTTTTTTTCCTTTCAAATAATTTGTTTTGCTCTCTGTAGCACCAACATGACAAAATATTTGTTTACTCTTTAAAATAAAAATCCCACGTCCATGCCTCAGAACACACTGTAAACACTTTAGAACTTCTGGGATGGGGGGAGGGGGGATCCAGGGCAAATCTCAAACTTGGGATGCCTTAAGCCCTCATCTTCCTGACTTGTGAAGGCTGAAAAATTCATCCCTTTGTGGTCAAATTGGTGCTGAACTGGTCCTTACACAGTAGGAATGTAAACCAGCCCTAGACTTCCAGCTTGGTCTATGCTACCTGCCCATCTTTGTCACTGGTCCCTTCTCTCCATTCATATGGCCACCAGCCTAGTGAAAAGCTTCATCCACTCTTCCATGAACTACTGCCAACAGCCTTCTAATTGGTCCTCCACATAGATGCCACATGGTTTTCTTTTTTAGTGAGGCAATTGGGGTTAAGTGACTTGTCCAGGGTCACACAGCTAGTGTCAAGTGTCTGAGGCTGGATTTGTCCTGAATCCAGGGCTGGTGCTTTATCCACTGCGCCACCTAGCTGCCCCAACCACGTGGTTTTCTTAAAGCACAAGTCTGTTCATGTCACTTACCTACCTACTCAATAAACTTCAGTGGCTCCCTATTACCTCTAGGGTCAAAGACAAAATCTTTATGACCTGGCCTCACACTACTCTTATTCACTCTAGTCCTTTCTTGCTGTTCCTCAAATATGTCTTTGTGCCTTCACCACTTCTTATTAGTAATGTGTTCCTCTCCAATCCCTTAGATGCTTGTTTCCTTCGAAGCTCAGTTCAGGCACCATTGTCTGCTTTTGCCCTTTTGACCCCCCTCCCTGCCCTCTTCTGCTGGAGCCTTTTCCTCAGTTTATCATGCATCTATTTTAGCATAGACTTTACAAGTATACATTCTCCCCATAGAATACAACTCAATGAGGGTCCTTTCATTGTCATCCCTGTATCCCCAGGCTCAAGAACCATGCCTGGCCCATAGTAGGCATTGATTGGTAGGACATGGCAGAGATCGTGCCCGCTGGCATGGCCTTTGTGAGCTCAGGGTCACCTCCGGGATACAATGAGACCCTGCATTAGAGTGGGGTTCCTCTGGAGATGGAAATAGTATACTGCAGAATGGAGCTTCTTCTTAAGAACTTGTGGTCATCATGGTGAGCATCAACCAGTTCCCTTCTTGTTCCAAGACATCCTGGCATGGCCTCAGTGGTTACCAAGGGGGCAGGGATGTTTGCCCCTATACTAACGGGTCTCAGACAGCTGTTCCTTCCTAGTTGAGTTTTTGCTTTGCTTCCTATTTCACTGTCACTTGTCACAGACTGCTAGTAGCAGCTAGATACTGCTGTCAGTAAAAACCAGACAGTGAAGTTTGGGTTATCAGTAAGATTCATGTGAGTTATCAGAATGAAAAAAATGTTCATTTTCTGTAGGGTACTTGACAAGTTTTGGTATAGGTCTTCTTGCTTTTTTGCCAACTTCTAAGGGCCTTCTGAATGACAGATGTCACCACCTCCTTCCCCTCTCCATTTCCCAGTAGAATCTTTTTTCCCCCCAGTAGAATCTGCTTAGTACTTGGTATTATTGCATTTCTTTAAGCCTCTGTAGCAATATACCCGAAGGTATGACTTTATTGTTTCACTAAAGCCAGAATTTTTTGGGGGGGGGGGCGGGGCAATGAGGGTTAAGTGACTTGTCCAGGGTCACACAGCTAGTGCCAAGTGTCTGAGGCTGGATTTGAACTCAGGTCCTCCTGAATCCAGGGCCGGTGCTTTCTCCACTGTGCCACCTAGCTGCTCCCCGGAAATTGTTTTGAGCAAGGGCCCCATTAAGTGGCAGGTGACTCACTTTCTTACATCCAGGTTGAGGTCAGCTCACACAAACATCCTTGCTGATTGGAATGGAGTTCATCCAGCCCAACCTCCTTAGAGGCAGAGAGGTGAGGTTATCTGCCCAAAGTTACTCAGGTAGCACACAGTAAGGCTGGAATTAGAATCCGGGCCTCTGGACTTCTCAGTCTGGCATTGCTACCAATCTAAGATGACTCAGGTTCTCAGGTGGACCCTCAGTGGCTGGAGACAGGCTAACTATGTAGTCTCAGTAGATGACGGTTGCCTGCAGGAAGCCAAAGGCTCAGCACTAAAGAAGTCATTGGCCCCAATTTACCACATGGAGCCTGGAGTGGCCACCCTGACGAGGGAATGTTTTCAGCTGTGCATTCTGAAAGTCTCTCTCTCTCTCTCTCACCCCCTCTCAGAGCTATGAAATGCCCAATCAGCAACAGAGCTGTAAGCCACAAAGAAGGCTGAGGAATAGAGGCAGAGGACTACTGTGAGCTTTAATTAGGAAGCCGCTCACGCTGTTAAACTCAGATTCGGTTTCATTTATGTGGGTGATCAGTTTAATGCAAGTCCCAAGCACCATCCCTTCATGCCTTCTCAACCCTTGTGACTCTCCTCATCCAGGTTTCTACAAAAATCCTTTATAAGGATCACCAGTCAATAGTGGGCGTCCTCCACAAAATAACCGGGCAGTTCCATTTTAAAACCTTTAAGACGTATTACAAACAAGAAGCCCCACCTCGACTGGAATGGATTTGATCTCGACTAAAGTCCTTTCCAGTACCAGAAATTCAACTATTCTATAATCACAACGATTATATTTGTCTCCACTAGTTATACTCTGATGGCTCATCATGGCCGGACTTCAGAGCTCAGAAAAGCTCATCATGAGGTTGGCTACAGGTTGATGAAATGATGAAACATTCTGGCTCCACCAACTGTCAGAGATGACTTGTGTCGTGGAGGGATGGCTATCTGCATCAGTGGAAGCAATGCTCACATTGCTGAAGTCATAGATACAATGGCAACTAGCCTGTTATACTTAGTCAGTAGGTCCCACTTGGGAGTTTCCCAAGGTCTCCCCTGACAAGTTTGTCCATCCACTATGCACTTTGGTTGAAGGTGGGCTTTCTCCCTGAAAAAGATGCAGTGAAAGGAAACTGTGATTTTCTGTGGTATTGCATATGTGCTCATTAACCTCTGCTTTGAGTCATCTTTAAGCTTGCTCCTGCTACTGTAGGAAGTAGATATGCCTGCATGAATTGCATAATGAAGATCTTGGTACAGCTAATTCTTAGTTTTGATTTATTATGGTTTTTCTGGATTAGTTTATTCTTGGCAAATCTTTGAAGTTTTGATATTGTTTTCCAATATCCAGTTGCTTGCTCACAGAAACAAGATTTTTGTTTATTATCACCCTAGACCCAAAGAAAAGATAGAAACCAAGGAAACTTTTTGGTTTGGTGCTACTTGGAGAAATGATCAGTTTTAGGATCTAGATCTCTCCCTACCACTCTCTCTCTCTCCAAACTGATGTACAGAGTAAAGTACAAATTAAATATAGAAGGTGGAAAACTTGGAGGTTTCCTAATTTTCTTAAATTAAGCCATCACTAAAGTTTCATTAAAGTATTGTGAATTCTCAGATCAGACACAGCCATAGCCAAAGCTTGCACAACAAAAATTATTTTGGGGGGATTTTCTGCAAGGATTGTTCCTCTCAATTCCTGACAATCTGCTTTAATCCCAAATTCTGTAACTGAGTTTATGTGTTAAAAAGATAACTCATGTATATTGTAGAAAACATCAGAATACCTGTTTTTGCACATGTCCACTGGGTGAGTTCATTATTATGCTTTATATATTGCAAAGAGGCACTGGCTTCTGAAGGTTGGAATGCTATGATGATAATGATAGCACCTCAAGCAGGGAGCATGTGCACAGAGTAACAGACATGATCATCAATAATTGGCATCTGGGGGTCACTACAATGTGCCAAGTTCTTTTCGCACATTACCAATGTCTGTTGAATGAGCTGTCCAGAGCTGCAAAGGGTGAGCAGGCATGGATGGGTTGGGATCTTAATCACTGGATGGAGTGTTCACCTTGATGAGATCAGATCTATTTGACCTCACAAGTTCCAGCAAAAGAGAACTGTCACGTTTTGTGATTCTAATGGCTTGAACTTGAGAAGTTTGTTTTCTCTTCCTCCCTAGTCATGTTAAAGTTCTTATGGATCACTGGGAAGTCTGGGAATTTTACAAATGAAAGAACTTTGTATGACTAGAAAATGATACGAGACTGATTTTTTTTTAACAGTAAAAGTGTTCTGGGGGCAGCTAGATGGCACAGTGGTTAAAGCACCGGCCTTAGATTCAGGAGTACCTGAGTTCAAATCCGGCCTCAGACACTTAACACTTACTAGCTGTGTGACCCTGGGCAAGTCACTTAACCCCCATTGCCCCGCAAAAAAAACCCCCCCAAAAAAAAACAAAAAAAAAAGTGTTCTACAGAAATTGTTCAAAAAATGCTAAAGAACCAAATTTTATAAAGTTATGGGACAGTGTACTTAATGCAAAAAGAAACTAAAACAAAAATGTCATGATAAACCAGGATATCTACTGAAACCTTTCTCTTACATGACTTGTTATATTGATTATATTTCTGATGTATGAGCATTCTCTATTTCATAAAATTAAAGTTATTTGAGCCTCGTGGAATCAAATGGTGTATTAATATAAAATACTGCAGGCCAATGTGCACCAGCTTGTTAGGTCACAGCAGTGATGATTTGTTCAGTAGGATTCTAAATATAGTTAAGTTAACTAAGGAATCATGTTTCAGGTTTTAGTCAATTCCCATGAGGAAGAATATTTATAACTTGTAAGACCACAACATCTGTAATCTATTAATTATAAATAGCATCAAAATTAATGAAAAGAAAAAAACAAATTATACCAACTAATGCAACCAGTAAAGAAATATTACAGCTTTTATGAAGTTATTATAAAACATCAGGACTCCTATACATAAAGTAATCAATGTATATATAAATTTAACATTATCTGAGTATTAATTTTACTTCTTAGCTTGACTTTCTAATAAATCTTTAGCTTCATTGATTTTGGCTGCTACATAAGGAGATCCTCCTATAAGAAAAAAGAAAAGGAAGAGTTATAGAGACTGGGCAAAGGAATGTCTTATCTGACTACAGATACAATGTATTTTCTTTCACTACTAAATAACACTGAAGTTTTATCCTCACATATATCATAGGCAACATGAAATATTTACTTCACAAATTATAAGCTAGCATTAGCAAAGAATTAGATTTTCCACAAAAGTGAACTTTCAAGATAAAAGAAAGTTTGTCCCTTTAAATACAAAATTATGTACTTTGGACAATTCCGATGGAAACTTTTCTAAAATGTTACAAATGTGTTGTAAATGCAATCTGGGTAACGTAATTAGAGGTATTCTCAATGACTTAGTCATCATTACAAACATTAATGACTATTTGATATTGTAAATGCTGCCGTTCTAATGGGTAACCCGTGTGCAGAGGGCTGTTTGCCTCTACACACAGAAAGGTCTCAGACTCCCAAGCCTTTTGAGTACCTGTGGCTGCTTTTTGACATCATTCCCCATCTCCTGATAGCCAATGCTTACTTATCTGGGACTCGTGATTGTGCTGTGGTTTACCATACCAGATAACCAGTCATTAATACCACGTTTAAAATAATCAGCAGAATAGCAAAGTAAAGCATCCTTTCTGAGCCTCTGCCATGGTTGAGAAACCTCTCTGCTACTCCTGGATTCTTAGCTGTGCTCCAAATAGCTTAAGGTGATAGAGAAGTGCTGTGTTGCTGTATTAGATCCATGTAAAGAAACCTGTTAGCATTTCATCCAGTTTAATATTCTAAATTGTACTCCTCCTTTGGTTACTTAGAAAAAACTTCATTTAGAAGTAATTTTTCTCTCTCTCTTTTTTTTTTTTTGGTGAGGCAATTGGGGTTAAGTGAGTTGCCCAGGGTCACACAGCTATTAAGTGTCAAGTGTCTGAGGCCGGATTTGAACCCAGGTCCTCCCAAATCCAGGGCTGGTGCTCTATTCACTGCGCCACCTAGGTGCCCTTAAAAGTAATTTTTAATAGCTGAAACTTCTTTCAAATTTACTTATTGAATTGTCATACAGTGGGATATTTTCTTGCTGTCTAGAAAATATGGAGCTAGTTTAAGATAGTTTTGCCTACAAGTAGCTAGTCCATAGCTAGTCCATAGCTGCCTCCTCAGGTGTGCTCCTATATTCTCTGAAGACAGTAGTGAATATGGGTTTATTAGAGTGAGTACCAAGGTCAAATGCTCAGTCAGGGGTCCAGGTGATGGTTCTAATTCTGTCATAGATGAGCAAGAACACAAAACCACTATTCAGTTCCTTAGTTGCCTGACTCTCGAGTGATCCAAAGCACTAAGTGATCCTTAAGGCCCCTTGAGGAGTTCATCTTTCACACATCAGTTGTTTTTCCAGAGGATCATTTTGATTGACCATCTAGGAAACAGAGAGATCGAAAGGAAGGTGTTCTTGTGTGTATGATCTGCTGAGCTGCGACCAAAGAAGGCTGGTATTTTAGGATAAAACTCTGCCCTGAAACACAGATGGCCCCAAACCTCAGAAAGCTTGATAGGAAGTGAGGCCAGTGGACATCTACTGACATTTCAATGAAAGCACTTGAAAAATGTGAGCCAGGCAAGTGTTGGATGTGGCCAAGAAGGCCACAAAGGGGTGACCTGAGGAAAAAAAAAAGTCACAGGCTCCTTTTTCACTTCTTATGGTTAGGCTGAATGACGGCTAAGTAGTAAACCAAAGGACACTTTTCAAAATATCAATGAAACCTCCCAATGACAGCAGTTACCAATTTTTAAGAAGTGCTTAGGGGGCAGCTAGGTGGCACAGTGGATAAAGCACTAGCCCCTGGATTCAGGAGGACCTAAGTTCAAATCTGACCTCAGACACTTGACACTTACTAGCTATGTGACCATGGGCAAATCACTTAACCCTCACTGCCCCCCCCCCCCAGGGGGAAAACAAAAGTGCTTGGTGGGGAGCATTTTCAAAATAAGACATTTCCCCCAAGTGTTTTGATAGGTGCCACAGTGAATAAGAGCCTGGAGTCAGGAAGACTCATCTTCCAGAGTTCAAATCTGGCCTCAGACACTTATTAGCTGGGGGAGTCACCTAACTCTGTTTGAACTCTGTTTGTCTCAGTTTCCTCATTTGTAAAATGAGCTAGAGAACGAAATGGCAAGCCACTCCAGTATCTTTGCCAAGAAAACCCCAAATGGGATCACGAAGAGTCAGATACAACTGAAAACACACATTTTGAAAAAAAAGCTAAACACATGACATTTTACCAGAAATATATAAATAACTTAGAGCTTTTTCTCTTGAAAAAACCGCCAAGAACAGAGAATGAATTCTATCTTCTGGTTAGAAAATCACCATTAATAGTAACATTTACATTAAGAGTATAAAGAGGGAAAGCTAGGTGGTACAGTGGATAAAGCCCAGAATTTAGGAGGACTTGAGTTCAAATCCGGATTCAAACAGGATTCAAACATTTGACACTTACTAGTGGTGTGACCCCGGGGAAGTCACTTAACCCTCATTGCCTCGCAAAAAACAAAAACAAACAAAAAAAGAGTATAATGACTACTTACCCTTGTCTGGGTGGTTTAAAAGCATGATTCGTCGGTGAGCATCTCTAATTTTCCCTTTATTGGCTGTAGGGCTAATAAAGAAAAAACAATGACTTTGGGCCAAAAAAGACCTCTCTTTTAACAACGACTGATGAACACATGCCATACCAAACATATACAGAAATGACTAACAAATTGAGTTTGTAGTGGGTCACTGCATAGTACGAAGTCCTATGTAAGCCTCATTGCTGGGATTCATTAAAATATGAGTAAAACTTCAAGTTAATCAAGCAAAATATTCATTTTCTTGAGACAAAGTAAACAAAAGGAATCTTTTGAATATGAAAAATAAATAGTTCCTTAGTCAGAAGAGTGATGAATTTCACTCAAGCTGAATGTTTTAACAATATTATTAACTATTCCTAGAAAATTGCTTAATATTTCAGTATTTGGAAACGAAAGGACATTTGCACAATAGCAAACTTCCTAAAAATACAGTAACTGGCAAGTGACACAAAGGAGAACTGTTTAAGACAAATGGATTCTAAAAATAGTACAGTTCTTTGTCATACTGTTCAAATGATTTTCACCAAGACCAAGATCATTTCACTGATCTGGAAAAAAAGGGATTTACAAAACTTCCATCTTTGGGGAGGGGGCAGCTAGGTGGCACAGTAGATAAAGTACTGGCCCTGGATACTTAACCCTCATTGCCCCACAAAATTAAAAATGTCTTTGGGGAAAATGTTCATTAAGACAAAAAATAAGCAATACTTATATAGTTCCTCTGACATTCTTGACTTGCTCAAAATGACAATGCTGCATGTCAATATTCCAGATTAAATTGTGGTTACAGATATCACTTATTTTTTTTTTAAACTCAGTAAGTTTATGAGGCAGCTAGGTGGTGCAGTGGATAGAGTACCGGCCCTGGAGTCAGGAGGACCTGAGTTCAAATATGGCCTCAGACACTTGACAACTTACTAGCTGTGTGACCCTGGGCAAGTCACTTAACCCCAATTGCCTCACCAAAAAAAACCAAAACAAAACAAAACAACCCCAAAAATAAACAACAAACCTCAGTAAGTTTATTTATGAAAAAGAACAATATAACTGTATTCAGAGGCTTGCCATCTATATAATCTAATTATATTTTGTAAGCCTATTAACCACACTCCGCTCTTTTAGGAAGTCACATTAAAATGACTATGTTGTCAAAGCCCCAAGCCCATACAAGAATGTTCTAGGACTAAAACCATAAAGATACAGATCAAAGGGTTAGAGCTGTGAAGGACAGGAGAGGTAGTTTAGATGAGCAAAGTAGGAAAGCTGACTGGCCAAAGCCAGAGATGATAAGTGACAGCTGGAATGTGGCCAAGTCCCGACACCAAATGCAGCCTCTCTCTACCAAAGGCCTGGTCAGACGCTTCGAGCCCAGCAATCACCATTAAGATGCTATTAGTTATGGAGAGTGAGACCGTACCTCCCCCACAAAAAGAGGGTTTGGGAAAGTTTTAGAAAAGCCTGTCACAAGGCTGCATTCAATTTTATTGCAAATTACATTAATAAAGGCGAATATGAGACTCATGTATGCCGAATTCAATGAAAAAATGGTGTGACTGACATTGCCTCCTACATTCGTCCCAAACCGCTCTGTCCTAAGACCTGGAGAGCAACTAGGCGAATGAGAAGGTTCTCCCCTATTTCCACACACAAATGCTTCCTCCCATGCTGCCCTTCTATGGGACTGCAGCAGTTTTAAATGTATAAGGGAAAGAAGCACAGGGATACAATGGTCATGGTAGTGACAATCACATTCCAACCAGCTTAACTTTCCCAAGCTATAGCAATCATGTGAGACACTCATGTCACCTCCCTCTCAGTGGTGAAGATTCTGTTTGCTCAGGTACCCAGTGCACCAAGTGACTTCCAAGTAAGCCAATTCTATGAGGCATTTAACTTACCTTACTCCCAATATGAGTGCTGCTTCTCGCTTTGTCATTTTGGGTTCAAATCCGCCTCTATAATAGCCACCACTGAAGGCCTGAAAGGGAAAAGGCATCAGGAAGAAAAATGAATGGACTAGGAAGAGTGGAGAATGACTTTGTCAAAAATCTTCAAATGAATCTTCATAAAAAGATTTGCAAAGAATAACATTTCACTGAAGTTTCTTATTTTTGTTTCATAGAAATTGAATTTATGTAGAATTTCCTTAAGTGTTTCTTACAGTTTCACAAATAGCCCTAACTCAGTTTAATTGATGCTTAAGAGAAGCAGTGTAAAAGGTAACCAGTTGAGCTTCAAGTCTTAGCTCTACACTGGCAGAATCTATGAACCCATATTGGAAATGGGGTGACATCTTCAACTTGATGCTGCCAAACTGAAACTCAAATGGAAAACGGAGACAATCGTGCAGGCAAGAGGAGACTGCAAAAGTATGTCAAAGACGTTGATGTTTGGGCTGGGATGGAGGAAGGAAGATCTAGGGCAATGAAGAGAAAATGTTAGTTATTGCTGGGGGGTGTCATGTCAATCACAAAACCAGAACTGGGCTGAGACAACACTGTCAGTCAATAGGTATGTAAGTGCCTACTCTGTGCTTTGTTTTGATTTGAGAATCGCTCTCTGCTCTCTCCTAAAAACAGAGCATGGGATAAAGGCTTCACTTGCCCTTTCAGAAATGGGGAAAGCACCAAAAGTGCCGTTCTGGACCTGATTCTATCCAAATGGCTGTGGAACTGAAAAACTACAGGAACATTGGCATCAGTAGACTGTTACCCTAGGGTTTGTGAAGTCAAGGAGGGTAAAACAGAAAAGGTGAGGAATGACCGTGTGGCCTCCATACAGGGTCCCTATGAAGAAGGGGGATGCACTCTATGGTGCAGTCAGATTTAAAAAAGATGTTCCAAAAACAGAAGTAGAAGTGTATGGATGAAGATGAATAGAAAAGATCCCCTGGGACCTCTAAGAGTGTTGGGAATGCTAAAGCCTCCAGTGTGCTAAGCCCGACAAGCAAAACCACACACACAGGAAGCGAGAAGTGACAGGATTGCTGGCTCAGGCCGAGATAGTCCTTAAAGCCCATTCTACTTATTGTCCCTAGCAAGAAAGGTCATCTTTAGGCAGTAAAGGAACTAAAGTACTTTAGAGGGAGCTAAAATGCCAATGAAAGATCCAGGGAGTATGAACTGATTGTCAGACAGTGATAAGGCTCCCATAGGAAGAACGCAAGGCTTGGTTCCAACGAGGGAGGTACTTGTCCCTGCCTAGGCCTTCTGCACATCTGCACACACACGCTATGCTTCTGAAAGGTCCTTGCCAAGTCCAAGTGTGTCCACAGCAGGGCAGTCAGCAAAGGAAGAGATGGGAGGTCATGCCATGAAGACCATTCGCCAGGACTTGGCACATTTGACCTGAAGGCTCAGGGAGGGTGGGGTGGGTGTTTTCAGTTACCGAAAGGGCTGCTCTGCTCGGCCCAGGCAGCAGAAGTGGAACAAAGAGTGGCAATTACAGATTTCAGTCACAGCTGAGAAGAAAGTCTTCCTACCTAGTGGTCCAGGACTCTTGAAGAGGTGAATTATTTAACTCATATACCATTATGCATACAGGCCTATTTCAGGTACTAGGTGAGGGGGTCGTTTCTGCTATATCAGAGTCTAACCCTCACTTTACAGGTGTCTTCAAACATTGAGATTCTGCAGAGTCAGCTGGCCTGGGCGAATTACATCACAGGGTTGTTCAATAACCCACAGATGGAATTGCTTGACCACTGATCTTTTGGCAGCTGTGGAGAACAGAGGCACCATAAGACTAGAAACAGGCAAACATTCCCATTTAAAAAATATAATTAAAGTAGGTTATTTACTATATAGGAGACCATCCATCCCTGGTAAAATATGAGAAACGTTAAATCAATGGTGGCAAATATGTGGAAAAGAAAAAAAAATCAGTAAAAGTCATTGGGTTCACTACAAACAAGTAATGCCAGATTGACCCTGTCCTTGTCCCTCTCACAAAAGGGATGGTGCAGACCTAGACTTCGACGAGTCACCTGACAAGATCTCTGATGGTAATCTTGTGGACAAAGTTGAGATGTGAGCTGGATAGGTAGGTATGGAAAAGTTTGAATGACCATTTAGAATTGGCTGATGGTAAACCTGGAGGAAAGTCTCTGGTGGTGTGTTCCAGGGTTTTGTTCAGTATTTAAATACAATGTTATAGAAATGGCTGTCTTTGAGAACAGCATGCAGTCTTTGGGTGAATGGGCATAACCCTTTTTTTTTTTTTTTTTTTGTGGAGCAATGAAGGTTAAGTGACCTGCCCAAGGTCACACACCTAGTAAGTGTCAAGTGTCTGAGTTCGGATTTGAACTCAGGTCCTCCTGAATCCTGGGCTGGTGCTTTATCCACTGTGCCACCTAGCAGCCCCCTTGTTCAGTATTTAAAATAAGCAACTTCTATATGTGAAGACCCTGATGGCTGGTGACATGGAAATGGGATCTGAAAAGATTTTAACAGGTTGGGATGTTGGGACAAATCTAAGATAAATTTAGCATGTGTCAAATTTTTCAAGCCCTACACTTTGGTTCAAATCTAATTCAACTAACCTTTATTAAGTACCTGTAGTCCCCAGCTATGGGCCTAGGTGACAGAGACCACAAAACCAAAACAGTCACTGCCTGGAAGTAGCGTATATCTCAGCTGGCAGGTAAAATTGTGTACACAAGTAAGTAAATACAAAGTGAACAGAGTAATTTTGAATCAGGTGGCAGCTGGAGATGGGAAGGGAACTCAGGGGCCATGTGGCAGAGGTAAAGAGAGTCCGTGTTCTGAGCATAGAGGTAGGGTAGACAAGATCATGTAGAGGGAAGAGCCAGAGATCCATTAGCCTGTGGTGCAGAGAGAGGGGAAAGGAGGTAGGGGAAGGGAGAGATGACTACACCAAAAGGTGTGGGGCTCTGAGCCTTCTCATGGAGGTGACTGGAGCTGGTCACACTTCTCCTGCAGAGGCGGGAGAAGGATCACTTTGGTGGTTGTATAGAGAACAGCCTGGAGAGCTGGGAGACTTCTTCCTTACATGTTACTCTTATGAGATGACTTATATGAGCTGAAGTGAGAGCTGAGGAAGGCTTGAAATAGTATTGAGTTCTCTTTCATTAGATAATGAAGGGTCACTTTTCAGAAACACCAGAGAGGGGGTGTACTGGCAAGGATTAAGTCTGGACTATATCTCTAGAAATCTGATTCTGGGGATGATGGCAAATCTCACAGAGGGAAGCACACTGTCTCAGAACAAAGTTTTCTTCATGTCCTGGAGTGGGACGCTGACCATGGTAACTCCAGAGCCCACGCCTTCTAAGCTAAGACTTCTGAGAGGCAGATGCAGACTGAGGTGCATTCCCCACCAGGGCTATCTGCCCATATGCATGGTTTCCGAGGGAGGGGCACCGACTCCATCAGAACAGATCAGAGTTGGAGCCGAGAGGGGCCTCTGAGGACGTCCAGCCCAACCCCCTCATTGTACAGAGGAGGAAAATGGAGCTCCAGAGAACTGCTGGCACTGCGTTCCAAAGACTGTCTTTGTGTAACTAGGCGAATGAGACAGCAATATATTACTGCCCTGACAGACTGTGTATAGACTTTCTTTAGGAGAGAACAGGGACGCTTTCCATTTATAGAGAGAAAACAATCTTTATATACAACTAATAATCAATTTTCAGCATCCAGTCACTCACTGGGGTCACAGTGGACTGCATTTTGGAATGTTAAGAGTTCAGAACCAGGCACCTTACTTTCACACGTGGCCTATGGGACCCAATTACATGACGGGTGGAGCTGGTCCACTGGAGTACAGGAGACTTGGGCCATCTCATCTGACCACAATTCCCTATGCTTGGGCTACCAAACTTTTTGGAGATGAAAGCGAGGAAAGAGTGTGTTGACACAAGCTGCTAAAGCTGCTGTTAAAGTTTTTTTGGGGTGGGGCGGGCAGGGCAATGAGGGTTAAGTGACTTGCCCAGGGTCACACAGCTACTAAGTGTTAAGTGTCTGAGGCCGGATTTTAACTCATATCCTCCTGAATCCACAGCTGGTGCTTTATCCACTGAGCCACCTAGCTGCCCTAAGGTTAATTTTTTTTTGTTTTTGCAGGGCAATGGGGGTTAAGTGACTTGCCCAGGGTCACACAGCTAGTAACTGTCAAGTGTCTGAGGCCAGATTTGAACTCAGATCCTCCATGAATCCAAGGCCAGTGCTTTATCCACTGTGCCACCTAGCTGCCCCAAGGTTAATTTTTTTTAATCAAAAAGTTGGTACCCATCTACCTCAGTTATTCTTCAAGATCAGGGGTTATTATTAACTTTTGTGTCAAAGACCCTTCGGCAGTGTGGCAAATCTATGCACCCTGAAGAACCATGTTTTCAAATGCACAAAGCAAAATGCACAGGACTGCAGAGAAAACCAATTATATTGAAATGGGGAGGTAATTTTTCCCCCATCCAGACTGACAGACTCACTGAAGTCTAGGTTAAGAACCCCTGTTCTAGATCAGGAGCACTCAGGAACTGTACTTGCAGCTTGGCACTGAAATCAGCTTGTTTGGCTTGTCTAGTGACATAGGATCCTTTTAGGAACCCAGGGTCCTCTCTTGGTGAGGGTGAAGAAGGGGGAGAGTTGTGAACTAAAAGAGTCGAACAATTATCTAGAAACATCCACCCCTCCCACCTGCCCCTCAACAATCGGTCTGAAATAGTTTAAAGGCAGAAAAGAAGAAATCTTACACATTTGGGCAGACTTCGAATAGCTTGCTTCACTTGGGGCTCCATATGCTTCATTGTTTGCAAAACATATCGGCCTTAAAACAAACAAAAAAGTGAACAGAACTTTCCATAAAAATAAAGCCCCAGGTCCCGGGTCCCTTCCACTCCCCTGTCAGCTACAAACCTGCAAATCCTGCAGCAGCAATCGTCAGTCCAACTGCTACCATTGTGCTGGCCTAGGGAAGGGAGAAAAGGGGTTACTTTTTCCATCCTTTCCTTTCCCCTGTCATGACTCCTGCCCAGCTTCCCTTCCTTTGCAATTTTCAGTTTACATTTCAATAGTAAAACTTATTTTAAAGGAAGTCCTAGATTTAATCTCCATTGTTAAGAACATTTCTAAAACTGCCCTAAAGACCCCTCCAACTCTAAATCTATGATCCTCTGATACTTAAAAGTTTATTTCCTTTTTTGGCTTTTAAAAATGAGGACTTAAAAAAAAATCCGTGTAGCTTAATGCTCCAGGTAGAACTGTGATGTAAATTAACTGCAGAAGAACAGAGCCAGTCAATGAAGACATCTACCAGGCGAACAACAAATAAATCTTGCCCTTTGGGAATTATTCTCCCTTGCCTGTGGAAAGACCTCGAAGGTTGAAATAAGGGCATCGGAGGTACAGAACCAAAAAATGCAGGGGATAAAGTTGTTATTAACAGTCACCTCCTCAAACCCGAGGAGAAAGCATTTGCCATTGGGAAAATCCTGTTTAATTGAAAGGGCAAAGCAGGGAAAGCTTCCATCTACAAGCCCCTCCTACTCCAACTACAGTGAGAGGACTCTGGACCTGTGACCATTACAAAACAGCCCAGGAGAAAAGGGAAGAATTTAAATGTCTAAGTTAAGAAGGAATCACAGAATTTCAGATCTGAAAGGAACCTGAAGGGGCAAGGGAGTCAAGGCAGACCAAGAATTCCCTCACCCACATTCCTGAGGGGTGGTCAGTCAGCATTCCCTCAAGACGGCAAGTGTGTGGGAACCCCTCCCTTCCCAGACAGCCTGTTACACTCTGGGACACCTGAAACTGTTAGTTCTTCCTTACTTTAGAGCCCAAAGCGGTTACTCTGCAACTTCTACACTTTGCTCTAAGTTCTGCCCAAGTTAGGAAAGGGCCACTTTGTGTGTGCAACATAAATATGAATGCACATACTTGTGTATATTCAGAAACATACACATGTCCATATGCACATATATGTAACCACAGAATGCGGCAATACACACCTGTATATGTATACACAAATACACACACACACCTGCATGAGAAACACAGACTGAGACTTAGAACCAGAATAAATGAATGAATCAAACATTTCAGCAGCAGGCATCTGACCAAGGCACCTTGTCACCTAGTCCAGGTGTCAAAGTCACAGATGTGACCCCACAGCCGCCAAGGGAACACGATCCAGGACGCATTTTTGCTTATTTTGGCAAACGTTTCCCAATTACTTTTTAGTCTGGTCCATATCCATTTCGCAGATGAGGTAAATGGGGGGAGGTAGGAGATGGAGCTGGAAGTCCTGAGTTCAAGAGCAGCAGCGAACATTATCAGCGCTTTGCAAACCCCTAAATTGCGGGCTGTTGTCGTCACCCCCAATTTGCAGAGAAATACCCTGAAGCCGAATAAGGGACTTGCCCAGGGTCACCCTGCCAACAGGGGTTTGCGGCAAGATCTGAAAGCAGGCGTGTCCTGGGACCTTTGGGGTGTTTCCTCATTTGTAAAATGTGGGGGCTGGGCTAGACAGCTTTGGATCCTCAGTGACTTAACGGGATCAAACATTAAGCGCCTACTATGTGCCAAACCCTGTGTTAAACAATTAAAATAAATATCTCATAAACCCTCCCAGGCCTCAGTTTCCTCATCCGTAAAATGCTGGGGTCAGGCTGGATGCTCTCTACCGGGGGGGGGGGGACGTGGGGGGTGGAGGGCTGGGGACCTGGGTTCGAATCCCGATTGTGCCCCACACCCACCCCGTGCCCGCGTGACCTTGGACAAGTCTCCACTTACGTGTCCCCTCGCCCCCTTCCCGCGGCAGGGACGAGAAGTCCCTCCTAGCTCGCCGCCCCAGAAGGCTTGGGTTCAAATCAAACCCCGCTGCCGCTGCCTCAGTTTCCCCTCCGGACTCCATGTCGCTCACCATGGCTCGGCCGGCGCTGCCCTGAGTCTGCGAAGCCGCAGCTCATCCCAACCCAGAGGCTGCGCGTCCGGCCCGGCTCGGCCCCAGGCACCGGCCCCGGCCCCGCAGCCGCCGCCTCCGGTCGGGCCAAGCGAAGAGGAAGCACACGAGCGCCTATCAACAGCGGCTGCCGCAAAGCACCGCAGCCCGACTGTCGTGAAAGGGAGCACGGGCAGGCGCGAGGCCGGGAAGGCGGGGCGCAGCATCCGCTGCCGATTGGCTGTGGCTGAAGGGGCGCGGGTTCCTATTGGACGGACTGGAGGGAAGCGCCGGGGCCGCTGTCCCGCCTCCCCCACCGGGCTCTTCCGTTCCGGTGTGGCGGTGGGGAGGCTTCGGAAGGAACTTTCGCACTAGGGAGCCAAAGCAACTGCTGTACCCCGTGGGATGGTGTGTAATTTAAACATATACTTGTATATAATATCATACACAATGTTATGGAATACACCGACATAATACCATACAATACATATCTAATATCAAATGCTATATTGATACAATACGTAATCGATGACGTGGAAGGCAGCCGGCTTGTTAAAACTTAAGCATTCTATTTAAAATTCTCATCTCTGGGGCAGCTACGTGGCGCAGGGGATAGAGCACCGGCTCTGGAGTCAGGAGGACCTGAGTTCAAATTCGGCCTCAGACACTTGACACTAGCTGTGTGACCTTGGGCAAGTTACTTAACCCCAGTTGCCTCACCATGAATGAATGAATGAATGAAATTCCCATCTGCCAGCCCAAAGTAGACTTCTTGCCCGCTTTGACTCTACAGGATCTGTTCATCAGACTGGCTTCACCTTGTTTGTACTTGGACCCCTTTAGTGTGCTAGGAGCCCCTTCCCATAATAAGGGCATACGACTTAGAATGTAAGCTTCTTGAGGGCAAGGTCTGTCTGACTTCGGTTTGTGTGTCCCTAGAGCTTAGCATTGTGCTTTCATGTCATAAGTTCTTATTAAGTGCTTGCTTGCTTCCTCCCTCCCTGTTTCCTCCTTCCTACCTTCCCTCCCTTCCTTCCATCCTTTCTTCCATCCATCCTTTCTTCCTTTATTCATGAGAAATTAATTATACTGAAATAAAGATGTGATTTTTTTTTCCCCACCTGAGTTCTCAGATTCCCTGAAATTTCTCCATGGGCTTTCATGTTAGGAACTTCTGCTCTGGGGTCTGAGGGGGAGCTCCAGTTGTCTCTCTGTGCTCCTTCCCTGATTCCCACTTCCCAACCATATGTATCGCAGTCCTGCAACACTCTTGAGTATGGCAAAAACAGATTAAAGTGTAACTGGGAAACAAAAATAAATTAGAACGTTGATAGTGTTAATACATGGTTTTCTAAGTCACCAGGTAGCTGGCAGGGATCTTTGTGTATGGTTTAGTGATTTTCTACTTGAGTTTGATACCACTGATGCACACGAAGTCCTCATGCTCGTCATCAGTGATATATGTCAGCCTTTCTTCTGTCACCTTGTAGCTCTTCATTGTCCTTTGGACCATCTACAGTTTTGATTTTTTGGGAACCATGTTGTGCCAGGATATATGTTCCAAATCCAAATCTCCGTAGGAGAGCAGTGGTGTCTTCAGCTCTGGGCAGACCATACGTGGAATACCTTGCTCTGTTCTAAGGTTCAGGAAGGACATTGATAACACTGGAGAGGTTCAAGAGGAAGGTAACTAGAACAGGGAAGGGCCTTGAAACTGTGTCTTATGGACATCTATTGAAGAAATTGGGATGTTTAACCTGGAGAGGAGAAGACTCAAGGGCTCCATACATGGTGGCTGTCTTCAAATACTTTAAGCACCATGGTGTGGACCCTAAAGGGCAGAAGGAGAAACAATGGGTAGAATGGGCAGATTTATACTTCATGTCAGGGAAAACCTCTCAGCAATTAGATCAGTCTCAAAGTAGAATGGCTCCTTGGGAAGTCTAGAGGCATAGGAAGAGAGCCCATGAAAGGTATGGAGGCAGGAGATGGAAACAAAATAGAAAGGAGACCTGTTGGCTGGAACTTAGGGCATATTGGGAAAGTGATGTGAAATAAGTCTGGAAAGATAAGCTGGTGATAGATTGAGATGGACTTAAGTGGCAAACAGGGTTTTATCCTAGAAGCAATCATGGGCTGATCTATGGTTAGGAATATCAATTTGGCAGTTGTATAGGTGCTGCATTGGAAACTGGAGAGACTTGAAAAAAGGAGACCAATCAGGAGGCTATTGCAGGAGTCCTGGTGAGAGATGATGAGGCTCAGTGACCAGATGAGTGAAGAGGAGATGGTTACAAGAGACCTTAAGGTAGAATTGACAAGACTTGGTAACTGATCACAACATGAAACAAATGTAGAAAGTAAAGAGTGGAGAATGACTTAGAGAGTGTAATCCTGAGGGGGTGAAAGAAGGGTGGTGGTATCATTGACAGAAATAAATTGGGAAGAAGGGGGTGATTGAGGGGAAAGGGTAATGAGTCCTGTTTTGGACATGGTGAGATGGAGATGCCTATAAACCATCTGGGTGAAGGGGTCTGCCAAGCACTTGGTGTTGTGGGACTGAAATTCTGGAAAGAAACGTAGGCTGGATGAAATCTTGGAGAAATAGGCCCATAGGATCATAAATTTAGACATAGAAGGGACATTGCAGTTCATTGAGTCCAGCCCTATTGATTTACAGATGTGGAAAATGAGGTGCAGTCACTTTCATAGAGATGATAATTGAGCCTGTGGATCACAAACTGAGCACAATGCTTTCCATCTTATGTTAAGCATTAGCTCACCACTCAAAGGACCTCCTTGCCATTCTCCACCCCCCTGCAATGACCCCCTCCACAAGACATCTGTTCAGGGAGATGTCAAAGGTTCCCTGATATCAGGAAATTAGCTTGATCATCCAGGTCAGGATATCTTGTCTAATCAGGCAGCTCTTTCAACTTCTTCTTCCAATCTCCTTTTGCCTGAAGTCTTTGTCTGTGTGGGTAGGGAACTAAATATTGTTGTTCTCTCATTTTTTCAATCTTGTTTGATTCTCCATGACCCCATTTGGGGTTTTCTTGGCAGAGATACTGGAGTGGTTTACCCTTTACTTCTCCAGCTCCTTTTACAAATGAAGAAACTGAGGCAAACAGGGTGAAGTGACTTGCCCAGGGTCCCACAGTTAGTAAGTGTCTGAGGCTAGATTTGAATTTGGATCTTCCTGGCTCCATTATATTTGTCCTTTTCCCTAGCACAGTGCATGGCACATAGTAGGTACTTAATAATGCACCTGATTGACCTCTCTTCAGTTTTTTATATTATTGACCACTCTCTCCTCTTGAATACACTCTCTTTTCTAGTTGTTTGTGACAGTTCTCTTTCCTGGTTCTCCCACCTGTTTTACCATTCCATCTCAGACTCATTTTTTTGAATGATCACCCACATCCTGCTCCCTTTGCCTACCCAAGGATTCTGTCCTGGGTCATCTTTTCTTTCATTACATTTTCTCTTGATGATCTCATCAGCTTCCATGGGCTTGTGGGAGATGCAGGAATAACAAGATTCTACAAGATTCCAGGGTAACTAGCTTATCTTGGGGTTTATTGGGCAGCTGGGTGGCACAGTGGATTGGGGAGGTGGGTGGATCAGGAAAGGCTACATGTAGGGGATGGCATTTGAACTAGATTTTCAAGGAAACTAGAGATTCTAAGAGGTGGGAAAGAATTCTAGGCGTGGGGTGGGTGTGGGGACAGCTAAGGGGGGAAAACGGACAGAAAAGACCACTAGATTTAGTGATTGAGTGATGCTTGGTAACCTTGGAGAAATAGTTTTAGATAAGTAGTGGGCTCAGAATCAGTACTGTAAAGTGCTGAGAAGTAAGCATGAGGTCAGGACAGAATGGCAAGGAATGTGGATTAGGACTCTTCCTATGAAGGGTAGATGAAATCTCATATCATAATTGGTTCCTGGCCAGGAACCAGAGAGTGCTTTGGGAACCTTCGGGGATTATCTGGGTACCTAACACATGCACAGAAAGGACATCAGGATTTCTTGCTCCAGAAGCCTGGGGACTCTACCATGTCTGGTTTGTGCACCTGTCTGTCCCTAAATACACAGCACCTTAAAGAGACACCATCTAAATATACCAGTGATTAGAACCACAGGAGGTGCCTACTCACATTCATAAACCTAATGCCAGAATGGAGCAAGTGAGCACT
This sequence comes from Dromiciops gliroides, assembly GCF_019393635.1. Classification (NCBI taxonomy): domain Eukaryota; kingdom Metazoa; phylum Chordata; class Mammalia; order Microbiotheria; family Microbiotheriidae; genus Dromiciops; species Dromiciops gliroides. Next base: position 42,396,052 of record NC_057863.1, read on the forward strand.
CTATATATCGTAGACCCAGCTACTGTTACTTTATTCTCCTTTCCTTCAAAGTCCTACTCCAGTACCTTGAATCATTTCCACTAGTTAATGCCAATCTAGGCAATGAAGTCATTGAAACCAGCTGGGAAGTGTCCCAGTACTTAGTGGAAACAGTATCCTTCAGTTTCCAGGATTGAATCCCAGCAGGCTCCTTCCCTGCCTGAGGAAGCATTGCTCAAGATTAGATGAAGACCTTATGGGGCACAGGTGCTGTTTTTATCACTGCTGCTCAGCTCCTCAAAGACAAGGGGTTCAGAAGAGAAAAGAAGATTTTGGAAGTGAACATATGGTTAAGAAGATGGAATCTAAAAATGGGATTTAGATTTCTGGACCATGACTTAAATATAAGAATGACAGGCACCTGACCAGGTATGGAGTATCCTAATAATGACTACTAAGAACATTTGTATCTGAAGTCTTGCAAATCTAATCAAAAAGGCTTTAAATTAAAAAGGAAAAAGAAGGGGAAAAACTGTTGATATATGTTGTTCTTCCGTCATGTCCAACTCTTCCTGACCCCATGGACCAAATTATGGGATTTTCTTAGCAATGATACCAGAGGGGTTTGCCATTTCCTTTTCCAGTGGAATAAGGCAGACAGAAGTTAAGTGACTTGCCTAAAGTCATACAGCTACATAATTGTCTGAGGCTGGATTTGAACTCAGGTCTTCTTGACTCCAGACCCAGTGCTCTATCCACTGAGTTACCTAGCTACCCTACACACACATACATACACATATACCCCATGTACACACATTTATACATATACTTGCATGTGTATATATATATATATATATATATATACACTTATATGATAAGTGTATGTGTGTGTGTGTGTGTGTGTGTGTGTAGCAAGGAAGACCAGGGTTCAAGTCCCACATCTGGCCCATATTGATGTGACCCTGGGCAAGTCACTTATGAGTGCTTTAAGAAACTCTCTAAGACTATACTATATATGTTGCAGAATAAGTGCTGAACTGCAGCTGAGACCCTACATCAATGAAATCACAAGTTCAGTCCCCATCCTATATATGTGTCTAGGACAGTTGTGGAGGTAGGTGAGGTCACTGGCATTTGAGTATCCATTGAACTCAGGACACTACCATTGCTGTCTGCTCCTAACAGGGCTGGGGGAACAGCCAAGACCAATATGAGAAGTGTGTCTATGGATCAATATAAGAAAACTGATATATGACATTTGCTTGTTTCTTCTCTCCCCTTTTCGGCTTAGGAGAACATATTCAGTCCAAAGGTTATGTATCGGGTGGCTAGGTGGCGCAGTGGATAAAGCATCGGCCCTGGATTCAGGAGTACCTGAGTTCAAATCTGGCCTCAGACACTTGACACTTACTAGCTGTGTGACCCTGGGCAAGTCACTTAACCCCCATTGTCCTGCAAACAAAACAAAACAAAAACAAAGGTTATGTATTTTTTGTTTTTTTTAGTGAGGCAATTGGGGTTAAGTAACTTGCCCAGGGTCACACAGCTAGTAAGTGTTAAGTATCTGAGGCTGGATTTGAACTCTGGTATTCCTGAATCCAGGGCTGGCGCTCTATCCACTGCACCATCTAGTTGCCCTGGTTATGTATTTTTTAAAGTTCACTTCCATTTCTGTTCAATTAATATAGAAGACTAAGATGAGATCCAGGTGTGACTGACTATAGCTATTTCTGATTTGAATGTATTTCATGATTGGGAATGGGATATAAGAGAGAGAGGGCAAATGACTAGCATGTCACGCAGAAAGAGAATGAAATAGAAGAAATAGACTCTGTTGGAGATTGCTAGGATCTTTTCTTCTTTGTGGCCCACTAGATGATGGGATAGTGGATAGAATGCTGGGCCTGGAGTCAGGAAGATTCATTTTCCTGAGTTCAAATCTAGCCTCAAATACTTATTAGCTGTGTGACTCTTGGCAAGTCACTGTACCCTGTTTGCCTCAGTTTCCTCATCTGTAAAATGAGCTGGAGAAGGAAATGGCAAACCAGTTCAGTATCTCTGCCAAGAAAACCCCAAATGGGGTCATTTCATAACTGAAAATCACTGAATATTGAACAATTTTTTCTGGGAGCTCAGGAGCTAAATCAAAGAAACTATTGATTTATTTTTCATAACTTTGTTCAAATTTCCCTTAGGAAGCAGGTAAGCTTATCCCTGGTTTCTTGTCTGATGGGGAGTCAGGGAGAGCAGGTCATGTGATTATCCCTAATGTTCTACTTTAATTCCAGACGCAAGAGTGGTGATTAGAGAGAAAGTCACAACCAGTTGGAAGAAAAGAGAGTGGCTTTGAAAAAAAATGGTGATGACCAAATTCCAAAGGTGGGAGCAAGAGGAAAGAGATTTAAGAGTTTTAATCCTAACCTGGGAAAATCTTTTTGGCTCATGCCAATAACCCCTAAGAAAGACATAGGGTTACAATCTTGGAAGGCACAAAGAGGGGTATAATTTTCAGGAATAAAGTTAAGCACCCCTCTGAACTGTGTCCAGGTTAGACCATATCTGTTCAGTTCTGAATACCACATTTTAAAAAGGACACTGATAAGCTAGAGCATGTCAAGAGGATGGGGAATCAAAATGGTAAAGGTTCTTGATGTCATGCCATTTAAGGATTGGTTGGAGGAACCAGAGACTTTTAGCTCAGAGAAGAGAAGACTTAGAGTGGATATCAGCTATTTTCAAACTTTTGAAGGATTATCACTTAGAAAAAGGATTAGGCATGTTATGCTTGGTCTGAGAGGCAGAGATGGGAACAATGAGAAGTAGCAAAGGGGCAAATTTCAGTTTGATGTCAGAATAAACCTCCTAGCAATGAGATCTGTCCAAAAGTGATGCTGGAAGAGAGAGTAAGGTTGGCACTTTGTGCAACTGCCTCCCTGAAATCCAATTCATGAGCAAGTCAGGGCATCATCCATCGCTCACTGTTTTACCCCAACATCATGATGTCATTGGTCCTGTTTGAAAACAAAGGATCAACAACAAGAACAACAACATGATTTCAATCGTTCTTGAAGGCATCTTTGTATCCCAACATAGTACCTGCTCCACAGTAGGCACTTTATACATTTTTAATAAACAAATGAATAAATGATGCCCTACAGGCACTTCCAAACTCTAAATCTGTGATCTTCTCGTACTTGTTTAGTCCAAAGGATAATTGGAAGGTCAGTCTGAGAAGGACACTGTGTATACCAGGAACAGATACTTTTGGGGGGGGGCAGGGCAATGAGGGTTAAGTGACTTGCCCAGGGTCACACAGCTAGTAAGCGTCAAGTGTCTGAGGCTGGATTTGAACTCAGGTCTTCCTGAATCCAGGGCTGGTGCTTTATCCACTGTGCCACCTAGCTGCCCCAGGCACTTTTTTCAAGGAATATTCCTCTAACCACTTTCATCTAACTACTTTCAAACTCATGAACTTCTTCTTCTTCTTTTTTTTGGTGAGGCAATTGGGGTTAAGTGACTTGCCCAGCGTCACACAGCTAGTAAGTGTCAAGTGTCTGAGCCCAGATTTGAACTCAGGTCCTCCTGAATCCAGGGCTGGTGCTTTATCCACTGCATCACCTAGCTGTCCCACAAACTCATGAACTTCTTCTAACCACAGAACTAACTTTCTGTCCATTACACAGGACAAGGATACTAAATACTAATATTAATACTAATATGAGCTTTATCACTAATACTAATACTAACATTATTACTGAAACAAACACTAATTTTTAATACTAACAGATATTAATAATACTAATGAAAACACAAATACTAATAGTTACGCTAATTTTAATACTAATTCCAACTCTGATACTAATATTAATACTAGCACCAGCACTAACGTTAATATTAATACTAATTCTAGGGGCAGCTAGGTGGCACAGTGGATAGAGGACCGGCCCTGGATTCAGGAGGACCTGAGTCAAATCCATCCTCAGACACTTGACACTTACCAGCTGTGTGACCCTGGGCAAGTCACTTAATCCTCATTGCCCCGCAAAGAAAGAAAGAAAGAAAGAAAGAAAGAAAGAAAGAAAGAAAGAAAGAAAGAAAGAAAGAAAGAAAGAATATTAATACTAATTTTAATTGCTTTCAATGTGTAGAGCCATAGCAGAAAAAAATCAAAGCCATGAAATAACATCCCCATTGCCCTCTGTTCCTGCGGTGCTTCCGAAGATGCTTTCAGTTATTGGGGTAAAGATGGATTTCAATCCCAACACTTCTACTCAATGACAAAAACCAAGTCATTTGATCCACTAAATGTTCAGCATAAGAGAATAATCAAATTTAGTGACTTATTTTGCCACCATTTCTACCTCAACTCCCTCTAACTCACATTAGATATCCCTTTAAGGTTTGTAAAGTGCTTTACATACGTTGTCTCATTTAAACCTTACAGCATCCTAGGTTATCATTCAGGTGCTGTCATTATTCCCATTTTATAGATGAGGAAACTAAGGCTTCCGGAGGGAACTTGCCCAGGCTCACATGATGTCTGAGCTGGGAGCCCGTCTCTCCTTCCAATTCTGGTCCAGCCAGTGAAGCCTCCAGTCCCTCTTTCCAAGCATCTCTCTCCTTCATCTCTGTCCCTTTGTTTTCCAGCTTCCGTTCCTCAGCATTGTTGCTTTTCTGCTCTGCATAAATGGAAGCCTCCCTGCTGGGCTGTCAGCAAGTGGAACTGACCAGGGACACCGTCAATGTGAGAGGCTGGAATGCCGAGAGGCTGACAGACGAGTTTGATGACTTGATTGCTGTCGATGGCAGCTTAACGAGGGTGAAATAGGTGGTCTGCAACTTGTTTGTGAGGATTATTAATAACATCGTGTCATGTATTAATAACATCATGTCAGATAGAACAAAGCTGTCCTCAAGGGTCTGTCTGGAGAGTCCTATTTGAAGCCATGCTGTTTGGGAGCTGGATGGCAGGGGTGCTGAAGAGGGGATGGGACAAAAAGCTCTTGAGCATCTGGCTACAAGTTCAGCATCAGCTGCAATCGGGAAGACCAAATACTGCAGTCAGAAACAACATTGATGGCTAATAGAAAATAGGGACTTGTCTCTGTCTCAGGGAATCTGGTCTAGCCAGCTTGAGGAAACCATCCTGATCCTGAAATGGGCATCCTTGTAGTGATTCCCAGAGAGAAGCTGTGACCAGGAACAGGAGCAGTTGAATTTGGCAGCATTTGGTCAGCATTTTCACAAAATGCTGGAGTTGGAAGGGACCAGGCATCTCCTCTGCAACATTCCCAGCAAGTGGTTACTCAGTTTCAAATCAATCAACTAACCAACATGCACTTATTAAGTACCTACTGTAACATGTACCGTTAAGGATCCACATTCTGTTGGGGATGAGTCATGATGGAAATAAGACTGGACATGGAGTCAGAGTTTTGAATCCCTGCTTTGTCATTTTCTAGCCCCTAGTTAGAATAGTCCCACCTATCATTAGTTGTTATCCAATTAGAGTTGATTGCTACTCTTTGGAACACCCATTTTTGCAAGGGCATATAACCTGTGAGTCCACTGCCATGATTGTTTTTGGTCCAAGAAAGAGATAGCCAAAGGACCATTTCTTTTATTTTTAAAATGCTAAAATTACTAATACAATGATTAATTACTAGAAATTATGTCTCTTGAAGTTTTTAAACATCAAAAGAGGGAGGCGTCGTCTTCCTCAGTGGGGTGAGCAATGATACCTAGAGTATGGAGTAAATGACATCATTTAACAAGCTCTCATTTATTCAGCCCTTATTAGAGATTTTCACATGGACATTGACTATTTGTCAAAAATACTATAAAGGAGATTCATGTATGGTGGTGGATTAACTGAGGTCCCTTCCAACTCTGAGTTTCTGGGTCGGGGGACTTAACAGGAAAGAGAGTTCAAGGGTTTGATGCTCTCAGTATTTTATGGGCTGTGGAATAATCATGATAATGAAGGGTTTCAGGAGTAAAATGCATCCGTTAAGAACCATATGATATGCATAAACTAGCTGATTTCCAATTGTTCCACAAATTGATGGGGGTAGGACCTAGTTGAGGGCAGAGAAAGGACTGATTCAGTGCTTAAATACTGACATTAATTAAAAACACATACTTAGGCTAATAGGATCTTAGACCTAGAACTGAAGAGATCTTGGAAGCCATTTAGTTCAACCTCCTTATTTTACAGTTGAAGAAACTCAAGGAAGTCAAGTGATTTAAGTGCTCAAGGCAACCAGAGGACCTGAGACAGGATTTGAATCTAGGTCCTTTAGCTTCAGAGTCAGCACTCTTTTCACTATATCATGTTTGTGCCTGTCAAGATAAAAACAATTAATTTCATGCAATTAAGTTAATTTGCAAAACCACCATTATTCTGCTCACATAAAGTAAGCAAAAGAACTTAAAGACTTTTTTTTTTCAAGCCTTCCAGTGCCATTGAAGATCCAAAATAAGTAAAAGGAGCCTTCCACAAGTTTATACTTGAATGCTTCAATGGGTCATTGATATGGTATAGTAATATGATTATAATGATGGCCAGAGTTTGTATAGTTCTTTAAGGTTTCCAAAGCAATTTAGGGATATCATTTCCTTTGCTCTTCCTACAAGCTTGTGAGGTAGGTGCTAGTATTATTCCCATTTTACAGATGAGGAAATGGAGACAAAGAGATGTTAAGTGACTTGCCCAGGGTCACATGGATTGTTAGTGTCTGAGGTCAGATTTTAACATAAATACTGAAAATATGGCAGAATAGGAATAAGTAATCCAGTCCAGTTTTTCCCCACAACCACTTCAACAAAGACCTAGAAAAAACACCAGCTATGAATAGAAATCTGAGGAGAAAACACAATTTATTACTTTCCTAGCAAAGTCAGCTTAGGGAGACAGAAGTCTTTAGGTACTAGAGAACTGTGTCTATCCAGGAGGGTTCTATAGAACTTTCCAACTTAGGAACAGAACTGAGGCCTTCAGCAGTGTACTAAGACAAGGGGTCATCCCAGATCCAGCATGGAGGAGCCTGATACTCTTTAAGGTGGTCAGAACAGTTAGTAACTTTTGTTGCTTAGGACTATTGTACCACAAATTGAGTGTGTACTAAGGAGGGGACTTGTGCCTCAGTGTGACCCTGCAGATTCCTTCCAGCTAACTGATGGACACTGGGGTCAGGGGGAGTTGAGTAGAGCTCAAAGTAGAGACAGGTCAACACTCGAGTTGTCTATAAGCCATGGAGCTTGTCTGTGGTCAGGAGTATGCAAGGCTCAGATTAGAAAGGCAGCGATAAGACTTTTTTCTTAGATCAGACCATTTTGGGCATACTAATAGCTTGTAGGACCCCAGCCTTGGAAATCATTGAAGAACATGACCCTTGATCCCTGGGAGAAAGCCCCAGCAAGGCCCTAGAGAATACAAATCAGAAAAAACCCTAACATTCCCTTCAGAGGTGCATAGAATCTAGCCCTAAGGCAAAATCCAATATAGGAAGTAAGGCTAGAAGAATGAGTAAAAAAAAAGAAAGAAAAGAAAAGAAAAGAAAACTATTATGGTAACAGGGACACCCAAGAAGAAGAAATTATTCAAAACATCTACAAGAAAATTGCAAAGAAAAACTTAACTTAGATATAAGTTCAACTAACTAGAAATATTAAAACAAAGTCAAAAGACTGAAAAAATGTAAGGCATAAAATATAAAAAATACTGTCCTGAAAAATAGATCAAAGAAAGATAATTTGAGAATCATTGGACTACCTGAAAACTAAGACTAAAAAGAAAAGAGAGACTTTATCTGCAGCTCAGCCCCTGAAAGAAACTCCCAAATGAAAACTCCCAGGAACATCATATCTCAAATCCAGAGCTTCTAGGTCAAAGAAAAAACATTGCAAGCAATGTGTGTGTGTGTGTGTGTGTGTGTGCATGTGTGCATGCACATGCATGTTGAGAGAGAGAGAGACAGAGACAGAGACAGACAGAGACAGTTCAGGTATTAAGGAGCCATGGTCAGAATCACACAAGATTTAGCAGCTACTACTATAAAAGAGAGGAAAATATGTAATATGATATTCCAAAAGGTGAAAGATATAGGCTTACTACTTAAAATAATAATTTAACTTGCAAAATTGAGGATAATCCTATAAGATAAAAACGACTGTGTAATAAAATAGAGGACTTCCAAGCATTTCTGATGAAAAGACCAGAGCTGCGTAGAAACGCTGAAATATAAACACGGCACAAAGATATTAAAAAGTAAATACAAATGAACAATTGGAAAGGGCTAAATATGGATGAAGTTTTTGAATTTTAACAGGGGAGATGATAAAGGTATTCTCATAGAACCCTAATTTCATAAGGGGTCATAGAGGAAGATAAATAAAAGTAGCTCTGAGAATAGTTTTGTTATCTTTCAATGGTCTTAGGAGAAAAGAAGGAGAAGGAAAAGAATACACTTGAGAAGAAAGGAGGAGGAAGGGGAGGGTATACAAATTGAGGACTATGCAAATGAGGAAGGGATGGGAGGAGCTGGTGACCTCACTTTCATCTGAAATGATCAAAGGAGGGTAGAATATAGAATTGGATGAATAAATCCTTTTAACTCTATAGTGAAACAGGAACAACAGGGAGAGAAGAAAGAAGGAAATAAGAGATAGGATCAATTTGAAGAAAGTTCAGGCTCCAGTAGTGTGTGAGAGTCAGTTGATACTGACTAATGAGAGCCAGTTATTACCTACTATAACTACAAATGTGAATAAAATGAGCTCCCCCATAAAATGGAAGAGGAAAGCAGAATAAATTAGCAAGCAGAATCCAATGATATGTTGTTTACAAGAAACACATTTAGAACTTGAAGTTTCATATGGAATTGATGCAAAATCTATTGTTTCAGATGAAGTAAAAAGGTAGGGTTAGCAGTTGTATCTCAGACAAGATAGCAGAAAGAATAGGCTTGTTTTTGTTTGTTTGTTTGTTTGTTTGTTTTGCAGGGCAATGAGGGTTAAGTAACTTTCCCAGGGTCACACAGTAAGTGTCAAGTGTCTGAGGCTGAATTTGAACACAGGTCCTACTGAATCCAGGGCCAGTGCTTTATCTACTACGCTACCTAGCTGCCCCTAAGAATAGACTTGATTAAAAGATATAAACAAGGAATCTACATTATGCTGAAAGTTAATAGACAATGAATTAATATCAATACTTAACATCTGTATACAAAATGACCTAGCATTTAAATACTTAAATACTAAATAAGTAACAAGGAAGATTCTTCCTTCTCACTCCCTCCCATAGAACCATCCCTTATAAAGAAGAATGTTTTTAAAAAAGAAAAAGAGGAAGAAGAGGAAAAAAAATAAAAAGAAATAATCAATACATTGAAAAAAATGTACTACATGCAATGTTCTACAACCCCTCTTCCCTTGTATCTCTGCTAAGGAGTGGGAAGAGATGACTTCTTATTTCTTTTCTTTGGAGTCATTTGTTATTTATAATTTTACAAAATTAATTTTCTTTTTTCTTGAGGCCAATTTCATTCATTATTTAATGCAATTAACTATTTAATTACCAAACCAAACAATTTATTTTATTATTTATTTTTAAATTTTTTTTTTTTAGTGAGGCAGTTGGGGTTAAGTGACTTGCCCAGGGTCACACAGCTAGTAAGTGTTAAGTGTCTGAGGCCGGATTTGAACTCAGGTACTCCTGACTCCAGGGCTGGTGCTCTATCCACTGTGCCACCTAGCTGCCCCAAAAATATGTATTTATTAAATTAAATATTTTATGATTTAATTATGGGAATGGATATATGTTTGAATACATTCATTAAATGAAAAGTATCTCAGAATGAATAAAAGGAAAACATTAGTTTAGAGGAATATATATATGTGAAATATAATAATATGGAAATAAAATAGAAATATCTATCTATTGAAAATTAGCATTTATTAAGCACCTACAGTGTGCTGTGCATTGTGCTAAACACTTTACAAATATTATCTCATTTGATCATCACAACTACCCTGTGAGGTGGTTTTATTATGATCCTTCTTTTACAGATGATGACACTGAGACAGACAGAAGCCAAATGACTCATACAGGGTCATACACCCAGCTAGTGTCTGAGGCTGGATTCCAACTCAGTTACCCTCAACTCTAAGTCCAGCCATCTATCTCCTGTGTCATCTTGCTTGCTTATTTAAGTAACTTGTGCCTCTTTACCCAGCTAGTGTATGTCAGAGACCTTCCTGATTCCACAGCTAGTCTTCTTATTGATTTTCTATTAAGTCAAATTTCCAGCATTTCTTAATTTCAGTACATGTGCAGTCAGACCATTTGTTTCAGTTCCCTCTTATTAGCATGTGTTCCTAGGGAGATTGAAATTAAATGTTTTAATTGCGTTTCATCATCAATCCATTGCTCACATGGAAAGAGAAAAGAGATTTCTTATCCTTTCTCTTATACTGCAATACCATCCTTTTTTTTAATCATAAAAGCATTTTATTATTTTCCAGTTACATGTATAAAGATAGTTTTCAACATTTGTTTTCATAAGATTTTTAGTTCCAAATTTTTCTCCCTTCCTCCCTTCCCTCCCCCCTCCCCAAGGTAGAAAGCAATCTGATATAAGTTAAATATATACAATCACATTAAGCATATTTTTGCATTAGTCATGTTGTGAAAGAAGAATCAGAATAAAAGGGAAAAGCCTCAAAAAACCCAAACAAACTAAAAGAGTAGAAACAGTATGGTTCAATCTGCATTCAGAATCCACGGTTCTTTTTTCTAGATGTGGAGAACGTTTTCCATCATGAGTCCTTTGAAGTTGTCTTGGATCATTGTACTGCTGAGAAGAGCCAAGTCTTTCACAGTTGATCATCACACAATGTTGCTGTTACTATGTATAATGCTCTCTTGGTTCTGCTCACTTCATTCAGCATCAGTCCACATAAGTCTTTCCAGATTTTTCTGAAATCTGCCTGCTCATCATTTCTTACAGCACAGTAGTATTCCCTTACATTCATAAACCACGACTTGTTCAGCCATTCCCCAATTGATAGGCATTCCCTCAATTTCCAGTTCTTTGCTACTACTAAGAGAGCTACTATAAATATTTTTGTACATGTGGTTTTTTCCCCCCTTTTTTATGATCTTTTTGGAATATACACCTAGTATCAGTATTACTGGGTCAAAGGGTATGCACAGCCCCATAGCCCTTTGGGCATAGTTCCAAATTGCTCTCCAGAATGGCTGGATCAATTCACAACTCCACCAACAATGCATTAGTGTTCCAATTTTTCCAAGTTTCTCTAACATTTATTATTTTCCTTTTTTGTCATATTAGCCAATCCGATAGATGTGATGTGGTACTTCAGAGTTGTTTTAATTTGCATTTCTCTAATCAATAGTGATTTAGAGCATTTTTTCATATGGCAATAGATAGCTTTGATTTCTTCATCTGAAAACTGCCTGTGGAACATCATCCTTTGAAGCAGGAGAGCTTATACTTGGCTTAAAGGGAAAAGATATTCCTAGATGCCAAGAGACTGACATGGACACATAGTAAAAATCACTGGGCACAGCTACCTTCTGGCTAGAGATTGGTTTGCTTGGAAGAGCAGAGGAAAATATATTTCGGTCATAAACATATAACTAGACTAAGTTAAAGTGTGGTTAATTTTTCTCTCCCCTCTGAATTTTCTAAAATTGGGTAAGGTTTGTATTGTGTGGGAAAGGAAAGGCAAGAAGTATTTATTAAATATTTTACCATGTGCCATGACAAGTGCTGGTGATATAAATACTAGCAAATATAAATGCAGTCCCTATCCTTGAAGAGCTCATACTCCAATCTGGGCTGTAAAAAGGAGGGGAAGGTGGCAGGGGGAGATGAGGAGACCCATTCAGGGGTGTGGTATTGAAGTCCATAAAGTCAGCAGCACAGCTGAGAGAGAAATAAGGGTTGATCAGCCTGGCACTCTCACTAAAATGGAGGTACCAGGAGGAATTCACTTAAAACTGCATTAGGACTTTTGAGATCCATTGTATTTTCTTTGTCAATATATATTTTTGTTTTTGTTTGTTTTTGGTGCAGCAATGATGATTAAGTGACTTGTCCAGGATCACACAGCTAGTAAGTGTTAAGTGTCTGAGGCCAGATTTAAACTCAGGTCCTTCCGAATCCAGGGCTGGTGCTTTATCTATTGCACCACCCAGCTTCCTCTGTCTATATATTTTGAATACCAAACCCTTATGTGAGAAATTTGATAGGGAATATAGGATTATTAATGGGAGGGAGAGAGAGGGCATCCTACCCAGGGGGAAAGAACATGAAGCAAAGTACTAAAGTAGGAATGAACATGACATGTGTCGAGGACAGCAAGAAAACTGGTCTACGTTGGAACCAAGGATTGTAAGGGCCAAATTTTAAATTGGGGAGTGTTAATTAGGTGGCTCACCATAATATTGGGGTAAGAAAGGAGATTAACAGCCTCTTATAAAAAACAAAACAGGGTTTATTAATGAGAACAAATTTAAAACACAAATAAGTTTAATAGAACTAGGGATAAAGAAAAAGGGGAATAGGGGAAGGAAGAAGATACAATCCACAATTCACCACCACCTGGAAATCAGCAATTTCAAAGAGAACCCGCTGTACAGCGCTCCAGCGTCTCGCTCCCTCTACCACTCACGCCAGAGTGAATCTCTTTTCCCTTCTCCTTTCCAGAAAACCCCCCTCCCAATAGGAAAAACCGGGCTGTCCATACTCAGCTCCAAGCTAATTGACTGGCAGCCCTGATTGACAGAATTAGCAGGCAGCTGTAGAACTGCCAGCCTTCCCAACTTCTGGATGCTGGAGGTCACCTCATTGCCCTCACCCTACTTCTGGTCATGGTAATTTGGCTAGGCCCATGCAGGTGTCGGTGAGTGGTGATGACATGAGCTGCAGCACCATGGTGACAGCCACAGCCCGGTGGAGCACTGTGCCAGGGCAGAGGCACAGCACCTGAGGCCAGCTGGGTGAGTGCCAGGGCTTCTAATTTAGCCAAAGATGGGGTCATAGAAACCTCAAATCACAATTAATTCTTTACAGGATTAATTTTGGAGAGTAATAAGGGAGAAAGATGGTTTGGTGAGATAGATTGGGTAGGTAAGATAGGAAGAACTTGACTGTCAGGCTAAGCAATATTCCTTTGAAAGAGTTGGAGAGGGTTGCCATTTTAGGTTCTTATTGAAGGGGATATTTTAGAAGATTAGTCTTGAAATACTGTGCAGGATAGAGCAGAGAATGGAGAGCCTTTAGTTTAAACCTAGAGGGAGATAAAAATGCCATGAAGCCTCTGACTTCCTTTTTAGAATTGCTGTCAATCTTCTTCTTGTTTTTCTTTTTTTTGGAAAACAAATCAATAAACAATAAGCACAGTGGGATTTTGCTTTATCTGCACCTTTCAGTTGATTGTGTGACTGTAGACATGTGCTCTACTCTAGAAGATTATTTGAAAAAGCTTGTCTGATCCTTTCTCAAGGATACCCTTGATGCTTGTGTAGATTATTCTGTAAACAGCTTGGGAGAGATGGGAAAGAGAGTCTATGGTTTCATCATTAATTGATTTCTTCTTAGTTGCCTTTTTTTTTGGAGGGGTGGCGGTGATAATGATGAAAACCAAGATTTTTTAATGCTTTTGGTATTTTTCTGAATTGATCCCTCACTACCTTTAGGTTTATGACACCTATGCCTTAGACCTTTTCTGTGTGTCCTTTGTCCATTGCAGCTACTTTTCTTATCTTCATCTTTTGTAACATTTCCACTTTGTCATGTCATCTGTAGCCATGTCCAGTCATCCCAATTTATATCTTGCCGCTGCACCCAGATGGATGGCTCCAGAAGAGAGTGAGACTAGTGACTTTGTACAGCCTTACCTCACTTAAATTCAATTCACTGCAAGTCATGACATCACTTCCCCCAATGCCATGGTCCTTTTCAAGAAGGACAAACAACAAACTTGTCACATAACTATCTATTCCTGACCTCTAATCTAGTCTAATTTCTAGTTATACATCTCCAGACATCTCAAAGTAGATGTCTTATAGACATCTTAAACTCAACATGCCCCAAACTGAACTCACTATTTCTTTTTTTCAAATCATAAAAGTATTTTATTATTTTCCAATTATATGTAGAGATAGTTTTCAACATTTGTTTTTTTATTTTAATTTTAGTGAGGCAAGTGGGGTTAAGTGACTTGCCCAGGGTCACACAGCTAGTAATTGTTAAGTGTCTGAGGCTGGATTTGAACTCAGGTACTCCTGATGCCAGGGCCGGTGCTCTATCCACGGTTCCACCTAGCTGCCCCAACATTTGTTTTTATAAGATTTCTAGTTCCAAATTTTTCTCTCCCCCTCCCCTCCTTCCCGCCTCCCCAAGACAGCAAGCAATCTGATGAAAGTTACATATGTACAATTACATTAAACATATTTCTGCATCAGTCATGCTGTGAAAGAAGAATAAGAACAAAAGGGGAAAACTTCAAAAAAGAAAAACAAAAAAGTAGAAACAGTATGGTGCAATATGCATCTATATTTCACAGTTCTTTTTTTTGGATTTGGAGAGCATTTTCCATCATGAGTACTTTGGAATTATCTTGGACCATTGTATTGCTGACAGGAGTCAAGTCTATAACAGTTGTGAACTCACTATTTCTCCCTCCAAAACCCTCCAATCTTCCTAATTTTCCTATGATTGTTGAAGGTACTACAATCCTCTCATCAAATCATCCCCTTTAATTCTAGTGCTTATACATGGTTGTTTGCCTGCTATCTCCCCTGCTCCTTGACAGCAGGGACTGTCCTTTGTCTTTCTTTGTATCCTTAGCACTTTATCTAATGCCTGGCACATAGTAGGGGCTTGACAAGTGTTTATTCACTGACTGACATCTGGGACTTCAGCGTGAAGTATAAATATGGTGGCTCTACTGTCCTTGATATTGAAAAGAGTTTGTTTAAAGTTATTTTTTCTGACCTTTTCCATCTTTCATCTTTTTTGGAGGCTGGTGGGTATGTGTGGTGATGTCTAGCTTCCAGTTTCTTTAGATGATTTTGCTCAGTTGGTTCTCATAAGACTTTCTTTAAAGGTATTCTTTACTACTCCTTAATTCACTATGAGTAGGTTATGCTGTGTATAATCTTACAATATCCTTCTTTGTAAACATTTACAAGGTAGTTTATAAATGTGTTAGTCTTGGATGCCATATCCTTATACTGTTCAAGGACATCAAGTGTTTGCTGGCTAAGACTGTTTAATATTTAGTTTCTTTTTGTACCCTTTGTGATGGCTACTGATTCACTAATGGTCACATTTCTGGAGTAAATAGTTACAATTGATGTCAATGCCAATTTTTCTACCTTTCCCCCATTTTTTGTTATAAAAAATTTGTCAAAATGGAGTTGCTAGAGTTTTAATTATACCCCAAATACTTTTATAATTTTTTTTTGGCAATGGGGGTCAAGTGACTTGCCCAGGGTCACACAGCTAGTAAGTGTCAAGTGTCTGAGGCCAGATTTGAACTCAGGTACTCCTGAATTCAGGGCCAGTGCTTTAACCACTGCGCCATTTAGCTGCCCCCTATTTTTGTAATTTTAATTATTCTACCAGTTTTACATTAATTTTGATCTTTTCTCTAATGACTTTATGGTCTAACTGTCCATAGACAGTTGTTTCTAAGCTCTTTTTTAAATCATGGCTTTCAGGTAGTCCAATAATTTTCAAATGATCTCTCCTGGATCTATTTTCCAGGTTGGCTGTTTTTCCAAGGATATATTTCACATTGCCCTCTATTTTTTCATTGTCTTGGTTTTGCTTTATTGTGTCTCAATTTCTCATAAAGTCATTAGCTACCAGAGAAGTCTGAGTTTTTTGTTCTTTTTCTTTTTGGGATGTTTATAGTAACTTATTATATAATTCTTGTTAGGTATTTGGTCATAGGCTATATTATACAATACTATACATATATTTTGTGCATTTCTCAGTTTATTTTTTCTTTTTTTCCTGTTTCTAAACCTTTTCTGTGTCATCTGCTGCCCTTTGCATGTCATCTGTGGCTTCCACAAAACACCCCCAAAATCCCCACTGAATTTCTTATACCAATGTGTGACATATTGAAACTGTGATGAGGAAAATCATGATGTGGAAAGGATAACTATAGGTGCTAACCTCAGTTGTTTCTACCTATTCAAGAAGTCCAGGTGCCATGTGCATCTTCTAAATTTCAGGTCATGGAGACAAAGCTCCTGTTGTCCTGTCCTAGTTACAGCTTAAGGGACTTCTCTAAGAGTTCTGAATAATTATGAGGAAATCCTAGGACACTCAGGTTTAGTCAAGATCCCTCTGGAGTTGAATCATTCAGAACTCTTAAACACAGCCTCGAGCTCTCTCCTCTGTGACCCCTTAGACCTTTTCTTGGTTAACCTTTGGTCTTGTGTGAGCTCTTTAGGAAAAGGGTTGTATCCTTGGATCGTGTTTCTAAGAGAGCTGCCATCAGCTATTGGAAATCATAATTAGTTTTGAAATTTACATTTAAATATAAATTGGACTCTCTCACACAAAGTGGGGTGTGGAACCAAGTGAAAGAAAAATAATCCTTCTTAACATTATGTTTGAGTCTCTCTCTTCCACTGTCCCCAACTCTGCTTGCCCAAGCCTTGTTTTTTTGAGGGAATCCTGAATCTGCCTTGAAAGCACTAATTGGGCAGAAAAGCAGGTTCAATAGTGGGATGCTCTCTGTCCCCTTCTTTCTACCTGCAGAGCTTCTTATTCATCCAGCCCATTAAAAAATTCTGTATTGTCTTAAATGAATACTGCCAGGTTCAAGAGGTTTGAATCTGACCTTTCTTCCAAAACACATTTGGGCCTTGCCAAGACCCCTTTGCCTTCTTGAATGTGATTGTTTTCTCCAATTGATGTGGTGCCAGTTGACTTAAGGGAAAAAAACCAGCCACCTACAGGGTCATCCCTAAGAGGTGATGGGAAAGCCAAGGCCTGTGCCCAGCTTTCCCTTTGTAGTTATAAGTATAAAAGGAGTGTACCCAGGAGGGAACTTCAGAACTGACTGTTATTAAATGTCACTGTCATTACATGCCATTTGCAGAGACAGCATGGGCTAAAGGATAGAGTGCCAACTCCAAGTTAGGAAGACCTGGGTTCAAATCTCCCTTTGGATACTTACTTGGACAAGTGGGACTTGTCATCAAGTAACTGAACCTCAGTGGTAGGATGGTGGTGGTGATGATGATACAAAGCTAATATTTATACAGCATTTACTATGTGCCAGGCACTATGCTAAGCACTTTACAAAACAACCCTGGGAGGTAGATGCTGTTATTATCCCTATTTTGTTGTTGTTATGTCATTTCAGTCATGTCTGACTCTTTGTGACCCCTTTTGGAGTTTTCTTGGCAAAGATACTAGAGTCATTTCCAGCTCATTTTTATAGATGAGGAAACTGAGGCAAACAAGCTTTTCTTATTACTCACCACATTCCAAATGACTTGCCCAGGGTCACACAGCTAGTAAGTGTTAGACACCAGATTTGATCTCAGGTCTTCCTGACTCCAGGCCCAGTAACCTCTTTGAGCCTAACCTTCCTCATGTAAAATGGGGATGCTAATAGCACCTACCTCACAAGGTTATTGTGAAGATCAAATGAGACACTCTATGGAAAGTACTTTGCAGACCTTGAAGTGTTATTGTGTAGTTAAATGTGAAGGTGTTATTAATATAGATGAATTTTTAATCTGTCATGGTAGACAGAGTTCCCACATAGGGAATTCTTTGTGCTGCTAGGCTGATGAAAGACATCTGGGCTTAGACATAGTCACTCCCTCCACCATCTTGCCTTGTGTTCTTTGTGGATCTTTGTATGTTGTGCAAAACATTATCAGTGTCCTAGGAGAACTCTTGGTCCTGATGATTCTTTGTGTAAGATTTTGCAATAATTAATGAGTCCACAAAAAAAGGGGGGGGCAACTAGATGGCGCAGTGGATAGAGCACTGGCCCTGGAGTCAGGAGTACTTGAGTTCGGATCCAGCCTCAGACACTTAACACTTACTAGCTGTGTGACCCTGGGCAAGTCACTTAACCCCAATTGCCTCACACACAAAAAAATAATTAACGAGTCAATCTGTGTAATACCTTTTGGGGTGCCATTGGAATATTTTACAGAAGAGCAAACTGAGGCACATAGCACCTAAATTATAGCCAGGGTTCTACTGTAGATACTTGAAGAAACCTGACTTACTCCTAGATCCAAACTGATTCTGTTTAATTTACCTCACTGCAGTATGACAAACTTTGCATACTCCATGACCAATTGGGACAGGCTTCTATCTCCAGCATTCACATCTCCTTAGTGACCCTAATGGACACAGGAGAAAACCGAGGTCTAGAAAGGTGAGCCAGCTTGCCCCAGGTCACACAAAAAGGTCCGGGTGGGTTTGGCTCCACACTGGAGTAAAGACTGGTTTCTTCTCATCATCCCATCTCTTTCTTCAAAACTAATCTTCTCTGGAATCTGGTCCAATCCCCTAAACTTTACCTCAATCATTCTGGGGTTTCTAGGAAACTCATTTCCTTCAAAGTAAACCAGCAATTTTCTCCCTCAATAACCCTCTGACCTGCCCAACTCACTCACACCTTTCCCCTGGCCCCCATTAGACTGTGAGCTCCTTGAGAGCAGGGACTATCTTTTGCCTTTTTTTTAAACCCCAGCACTTAGTGCAGTGCCTGGCACATAGTAGACATTTAAATTTTTATTGAATTGAATTGAATTGTCCAATTCACACCTATCCTCCTTCATCGTCCATCGTTCTGTGTTTAACTTGGGTTTATGTTGCCTAATAAAGTGGACACCTGTATGTTTGTTCCACATTTATGTTGGCTAGGAAGTCCTTTTGTATATGGTCTGGTGCTGACAACACTTAGTTTTGTTGCTAATTTCTAAGCAGGGGCTTGACACACTCTGGGGAGAGTTTTACCAGGGTGGTGCTGAGTTAGATTCAACAAAGATTTATCTATTCGAGACAATAGAATGGAAACTCCTTGAGGGCAGGGGCTGTTTCACTCTTGTCTTTATACAGTGAGTATAGCGCACAGTAGGTATTCATAAATGCTTGTGGAATGAACGAAAGAAGGCACCTAGGAAGTCACTAGCCTTCAGTGATGGCCCGGGACTCAAGGCATTTTCCTACCATTCTGAGCAGAGAAGCTGAAGAGAGGCTTTGGATACAATATCTTTTTTATCTATTTATTTATTTATTTTTGGTGAGGCAATGGGGGTTAAGTGACTTGCCCAGGGTCACACAGCTAGTAAGTGTCTGAGGCTGGATTTGAACTCAGGTCCTCCTGACTCCAGGGCCGGTGCTTATCCACTGCGCCCCCTAGTTGCCCCTGGAGACAATATCAAGGGAGATAAATGTCAAGGTCATCCTCCTCCAGGGCTCTGAATGATGTGGGACGGGCTTCGGGTCAAACTGATGGTGAGTCATCCCCCCAAATTACAAGGCTCAGCGGCTCAGTTTCCCAAGTTTGATTGCAATGCTGTGAGTGAACACAGGGAGAGAACCAGAATAGCAGAAAGGTGTCTCTCGAATAGGGAAAGAAAACAAGTTGTATTTACAGTATAGATTAATTGATTAGCAGTCCCATTATAATAATCTACCTAAGGGAGGTACAGGGGAGGGTTTGTCCTGATTCGGAGTTCCTGAGGTCCTGAGGTACCTTCTTCTGTGGAGGTGTGTTTTGGGGGTTTACATCTCATAAGGTGAATGTGGGGACAAATCTGGCTTTTTCTGCGCATGTCTCTTTCTGGTTCCCATGACTAGTTTAAAAACATCTTCATTTATCATTTATTTGTAGTCTAAATTTCTATAGCCTGTCATTTTATCATTGTTATATGACCTGCCCCTTTATGTTCCCATTGTGGGTACTGATTACTGTGGGTAAGAGAACCTAGCATCCTGACTTGTAAGTTACCCATTAACTGGGGTCTGAATCCCTTTTAGAGCACATATCTGAATTAGAGCTTAGACCTTAGGTTTTTCTGTTAACCCCTTTTTGCTTCCTACATAATGTCAGCTGTCACATTGCTCCCCATGCTAGTGATGGGAGGAAACCATGAAGAAGGGGTCCTGCTGAGGATGGTGGCAATCAGACTTCCCTTATTACTCACCACATTTCCAATGGTTCTCCCAACCTCATTTGCACAGAATGCAAAGAGGTGTAGGATTTGCAGAACTTCTGGTGTGGGAGCTTTGCCCACCATAGGAATATTCCACCTTGGTTTGTAACTTAGAAGTTATGTTCAGTAGTTTTCACCTGGGTCTGACTCTTTGTTACCCCATTTGGGGTTTTCTTGGCAGAGACACTGGAGTGGTTTGATATTTTCTCTGGTTCATTTTACAAATCAGAAAACTGAGGCAAGCAGGGTTAAATGACTTGCCCAGGGTCACAAAGATAGGAGGTATCTGAGGCTGGATTTTAATTTAGGAATTCTTGACTCCAGGCCAGGTACTCTCTCTACTGCACCACCTAGCTTCCCCAAATTTAGTAGTTAAGTCCTAAGAAATTAATTGCCTGAGACTCAGGGAAAGTAAGTGATTTGCCCAAGGTCATACACTGGGAGTAAGGATCAGTGGCTGTATTTGAATTCATGTTGTCCTGATCCAAGCCTGGCAGTTTCTCCAGCTGGCCAAATCACCCCTACCATGCCTAAAAGGTTTGAGAAAATCCTTAAATGAAATTTTCCTCCTATTTGCAAATCTAAGTGGTATAGTAGATGGAGAGCCAAGCTAGACTTGACACCTAATGCATATATGATCCTAGGCAGGTCACTTAACTTCTCAAAAACCCAGTAATTCTGTTCTCTAAGACTTAATCTCCAAACAGTAGCAGATCTTTATTGTTGGAGGGAGTTTCTCCACTGACAGTTCTCAATAGTAATGAAATCACCAGTCTCCTCTACCTCTCCCCTAGTGACATCCCCGCCCCCAAATGCTATCCTAACTTTTGACTTGTAAAGTGGACTTATCTTCAGAGAACCATGAGTTCTCTGTGGCCAAGTCAACCTAGAATATATCTGTGTCAAATTGGGCAGGGTCATGGGCTAGACTGTGGCAGAAAGAAGCCTGGGCATGGAGAGGAACAAAGGCATGCAAGCCACCTTCTCCCTGTCTTGAAAACCCTGAACATTTCTTCTTCCGTTTTCCCTTGGCACTGGTAGAATTAGCTGGAGAAAAGTTAGTTCCTCTTGTATATTAAAGATACAACAATAATGTATTTCGTAGAGAGGTCCTTTGCCATAGAGGCAGTGTGGAAAGTGGGTTGGTTTTGCAGTCAGAGGATCTTCGTCTACCGCCTATTTTCTGTGTGAGCTTTGGATGAGTCACTAAAACTCACGTAGACTCAGTTTCCTCCTCTGTAAAAAGAGGATATTAGACTAGATGGCTTCTTAGGTCCTCCAGATCCTCTGACTCCCAAACTGACACTCTTCTCACTGTACTACTTGTTATGTGAGAATGAAGGAGGGAGACTATTTCTGCAAATGTCCAACAATAGGTGTTTTGGCTGAGAAAACAAAACGCTATTGGATATGTTGGCCCCTCCAGGTGTGGTGACCTTTTACATAAGTTATACAATGACCTTGACCATTGCTAAGCATTGACCCACTCAAAAATGCTGGAACATGTACTCTGGAGAATTAATTTACCCTTGGAAAGGGCTGGTCAGTCAGTGCTGTGCTGCTGAGCCTGGGTGATGAAATGGACGAAGAATCCAATTGGATGAGGAGAGAGGCTGGGTTTCCTTGGGGAAATTATATTGTTCCCAGTCTTCTTCTTCTTCTTCTTCTTCTTCTTCTTCTTCTTCTTCTTCTTCTTCTTCTTCTTCTTCTTCTTCTTCTTCTTCTTCTTCTTCTTCTTCTTCTCTCCTCCTTCTCTTCTCCTCCATCTTCTCCTTCTCCTTCTCCTCCTCCTTATAATAATAATAAACATTTTTAAAGTTTTGAGTTCTAAATTCTATCCCTCCTTTCCCTTCCCCTTCCCTGAGGCAGTAAGCAATCAGATATAGGTAATATATGTGCAATTATATAAAACATTACCATATTCGCCATTTTGTGCAAGAAAACTCAAATAAAAGAAATAAAATGAAAGAAAGTGAAAAAATAGCATCCAGGCTGTATTCCAGCAATCTCACTTCTTTCTTTGGAGGTAGATAGTACGCTTCATCATTAGTCCTTTGGGATTGTCTTGGATCATTGGTTCTGCTCACTTCACTATACATCAGTTCATTACAAGTCTTTCCAGGTCTTTCAGAAATCGTCCTGCTTGTCATTTCTTAAAGCATGATAATATTCCATCACAATCATATATCACAGCTTGTTCAGCCATTTCCCAATTGATGGAGCCCAATGTTCTTCCCCAAACAAAGGATCCCATTGTTTTTTTGTTGTATTTTCAAGTATTGATGCATATAGTAATAATAAGACAACAAAAATAATAATAGCTAGCATTTATATAGTCTCTATTCCATCCCAGGCACTGTGCCTAGTACTTTACAGATATTCATCCTCACAACACCCCCAGGAGGTGGGTGCTGTTATTATCCATATTTTGCAGTTAAGGAGACTGAGGCAGAGAGAGGTTAAATGACTTTCCCAACATCACAGTATCTAAGGCTGAATTTGAATTCAGGTCTTACTTACTTGAAGCCCAGTGCTCTATTCACTGAAGTTGAGTGTCACCCTAAGGGTATTTCACCAGCTCAGGTAGAAAGTGTCTACAACACTTACTAAACGAAGAATTGTGCAAGAGGAGCCATCAAAACTATCTATTATTGGAGAACTATGGGTATGACTGTGGAAAAGGGGTCATGAGATCATAGGGCTAACAGGCACCTTCAAGGCCATCAAATTCACCCTTTTACAGAGAAGGAAATTGAGGCCTAGAGCAGTGGGGTGACTCACCCATGGTCACACAAATAGGAAGCATTTGAGGTAGGATATAAATCCAGATCTTCTTTTTTCCAAGTCTAGTGTTCTGTCTACTACACTGCCCTTATTGGTCTCATGGTGAGAGCAAGAGAAAACAGATGAACAACCCCTGTGCTCTGTTCCTATCCATGTGATGCCAAGAGAAGGACCTTCTGTAGTGGATTTATGGGAGAACATGGACAAACATCACCCAGGATGGGTTTCAGCTTGCATTGATGGAGGGACTACCAACATTCTTGAGATCCTGGATTATTCAGAGGACTAACTCATAGGTCCATAGCGTAACATTGAGAGCTGGATTGAATATTAGAGCTCATCTCATCCAAAGTCTGCTTTTTATAGATGAGGAAACTGAGGGCCTGAGAAGTGAACAGGTCCTCTTATTCCAAATCCGGTGCTCTTTCCCTTGCTCCATGCTGATGACCCATTGGGAAACCTTTAGGTTGGTTTGTGTTACCACTAGTAGGTAGTTCGTGAGGATGCTCCTGTGACCCTAAGATCACCATCAAAAGAAAAAGTCAGAGTTGTGAAGACAAATGGCAATATGGCATTGGAAAGACTCCTCCATGACATTTGTCCCTCTCCAAACCCACCACAAACCATGGGTTGGAGGAGGAGTCAAGGACAGTATGAGTCCTTCTGAACTGAAATGCTGTTCTCCATAGAAATTGGAACACTTGCTAGCCTAGTAGAGATAGAAGAAGTTGAGAGTACCTAAGGGCACTGGATGTAGACAGATGACTATAGCCCTGCCCCATCTATTTTCTAATCATATGACAAGACTTTCAAGAAAATCATGAAATGAGGTTAGAATTTATAGAGAGGTGTTGCTCTGACCACGTGTCACCATCTACCTGGGTTATGTTTTTTTAACTGACCCCCAAGTCCTTGGCCAGAAACATATCCTTGGTTATTGGTAAGCCCATGCTGAAAATATAAATCTAACAAAATAACGTTTTCTGGCTTGATCTTGGTGGTGTTTATAACTACTGTTTTGCATGCTTGCATCAAAGTTTTTGGCACTCACTCTCTTGCCTTTCCCCTCCCCCCCAATTAAATCACTGAGAAAAAGTATAAAATGATTAGTTCTTGGCTAAACAAATGGTAAAGGTAATTGTTAGATTAATATGTTTTTAATGAGCCTTTTTTGGGGGGTGGGGGGGTTGAAAACAGAGGAACAAAAAAAAAAATAAAATTACTATATGGAGGTCACACCTCCAAAAAAGTCAAGTTTAATGATAAAGCTGGTCTCCAAGCACCAGCCAGAATGGATGGAGTTTGAATAGGATTTAAAAACCCAACTGTGTGCAGAAATTAGAGTTTTGCCCCTGAATCATATGGAATTACAGTGCTGGATGCGTGCGCCGTGCCTACACAATGAGGCCCAGAGGAAGCTGCTATTTCTGTTGGTTTTATTAAACCAACCAAGCAATTTAATTCCTTTGTTCGGGAGAGTTCTACTTCATTGATTAACAAAAGCAGGGATATAATTTTTTCAGCCTTTTTGAAAAGCCTGAAATGTCAAGCCTTTTAAAGCAGATTATTCTGCCTCTGTGCAGTGAATACAGCCAGAGTAACCTTTTGTCTACAATTAAATATTCTAGCATAAATATAAAAGAAAAATCAGAGATGGGGAAGATTGACTCACGAGAGATTGGAGAGGTAGATTCACACAGTGATAGTGCAAGCAGCTTGCTTCTAATTAAATATGCGACTGAGTCTCAAAGCATTTTGCTTTCAGCCGCAGAGAGAAGAAGCTGCCCAAGATTGGGAAGGAAGAAATATATCACATCATCTGTCTGTCCGCAGGCTTTCCTTGGGGCTTATGAAGGTATTTTAGAATTTTTATATTGGCATTTTTCACGGGAGATAAAGGTGAACTCTCAAGGGCAGTCAGGCATCAGTCTTGAAAGTTTGGGCTGCCTTGTTGGTACACTGTTCTCACTTTAATAGTTTTCTTATTCATCAACAACCAGAGGTTAATATCCGGGCTTTGTTTTTGTGGTTGGCGCAACTGTCTTACGGTATTGTCGGGAATCCTGGGATGCTCTCGGTGACCTTTTTTTTTTTTTTTTTTTTTTGCTGTTTTGAACCAAAGTGGGGGTAGGGGGTCGTTATTGATTTTTCTCTCTTTAGACAAGTGCTATGATAAATTCTTTAATGCATATTTTGGTATCTGTACCTGAGGAGTGTGAACCCAGACAGCAAAATTCAAGTATCCTTAGCCATTTTTTAACAAAAATGCATTTTAGAAAATGATAAGGTTTGCAGTCGGAGTCTTAGCTTTATTTATATTCATAAGCCTTTCATCTTTATACATACTCAGGGCATTTTCCTTGGAGTACTTAAATACGGCACTTAGAAAATGCTGATGACATAAAATATGGTTGATCCGCTTAGGGTTTGCTGCTTACACAGAAAATATTTGGAAATAATAAGAACTGAAATTTCTTGCCTCCACAACTTTACCTTTCTATTTTAGATCCTGACATTGTTGGAATTATTGAAACTACTTTGGGCAACTTTGTCCCATCATGTCTCATATTCACTTAGGAGCTCCCCCCACCAACCCCCATCCTGGATGAAATTTGCATTTTGATGCAGAAATTTTTATGAAAACCGTTGAGCTCAGATTCAACTGAAGCAACATTATATGGTCCAGTTGGCTCTTTCCTTTTATGCTGTTTGATGTGGAATGTGTCATGTTTTCTGGATACAAAAAGACATCCTTTGCATTTTGGAAGCTTGACACTGGGTAAGGAATAAGATTTAGATATTAGCTTAATAGTTTTCGGTAGTCCCAAATTCATTTGGATTATAATTGAAAGGGAAGAATGAAACTTAACATTTTCACTTTTAGTCATAAAAGGGTCTTTTCCCGACTCCTTTAATAAGAAACTTTGTTGTAAGTGACACATTCCCTATGAAAGGGAAGAAAACTTTCAGTAGCATCATAGAAATATTTACCTGTCCTACCCACCCCCACCCCTATTGATAAATGGTTTATACAGACCATGACCTGGACAAGGGGAGAGCAGAGATTTCTGTATTTTATGCTCTCAGCATGAGTCTTGTTGAGGGAAGGAAGAGGAATTCCTTTGCTTATAAATTTCAAGTCCATTTCAATGCAAGCATCTATTTCTCGTCCTCATCTTTCTCATCCTATGGAAGAAATGAGGAAATTGGAGTTCGGAGAAGGAAAAAAAAAATCATCACGACAGCTCGGAAACCAAAAGGATTCAGGCAGATTCATAAGGAAACAGGACTGACAATTAGCCATCAGGTTATACCACGGCTATTGGCTCTAAATTCATTACCAGGAGTAGAGTTGTGTTTTTAAAATCATACCACTAAAAAAAAAATCATACCACTATACCTAAGATTCAGGATAAATAACTTAGTATCCGAGCTTGACTCCTGCTGTGTTTATATACACACATATGGGCGGATTGGTATGTAACTCTTTAACACCTCCCAGATTTAAAATCAATGACTCTTGCTTAGGGAAGGCTGAAGGATTTTGAGGCTTCTTGGAGAGGTAGGTAACTATTTTGACCAATTACTTTTCAATGACAGAGTCACCAACATTATAATCTCTCTGACAAAAATCAAACCAAACCAAATTCCCAATCCCAACCAATAAAAACAAACAAACAAAAACTCCCCAAACCCCAAACCAACCCTTTGAAAAGCTCTGTAATTTATAGTGGCTAGCCTGGCTCAAATGGCTAGTATTTCTCCGATAGAACACAGAGATGTCCTATAGATCTACTTATATTTCAAAACCTGTTTTGTGCAGCTGGATAAGCTTTTGCTCCATAGTGAGTATCCTGGGGAGATGATTTCTGATTTGGGGTGGGGTTGAGGGTAAAGGGTGTCAGTGACTCAAATGGTTTCTTAAAGTTCTATGACAGGGAGTTAAGGCAAGATGGTTTCTTCTGGAATTCCAGGCTCGTAACAAGCAATTTCCAGGATCTTTGGCCGGTGAGCTTGTCTTGGTGCCGGTGTCTCAGAGCACGTTTGGAACTGTGTGTATTTGCTTAAAATATTTCTTAAGGACAGATCTGGGCACTGACTCTGGCATCCTTTTTGCTAACTAGAGTAGGTAACAAATTTATTATCAGTCCACATTCAAGACAGGAACTTGGGAGATTTTTCTTTTTGGGGTGGGGGTTGCTTTCTTCTGGAGCGTTTTTGATAGTGTTTACCAACAATAGAGTTATAGCCGCCCACATCAGCAGAGAAACAAACATACATTTTCCTGGCATCTGAACTCAGATCTATCACACTCCATTTTCCGTTTCTTCCTTCCTTTTTCTTCCCCTCTTAAATTCTTTCAAGGGTTCCTTTGACAGCTCATTCTGCCTGCTTAGGTAAGGGACATACCAACATTCTTGGATTTGATTTAAAAATCTATCAAAATATCAACCACTGAGTGGAGAGGTTGGAGGAGAGTCAGGTCAATTAAGCACACATTAGAGGCTATTCTCCCCTCCTTTCATGTTTCTTCTTGTTAATTATTCTTTTGCATTCAGTACAGTCCTTTGATAGCAAAGTTTTTTTTTGTTTGTTTGCTCCATGTAAAACAATTAATTACATTGGAACGGTGAATACTGCAAAAGTGAAATTCTCCTTGTCCTATATCATTACACATTAAACCATTTGGTGATATCCTGTCTTTAATTTGTGCATTTAAAATCTATATCACATATCTGGCAATATATGTCTATATATGGTGCATATATATCTAACTTATATATGTCACATATCATATTTTATTATGAGAAGATGGAAGTCTTAATGGCACCCTCAAATTCCAGATGAATAATATATCTATCACTAAAAAAACTGTATATTGGGTGGGGATTAGCAATTCAGAGCACAAATAGATTTGGCATAGGAAAACACACAGGCAAAACTGGGTTTCTTCTCAGTCAAATTTTGAGTTTAATTGGAAACTGCAAAACCTTCCAAAAGAAATCAACATATATTTTGATCCTTGGTTATTTTGATGCAAAGATAGGCGTGGGGGAATGGGGAAAAATATGTACATGTTAGGACTAAATTTTTTTAAAATTACATTTGATCTGATTTTTCTAAATGAAGATCTGCTTTCTCTCCCTCCCAATTGAGAGACTAAGAATGAAATCCTCGTTATAAATGTGAATAGTCAAGCAAAACAAATTTTCACATTAGCCATGTTCAAAAAAATTACGTCTCATCTGCAGTCTGAGTCCATCACCTCTCTCTCTCAGGAGATGGGCAGCCTGCTTCTTGATGAAAACTCAAACTTTCTCACTGTTAGCATACCCAGTGCTTACTTAGCTCCATGCCTGGCACATTGTAGGCACTTAATAAATTCTTGTTGCCTGGTCAATGATCAGAAATTGTTTATGAAGAGTGTAGCTGTGGTTCCTTGTGCTTCAGTGAGAAACAATTGTCTTTTAGGTGGGTGTGGTTCTCATCTTCTCTGGTTCTTGGGATGACCTAGGAAAACTTCAAACAAATGTGTTCACCTTTCTAAATTAACCTTCATAGAAATACTTAGTACAATGTTTCTATATCCACTCACATTTTTTTTTTTGCAAACTCAAAGGAAAAAAATAATCACTATCAAAATGGTTTTCAGCTTATGAAACAAAATGGTCTTTGTGTGTTCCTTTATTTCACAAATTTTTCAAATAATTCCTTTGCATACACTAGCAAGGATGAGCAGATAGACACTTTGTGTGGGAACCTGCTGGTCAGCCTGGGGAATGATCTTCACACAGATGTCTGTCCCCATTTGGAAGATGGAATAGATATGTGGCAGAATGGTGATGGGAAGGCTTCAAGTGATAATCTACAATTTCTTCTAGCTCAGTGTGTGTGCATGTGTGTGTGTATGTATACATGTGTGAAACAGTGTTTACTCAGATAGTATAGTGTTTGCAGTCAGATGGTGCTTAGAAAACCAAGAGTTTTTCTTATCTCCCTAGAATCTAGTGATGATCAACTATTTAATTTTGATGGAAAGAAAGAAAGGCGAGTGGAGGTGAGCTTAGCCAATTGTGTACCCGGGGTCCAAGGGTCCAACGGGTAGCCCTTTTGCAGAAATGGAGAGCACTCCTGGATTATGAAGAACACAACAGGAAGAAAAGTCTTAGACTCCCCCCACCATTTATTTAACTTAATGGTATAGTTAGACATGTGCTGCACTGACTGTGGAGCTAATTGTCCTTTTGGCTGGCTGTGTCCTTACCTGTCATGATCTTCTCCTGTGCTAGTCTGTGTTTGTTCAGAGAGGCTCAGAATGACTTGATTCTCAGTTCACAAATTAGGACGCCTGAAAAGCGAGATGGCTACAGATGTGCATGGGGTTAAAACTTTTCAGAGCTGGCATGATTTGTGCGTGTTGATGCTTCACCATAATTTTGGGGGCTGGTTTATTTATATAGTTTGTATTTATATGCATTCCAGTTATGACACTGGGAATGACTAGCTGTACATCAGATAAGGTTGAAAAATCTCCCTCCCTTCTGCTTTAACTCCAGTATAAATTTGAGAAGGAAGTGAGTTTTCAGGAATTCTTTAGAAAGGAGTACGCAGTGGCTTAAGGGAATATGCAGAATAGTGATTCCAAGCACTGGAAATGGCGGGCAAAGGAGAAGGCATTGGGCCACATAAAGAAGTGGATGAAAAGAGAAGAGAGATTTGTTCAGACAGAGCTCAGAGAGCAAACAAGCCTAGCAGTGGAGCTGAGCAAAGAGAAGGACAACAGGGCAAACATCAAGCTTTTGGTGGGGATGTTTGTTTTAGTGTATGTAGTGATAGCGGCCAACAGAAGCAAGAGGAGGATGAAAATAGACCAATCCAAAGGAAGAGTTCTTGCCACCAAAGCCCTTGGCACTGTCAAATGCTTTAACATCAGAAACTGATATGATTTTTATCAGTGGAAACAACAATGAAGAAGAAACATGACCGTTTTCTTTGTTCATACATCCCAAGGACAATGGGACCTTTTCATCTGACTTGCAACTGAAACCTTCCATGTGTGATGTCTTCTCCATTAGAATATAAACTCCTTGAAATCAGGGATTGTCTTTATTTATTTTTCTATTCCCAGTACTTAGTAGGGTTTTGCACATAGTAGGTGCTCAATGAGTGGTTGATTTATTAATTCATTTGGAAAGGTGTCTAGAGAAAGGATTTGGCATGAGGAAAGGGAGGAAAGACTAGATAAGGGGATCTTTTAAAGAACTGGCTCAATTTTACATGTATTGGGGGAGGATCTTGAAGAATCAGAGGAGACCAAAGATTTGGGAGTCAGTCAAAACATTAGGTTCATTTATGAATGTGCTACTTAATAGACTTCCCAACTTTTAATCAAGCACAGGCTCAGTGCCATCTCCTGTAAGAAGCAAAGTGTTATCTGGTTTTGGCCCCTTGCATTCCTCATATCAGTCATGGCTTCTTTCTGGGAATTATTGTGTATTATTGTTTATCTTTGTATTTATTTAGTTGGGTGCATTCAGTTTTTTCTCTCTGGATTCCTAGTGCCCTGTTACATAGTAGGTGCTTAATAAAGTCTTGTTTATAGTAGGTGCTTAATAAGTGTTACTGAATTAGGACCAGGCCTAGATTGAGCTATTGGTGTATATTCGTCCTGGTAATCAGGAAATACAGTCCCCTCCTCCCCCCACCTCCTTATTGGAATCACTTAAAAAAAAATCTGAGTGTCTATTAATGGCATCCTTTTTTCTTTCTTTCTTTTTTTTTTTTTGGCAGGGCTATGAGGGTTAAGTGACTTGCCCAGGGTCACATAGCTAGTAAGTATCAAGTGTCTGAGGCTAGATTTGAACTCAGGTCCTCCTGAATCCAGGGCCAGTGCTCTATCCACTGTGCCAAATAGCTGCTCCTTATTAATGGCATTCTGATAAGTGCCCCCTTTTTTGGATAGAGCCACCTGTTTGTGAATACAGAGAGATACCCTGGCTCAGGGGTAGGGAATCTCTCTAAACCTGGGCAAGCCTATTTGCAAATGGGCAGAAAAGACCGGCCCAACTACAAATTAGCTTTGGGAGCTTTTCTGCCTGCAGTATTCCTACATTGTCATTCAGGGAGAAAGTTCTCTTGTTTTCATAAACTTTGAGGAATGATTTTCAAACTTTGGACGGAAGTTTGGCTTTGTGGTATTGGGTATTTTATCTTTGCTTTCTTGTGATTCCTCAGAATAGGGATGATCATGGGGCCTACCTCACAGGGTGGTTTTGAATATTTATAAAGCAATTAGCACAGTGCCAAGTACAGTAAGTATTTAATAAATGTTTGTTCCTGGTGTTCTTATTTTGGGCATGTATATTTATGTACGGCTTGTTCCATGTCTCCTGACCTCAGCTAGAAAAAGTTAGCAAAGTACTGGGTAACTTCAAAAACATGAAGAAAAAAAAAACTTGAAAATTAAAATTTAAAACTTGAAAATTATTCGTTGTTTGTTTAGTCGTTTTTAGTCATGTTGGATTCTTCCTGGCCCCATTTGGGGTTTTCTTGGCAGGGAAACTGGAGTGGTTTGCCATTTCCTTCTCCAGCTCATTTTATAGATGAGGAAACTGAGGCAAATAGGGTTAAGTGATTTATCGAGGGTCACACAGATAGGAAGCGGTTGAGGCCAGATTCTTTCTGACTCCAGGCCTGGAGCTCTATCCACTGTGCTTCCAGCTGCCTTGAGGGTAAATATTGGAAGGAAAATTTGAACCCAGGTCCTTTGGTTCTAAGGCCTGTGTGCTTTCCATGATATTACTTCCTTAGTCAGAGAACCTTGGGTCCAGGTGAGGTGGGAATAAGTGACAAGTAGCTTTAGCTAAAATCCAGGCTTCTATATTTATCCAAAGTACCAATGTGTTCCAAGCTACATTATTTAAATTATTTCGGCACTTGAACCAGCTTCCTGGTTATTCCAAATCACTAGAGATGAACACTGCCCAGGTAGCTCATGCCCATACTGCCTTGCTTAGAAGTAATCTCATCAGTCCCTGCCCACTGACTACATAAGGTCTTCCTGGACTTGGGAGTGGGCCCTTTAATTTGGGGGCAGCTACATGGTACAGTGCATAGAGTGCCAGGCCTAGAGTCAGGAAGCAAATCTGGCTTCAGCCGTGTGACCCTGGGCAAGTCACTTGACACTGTTTGCCTCAGTTTCCTTATCTGAAAAATGAGCTGGAGAAAACAATGAATGGGAAACCACTCCAGTGTCTTTGCCGAGAAAACCACAAATGGGGTCATGAAGAGTCAGACACGAATAAAAAAACAACTGAGCAACAACAATCTTTAATCTTCTTTCTGGCTAAGGCCATTGTCTTCTTTGGAGCAAAGATCTGAGTTTTTTCATGTTGGGAAATCCCAGAGCTGCCTCAAAACGTGCTCAGCTCTGCTGACCTCACCCACCATCTCCCTGATCTTTCCATTGGGCCAAGGTCAGTTCACTCTCCCCTTGTACTCAGTTCTTTAAACCTCCATCTGTACCTTTTCTCATGTACTTTCAGAAGCCCAGGAGGACCAGCCTCTTCACCAGGCTATCAATACGTGTTCATTAAATACTTTCTGTGCGCCAGGTGCTGAGAAGGCAGAGACAAAACAAAGAAGCAATCCTACCCTTGAAGAGCTTCTATTCTAAGGGGAAAGACAAAATGTTTAATATGGACATGTGTAATCTAGCAGTCAATCAACGAACAAGAGCTTAACAAGTACTCATGGTATGTTAAGCACTGTGCCTATTGCTAGGAATACAATGAAAAGAAAGAAATATTCCTTGACCTCAAGAAGTTTGCTAAATTCTATTAAGGGAGACAATGTGCATAAGTGTATATAAAATGAGGGGATAGGAAGAAGGGCTGAACCTCTGATTTTATTGGAGTAAGAAACTCCTGAATGAGGAAGCTCCCTTCATTAATGCAAGTTGGCATTTCTGCAACTTAAAGAATGAGTTCTGGTTAAATGACTTACCCAGGGTCACATTGTAAGTAGGTGGCAGAGGAAGACTCAAACCCAGGTCTTCCTGGCTCCATGATGCCTATGATTGGGCAGGAAGTCATATTCAAAGTTCTGTAGTGGAAAGAGAATGATACACGGAGGGGGAAGAAATGGGATGTGTTTCAGCTTTTACATGTGTCAGTCAATCAATATGCAGAAGTTGGAGTCACTTCATTGTTTTGTCTTTGTATCTTCAGCACCTAGCACAGAGTCTGCCATACTGTTGGCTGTTCAGTTGTTTCAGTCATGTGTGACTCTTTGTGACCCCAATTGTTTTGGGGGGCAGAGATACTGGAGTAATTTGCCATTTCCTTCTTCAGCTCACTTTACAGATAAAGAAACTGAGGGAAACAGGTTAAGTGACTTGCCCAGGGTCACACAACTGTTAAGTGTCTGAGGCCGGATTTGAACTCAGGAAGATGAATCTTCTTGAATTCAAGTCCAGCGCACTATCCATTGAGCCATATAATTGCTGGCTGACTGATTGGTGATCACTACAATGATTAAACAGCCTCTGCCCTTGGGGAGCACTCTATAGGGGAGAGGACATGCACATATAGAAACACATACAAAATACCTAAAAAAAATCACATACAAGATAACCTCCTGTAGAAAGGCACTTGTAACATGTGACCGCAGAGAGACCTCTCTGGGCCTCCATTTCCTCATGTGTAAAATGGGGACAATAGTCCTTACCCCTATCCCTCCCCGGACGTTTGTGAGCTCTGGAAGGGCATCGTCCTTGGGTTTTAGACCCAGAAGAATCCTTAAAGCTGGTTTCACCCAATGTCTCTATTTTACAAAGCCAGTATGTGGCCAAGGCAAGACTAGAACCCAGGTCTTTCTGGATGTGTGACCAGCTCTTGAACCACTTGACCACACCACAAAATATAAGATAATTGGAGGGGAGCCTTTGGTAATCCAGGGTCTCAGAAAATGCTTCATGTGGGAGGTAGCATATAAATAGCTTTGATGGAAGGTAGAGAAAAGAAAAAACCCAAGCATTTATTAAGTGCTTACTGTGTGCAAAGTGTTTTACAATTATTATCTCATTTGATCCCGATAACAACCCTGGCAGGTAGGTGCTATTATTCTTCCCCTTTCACAGTTGAGTAAACTGAGGCAGAGAGGTCAGATGACTTGCTCAGAGTCTCACAAGTAACAAGTGTCTAAGACTGGATTTGAACTCAAGTCTTCCTTCTTGACTCCAGGTCTTACTCTATCCACTGCAACACCTAGCTGCCTCTAGATACTAAGAGGCTGACACAAATGCCAACATGCTCCAACGGTCCCTTCAATACTTGTCCCTGTTTCCAAATTTGAAAAAAAAATCCCTTCTACTTGAACAAGGTTTTTAAAATTTCAGGGCATTGGGACCAATCCCTCCATATGCTCAGGCTACCACCATCTCTCATGTTAGAGAGCACCAGCTGTAGTCCGGCGGGTGTTTGCTTGTTGTTCTGCCCATAGTCTTGCATGATGAACATTTTGAGTCTGTCTGCATTGTGTGATGGTAAAGGTCAGTGCCTTCAGCTCTGGGGATGTCTACAGACACGGGGGCTCTTTTAGTGGGGCAGCTCCAATGCAGCGGCTCATGCCTTCCATTTAATGTACCATATGTAGGAGCCTATGGGCAGCTGCCTGGGCTGGTGTAATGAGGGTCATGGGGTTCACTCATACTGTCTACTAGGTAGGACCCCCAGTGGCCAGTTGGATGCAGAGTCCCAAAATCAAGAAGAGCTTCCATGACATAACATGCAGTTCTCTTGACTCTGCAAGAAGGCCTTAGGTTAGGTCACATTCTGTTGATTTGGGTCTAATGGCTATTGAATCAATAAATTGCCCAAATTCACTTGTACTAATATAGTTCAAACACTAATTCAGTAAACACTTATTAAGCAACTACTATGCATGAGACACCATGCTATAGTATTTTGGACTCTATAGACACAGTAATAATTTAATAGTTCAGTAGATCTGTGATTTTTTTTTTTGGCAGGGCAATGGGGGTTAAGTGACTTGCCCAGGATCACATAGCTAGTAAGTGTCAAGTGTCTGAGGCCGGATTTGAACTCAAGTACTCCTGAATCCAGGGCTGGTGCTTTATCCACGGCACCACCTAGCTGCCCCTTAGATCTGTGATTCACCCATAGGGTGCCCCTCCACGCCTTCTCCTCTGCCATGAATTTCCCATGGAGGATCTATCCAGTGAGTTTGAACCCTTCCTCTAGACTTTGTTTTTTGGTGAGGCAATTGGGGTGAAGTGACTTGCCCAGGGTCACACAGCTAGTAAGTGTCAAGTGTCCGAGTCTGGATTTGAACTCAGGTCCTCCTGACTCCAGGGCCTGTGCTTTATCCACTGCAGTAAACACTGCCAAGCTATTTATATGCAGTAAACACTGCACCACTTAGCTGCCCCACTCTAGACCTTTTAACCCTTCTGTGGGTACCATGTCCATTGTCCTTGGCTCTCACTCTCTCCTTAACCAGCCTTCCTCTGTCTCTGTGGCTACATTCTTTGGATATCTTTCATTCTCTGTCTTTTGTGCAAATCGCTGTTGGTAAAATGAAGCAGTTTGTTCCACACATCTCCCTTCCTCCAAGTGTTTCTCCATTGCCCAATAGGTCACCCACAATTTTGGTTCTTTGGAAACTGTGGTATTCCTTAATTCCCAAATTTAAAGATATAAAGAGGGAAATATCAATAGCCTTTAGAGAGGCCCAAGATCCAATGGCTTTTCTTTGGCCTTATCTCGTCTTTCTCTACCCAATAACTATCTTACTTCCTGACACAGTAGAAGAAAAAATGGCTATGATTGGCACATTGTTCATATTAGTACCTGTATGAAATTTGGGTAATTGTTTTGTGTTTTTTGACTATGGAGTTAAAAAATACTTGTCTACTTTTAACAGGAAACACACATATACACACATATGTATCTAATATGTTTCTATCTATCTATCTATCCATCCTTCCATCTATCTCTCTATCCATCCGTCTGTCTGTCTGTCTGTCCATCCGTCCGTCCATATGTCCGTCCTATTCCTTCCTCCTCACTTGGATTTTTTTCAAGATTCAGCTCTGTTTTCACATGCACAAGGCCTTTCTCCAGTCCCATTTCTGACCCTTACTGGTTGTGTGACCCTGGGAGGTCACAATCTTTCTAAGCCTCAGCTTCCTTATGTATAAAAGGAGGGTAATGAGAGTACTTATTTCACAGGGTTGATGTGAAGCTCAAATGAGACAGCACCTGTAAAGTTTCTTGCATGCCTTCAAGTGCTACATAAATGCCAGCTATTATTTTGGTACCTATGTTGGTATAAAAGATAGTAATCTTGCGACTTCCAGTACCTGTCACACAGTAAGTATTGAATTCATCCTTGTTTGATGATGATTAAATTTTTTTGAGATCTATGGGTAAAAGAAGCAAATTTTTAGAATAATGATTTCTGCAATATGTTAATATAGCAAAAATATTTCCTAGGAGCAGCTTGGGTTGTTTTGCAGCATCTCATTGTTGATCAAACAGAGGGCATCTGGTTTGTTTCTTTCCTTAGTGCCAGAGACATGTTTTTGAATGCAGGACAAATCTTCTGGTTCTGATGCAGCAATTATTTAAGGGTAAGGGACTTTCTGAAGGGGAAGTGATGTTCTGACATGTAGTAGTGGGCACGGGTTCATAGGAGGCTGCTGGATTGCCACTCTTCTGGGGGCTTCGATTCAGTTTCCCACTCCTGCAGATTTGGAATTTCAATGATCTGCTTATTCAGGCCCTAGGAAACTGGGCTCCTGGAGCTCTGGCTGATGGGTGCCAGCCAGTCAATTTAATAATTAAAAACTGGAAATGTCAACCAAGGAAGCTGGCTTTCCTATAGTCTGATCAGAGCATCTCTTCCCAGCAGGGAAGGCTACTTTGAAAACCAAATTAAGACTGGTGGTGATGAGAGGCAACATGGAGTAAAGGAGGGGGTGTTGGGCTTGACAGGTGGGAGAGTTGGACACTAACTTTCCTCTTGTGTAAAATGGGAATAATACCTCTTGTACTTACTTCATTGTGTTATTGTGAATGTATATAATGCATGTAAAGTGCTCTATAAATGTCAGCTATCATTATTGGAAGGAACCAGAACAAGGAAGGTACCCGTAGGGTACCTATCTGGTACGGCCCCTTGTCAGTTGGCATGAGCATGGTCCCCTTGGGGTCATAGTGGATAGAGCTCTGGGCTCAGTCAGGAAGACCTGAGTTAAAATCCTGTCTCAAATATTTACTAGCTGTGTGACCCTAGGCAAGTCACTTAACTATTTGGTGCTGCAGTGCCCTTATTTGTAAGATAAAGAGGTTGGATATATGGCACCTGAGGTCTTTTCTAGCTCTAAATCTATGATCCTGTGGTTTCTCTGCTTCAGTCAGCCTGGGACACATGTGTCTAAGTTTCTTTCTGAGCTTCCCTTCTTTAATTCTCGAATGTGCCCTTCTGATGACACCAGCAGGGTCCAGATTGCTTCCGGGAGGAAGCAAATGGCTTAGCAGAGAAATATATTGAGCTCAGATGGCTTGGTTTGGAATACTGGCTCTCCCCTTCTGTTCTTGCATGGCTGTGCCACGTAACCTGTGCCCGAGTTTCCTCATTTGTAAACTGAGAGCACTGGACCAACTCCATCACATCCTAAAATGACAGCTGCAAGAGCTTAGAGATTTTTGCTGTTGTTTATTCATTTCCATTCATGTCCCACTCTTCATGACCCTATTTGTGCTTTTCTTGGCAAAGATACTTGAGTGCTGGCAGATGAAGAAACTGAGGTGAACAGCATTAAGGGACTTACTCAGGGTCATGTAGCTAGTGAGTATCTGAGACAGGCGTTGAATTTAGGTCTTCCTGACTCCAGGGCAGGTGCTCTATCCACTGTGCCACCTGGCTACCCATAAGGGTAATCCAGTTCCCTCAACTTGCTCAAGGAGATGAGCGGAGAAGCAGATCCGGGTTCTGAGCCCTGTTCCTCTGACTCTAAATCCACCACACTTCCCACTTCATCGATTTTAGATGACCTTCAAGGCCCATCCTAGAACTATGATTCTGTGAACCTTTGGGCAGCAGTATTAAATGGATATGATTTTTAAACCCACTACAAACACATCCATTCGTATGTGCATTTGCATGTATGTATTCCTTCTTGATTTATCCAGTCTCTTTATTCTAAGTTTTTCTCTTGGACCCAATAGGTGTTTATTTTTTTAAATTTTGATTTTTTTCTGGTGTTTCTTGAGACTGAGATTGACCTTATTTAAAATTTTGCATAAATACGGAAATGGATGTAGTTTTTAAATTAAAAAAAATTTTTTTTAATTGAGGCAATTGGGGTTAAGTGACTTGCCCAGGGTCACAGAGCTAGTAAGTGTTAAGTGTCTGAGGCTGGATTTGAACTCAGGTACTCCTGACTCCAGGGCCAGTGCTCTATCCACTGCGCCACCTAGCCGCCCCATGGATGTAGTTTTAATGAGCCTGACCCTTATAGGTTTTTTTTTTTTTTTTTTTGGTTGGGGCAATGAGGGTTAAGTAACTTACCCAGGGATATACAGTTAATAAATGTCAAGTGTCTGAGGCTGGATGTGAACTCAGGTTCTCCTGAATCCAGGGCCAGTGCTCTATCTACTGCACCACCTACCTGCCCCTTGAGTATCCTTTTTACTGGGTCCTTGCCATCTTCAACAATGTGATCATACCATACAATTCTTACCTTCATTGAGAATAATCCCATTTTGGTAGTATTAGGGGGTAAATAATGTCATTGCACTTTACCCTGTATAATGATTGTTTCTGAAAAATATTAATCTTGATGAATAATCTTTTCCTGTTAACTTATATTTTCACTTCATTTTCATTTCTGATGGATCTTTGATCAACAGTTACTTCTAATACCATAGATTCCCTTTATTTGTTTTTGCTTTCTAGATTCTCTGGAAGGGAATTAATAATGCATAGACAAAGATTTAATAATCCAAGGAATCTACTATTTAGAGGAAACCTGAAATAAATTTTAAAAATTAATAATCATGCCATTATAATTTATCCTTTTTGAGATCAAAGAGGAAATAGAACTCTCAGTCATCTATTCCAGCTCCTTAACTTTACAGGTGAGGAAACTGAACTCCAGAGAGGTGCCATGACTGATCCATGACCACACAAGTGCTAAGTGAACAGGATTTGAACTCTGACTCCAAATCCAGTTTTCTATACACTGTTGCCTTGAGAATTTGAATAGTACAGACCTAGAATAAGAATTCTTCCCATAGCTGATATTTCATTATTTCACATTCCAAATTTAGATGTGCTTTGACTTCTTTAAAACAGATCCTAAAATATTCCCATCATCTTGCAGCTCTTTAGCACATTTATTCTGCATAACTCCATGCATTTCACTCATGTATCTCTAAAACAT
Source organism: Dromiciops gliroides (assembly GCF_019393635.1). Lineage (NCBI taxonomy): Eukaryota > Metazoa > Chordata > Mammalia > Microbiotheria > Microbiotheriidae > Dromiciops > Dromiciops gliroides. The sequence continues at coordinate 42,435,525 of NC_057863.1, forward strand.
TTTTGGGAGGCAGGTAAGATGAAGTAGTGAACAAGAGTATTGTGATCTCTCTTTTATATGTCCAAAATTCCCACTGAATTCACTTTTTTTGTATGTAGGGAGCTCCCACAGAGGAAACCCTCTATATCAAAGGAGATACACCTTCTTCCAATGCAGATCATCAACTCAAATGCCACTTAGAGTCTCAGTGAATTTCTCAGGCACTAAGAGATTCAGTTCATTTCTCCAGGGAGAAATCACCTATCACAGCACCCATGTGAGCCAGTAGCAAGATGTGAACCCTAGCCTCTTCTCTCTTGGAGGAATCCCATGACTTCTTTCTTGAGAGTAGAGAAATTGAGGTATACAGATACTAAGTGATTGGCCCCAAATCAAGGAGATCAATTGTTTCTGTATCTGAAGTCCTGATTCTTGAATCTTTGTTCAGTGTCCTGGTTGAATATTTCTCATGGAAACGAGGGCTCTTCCAAAAGTTACCCATGGGGTTGTAGCATCTTGTTGAGAGACCATCCCTGACCCACCCCACTCCTCTTCTTTAGCACCCAATTTGCATTCCCATTGAATCATCTGGCCCTGGAATCACTAGGACTTGGTGACTGATCATGATGTGGTAGGTAGGAAAAAATGGGAGGGCAAATCACCTCTTTCCCAGTTTTGTCCAAAATTGGCCCTGTTCCTGCTAGACTGGCTTTGGGCAGATCTTAGTGTGAATGGGTACACTGGTACTAAGTGTTACAGAATAGGGTTAATTGCACATGTGTGAATCAGCTCATGTTTGACTCAGTAATAATGACTGAGAGGTAGGATGGCTTAGTGGCTAGAGCTGACCTTGAAACCAGGAAGACCTGAGTTCAAGGTCTCTCTCTGTTGCATGCTGGTTATGTGACCTCAGGCAAGTTATAGAATTTCTCAGTGCTTTAGGCCAACTCTCTAAGACTAAAAATTACAAAAAAGTGTTGACTTGCATTGATATATTCAGTAGTTCCTTATACTAATGACATTATAGGTTCAGTCCCTATTTCTAGTATAAGAGTTGACATTTACATAGCATTTTAAGGTTTGCGGAGAACTTTATATGCATTCACTCATTTAATGCTTGCAATAATTTTGAGGTTTAGCTACTATTATTCCCATTTTACAGATGAAGAAACTGGGGCTTAGGTAAAATGACTTTTCCCTTTCATAGCATCACAAGGCTAGCAGGTGTCTGAGACAGGATTTGAATCCATCTTTTCTGACTCCAAATCCAGGCTGCCTTCTCTTGTACTAGGCTGCTCTTAATGTTTAAGGTGGCCCTCTCTATTTAAGGCATGCTATGATGGAGATGGAATGATGCAATGGAAAGAACACTGACTCTGGAATCGGAGAATATGGCTCTACCCCTTCTTACCCGTGTGATCGTATTCAAGTCCTTTGACCTCTTTGGGCTTCATTTTTAAAATGAGGAGATAGGACCTAACTCTGTGTCTATGATCCCATGATTCTGGTGCAGGACCACATGTACAAAGGTAGGAGGTAGGAGATGTCATGTCATTTATAGGGAAGAGCTGTGAAGCCAATATCTGATGCAGCACAAGAACTCTCACATTCCTTCTTCTCCATGTTCAGACCTCTGTCTTCTCTCACCTTCTTGTCCTCCCTTTAATTCTCAGAGGATAAGGTGGCATTCCTCCTTATCAATACTCACCTTTCCATCTGTGTCTTTGCTTCCCTCCCCTCTCCCAGTACCTGGCTCCCTCACTGATGACCCTTCCCTTTTTCAATCTTTGCTCCTTTACTGACTCCCTCCTCTCAGGCTAAACCATCTCCATATCTCATATCATTCACCATGTCTTTTAAATACAAAACCAAAAGCCTAACCTTCCAATGACTGCACAGCTGCCCCTTAAGCTGGGCTTCTATCCTTCTGCTCCTCTTTTTGACCCAACTTAGAGAAAGAGGTAGCTTATGCTCAAATCTGCCATACCCTTGGTCTGTCTATAGTCTACCTTCCCTGTGGTGTTTTGCGTGACTCCCTTTCTCTTCCTTTATATTTCATCCCCCAAATGGGCTGCCATCTCTTTCCTGATCTTGTTCTACCTTGTTCTACCTCCATACATTTGTACATGCCATTCCTTGTGACTCCAGCAGATCTTCTTTATATTCCCTACTGTTGAAATTCTTCTGCTTTTCCAAGGGCCACAATAGGAGCCACTGCTTTCAGGAAAGATCCCTTAATTGGTATATCACCCAGCCCTACCTTTGGCCCTCTCATACCCTTCTTTTTGACCCATCCTATGCACTTAACCACGTTCTGATGGTGTTATCTGTATATATTTCTTTTCTCTTTATTAAAGCATAAGAACTTTGAAGTTCTTTTCAATTTCTGTCTCCATCACCAAACAATGTTCTACACAAGACAGTTCATCCATTCTTGTTGAATCAAGTCCTTTTGAAAAGTGTACCATGAGTTCCTGAGGATTTGCTAGGTGGGAAAGAACCAACAATGATCATGGGAATTGGAGGGAATGCTTTTGGAAAAAGAATCACTGGCCTCTGGCTCTCTGCTTTGGCTGGGTTAAACTGAGGAGTTTTCAGGTCTTCTCCTTCAGTCTCCTTCAGACTGTTGCATCATAGAAGCTTTAGCAGCCATTATACAGAATGTAAAATGGGGGCCAGAGGAGAAAACAGGCAGCACAAAGTACTGGAAGGACTGTAGGACAGGAAAGTCATCTAGATTTTCAAATCCAGCCTCAGATACTTGTTAGCTTTGTGACACTATGAATGGCCCCACTGTCTGTAAAATGAGGGGAATAATGTAGAAATATAGGATATGCGTTCAAATTTTGTCTCTTTTATATATTGCTTGTGGGACCTTGAGCAAATTATTAAGACTCAGTTCTCTCCAAAAAAGGAAAATAATAAATGTTGGAGAAGCTGTGGGAAAATTGGAACACTAATGCATTGTTGGTGGAGCTGTGAACTGATCCAACCATTCTGGAGAGCAATTTGGAATTATGCCCAAAGGGTGATAAAGCTATGCATACCCTTTGACCCAGCAACACCACTTTTGGGTCTTTTTCCCAAAGAGATCATGGAAGGGGGAAAGGGACCCACATGTACAAAAATATTTATAGCTGCTCTTTACGTGGTGGCAAAGAATTGGAAGTTGATGGGGTGCCCATCAATTGGGGAATGGCTGGACAAGTTGTGGTATATGAATACAATGGAATACTATTGTGCTATAAGAAACGATGAGCAGGAGGAGTTCAGAGAAACCTGGAGGGTCTTGCATGGGCTGATGATGAGTGAGATGAGCAGAACTAGAAGAACATTGTACACAGTAACATCAACATTGAGTGTTGATCTACTGTGATGGACTATATTCTTCTTACCAATGCAATGGCACAGAAGAGTTCCAGGGAACTCGTGATGGAAGAGGATCTCCAAATCCAGGAAAAAAAAAAAAGAACTGCGGAGTATAGATGCTAAATGAACCATACTATTTCTTTTGTTTTTGATGCTGTTGTTTTTTTTTTCTATTTTGAGGTTTTCCATCATTGCTCTGATTTTTTTCTCTTATAACATGACTAATGCAGAAATAGGATTAATGTTATTATGTATATATATATATATACATATATATATATACACACACACACACACACACACATATATATATAAATATATATATATATATATAACCTATATCAGATTACCTGCTGTCTAGGGGAGGGGGGAGGGAGAAAAATCTGAAATTGTAAAGCTTGTATAAACAAAGGTTGAGAACTATCTTTACATGTAACGGAAAAAAATAAAATACTTTATTAATTAAAAAAAAACCCAAAAAACCAAACCAAAACAAAAAAAGACTCAGTCCTCTCCCCTTATCCTCAAACAGTGATTCCCTCAACCAACATAAACGTTCCTGCTAGAATTCTTTATTCCCAGGTGCCTCTTTCTGAAATGTAAACAGGCCCAGAGGAGTACTTGACTTTTTGCAACCAATCCCAGGACATTTTCTCTGTGAAGTCATCAGATTTCATTCAATGACCTAAGTCCATTCACTCTTCCCAAATTTATAAAGCTCTTGTTCACTCCTAATTTGATTGATTCAATCAAAAAGTCTGAGCCCTCTCATCCACATTACTTGGGGGTTTTGTTGTTGCTCAGTCATTTCAATTGTGTCTGACTCTTCATGACCCCATTTGGGGTTTTGTTGGCAGAGATACTGGAATGGTTTGCCATTTCCCTCTTGAGCTCATTTGACAGATGAGGAAATTGAGGCAAATAGGGTTAAGTGACTTTCCAGGATCACACAGCTAGTGAGTGTATTGAGGCCACATTTGAATTAAGGAAGATGATTTCGATCCCAGTGTTCTATCCATTGCACTGCCTACCTGCCCTATTACTTGGGGTAGGGGACTTCTAATTCCTTATACTATGAGCCTATGAGCCTATGAGCCTATGAGCCTATGAGCCTATGAGCCTATGAGTCCAGGCAGAATGTGGTGAGTGTGAATGAAAGTTCTAGACAGCAATGTGCAATGAGAAGTTTGGTGAAGAATTCCCCCCTATTAGAGTCAGAGAAGCCTTCCTGAGGCACTTGACTTGGTGATTAAAGGAAGAGCTTCCAAGGGACAAAAGTAAACAGTGACTGGAATCCATCCTAGGAATTGAGGGTTGGGGGGGGCAGCTAGGGGGGCACAGAGGGTAAAGCACCAGCCCTGGATTCAGGAGGACGTGAGTTCAAATCCGGCCTCAGACACTTGACACTTACTTAACACTCATTGCCCTGCAAAAAAGAAAAAAAAAGAAAAAAGGAATCGAGGCTGAAGTGAATCAAATTGTCAAAGAAACAAAGGACAGGTCAAGAATGGAGAATGGAAAGTGGTTGCTTTTTACTGGAACATAGAACAAGTGAAGGGTGTCAGTGTGAGATTGCAGGGCCGTACATCTAGAGCTGGAAGAGACATTAAGTGACTTGTTCAGGGTCACATAGCTAGTAAGGGTCTGAGATGAGATTTGAACCCAGGACCTTCCCAATTCTATTCACAACATCACACTGCCTTAGATAAGGTTAGAGAGATAGATTGGAGCCAGATTATGGAGGGCCTTAAATACCACACTAAGCTCTGGATGGCCCTCTCCTCAGAAGGACATGGTACATGGGAAAACACAGACATTGCTTTTATACTTCCTTTTCTGGGGGAGGGGTACTTTGTTACCACAAAGTGAATTCATCTCTTGCTGGAAACAGTCCGTATTGTTGCTGCTCATACAGTGCCCTTAATTGCAACATTTGGATTATTTTTGGAATGCCAGCCACCGCAATCAAGGGCTTTCTTTCCCATTTTCAGGATTCATTTTTCTCTGTTCCCTAGCTTTCTTGTTCAGATTTCCCCTCCCCCTCCTCTTATTGGGCAGACTTCCCCAGGATCTCTTTCTCTATTGCTTTTCTAGCGTTTCTCATCTTTGCAGAGTTTTTTTTTTGCTTCTCCCCACCCCCATCCCCTTTGCACCAGACCTTTAAACAGATATTTAAAGCAATTATTCTGTTCAGTTTCATTATTGCAATCCTACTGCTTGGGTAATGGCTCACTTGAAAGAATGCTTGCTTCTTTTGACTCCTGCATTTGCTTTCCCGGCTCCAGGAATGACATCTTCCCACCCTCTCGTCTGTGTTACTTTTATTATTTACCTGAGCCTCCTTTCAGAGGCATGAAAGCTTCTGGAATACAAAAGGCCAAATTCCAAGGGGAGACAGAGTCAGTCTGCCCAGGAGGATAATTTTTCAATTAATGATTCTTGGTTTATAAACACCCCAACAAGGAAAATTGAGACCATTTCGTTTCCTCTCAAATCCCTTTTGTGTTCCAGCAACAATATTTCTCATTTCCTACCACTTCATAATTTAGATTGATTCTGATTACATGTTCATATGTAGGCTTTTCCCACGAGCACAGAAGCAAAGAGTATGGATCCAAATAAAATGCTTCTAAACATTCACTCCTTGAGTCCTTCAGCATTTAATATTTGTATTCCCAAATGGATGGGGTTCTGCCATCCCTGTCACAATCCTTGGTCTCACTGTATGGTCCTCCTTAGCCTTCTGTGTATTTTCTTTTACTACTTATTTTCAGCTAGACTTTTAAAAAATTATTGTTGTTCAGTCAATTCTGTCATGTCCAACTCTTGGTGACCCATTTGGAGTTTCTTTGGCAAAGATGCTGGAGTGGTTTTTGCCATTTCCTTCTCCAATTCATTTCACAGATGAGAAAACTGAGGCAAAGAGGATTAAATGACTTGTTCAGGGTCACATAGCTAGTAAGTATCTGAGGCCAGATTTGAACTCAGAAGGATGAGTATTCTTGATCTTAGGTCTGGGACTCTATTTTCTGTGCCACCTAGCTGCCCTTCTGGACCTTATACATGACAACATTTAGCTGTTATCTCAGCAGAATCTGAAAGAGTCTACTGAAAGTCAAATCCCTTTAAATGAAAAACTCATGGTTCAGTTCAACAAGCATTTCTCAAACTCTTACCATGTGCTAGGAAATGAGCTCTGTGCTTGGGAAATAAAGAAGAAGCAAAAACAGGTTCTGCCCTTAAAGAGCTTACATTTTATTAGAAGGAAGTAATATTCATACATATAAGGAAATACAACATAAATAATCAGAAATGATAATGGAAATGATAACCCTTTGGTACTAGAAATTTGAAGATCAGGACAGATCTCCTTAATGATGTGGTGCTTGAGTTGAGCCTTGAAAAGGCTCTGGGTTATAAGAAGGAGAGATGAGGTGAGATAGGTTTCCACACATAGATGAAGGATAAAAGATCCAGCATGAGAAGGGACCTTGGGGGCCATCTGGTGATAGTATCATAGCACTATAGATTCAGAGATGGGATGGACCCTGCAGGTCTTTTGGTCTAACACTTTCATTTTACAGATGAGGAAATTGAGGCCAAGAGAAGTGAAATGACCTCCCCAGTCACACAGGTGACAGAGGCAGGATGAGAATTTGGATTCTCTGACCCCAGCCAGTGCTCTTTGACTCCCAAGTGTAGCATAGCATATTCTAGAATATGCTGCTTCTCAATGCTACTTATATCCTTAATACACTTCCAGGCTGAGATTTGCAGTTGGATAGACAGCACGTTGAGTTGACCTATTGATGTCGCTATCTTGCATAGACTATGCATGGACAGTGAGCTGGACCCAGGATTGGATAGGAGGAAAAGGCTGACCTAGATTGTTTTTGGGAAGCTGAACCATGCTTTCATCTTAAGATAATAATGATACTAGCTGGCATTTATACGGTGCTTTAAGATTTGCAAACAACTTTATATACATTATCTTGTTTGATCCTCAGAACTCTGAGAAGTAGTCTAGGATGAGAAAGTGTGAATGGACATCAGTCTTCATAGCTGGGTGGAATGCTCAGATCAACAAGATCCCTGATCAATCCAAGTTTTGAAGACTCCTCAACAAAAACCAAAGAAGATCCTTATTTGGAGAATGCAGCAATCGGGGCATGGAAAGAGCCCAGGACGCGGAATGAAAGGACTTGGGATTGACTTCTGGATCTACCTCTTATCACCTCTATGATCTTGAGCAACTTTCTTGTCTTGGGCCTCAGTTTCCTCATCTGTAAGATGATGAGGTTGGACTTGATGACCTATGGGTTCTTTTCCAGCTCTAGGTCTCAGTTTGTGACTTGATGGACTCTGAGGTTCCTTTTAGCCCTAGATCCTCTAACCCTAAATGCTGTCTGTATTGCCCTTCTTTCCTCTTCTCCTCTGAGGAGCCTACTATTCAGGAGGGCTTGTGCTAAGGCAGTGTAGCTGGGAACTTAACATGCTATGTAGACTAAGGAAGATAAACTCAGTGGTTTTGAGGTACAGGACAGGAGCAGTTTCTCCAGGGCTGGGGAGTTGACAGTTTTGGGACATCCAGCTGGGCTGTGGAAGGGAGAAGAACAAGGCCCAGAGGTGCCAAGTAAATTTCCCAAGGTTATGTAGGTAGGAAGTGGCAGAAATGGTTTTTGAACCCTGTTCCTCTGACTCCAAATGTGGCACTCTTTTGAATGGATCATGTTACACTTGGCCCCAGGTGACTAGAACAAGGAGTAATGGACGGAAATTCAAGAGGGGCAGATTTCTTTTTCTTTTTCTTTCTTTCTTTTTTTTTGTGGGGCAATGAGGGATAAATGACTTGCCCAGGGTCACACAGCTAGTAAGTGTCAAGTGTCTGAGGCCGGATTTGAACTCAGGTCCTCCTGAATCCAGGGCCTCTGCTTTATCCACTGCGCCACCTAGCTGCCCTGGGGCAGATTTCTTTTTGACTTGAGGAGAAACTCCTTAGAAATTAGAGCTGTCCCAAAATGGAATATGTTGCCTAATAAAGTAGTGAGTTTCCTATCACTGGAGCTATCCAAGCAAAGGCTAGATGACCTCATGTGTGATGAATAAAACTAAATGTGTGGAAGCCTATTTCTGTCCCAAGTGTAGGGAAAGCTAGCTAGGGTTTACTTTTAAATTAGAAGCTTTAGCACCAGTCTTTGGGCATTAAGCATTTATTAAAGAGTAAAGAGAGAACACGTGGAGTTCAGAAAGATAGGAAAGTCTATCTACCTTAGAGGAGAGATAAGAGTTCAGCATGGCCTGGTTCTACTTCCAAGTCTTCTCCCATCACCACAAGGGTCCAGCAACATACTGAGAGAGAAAGAGAGAGACCATAGCACTTCCTGTGTCCCCCAGAAGAGGCAGTCCTTACACACTGCTTCAAGCTAATTGGCTGGTAGCATTCAAATCCATTGATTGGCATGACTTGAAGGTAGTCCATGAATAGAATATGCTGAGGTCAGAGTTCAGATCCTCTGACGGGGAACAAGGAACTTCCTGATGCCAGGTTGACTTTCAGCCATGCTCTTTCAGTAGGGGGGCCCTGGTAATAATTTTCCTCACATCACCCCCTGTGCTTCATTTAGAAACATAGTTTCCTTAAATGAAGCAATAACATTACAGATACTTATGACTAACAATGTAAAGGGAATGAAAAGAGAGAAAAGAAATTGATTGATGCATTGACAAACTAAAGGGAGCAGTTCCCTTTAGTAGGTGGGCATTACAAACAAAGAAAAACTAAAGGGGGCAGTCCCCTGTAGGAGGTAAATATTATAAATAGTGTATGCAGTGGGAAAAGGAAAAGAGGAAAATGTCCATTTAAATCTTTGGAAGTTTTTTCTCAGATGATTCTTAGGATGCCATCTGAGTGTAGTTGTAGAGCTAAAGTCTTTCAAGTGTGGATGCTGATGATCAGCTAGCAAATCTCAGCTGGAGAGTTTTGAGTCTGATTGTAAAGTCTTTCAGGTATTTCAGATACTGATAATCAGCTGGAAAGTTTCCTACAAAACTGATCTTAACACAACTTTAAATAGCTTTGCCAATAACCAAATCAAACAATGAGGGTTCTCAAAAGCATATGTCTAAGGAAATTCAGAATCTTTTAGAGCTATAATAAAAATAAAAATTGAATTAAAAAAATTAATATTACTGTAAACCCCCTGTGGAGAATAAATTGTGAAGACAATTGTGATATTAATTAAGAAAATAATTTTATCTTTGTTTCATCACTTTTTGCATCATCTGCCTCATTATCCTCAAGAATCTAATATAACTGGTAACAGATGCCAAGGCCAAATTCAACATTGTATCCATCATGACATCTGAGATAATTATACAGTTACCATAAAAGAATAGAGAAGTAAAAGAAATGAGTGTTGCCAAACTTCATGGCTCTGCAGACAGCCAGTGCAATATGTGGAGGGGAAACTGAGTCAGGCTTAATCAGATGCATGGGATTGAGCATGGCATCAGGCATGTAGGAAGGGGAATCAAAGTCAGGTATAGAATGAGATGGCATAGCCCGGCTGTCCAGTGCTATGAGGGGGTAAAATTAAACCAAGGGAATCCAGCCTCAGCTTTTGCCAATGGCCATTCTCTTGGCCTTTTCTAAGGCAGTGCAGTACCTGGATTTTGTGCATGTCTCCCCTCCTGTGACAGTTTAATGTCTGCTCTTGTATATATTCCTTTCATGGCTGGCTGGCATCTTGGCTGCTCAAGGTCTGTTAACTCAGAATAAAGGCAATTAATGTCTCAAATAGTAAGCTCCCATAATACAAATCTCATATGGATTTAACAACTGAGAATAATGATGACAGAAAAAAATGTGAATTAGCTTTATGGCTCATGATATAATATGCAATATGCAATAATTCCAAATAATAACTTTTTTGGTTTTTTTAAGCTAATTATACAATTACCTTTGTGAAAAATCAGAACATATTTTAATACAAGTTAAAACACAATCTTAAAAGAATGAAAATCTCTATGAAAATAAGCCCACACTATTAATTCAAAAATGTAGATGCAACAGCATAAAAAGAAACCCTTATATAACATTTGAACTGATATTATTATTCATCATTACATAATTTCCATGAATGCATTACTCATCAAGTGTTGGTACTGATTTGACATGGGAGAAATGAATCCAAAAGTCCTTCTCTCTGATTTTGACAGCAATTGGAGTTGTCAGCAATATCTGGAAAGGAACTTCCTAAGCTGGCCGGGTCCCACTAGTCCACTGAAAATTTTTGATAAATACACTGTCTCCTGCTTTCAAATCATGTAACGATAAGTCCAAGGAACCAGCCTGTACTGCTGCTCCTGCCTCGTGAAGTTCATGTAGCCTGGCTTTTAATTCCTGTATATAGGAAGCAACTAATGATGTATATACTGGGGAAAAAAGGTTTTGCTTGGATAGGGGGATGTCCAAAAAGCAACTCAAAAGGTGATATATGTAGTTCTCCTCTTGGCCTGTTATGCAAATAGAACAGTGCCAAGGGTAGAATATCAGGCCACTTCAAATGAGTTTCAGTGCACAATTTGCCAATCATGCTCTTAAGCTCTTTATTCATATGTTCCACCTGGTCTGAGCTTTGTGGATGGTGGGGTGTATGGAACTGTGGAGTTACTCTGAGGAGAGAGTAGATTTGGGATAGAACAGAATGAGTAAAATGTATGCCTTTGTCAGAATCAACACGGGTGGGTGGACCAAAGCAGGGAAAATCTCTTTGAAGACAGTTTTGGCAACAAATGCAGACATGGCTCGGGGACTTGGAAAAGCTTCCACCCACAGAGTGAATTGATCAATTATAGTATGACAAAACTTATAACATCCCACCTTAGGCATTGTGATATAATCAATTTGTAGATGTTCAAAAGGCATATATGCCAAAGGATACCCTCTATAAGCTTTAGCCTGGAAGACATGTTGATTATAAGTCTGACAGGTGGGGCAAGAGGCAAAAACCCTATAGGCTACATTACTAACCCCAGGGGCAATCCAAGCTCTTTTTAATGAGTCCACAATTCCTTGTGTGCCAAAATGCCCATTCCGGTGAATAGATAGGCATACCTGGTGGTAGAAACTCCAGGGGAGAAGTGGCTTTCCCTCTGAAGTCACCCAGACCCCACTGACCTCTTTAGCCTTGAGTTTCTTTTTCTGTTTCTCTACTTCAGACATCATAAGTAAGAGAAATAGAAACATCATCAGAAGATGAGAGGTTAAATACGTGTTCAGGGGCTTCCAAAGCAGCAAGCTTAGCAGCAGCATCAATTCATGCATTCCCTTTTGAGACAGGGTCATTTTTCCCTGTGTGAGCAGGACAATGAACAATAGTTAGAGCAGAGGGGAGCTTCAAGGCAGATAGAAGATCTTTAATAAATATTCCATTAGCATTGACTTTGCCAGCAGAGGTTAAAAATTCTCTCTACAGCCATAACATTCCTACAGCATGGCAGACACTAAATATGTATCTGGAATCAGTGTAAACAGTAGCACTTTTTCCTCTGGCTAGAGAACAGGCTTGTGTGAGAGCCACAAGTTCAGCAGCCTGTGCACTAAGATGGGAGGACAGAGAAGTTGTCCAGACAGTATCATAATCAGAAATTACAGCAGCACCTGTATAGTTCAACCTGGCCTAGTTCTTCTCCCAAGTCTTTTCCCACTACCACAAGGTTCCAGCAACATACTGAGAGAGAGAGAGAGAGAGAGAGAGAGAGAGAGAGAGAGAGAGAGAGAGAGAGAGAGACCACAGCACTTACTGAATCCCCCGGAAGAGGCAGTCCTTACACACTGCTTCAAGCTAATTGGCTGGTAGCATTCAAGTCCTTTGATTGACATGACTTGAAGGTGGTCTATGAATAGAATGTGCTGAGGTCAGAGTTCAGATCCTCTGGTGGGAACAAGGAACTTCCTGATGCCAGGTTGAGCTTCAGCCAGGTTCTCTCAGCAGGGGGGTTGCTGGTAATATTTTTCTCACACATGTTAATGACATTGTAGATAAGAGTCTTTGTCAGAGATCTGAGGTACCTTCCAAATCCAAGATTCCATGAATTTTTTTCTTTTGGCATGGTCAAACATATAAATAAGAAGGACCATTTTGGTAAGATAAATGGATTATAGTGGGGAGAGAGTAGAGGTGGAAGACCCTGTTAGGAATAGTCTAGACAGGTAGTAATGAACACCTATACTCTTCTGTGGGAATAGAGAAGAGTATAGATTTCAAATGTGTTTTACAGAGGTAATCATCAGAACTTGGTGGATAACTAGATCATAGATTTAGAGTTAGGAGGGGTCTTAGAGGCTATCCAGTCTAGATCTTGCCCCCAGATGAGGAAATCATGTCCTAGAGAGATGAAGTGACTTACCCAAGGTGAAACAGGTATTGAGTGGTAGAGGTGGCATTTGAACCCATATCCTCAATTTAATTCACTAAGCTAGGCTCACAGGGGTGGTAGCTTGCCATAGTATGGATCTGAGTTGGAATTTAAACTCAGCTCTTTTGACTCTAGATCCAACCCTTTTCCCACTTCACCGTGTTGTCTTTCAAAAGAGAGGTAAGTGAGAACATGAGGCAGAGGAGCGATTCACAGAAAGCTCCAGGCTTTCAAACCTGGGTTACCGTGTGGCGGGTGGTACCACTGGTAGAAACGGCGGTTAATATTTTCAGATTTGTGAAGTTTGAGGCACTGATCAGACACTCATGTAGAGGTATCTTGTAAGCAGTTCAAAATGTACGTCTGTAACTCTGAGAGATGGTCCGCACTGGAGATGGGGATTTGTGAGATCTCTGTTTATTGGTGGTTGAAACCATGGGAGTGAATCAGTTTGTCAGAAGAGGGAATACAGTTATTCCTTCTACATCACAGGGGTCACAGATATGGAGCCCCCTTGGAAAATCTGAGTAAAAGTTTTGGTCCTCCCTTCATACCAGAGAAGAAGTCCGATTTTTTTTCTTTTTCTTTTATGAGGTATTTACAGTACTTTATGGTAAAATTTGGGTTAAGTATTTGGTCATAGGCTATATGTAGGTCAACATTAAGTAAAGATACTAGTTTTTGTAGGCCATCTGCTGGCTTTCATTTTCTTTTCACAAACTTTAACTTTTTACTTATTTTAACTTAAAAAAAGAAATTGTGTATATTTATGGCACTGAAAGATAAAATATGTCGATATTGCACAATACCATACACACACACTCAGAAATGCATTTTATATATATATATATATATATATATATATATACACATACATATATTTTGCATTTCTGAGTTTCTAAGCTTTTTCTGTGTCATCTGCTGGCCTTTGTGTGTTTTCTGTGGCTTCCACAAAACTCCCCGCAAATTTCCATTTAATTTCTTATGTTGACCCAAAATATATTGAAAGTGAAACCTCGATGGAGAAAGTCACTGATGTGGAATAGATAACTGAAGAGTGAGAAGAGGACCAAGGACAGATCCTTGAAGAAACATCCCCCTCCACCGTCACCCCCACACATGCCCACCCCTCCCAACACCCCCTTCTTCCCCCTACCTGGGAGGGGATACAAGTTAGTTTGTTTGTTTGTTTATTTATTTATTTGTTTGTTTGTTTGTTTATTTATTTATTTATTTATTTATTTATTTATTTATTTATTTATTTATTTATTTATTTATTTATTTAATTTTTTTTTTTGCAAGGCAATGAGGGCTAAGTGACTTGCCCAGGGTCACACAGGTAGTAAGTGTCCTGAATCAAGGGCCAGTGCTTTATCCACTGTGCCACCTAGCTGCCCCAGCAGTTTAAATAGATAATGAACAAGACAGGGGAGCAGTTAATGATGGAGGAGAATCAGAAGAGGTCTTTGTGAAATCAAGGGAGTTTTCTCACCTGTCATGGGGCCTTGGACTACATCTAGTCTACTCCAGGTACTTTCCAGTTCTAGACCCGTGATTGCAGTAAAGGTAGGACTTGGCTGCTGTTTCCTAGGTTGGGCCTCTGTGGGGTCAGAGCTACTCATCCTCGAAGGTGTATCAGTGAGCCAGGTAAAATCTCTTCCAGGAGCAATGGGGCTGCAGGGCTCTCCTTCCTTAGGCTCTTGCCATATATAACTTTTCTGTCCCCTTCTCTCTACCCACATAACTATGATATAATGCATCACCTGTCATATAGATTATTGCAATGGCCTACTAATTGGTCTTCCTGCCTTAAGTCTCTCCCCACTCCAGTTCATCTTTCACACTGCTACCAAAGTAATTTTCTTCCTGACTATGTGACTCCTCTACCCAGTCAACTCCAGTGGTTCCCAATTCCCTCTGGGAGAAGATAGAAATTCTTGCTTAGCTTTAAGAGAACTACACAACCTGGCCTCAACCTGCCTTTCCTGCTTCCTTGTACATTACTCTTCTTTCTTCTGCCTTCTGTGATTTAACCAAATTGACCCTTTCTCTACTACTGACTCATGGCTCTCCCGTCTCCCATTTCTGGGTCTTTGCCTAGAATGTGTTTCTTCCCTATTCCCACCTCATAGAATTTTTCTAAGATGCCAAGGTATCATTTTCTGAATGAAGCCTTTCCTAATCGCTCCCTGGCTGGTGCCTTCTATTGTATATTACTTTGTATTTAACTATTTTGAATATATTTGTACTTCTTAACTTGACATTTATGCTGTATATATTTTTTACACGTATTTTTTTTTTGTTTTTTTTTTTTTTGTTTGTTTTTGCGGGGCAATGGGGGTTAAGTGACTTGCCCAGGGTCACACAGCTAGTATTTGTCAAGTGTCTAAGGTCAGATTTGAACTCAGGTCCTCCTGAATCCAGGGCTGGTGCTTTATCCACTGCGCCACCTAGCTGTCCCTTTACATGTACTTTTGGTCTCTCCTATTAGAATGTAAACTCCTTAGGAGTGGGGATTATTTCATTCTTTGTCCTTGTATCCCCAGTGCCTAATGTAGTGTGGTGGCACATAGTAGGTGCTTAATAAAAGCTTGTTGATGGATTGTGTTTCTGTGAAGAGCCCATGTATGAGACTGTGCTGTTTGATCTGACCAATACTTTAGATTCAGAGACTACCAAAGGATTTGTTGGGGATTCAGTTTGATTCAACAAACATTTATTTTTATTTTTATTTTTATTTTTTTTTTAGTGAGGCAAGTGGGGTTAAGTGACTTGCCCAGGGTCACACAGCTAGTAAGTGTTAAGTGTCTGAGGCCGGATTTGAACTCAGGTACTCCTGACTCCAGGGCCGGTGCTCTATCCACTGCGCCACCTAGCTGCCCCTCAACAAACATTTATTAAGCACCTACTATGTCCAAGTCCTTGTGCTCAGCTTTGGGAACACAAAGATAAAGATGCCACAGCCCTTGCTCCCAAGATACTTACACATTCTTTTTTTTTTTAAATTGTTTTTGGGGGAAGAGCAATGAGAGTTAAGTGACTTGCCCAGGGTCACACAGCTAGTAAGTGTCAAGTGTTTGAGGCCAGATTTAAACTCAGGTCCCCCTGAATCCAGAGCCAGTGCTTTATCCACTGCGCCACCTAGTTGCCCCTACTTACACATTCTTTTAAGGAGTCATTCTCATCTGAGACTGAATCCTTGATGATACCTTCTGGTCCACTGCCTATTTGTTATCTCTGGTGTTCCTGTGTTAGGGTTCAGGGGATCCTGGCTGTCAGAGGTTATAGGACCGTGACTCTATTAACCTAATTAGTCTGATCAATTCTATCTACCTTTGTGTGAATATATTTTCCTGAGAACAGGACTCAATAATTTAAGTGGGAAGATGGGTGATCATCAAGGAAGAGCTGATGCTGAAAAAAACAGTGATCTAAGAGTTAGGGAAGACAAATAACCCCCTCTTAAGGATTTTCCCAGCCTTGTTACTGACCAGGTATCCTTCCTTGGTTACCACAACCCAGGTCATGAAGTGAGGGTACAGACTGACTGTGGTCGAGGGGCTGTGGTGGCAGCAAGACTCACACAGTTGGAGGTGGGCAGGATCCAAGCATTTGAGGGCAGGGGAACAGTTAAGAAAATGGGCCAGCAGGACAGAAGCATGAAGGGAGACTCAGCTGGAGAGAGGCCAGGCTGGGCCAGAGCAGAGGGGAGTGGGGAGCCAGAAGCAGCCTGGCTTAGAAGTAAGAAAGGGAGTACAGCTATCGTGGCATTAAGCATTAGGGATTTAAAAAAGCGAGATACTCGGTGGGAGCATATCTTCCTATTCTTGTCTCAGGCTCTTTTTTCTTTTTAGAGCATCAGAAAAAGAACACAGTGGGCTCTTGTAGGTTAAGGCTGCGCCAGTCTGAACATACCTGGCTTCCTAGGGTAAGAAAAAAAAGCAGAAATGAAAGTCAAGGATAGGTTTTATTTAGTCATAAAATTAGAACTGGAAGAGGCATTAAGGATTAGCTGCTCCAACCTTCTCATTTTTAAGAGGTGGAAATTGGGGATCAGGCAGTCAGTTTGGCTGTAAGTAGCAGAGCCAGAATTTGAATCCAGATCCTCTGACTCCAAAATCAGCTCTCTTCCTGTTGCTACGTTTCATCTTTGGATCCACATTACCTTCCTCATGGCAAGTTTTTAATATGTGAACTTAGTAAATGTTGAATTTAATTGGGCTGGAGGGAGGAGAGAGGAAAAGAAGAAAAAACAGGGGGCAAGGAGAACTGCCAGGAAGCTCTTGCAAAAAATGGGCATGGAGCAGTTAGGTGGTTCAGTGGATAGAGCACCAGCCCTGGAGTCAGGAGGACCTGAGTTCAAAACCATCCTCAAACACTAACCTATGACTCTAGGCAAGTCACTTAACCCGATTCAAAAAAGAAAGGATGGGGATGAGGTGCCTAGTATAGGAAATTGGCTTTAGGAATGGAGATGAACAACACGTGAATCTGAGAAACTGTAAAGGAAGAATTCCTTTAACGTGATGACTATTTCAAATTGGGAAGCAAAATTGAGTCAAGGATAGTTCCAAGACTTCTAGTATGGGAGACTGGGAGAATAGTGGTATCATTGACAGAAATAGGGAAATTCAGGAAGAGACCTATTTTGAGAGGAAGATTGTTTATGCTTTGAAATGTTGGTTCTGAGATGATGGTGGGACATTCATTTGAAAATGTCTAGGAGACTTTTGTAGATAAGGGACTGGGGCTTAGGTGAGGAAGCAAGTCCAGAGCTTTATATCAGGGTATAGGTGTTGGTCCATTACACAAAAATGACTGGGCTCCCTGAAGGAGAGAGAGTAGATAGAGAACTATGGGGAAGCAGGGGCTGAACTTTGTGGGATTGTGGTTATGGAGCAAGAGGGAATGAGGGAAAATGGGGCTTGATGCAGAGTTTGATGCAGAAACAGGGTGAAGTAGACATATTGCAAAATCTATCACTTACCATGAATCCAACAATCCAACATCTCAACCACTATTTATTAAGTACTTACTATATATGTCGCATTGTGAACCCTAAGTAAGACTATGTTTTTTCCTGGTTTCATTTGATTCTGTTCAGTATACTATTCTAGCCTGTGCAGATCATTCTGAACCCTGGCATTCATCCAATGTGTTAGTGATCCCTACCAGCTTTGTGCCAAGAGATACCTGTACTTAAGTCATTGATGAAAATGTTATAAATGGCATAGGGCCAAGCACAGATTCCTGGGGCTCTCCACTAGAGACCTTCTGAGTTGACATGGAACCACTAATTACTACCTTGGAGGTTCAGCCATTCAACAGGTTCTAAATCCACTTAATTGTATAATCACCTAGCCAACATTTCTCTATATTTTTCCACAATAAAAGCATGAGAGGAATTTTCAAATGCTTTCTAAAATCCAAGTGAATTATATCTAGAGCATTCCCACTGAGCTACCAGTCTAGTAATTCTAAAAAAAATGAATTATGAGACAGTGGATGTAATCCATTGCTTTTGATGAAGTCACAGTGGTTCTTTGTGATCAGCATTTCATTTCCTAGATATTCATTAACTGTCCTGTCCTTCTAATAATAAATTCTAGAATTTAGTCATGAATTGAAGTCAAGCTCATTGGCCTTGCCTGCAGTTTAATCAATGATTGTGTTCTTCCCTCCACCCCCTTTTGAAAACGGAGATGACATTGTCCCTTCTTTGATCCTGTGGTGTCTCACTAGTGCTCCATGATCTTTTGTGTGTGTGTGTGAGAGGCAATTGGGGTTAAGTGACTTGCCCAGGGTCACACAACTAGTAAGTGTCAAGTGTCTGAGGCCACATTCGAACTCAGGTCCTACTGAATCCAGGGCCAGTGCTTTATCCACTGCGCCACCTAGCTGCCCCCTACTCCATGATCATTTGTTTGGGGTTTTTTTTTGGTTTTTGCAGGGCAATGGGGGTTAAGTGACTTGCCCAGGGTCACACAGCTAGTAAGTGTCTGAGGCTGGGTTTGAACTCAGGTCCTCCTGAATCCAAGGCTGGTGCCTTATCCACTGCGCCACCTAGCTGCCCCCCCTACTCCATGATCTTTTGAAGGACAGTGACAGTGATTCAACAATTTTATTTTCAATATCCCAGCACATGTAGTCTATCTGGGCCAATGGATTTGAGCTTATCAAAGCAACTGGGTGCTCTCTTACTATCTTCTTACTCATCTTGGATAGTAACTCCTTGTTAGCCATCTTTGTTCTCTCCCCTCCAGTGCAAAGGACAGTCTTCTTGGTAAAATAAAATAAAACAAGACAGGAAAGCGAAGAATTGAGCAATTTTGCTTTTTATTTGTCATACATTACAATGATTCTATTTGTGCTAAGCAGCAGTACTGTTCCTTCTTTAATTCTCCCCTTTTCCTTATGAGAGCCTCAAAATATTCTTGTTATCATTAGCTTGTTTTCATTAGCCTTTAAGACTTCTAACATTATTCTTATAGCTAGGGCCCCACTTTTGTATTAATTTTTTATTATCTGCCCTTGCTTCCATCTTTCCTATATACATTTTAAACATTGAGATTGGTGGGAGAGTTCTCTGTGCATCCACACTGATCTCAGGATAACTTCTCCTTTTCTTCTTCAGTAGAATGGTTTCTTTTTACGTCTTCAGAGTTTCATTTTGACAACTCACACTTATGCTGATGTCTCCTATGGAATTCTAGACTATTGGGTTTTTGTCCATCCTTTCTTTTAATCCTTTGAAACCTGCTTTCCACAAATCTAGGCTGTTTTGCCCAGTGTTTTTCTCCTTCCCTGTAACAGATTCTAAGGTGGAGTGGTGCTTTCCCCTAAAGTTCTCATCATTTCCATGTCAGAATCCAGTTCTTCCTGATTAGCTAAAGTCAAGTCAAAAATAGATTTTCCCCTTTTCTTCTTTGGCTTTTACTATCACTATTTTTGTCAAGAAATTATTAGCTTATTTGCTTTTAGAATAGAAAGCTTCAGTAGAAACACAGAAAATTGAACCACTACTGTCTCAGGCATATATGCTGTGTATTTGATTTATTTACTAAACTTATTTCTTATTTTTGTTCAGGTGGTCTGTAGTATAATGTGATGATAATATCACTTCTCTTTCTATCTCCACTAATCTTAATCCAGTTGATCTGTCACATACTTTTCTACTCCTGTTCCTGAATTTCCTCAGATGATTTTATCTTTTTTATATTTAATGCTATGCTGTTTTTCTATAACACAACCTCCACCCTCCTACCCATGCTTTTCCTTGTTTTGTTTCTTTTGAACCAGATATACCCTTCCATGATGTATAATCATGAGTCTCATCCTACTGAGTCACAGTGATGCTTGTGAGGTCAAATTTGCTTCTTTTTAAAAAAAGGATCTTGCTTGTTAGTCATTGTTTTTTCATCCTATAAACACTTGGATGGTATGATATTCTATGTATATATATATATATATATATATATATATACATATATATATATATATATATATAAGGCAATTGGGGTTAAGTGACTTGCCCAGGGTCACACAGCTAGTAAGTGTCAAGTGTCTGAGGCCAGATTTGAACTCAGGTCCTCCTGAATCCAGGGCCGGTGCTTTATTCATTGTGCCACCTAGCTGCCCCTATATTTTCTATTATTTGGAACAATCTGATTCCAGTCTCTTCCATTCTCCTCCCCTACTCCCCAACCCAAATCCAAGTGACTACTTTTCCCCTAAACCTTTTTAAAATAATCAAATTAGTTTTTCTTGAGGTTATTCCCTTCCTGACTTTACCCTCTGGCTTAGACAACTCTTTTCACTCTCCCTCTCCTTGACCAGTTCTCTTAATATTTTAGTCTACATTTATTATTATGATATTGGGGGAGTTGGGCAATGAGGGTTAAGTCACTTGCCCAAGGTCACACAGCTAGTAAGTGTTAAGTGTCTGAGGCTGAATTTGAACTCAGGTCCTCCTGACTCCAGGGCTGGTGCTCTATCCACTGTGCCACCTAGCTGCCCCCTATTATTATGATATTTTAAAAAATTTCCCTTGCTTGGTCCAAATTAGAGGGAAGCTCATGAGATTCCCCTCACTCCCCACCTCTATGGTTGAATGACCAAGTGTCATTTAACTATAGAATGTTGTGGTGGCCCAATTTCAAGAAATCTCAAATTCCTTCCCATCTCATTCTTTCCTTCTCTATAATATTTCTTTTTATATATCCAGGCCCTGAGATGGTCTCTCTGCTTCCTCAAAGACCCTTAGATGAAGCAGTACTTCTAAAGAATCATAGTTTTTTTCTTTCCTTCTTAACATGTATTGGACCATCATTTATAGCTACATTCAAACTTGTTTCCCTTTCTCAAGTTTCTTTTGTCTGTTGCATTTGAAAGATGCTTTCTAGCTCTGTTTTTAAAAAGAATATTTATATATTAATTTCTGTTAAAAGTTAATTTCCCTCCTGTAGCATTATGTTCAATTTTAAAGAATAAATTATTCCCTGGTGCTTTGTGCTTTATCATATTTAAGCATTTCCTTCTATTTCTCCTTGTTAGTGGATACACCTGTTTGACTTTTTTTTTTTTGATGAGGCAATTGGGGTTAAGTGATTTGCCCAGGGTCACACAGCTAGTAAATGTCAAGTATCTGAGGTCAAATTTGAACTCAGGTCCTCCTGACTCCAGGGCCAGTCCTCTATCCACTGCGCCACCTAGCTGTCCCAACCTGCTTGACTTTTACTAGGTATCTTGTCTATTCCTGTCTGTTCCCAAGGTTTTCTCTTTGACCTGGATGCTCTGGAACTTGGAACGCACATTTATAGATAAATCAAATTAGTGGCTCCTATCTGTTAATACCCCATGGATTCTGTTGACTTTCACTTTATCCTATGGTTAAAAGACTTTGGGAACAATTTTCTTTTATGATTTCCTGAATTAAATTATAGCATTTAGGCTTTTAATTTTTCTGGGAGATTGCTGATTTTTATATTTTTCTGATTTATTGTTTTTAGTTGTAGTATTTTTCATATAGTTTCAATATTGCGGGTTTATTGCTTTGATCTAATAATTCTTAAATCATTGAATTTTCTTTCTTTCTTTCTTTTTTTTTTAGTGAGGCAATTGGGGTTAAGTGACTTGCCCAGGGTCACACAGCTAGTAAGTGTTAAGTGTCTGAGGTCGGATTTGAACCCAGGTACTCCAGACTCCAGGGCCAGTGCTCTATCCACTGCACCACCTAGCTGCCCCTAAATCATTGAATTTTAAAGTTTTTTTCTCCATGTTTTTGAAAGTACCCAGTGCTTTGCTAATTTTTTTCTGGCTATTATTTAACCTTCTGGATTTTTGTATAAAGAGCTCTAGCTTTACTTCTTCTTCTTCTTTTTTGGTGAGGCAATTGGGGTTAAGTAACTTGCCCAGGGTCACACAGCTAGTATGTGTCAAGTGTCTGAGCCCGGATTTGAACTCAGGTCCTCCTGACTCCAGGGCCGGTACTCTATCCACTGTGCCTCCTAGCTGTCCCCTTTAGCTTTACTTTTTATCTTTCCTTTAAAAGTTTTTTTTTTTTTAATGAGACTTCTAAAGAAATCTCAGAATACTTATGGCCATTCCAGTCTTCTTTCTGGGGTTCTAGCTGTAGTTATTGTAGAATTGTTCACTTCTTCTTGATCCTTCTACTGATATTCTCTTATCTAATAGTGGGGAGTCAGTATGGCCTAGTAGAAAGAGAATCAGGGTCCCTGGGTTCAAATCCTTCCCCTGATGCTTACTACATTTGTGACCTTGGATCAGTCATTTAATTTCCCTGCACCTCAGTTTCTTCACCTATACAATTAGCAAGTTGTAGTTGATGGCTGCTGAAGTACCTTTCAGCTCTAAATGTATGATCCTGTTTTTTCAGTCATTCATTTCCTCAGTTTCTTTATTTTCTTTTTGGGATTTCCTTTTGGGGTTTTCTTTCTTTTTCTCTCTTTTAGTTATTATTCTAGGTTATTTGACATATTTCTAACTGATTTGAGGTGTTAAGTGGGAACTGAATCACAGAATAGATTTAGATTTAGATAGATTTAGAGTCATGAAGGATTTCAAATATGATCTAATTCATCTCCCTTCATTTGACAGATGGAAAAAAAAACTGAGGCTGAAGGAATTTAAGTGATTTCCCCAAGTTAGTACTACTGTACCAAGTTCAGAAAGAATCATTACCAGGTTGGTTATAGGACAATGATTTTTTTCAGGCACAGTAAATCTCCAGGACCATTTACTACATTTTAACGAGATTTGGGAGGCAGATTGGCACAGGAGGAAAGGGTCTCAGATTGGACAGAAGAATCCCTACATTCAAATCCAGACTTTTACTATTTGCTACCTGAGTGCTCTTGGGCAACTTACCTAACCTCAGCTTTTTATATTTCTAAAATGAGAAGGTGGATTAGATGTCCACTAAAGTTCTTTCTGGCTCTACATCTGTGATCCTGGCATTGGGATCTGTATTCATAGAGAGAATATCTGTACCGTGGAAAGTAGAAACGACCTATGGAAGTTGTTCATAGATGAAGCTCACAAGACGTCTCGAAAGAAGCTGAGAGCAAGCTCAAACTTAATGGGAGGCAGCCATGTGGAAAAGTTTTGATTTATTTTTTGAACAAGTTGCCATCAAGCAAGTCCTGCACAAGCAGGAGCATGACCTCAGAAGAGAAGTGTGGGTGAAGATGAGGAGCACAGAATCAGGACATGGACACAGCTAAAGAAGAGCATTGAAGAGGCCCTGATAGTGAGCGTCCTGAGTGAATCCAGAGTTGAACAAACAAGCAGGAGTCAACTTCTTTATAAATATCCAGGTAGAAAAAGAGGCCTTCACTCATCAAGAAATATTTCAAGGCAATGGTTTCTTGACTTACAAGGTAGCACCATGTAGAAAAGAGAAGAAAAGAGGGAGATTTGTGGATACTGGAGAATTTGTTTGAATTTTTGCAAATAGTCATTTCACACCACAGCAGAACAGGCAGATTTCTGAGAAGGACCCTGTCGATACTTCATAATATGATCATGTGAATTATCTTCTCATGGTCTCATAATAATGTGAGTGATGCATCTTTCTGAAGACGTAACAATAGACTATTCCTACTGGCCAGGGGGCATTTATTATGACCAAGAACAGAACCAAATAATCCTAACCCTAGTATTCACCAGGTGCCCCTTCATTCTCCCACAATCACTGTGGATATTATTCTATTCTAATTATTGTAATTTCACAAACCTTGTAATTGCATGGCTACCCAGAGTCTTTTTCCATGCCTTCTGCTCTTACTAGATCCAGACTGGCTCAGATTAAATAATCACAATGAGGATCAGCCCCAATTTGGTTAAAAAAAAAGGATGGAAGGACCATCTCTGGGTTTTTCTGTCACCTAGTGGAGAGAGCCTTGAACTTGGCATCAGGAAGATGCAAATTTGAATTTCATTTTTGACATTTATTGGAACAAGTCCTATAATCTCTTGGAGCCTAGGTAAAATGTGGATAATAGTTGTATTTCCCGCCTCAAAGAGTTGTTGGGAGGCTCATATGAAGTGATGTAAATAAAATACTTTGTAAAGTTTAAAGCACTATGTTAATGTTGGTTATTATTCTTGTGTTCAGGGCTAGGGGTTCATTGAAGGATATTACAATGCATGAAGGTAGTTGAGTGATCTAAACTCTGTCATTTGCAATATTGGGGGGGAAGACTGTCTTTATTCTAAGTTATTGGGGAATTTATCTAGGCTTTCTAATATATTGCTACTTTTAAATTAGAGGCTATTGCACCAGTTTTTGGCATTAAGCATTTATTAATCATGTTAAATGTTAGCAAAGAGAGAGCACATGGCTCCAAATTAGAGTTCAGAAGCCCTACATTACCTAGATAGAGAGGAGAGTGAGGGGGGACACATGGCTGCCTCCTCCAGTGTCCTAGCCAAGAGAGAGCATGAAAGCCCCTGGCAGACCAGATGAGAGGTGTCCCTTACACACTGTTCAAAGCTAATTGACTAGCATCATTCAAATCCATTGGTTTACAGGACCTGAGGGTGGTCCATATCAAAATGAGCTGTAGGTGCTGAGGTCAGTGTCAAGTGAAAGACAGACCCTCTGAGGGCAGAGGCTTTCAGATAGGTGTGGTTTCTATTGTCTACCAAGAACCCAATTTCCATTTCTAAGGATTCTGGGCTGGCTCTGAGAAACCAGCCAGAGTTTCTGAGTGGGGGCGGGGTGTCTCTTGGTCCCCCCCAAAACCCCATTATTAATAATTATTTTCTCACAAAACAAAGACAGTGACTGGACTTGGGACTTTATTGGAAAATCTCAAGGAAAGAAACTCTCTCTACCAGTGCAGGTGAGATTTTCTCTGCAACTTATAGTCTTAGGAATTTCTTAGAACACTGAAAGGTTAAGAAACTTGCCCAGGGTTACACAGCCAGTATGTGCCAGATGTACAATTTGTACCCAGGTCTTCCTTGCTCTCTATCCACTATTCCAAGATATCTGTCATCTAATACACAATTCTAGTATAACAGAATAAAGACCAGACACCACAAAACTAGCAAATGCTAATTGTGATATTTAGGTAATAATAGCTGATACTTATATAGAACCTTAAAGTTTTTATAACATTTTATATCTTTCACCTCATTCAAGCCTCACATAAAACCTGTTAGATTAGGTACAAGAGATATTTTACCCCTCCCCCTCTTTTTTTTAGATGAAAGAACTGAGACAGTTTAAGTGAAATGACTGATAAATGTTGGAGGTAAACTTTGAACTCAGTTCTTCGTAATTCCAAGTCCAACACACTTTTACTTATGCCATGCTGCCTCTGTAAGTACAAGGGGTGACATGGCTGCTTGTGATTATATGAAACTTTATCTTAGTCAAGTCAACAACATGTATCAAGCACCTACTATGTGCCAGGTATTGATTGTGCTAAGAGAAGAGGATATAAAGAGAGGCAAAAAAACAGTCTCTGCCTGTCTCCAAGAAGCTCAGTTTAGTTGTGTTTGGGTAACATGCAAACAACCATGTATAAGCAAGATACATACAGGATAAACTGGAAATCATTTCAGAGGGAAGGCACTAAGATTAAGGAGTGCTGGAAAAAGCTTCTGGAAGGAGGTAGAAATTTATCTGAGACTTGAAGGAAGCCCCAAAAGGAGAAGGGAGAGAGTTCCAGGCATGGGGGACAGGCGGGCAAAATGACTAGAGGCAGGAAATAGAATGTTGTCACAAAATTGCAGTTTTCCAAATGCCCTTACTCTAAACATTTGACAAATATATTTGAAGCTGCCGGCCTATTTATCTCCCTACTTAGCATTCACCAGCCTTCTTTAGACTGATATTCAACATGTTGGAGGGGCATCTAATAAATTTAGAACTGTCCAAGGTCCTGAACCTTTCAAAGAAAGCACTCTGTCCAGTCTTTTTTACACTTGGGAGTCTTGCTACTTGAGTTCCACATTAAGCGCATGAAACAGGATTCAGATATTTAAAAAGTTTTGAAAGTCTGCATAGGTTGTTGTGTGGTACAGAAGAAAGAGTGTTAAGTTTGAAGTTAGACAACCTGGGTTTGCATTCTGGCTCTGTCACTACCTATATGAACACAGGCAAGTCTCTGTGCTTCAGTTTTGTTAATTGCAAAATGATGTGGTTGGACTCTTTGGCTTCACATGTCTTTATGAACTCGAAAATCTGTGATCCTAAGATCCATTTATGCCTCATAAAGGCTAAAAGTATTGACATGTTGGAATGCTTCTAGAGGAAACCACTTGGCTAAAGGAAGTTAAAGTATTTAGCCTAGAAAAGAGGCTTATTGGGGGTGGGGTGGGGAAGATCAGTTACCTTTAAGTATCTGAAAAGTTTTTTATGTGGAAGAGAGATGAGAATTGTTCTGCTTGTACCCAGAATGCAGAACCATTAGCAATGGGTTGAAGCTGGAGGGAGGCTAATTTTGCTTAGCTGTAAGGCACAATATCCTAAAACTTACAGCTATCTCAGAATAGAATAGCGATCTCCAGAAGGTAGTGGGTTCCTCCTCCATGGAGATTTTCAAGTAAATACTGGATGAATATTTGTAGAGAGCATTCTTGTTCAGGTACATCTTGGACTGGATGACAAAGGTTCATAGATTTCGTGATTCTTTTAGGTTAGCTTGCAGAAGAGAAGATAACAGTCTTCATGTCCACCATAGGGAAAACTACTGCCTTCAGTTCTCACCAAGGATAAGACATGGTGGGAGGTATAGGGTGGTGGTACTACAAAAGTAGTAGGAAATTTTTTTTTAGTGAAACAATAGGGAACAATCCTAACTTGGAGAACTGAAAGATGCTGGAATTCATCATCAAGAAATTGCTCTTGTAGAGACTTTAAGCCTTTTCATTATGGTCTAATTGCTATTCTGGGAGAAATATAAGGGGATAAAGGTAAGCATTTACCAGTTTTAAGTCTTTTCTTGGTTCCCTAATACTGATAGTTGTTTGGTTGCCTGAGCCAATTCTGATAGAATATGGTTCTTTAGGTTTCTCCCTCAGTTGTTGCCATGCTAGTACATTGCAAGTATGTTGTTAATGCATTTGGTAATTTGGTATTTTCCTAGTTGCCAACATTACCACTGTATCACTTGTTTAACTGTGAATGGACAATGAGTTCCACTCTAGGTTAAATGACTGAGGAAGCTACTTACTGGATTGAAGACAGCCAGTAACCAGTTAATAGAATGTAAGCTACTTAAGGGAATGGATTGTTTTGTTGTTGACTTGGCATCCCCAATGCCTAAACATTGTACTTAGTACATAATAGCCACTTAATAAATATTTGTTGAATTGAACCAATATTGCCAGCATTAATAATATCACATTACATTTTGTATGTATTAAAGTAAAGGTGAAGTTTAGATTTGTATCCAAAGTTCTGGGTCAGTGTAGGGAGGAGAAGTAATACACTGAGTGAGACTCTTTCCAATAATATTCTTTCTTAGAGAGGTACAGTGAAAAGAGAACTAGGTTTTTGAGTTGGGAAGACCTGGGTTCAAATCTTGGTTCTGCTACTATCTGTGTGATGTTAGGCAAGTCACCTAACCTCTCTGGTTCATTATTTATCTATAAAATGAGGGAGTTGGACTACATGATCTCTAAAATCCTTTTCTAATTCTCAATATGTTATTTGATGTCTGCAAATACAGTGAGTATATTGGAAGGCAGATCAACATGCTAATTGGTGACCTTTTCACCTTTAGCTTTTATGTTGAGTATGATGTTTTCTTGTCATCTTGATTTCATTGTTTTTCTGTTTCTATTTTTCAATCCTCCTTTGATTTGCACAATTCTTCATTGGTAACATGCTGCAAGTTATTCATGCTCAACATGAACTTCTCTGGTACCCTTTGAGTAACTGATTTGAATTCTTTGGAGATTGTGGTGGTTCATGCTTCATCCAACCGCATTACCAGATCATTGTGCTAAGTAACCTTTGGAAAAAATGTCCTCTAGAGGTTTGATGATAAGAGTACATCAAAGCCTTCATTTCCCTGCACAAATCCCAGAACTCCAAAAGCATGTTGTATTTAAAAGACCTTTCAAGATCTATTTGCATTTATAGCTATCAGTTATAACCACTTTAGGCTGGCAAAGCACTTTACTTGCATCATCTCATTTCAGTCTCACAACAGCCCCTGAAGGAGATTCTACAGGTATGGTGGAGCCCTACTTTACAGATGACAAAACTGAGACTCAAATAAGTTAAGTGACTTGCCCAGTATCACACAGCCAATAAAAAATCAGAGGTGAAATTTTATTCTAGGGATACCTAAATCCAAGTTCTGGGGTCTTTCCATTACATCATACAGTCTCTAAATGGGTTTGTATAAGAATCAGAGTCACAGAAACTCATAACTGGAAGGCGCCTTGAAGTCTACTTGGTCCAATCCATCTCTGGACAGAAAATCCTTCTATAAGCAGAAGTTACCCAGCTTCTGCTTAAAGCTTTCCAGTGGTGGATCATAAAAACAGAGCTGGAAGAGAATAGAGAGATCATCAGGTCTGATTGTTTCATATTTTTCAAATGAAGAAACTAAGGCCTGTGGAAATGAAATTAGTTGACCAAAGTCACACAAGGAGTAAGTGCCATGCTTAACACTTGAACCTTTGGCTTCACTGGGTATAAACAAAGATTAGTAGTGTTCTGCAGATATTTAGATTAAGCAAAAAGGAAAAGAGTTATAAAAGGTAGGAAAATTCAAGGTGAATTCTTTATTTCTGAAAGACAGAAAGGGCAGTGTCCATATCACTGCCCTTGAGAAGCTAATACTCGGGTTCCTGATCAATTAAATACATTTTCAGTGACTAGAGATCCTCCTTCAAGAAAGGATTTCTGGTCAAACAAGGGTTTACTGGAGGAGTTAACTAAAGTAGGAGAGATGTGCTGTTAATTTTTTTTAATTTTATTGAGCTTTCCGTGTCATTGCACATTTCTGTAGCTAATCATGGGCCCTAATTCCAAGACTCTAAAAAAATGGCAGATTAAAAAAATTCATTTCTGTTTTAATTAAAATAGAGGGAGTCACAACTAAGAACATAATGTGTGTCAAGTCGACATGTGTGCAGTGTCCGAGATAAGACAGGGGATCGAAACAAGGACTTGTGCCTTAGGGTCCTTGGAAACTGATGAGGAAAGCACATGGAGAACTGCAGTGAGGTAAAACCAGGAGCAATGAAAATTGGCTGTGAGAAGCACAGTTAGGCTTGATTCCATTAAAACCTTTCTCAACCATCAGAATTTTCCCAAAGTAGAATTGACTGCCTTAGGAGGTGGTAAATTCTCCTCTCCTGGGGGTTTTTCCCTAAAGAAGTGCTAAATCTAGAGTCTGGAAGACCTGAATTCAAATCCAGTTTTGGATACTTAATAGCATGTGTCTCTGGCCAAGTCACTTAACCTGTCTACCTCAGTTTCCTCATCTGTAAAATAGGAATAATAAGACTACCTACCTCATAGGATTGTTGTGAGGGTTTGTGACGCACTTAACACAATAGTAGGCACTTAATAAAAGCTCATTATGTTCTCTCTGGGGCACATGGAGGCAACTGGTGACACAGCAGCTAGATTGTTGAATCTTTTAAGAGGACTACTTAGCCATGGAGGGGGAAGAGATAGATAGTACATTTGCTGGAAGGGATTAAGAGTCAAGGGAAGACATTGTGGGATTAGAAAGAGCTGAGGATGTCTGGAGGCTGATGGGAAGGAACCAATGGAAAGGGAGAGATGGAAGATACATGAGGTACCCGATAACTGTTAGAGTAGGATCATAGAGGGTGAAGGAGAGGATGGGATCAAGAGTGAATGGAGTGATTAGTTTATATAAGCAGTAAGAATATCTCTCCTTAGGGAGGGAGGACTGAGTGGATGGTGCTGTTGGAGAATGGAAGAGGGAAGATGAAGTAGTTGGGACCCTTTAGCCTGAAGGAGACTGGGGGAATCTAATAGCTATCAGGGTTATTATGGGGGAAAGGGTTCAGGCTTATTCTACTTAGCCCAAGAAGGCAGAGTGGAGAGCCCATTAATGGGAGCTACAAAGAAGTAATGTCTTAGCTAAAGCATTTGCCTCTCTGCCCTGCATCTTCAGCTGTAAGCCATTCAGGGTAGATGTCCCACCAGCCACCCCAACAAGCCCAGAACCATGCTTATCACCTTCTCCTATAAACATATGCCTTTTGGGTTCACTTTTTTGCCTATCACCCCAACACTGATCTTGTCTCCCATGGAAGTTATTATCACTGATTTTCTCTTTATTCTCATCTCTGACAGTCAATCAATTACCAAGTCCCATTGTTTCCACTCCATAATAACTCTTGCATTTGTCCCTCTCAGTTCTCACCGTCACTCCCCAATCACCACCTGCCTCAACTATTACAGGGCTCCTATTAGGTCTTCCTGCCTCTATGTTCCCCACACCCACTTTGTTCTTCATAGCACTTTTAGACTGATCTCCCATACATAGATATCTGATCACGTCACTCTTTTCCTCCAGTCTTCAGTGATTGCCTATTGCCTCCCTGATAAAATAAAAAAAAAACCCTTTTATTGGCATCTAGGATCTTCAATAATTTACCTTTTTAGTCTATCTTACATACCTTTCTTTTATGCAATCTATGCTACAGTCAAATTGAATTATTCTCTTTTCCCAATTGCAAAATGGGATTTCCTCCCTCTGGGTATATGCTCAGACTGAAATGTCTCTTCCTCCCACTCCATCTCTTCATCTGTTAAATTCCTACCAATTTTTTAGCGCTGAACTCAAATGATACTTCCTCCATGATATCTTTTTTTTATTACCTCATCAGTAAAGACTTCCCCATTCAGACCTCACATATACATTAGCTTTACACCTTTCTATGATGTTTGTCATTGAATGCAACTTAATGTATCCATTTGTGTTTTATCCTTGATGAGACTGGAAGCTTGATTGGGTCTATGTTTTCCTGAACTTTTATCTTCCCCCAAATCTGGCACAGTGCTCTACAGAGTTGGGGCTTGATAAATGTTAGCTGTTGTGGTAGTTTATAACAATGGACTTTTGGAAGCTCATTTCTATCTGAAGTACACTTACAGGAGAATTTGGCTTCAACAGGCCAGGG
The DNA here is from genome assembly GCF_019393635.1 of Dromiciops gliroides. NCBI lineage: Eukaryota > Metazoa > Chordata > Mammalia > Microbiotheria > Microbiotheriidae > Dromiciops > Dromiciops gliroides. Next base: position 42,466,944 of record NC_057863.1, read on the forward strand.
AGAAGTTGGAACAAGCTATTTTTATCCTTTAAGTATGAGTTGATATATCATACTGTGTATGTCTAAGGAGGGGAACATTTTGTGTACTAAGCCTTTGGAAATGCTTCCTTATTGAAGAAGAATTTCCCAGGGGAAATTGAGTAGGGACAGAGTCATAACAAGGAATTTTTTTTTTGAGAGGCAATGAGGGTTAAGTGACTTGCCCAGGGTCACACAGCTAGTAAGTGTTAAGTGTCTGAGGCTGGCTTTGAACTCAGGTCTTCCTGAATCCAGGGCCAGTGCTTTATCCACTGCACCACCTAGCTGCCCCAACAAGGAATCATTGTGCCTTTAGTAAGTGGTGGTAGGGCAGGAGGGGTGGTGGGCATGTCTTGAGACTGCTATGGGAATGGAGAGAGGGTGGGGCATGGCAGGACAAGGAATGTGGGGAGGAGCCTAGCCTAGCCCACTAGAACTAAGTAATCTTGTTAACTAAATGCTGAAATCTGCTCTTTCTAGCCACTCCCCATCCAAACCCTGGTTTTCCTGCCTTAATTTGCTGTTCTGGGTGGGGGTAAAGGCTGGGGAAGGGTTACAGAAGGATGGCTGAGAACCTTCACTAGTGGTATAGGAGCCCTTTTAGAATCCATCTGTCATTTGACTGTTTTCAATAGTGCGCCTTCCTGTGTGTGATTGTAATTACTTATTGTCTTAGAACAATGGAGTAATTCTTGTGAGCAAATTTCCTTGTAACTTGTATGCATCTGTCCCATCTTGCTTAATTTAAAAAAATTTATCTCAATAAATAAATGCATTGCACATTTCTGCACCAAATGTTTTTGTGACAATTGATCTTTAGGGGGGAATCTTTTATTTTCTTCTGTATATGTTGAACATCTGTTACACACCCATTTTTTTCCCAATGGGAAGGCTTGTTGAATAACTCAGTTAACTCAGTTCAATGATGCACATGTGAATTCATGGTTCCGAGTCTGTGGACTAACTTACCTTTATAATACCAGCAGTTTGTTGATGCAGAAACTCTTTCTACCTAAAACTTGTAGTTTTAGAGTTGCCTGAGGCTCAGCAGCCAAGGAACTTGCCCAGTGTTAAAAGCAGAACCTGAGCCCAAGTCTTCTTGACTCCAAGTCCAGCACTCTACCCATTCTACCACACTGCCTCTATTTCCATAAACACCTACTCTATCAGGCAAGTCCCCCACTAGACCCTTCCCAAAAGGAGCTTTCATCCTCCTGGAGGTGAGGGGTGGGGAGGATAGAAAATGTAACAAGGAAGTATGTTCATGATAATTTGGGGAAAGAAAGCATTCCAGAAAGTAGAGGAATATGGAAAGGCTTTCCTTGGAGGCTGTATGTAAACTGAGTCTTGAAGAAAGCTAGAAACCCTAAGAAGTGAGGAGGAAGAGTATTACAGGAAGGAGGGGAATACAGAAATGTTTCCTGCTGTGTGTGTGTGTGTGTGTGTGTGTGTGTGTGTGTGTGTATTGTCTCCACTGATGCAGTCCATACCTTAATAGGCAGTCTTTTGAATGTAACAACCCTCAAAAAGGCCCTGGGAGATGTATTTCTTCTCAGCTTGGGAAGAGAAGAAACTAACAGGAGGTCTGTACTGGAGGGTGGAGTTTTTCCCTGTATGGTAGGAGCTTTGAGGCTCTCTTGAGAGGAAGAAGTGGAAGGGTTTCAGTAGTGGTGGCTGGTCACAGCGACGTCTACAGTGCCTATCTTCCAACCCAGGTTTCCGAGGAAGACCATCAGAGGTGACCTCTAAACAGATGAGTGGTGAGGTATATGGATATCATTTTTTGCTGCTGTCCCTTGCTTTGGTAGGCGTGAAAGAAAAACAGAAAGGAGAAACTGCAGGTAGAGTTAACTGAGCAGTGAAACTACAGGTGAAAAGTGGGGGGATGGCCCAATGTATGAATCCTTTCCCTGGAGTGTGTGTGTGTGTATGTGTGTGTGTGTGAGAAGAAGGAAGTATGGGGTATTAGGAAGAAGGGTTATGGTGTTATGGTACCAGCTGCCAGGTGTATATGCCATGGTATCAGGGCATCCTAGCTACTCTCTAGAGGAAATCTGAACTCAGTCTCTCTCTCTCTCTCTGTTTCTGTGTCTCTGTGTCTCTCTCTGTCTCTATGTTTCTCTCTCTGCATGTGTAGTGTGTGTATTGGAGGAGAGGAGGCAGAAATGGCTTCACAAGGAATAATGAGACTTTATGTAAAAAGGCAAGTTGACTGAACTTGACAAGAGGTCAGATTAGGTTGCTCAGAGGAAGGCAACCAGCATGATGAGGGGCCTGGGAACTGCTATATAAGGATCAGTTGAAGGAACCACAGTTATGTAGCTTGAAGATAAGATTTAGCTGGAACATGATAGTTGTCTTATGGGAATTTGAAGGGTTGGAAATTGGGATTAGACTTGTTCTGCTTGGTCCCAGAAGACCAAACAAGATCTAGAGATGGAATTTATAAAGGGCAACTTTAGGCTAGATGGAAAGAAAAAACATCCCTAATTAGAGTTGCCTCAGAGTGGAGCGATTGTTGTTCAGGGGAGGTGGGTTGACTTTCTTGGAGGTCATCAGGCAGAGGCTTGATTATTTTGGGGGGCTGTTTTAGAGGGGGCTTTTATTCCCTTATGCATTGCTCGCTCTCTTTTTTTTTTTTTTTTTTGGTGAGGCAATTGAGGTTAAGTGACTTGCCCAGGGTCACACAGCTAGTGTCAAGTGTCTGAGGCCAGATTTGAACTCAGGCCCTCCTGAATCCAGGGCCAGTGCTTTATCTACTGCACCACCTAGCTGCCCCTTCCCTTATGCATTGGACTGGACACCACTTAGATTCCTTCAGTTTTGAGAGTCTGGGATTCTAGCCTAATGCATTTTCTACCTTTCTACTATGTGTGTGTGAATATGCATACATGCATATAGCTTTCTACTACATATCAATATCGACCTATAGATACATATATGTGTGCATATATATACACATATGCACACATTTGTATACACATACATATATGTATATATAATATAAATATATAACATAGAAGTCTAGATACGGTATAATGACATAATATAAATCTCTCTAAACACAAACATATAAACACATGCATAAACATGCAACCTTTCCTTATATATTTGTATGTACATGTGTATCTGTATCTTTATATACACACATATATGTATATATGTATAAAACCTACACATCTATGGCTGGAATAGAGGAATAGAGCTGGGTGGGGGGTAGGGCATGGGAAATAAATAACCAAGAATCAGCATTTCTGCTCCCCCTTCCCCCTCTTTCCTTCCTTTTCTCCTCCTTCCCCCTGATCCTCATTTATAATTACCACCAGCTGGAGCCACTTAATCTCAGTCATTTTATGTGTTACTAAAGCAACTGTGAGAATTTAGATTATAGGGTCAAATAGGACACCCACCAATAATTGCCTTTCGAATTTCCTGTGCTCTACCTTTACCTTCTAGAGTCTCTCACTCTGGAGGAGGATGGGGGGTGGGGCGCTGGCATTTGAAAGAAGCCCTTGTGCCATATCAAGGAGTCTGAGGCATTTCCATCAGCAGTTGTTATCATTCACTCTATGGTCCTAAATGCAATATTCCTTAAGAAGAGGAGGTCATGGTGTGATTGAAAAGACACTGAATGTGGAGTCAGATGAACCTAGATTGAAATCCCACCTCTGACACTTTAGTGCCTGTGTGATACTGGCAAATGTGGGCCTTACTTTCCTCATCCCTAAAATGAGAGGAATGGGTCTAGATGATCTCTTAGTTCCCTTCTAAATTTTAATTTGTGATTCTTTGACGAAATACAGACACTCTTAGTCATGTGGAAACCAAAAGATTGTTTTTTGTTTGTTTTTTTGGGCAGGACAGTGAGGGTTAAGTGACTTGCCCAGGGTCACATAGCTAGTAAGTGTCAAGTGTCTGAGGCCAAATTTGAACTCAGGTCCTCCTGAATCCAGGGGTGGTGCTTTATCCACTGCGCCACCTAACTGTCCCTCCAAAGATTGTTTCTAAGGGTTATTCTTATCTCCCCCACCCCCAACAATATAATACAAATCCATTATGTGCCTATTGTGTACAAAGCATTCTTCTGGGCTCTGGAGAAGATGCAAAGACAAGAATCAATCAAAAAGCATTCATTAAAAATGTCTTCTGTGTGCCAAGAATTGTGCTAAATTCATGGGAAATAGATACAAAGAATGATATAATTCCTGCTCTCAAGGAGCATGTATTCTATTGGGGGAGACAACAAATATGTATGCATATATACATAGATGTGTATGTATATGCAGAATCATATTATAAAGAGAAGAAACACCAATCATCAAATAAACAAATGAATGAATGAACAAATAAAGAAAAATACAAATTAATTAAAGCCATTTAGTTGAAAGAAGACACTAACTATTGTAGGGATCCCGAAAGATTTTTGTGCTTGGGCAGTGTCTTGGATGAAGAGAGGGACTCTTAGGAGCCTGAGCAGAGAGGGCATTTCAAGCACAGGAAACAGCCAGTGTACAAGCATGGAGACAGAAGATGATACACTATGGATGAGAAACTGAGAAAAGGACAATTTGGGTGGATCATCGAGGGAGGGGAGTCATGCATAAGGAGATTCAAAATAAAAGTTGCAGGGGCAGCTAGGTGGTGCAGTAGATAGAGCACTGGCCCTGGAGTCAGGAGGACCTGAGTTCAAATCCAGCCTCAGACACTTAAAACTTACTAACTGTGTGACACTGGGCAAGTCACTTAACCCCAATTGCCTCACTAAAAAAAAAGTTGCAAACAGGTTGTGAAAGATTTAAAACAAACAAACAAACCGAAGAGTTTATTGTTTATTCTGGGGGCAATAGAGAGCCACTGCAGTTTATTGAGTAGGCAGTGATAGGGTCAGGTTTCGACTGGTGTGAACCGATAAAACAGAAAACATCTCAAGGTTGACTTTGATAGTGTAAACAACTTGAGATCATGACTCATGAGGACCATTTAAAGGAACTGCAGATGTCTAGTCTGAAGAGAGGACTCAAGGGGGACTTGTCTTCATTTGTCATAGAAGGGATCGCCATGTGGGAGACAGACTAGACTTGTCCCACTTGGCTCTAGAGGGTAGAAACAAGGGATAGAAGTTACAAAGGAAAAAACAAGCAAATCATATTTAATGTAAGGAAGAAATTACATGGCAATGAGAGCTATGTGGGAAAAGTGGAAGTAGTGAGCTCTCGGTCTCTGAAGAGTCTTTAAGCAGAGGAGCTGGATGACCACTCTTCAGGGATGGGTTGGAGTGAATGACCTTTGTTGTCCTTCCACAATCCTAGACTGTGTTTTGGTGATTCTGATCCCTGATTTTGGAGCATACATTTCTTTTTCATTTTTTTCAGTGAGGCAATTGGGGTTAAGTGACTTGCCCAGGGTCACACAGCTAGTAAGTGTTAAGTGTCTGAGGCCAGATTTGAACTCAGGTCCTCCTGACTCCAGGGCTGGTGCTCTATCCACTGTGCCACCTAGCTGCCCCTGAAGCATACATAATACTTGATATAATTATAGCCACTATGCAAATCTGGAAACTGAGGCACAAGAGGGGCTAGTTGATTTGCTCAGGGTCTCTCTGAGTCTTAGTGGAAGAGGGTGAATCTGGTTCTGCTGCTGTCTCCTAGAAGACCACCCTCTTCCCCTGTGTTTATTACATGTGGACATGGGTGTGGATTATCTGGAATGTAGCATGGTCGATAGAGTATTGGAATAGGAGTCTGGAAAAGTTGGGTTCAAATTCCCCTCTGACACTTATGAGCTGTGGGTCCATGAGCAAGTCACCTAATCTCTCTGAGCCTCAGTTTTCTTCTCTGTAAAATGGAAATAATAATACCTCATAAGGTTAATGTGAGGCTTAAGTAGAATAATGAACACAAAGCACTTGCCAACTCTAAAGCACTGCATCGATAGCAGTTGTTATTATTATTGTTATTATTATCTGAATGGGAAAGATTTCCTGTTCCTTTACTCCCGTAATCCATAGGAACTTTGTGACTATTCCCTCTGATAATGAAGCAGAAGGAATTAACTTAGTCCCCTTCAGTTTTTTTAAAAAACTATTTATTTATTTATTTATTTATTTAGGGTGAGGCAATTGGGGTTAAGTGACTTTCCCAGGGTCACACAGCTAGTAAGTGTAAAGGGTCTGAGGTCGGATTTGAACTCAGGTCCTCCTGAATCCAGGGCTGGTTCTCTCTCCACTGTGCCACCTAGCTGCCCCCTCCAGTCTTTTTAAAGAAGCTCCATGCCTGCCTAGACCTCCCTTACCCTCCCTTCAGCCCTCAGGACTGAGGTCCAGGCCAGCCATCAGTACTGTGGAAGCATAAAGGGGGTGAGGAATGCTTATCTGTTCTGACTTTTTGGAGCCAGTGAGTATCTCCCTGAGTCCCCTCACAGGCTCACAATCTCAGCAGCTAGTTTCCATTTTTTTCATTTGGTTACCTGATTTTTCCAGGTCTGAAAACACACTTGACTGTGGCAAGGCAACCCATGGTTTTCTGAAGTACTACACACCCTGAGATGTTGCAACTCACACAATTGTGCCGGATCACAAAAGATGTGCTGGCAGCTACTCCCGCCCAAGCTTCTGGGTCTGCGTGGATCTCATCCTGAGGCCTTGACCTCAAAGAGTCAATTTTTCTTCTTTCCACTCATTGAACCCACTTTGAATATTCCCGGAAAATCTCTAAAATTAAACTCTAGCTTATGTTTCAAGAGGCCCCAAAATTGGATGCTGGGGTCCCCAGATCCTGCATAGGCCCAGAATATATGGTATGGTCATTATCTATGGGACAGCCTTTATAGAGAATTCACAAGATACTCACAACACCCAGGAGCCCATGAACTTATCCAGAGGAAGAAAGCAATCAAATCACCCCTTCCTTGGCCTCTCATCAATTGGAAACTGAACTTAGCATTGCTCTCTGAGCAACCGTCTGTCAATCTGGTGAGCCAGTCCTTCCCACAGAGGCTGACACATCTCTAAGATTTGTACTTCCACCCTGCGGCTTAGATCAGCGCCTCCCCGCCCCATCTAAGGCAAACATATTTTGGAGCCTGCCACAAATTGGGGAGAAAATCCTACTTATGTATGACTGTTTCAAATGGTCCCAGCCCCTAGACCAGATGGTAGGGCAGCAGGCATACCCCTGAGGGTAAGGTAGGCTACAGCAAAGGGTCATCAGCAACATGGAATCCTGGGTAATGAGGATCCCTGGACAAGAAGAGGGAGGAGGTCCCATGGCACCCTGGGCTGGTTTAGGTTTAGCCTTAGAAATCCTCTAGTAGTACACCCTCTGGCCCTTCCATTTTACAGATGGGGATGGAAGCCCAGAAAGGGGAAGTGATTTACCTTAGATCCTATAGGTAGTAGATGGCAGAGCCAGGATTGGAATCCAAGACACAGAATCACTGGTCTTCTTTATTTTGCTGCAGAGCTTTTCCCCAAGTTTTACCAACTTAGAATCCTGACTGCTACTTACTTTACTACCTGTGTGACCAGAGACAAATGATTTCCCTTCTCTGGACCATAGTTTCCTTATTGGTAAAATGGAAGCATTGGGCTAGATGAGCTCTTAGATCCTTTATGCTTCTAAATTTGTGATTATGTTTGCCCTACAAAAGCCCCATATTATGTGAGAAAGGGCAAGACAATTGAATGATAAGAATAATGAATATTCACCAGCTTGTTCCCTTTAATGATATCTCAAATGGGTCAGCCAAAGAAAGACCATAGAAAGCCAAAGAAAGAATGGGCAGAAGTAACCTTTACAGGAGGGTTTCTTAGCCTTTTCTGGGTCATGGACCCCCTTGGTGGTCTGGTGAAACCTATGGATCCCTTCTCAGAATAATACTTTTAAGTGCTTAAAACAAAACACCTAAGTTTACAAAGGAAACAAATTCTATTGAAATAGTTATTAAACTATTAAAAAAATAAACGAATGGCAGCTAGGTGGCATAGTGGATAAAGCACCAGCCCTGGATTCAGGAAGACCCGAGTTCAAATCCAGCCTCAGACAATTGATACTTACTAGCTGTGTGACCCTGGGCAAGTCACTTAACCCTCCTTGGCCCTCCCTCCCCCCCAAAACCAACAAAACACCAAGCTTATATACCCCAGGTTAAGAACCTCTGTAGGCTGGAGGATGGGGCGTCTGTCAATAAAAGATGGAGGGACACCAATAAGATCTGAGGGGTTTTGTTTCCTAAAGGTTGTCTCCTCACAGAACTGAAAGGAAATGCAATTTTAGCCAAGGGATGGAGGCCTCTTACAGAAGCTTTAGTAAAGCCTGCCTATCTGGTCATTTAAAGAGCTGCTGTATGGTGCCCAAGTATGAAGAACCCCTTACAGAAGGAAAAGAACATGTATAATAATTTACCACCAATAAATAATTATAATCAGTAAGCATTTATTAAGTGCCTGCTATGTGTCAGGCACTGTGTAATGCATTCAAATTATTTGTACAGAGTTGAGACAGTCCTTGCTCTCAGGGAGCTTACAATCTAGTACAGAAAATACCACCAGTTCATATAGAATATTTGCAGAGTAAATACACAGAGATTTTTTAATGGAGCCATTTGTTGTTTCTTCTTCATTCTTGAAGAGGACCATGACATTGGGGTGATATCATGACTTGCAATGAATTGGATTTAACTAAGAAGGGCTGTGCAAGGTCACCAACCTCATTTTCTTCTCCAGAGCCATCTGGGTCCAGTGGCAAGAAATGTATCAGGATGATTGGAGATGGCCCAGCAATTGGGGTTAAGTGCCTTGCCCAGGGTCACACAGCTAATAAGTGTTTGAGGTCCCATTTGAATTCAGGTCTTCCCAACTTCAGGGACAGTGCTCTATCCACTGTGCCACCTACCTGCCTCCAATAGAACTATTAACAACTGGGCAGGGGAGGTGGGAAATCAAGAAAGGCTTCTTGAAAGAAATAGCACTTAAGGTGAGTTTTAAAGGGAATTAGCGGTTACAGAGGTGAAGGTGAGTAAGGGGTACATTCCAGACACAGGATCTATGGATAGGTACAGAGAGGGGCATATGATGAGAACCAGCAAGTAGGTGAGTTTGACCTGGAGAAGGGGGGGGGAGGAGGAAGAGGAGGAGGACTGTGGAGTAGCTTGGAAGGATGGGCTACTCTATTGTAAAGGGCCCTCAATGGCAAATAAGAGCTTGTATTTAGCCATAAAACAGAGGGAAGCTGCTGAGGCTTCTGGGGCATAGGGGTGACATGGTGAGACGTGTGCTTTTTAAAAAATAATATTTTATTTTTCCCCCCAATTACATATAAAGAAAAATTTTAACATTTTTTAAAAAAAATACTGAATTCCATATTTTCTCTCTCCCTCCCTCCCTTCCCTAGTCCCCAAGACAGTAAGCAAACAGATATGGGTTATATATGTGCAGTCATGCAAAACATATTTCCATATTATTCATGTTGTTAAAGAAGAAACAGACAAAAGAAAAAAAAAGACAAACCAAACTCTGCTTTAGGAAGGTCACTTTGGCAGCTGTGTGGAGGAGGGATTGTGGGTGGGGAGAGACTGGAGGCTGCGAGGCCAATTAGAAAGCTCTCATCCTTTTCCAGGTGAGAGGTGATGAGGTCTTGGACTGGGGTGGTTGTGCTGTGAGGAGAGCAGAGTAGACAAATGCCAGAGATGTTTTTATCTGAAAAGGAGGTTTGGTTATCTATCAAAGGTGTCTGGCTGTTTTCATCAAATCAAGTTGTTTTTAATCCTGTATTCATAAAGTTTAGAGCTAAAAGGGACCTTTTGTTATTGTTTAGTCATGTCTGACTCTTCATGACCCTGTTTGGAGTTTTCTTGTCAAAGATCCTGGAGTGGTTTGTTATTATTTCCTTCCCCAGCTCATTTTATAGGTGAGAAACTGAGGCAAACAGGGTGAAGTGACTTGCCCAGGGTCATACAGCCAGGAACTGTCTGAGGTCAGATTTGAACTCAGGTCTTCCTGACTCCAGGCCCAGTGCTCCATCCACTCTATCACCTTAGTGGTCAACTAGTCTAACCCCTCTCATTTTACAAATAAGGAAATGTGGATCCTGAGATTGACCTGCCAAAGTCCATATAGATCTTAAATGGAATAGCCTAGATGATACTCAAGTCCTATGATTGAAGATTTACTGCCCTTTCCACTATGTCACATTGTTCCTGTGAACAGCTTTTTGCACAGTGTCACCGTGGAGAGAAGGCTTTGCTTGCTGGACTCCCCTTCAAGTGGAGGCTGGATGACCACTAGTGAGACATGTTGTAAAAGGGTTCTCATTCAGGACATCCTTAGAGATCACCCCCAAAGTTGTGAATAGAGGGTTGTACTCTGAGTTAAGAAGACTGGAGTTCAAATTCTACTTCAGACTCTTAAAATGTATTATCCTGGAAAAGTCACTTAGCATTTCCGAACCTCAGTTTCTTCATTTGCAAAATGGAGGTAATAATGGTACCTACCTCACAGGATTGTTTTGAGGATCAGATGAGACATGTATAAAGTACTGTGCAAACCTTTAAATGATATAAAATTATTTTTAGAGGAAGGGGAGGAGGGATTTTCTAAGGTGAGAAGGCTGCAGTATGGTAGAGAAAGAAATCCAGACATACAGTTCTTTACCAACCAAGAAGTGATGTAGGCTCATGTAGGAAGTCAGGTTTCTCCAAAAACTCAGAATTGTCCATCTGCTATAGGATGTACCTGGGTGAGAAACCCTTGGAGCTCCTGTAACACTACTTCCAAATAAATGATCATCCAGCCTCTACTTGAGAACCGTGTGTGTGTGTGTGTGTGTGTGTGTGTGTGTGTGTGTGTGTGTGTGTGTGTGTGTAGGAAACAACTACCTCCCAAAGCAGCTGATTCCACTTGGGAATATCTTAAAGTGGTGGCAGCTATTTCTTTAGATCAAGCCAAAATTGGCCTCTTTGCAGTTTCTATTTAGTTCTGCCCTCTAGGACCAAACAAAAGTTAAATACCTCTTCTGCGTAATAGCCCTTCAAACACCTGAAGACAGTTATCATGTCCCCACTGAGTTCTCTCCTCCGGGCTAAGCATTTCAAGGTCCTTCAAGTGACAACTGTATGCCATGAACTTGATTTCCTTCTCTATCTTAGCTCCTCTCCTTGGGACTCTCTCCAGTTTATCAATGTCATTCTTAGGGTGTGATATTCTAGAGTGAACACAATGCTTCAGATGTGAACTGACTAGGGCCAAGTACAGGTTTAATTTCCATTATGCTTTATGTCACTGGGTTTAAGAATTTAGCAAGGGGGGCACAGCTAGGTGGCGCAGTGGATAGAGCACCGGCCCTGGATTCAGGAGGACCTAAGTTCAAATCTGGCCTCAGACACTTGACACTTAACTAGCTGTGTGACCTTGGGCAAGTCACTTAACCCCAATTGCCTCACCCCCTCAAAAAATATAATTTAGCAAAGGAACAAGATATTTTGATATGCGGTTCTTTGGGAAACACTTCTAAGTGAGGAAGTTATAGCAGAGGCTTTCATTGCTGTGTAAATCACCTTGGTACTCAAGCTTGAGTCCACTTTGTATTGAGTCCCTCTTGAATGCCTTTCTCCATTTCTACCATCTCAGGAAATCTAATATCCCTAGATTGTGATCAGACGATGCTTCCCCTTCCATCTATCCATCTACCCTTGCAACAAGCTCTGCAGCTATTTTGTTTCTCCTCACCTAGATCAGCACCATTCAGACCAGACCTCCAGAGACCATTACTCTAGCCCCTGGGGAAGTTAATCCGCTCAGTTTTGGAACTCTTACCTTGGGGCTGAGCTGTCTTGGTTGTGGTTGCTGAGTGAGTAAAACACTCACATGGTTCACTCTAGCTGACCAGCTCCAGGTTAGACTATACACTATAAAACTTCCAGTCACCTGCCCCAGCCATTTTGCAATTGGGTATGTAGCCTCTTCTTCCTGCTTGTCTCCCCTTAGCCCACCATGCTTTTCACCTCTTGCTTTGGATACTGTAATCAAATCAGCAATATTATTACTTCTGGAGATGGTCTGTCAATTGAGCACTCCATGGATCAATTCAAGATTCCTGTTACTCTTCAGTCCTCTCCCTTGAGGCAAGGGGCATTTAAGGCAGGGACTATAGACCTTTTGTTTTTTTGTATCCCCTTACTTAGCATAGTACCTGGTACATAACTGATGCTTTATAAATGCCTCTTCATTTCATTTCTATAAGGATAGAGACTCTATTTTAAAGGTCTTTGTATCTTTCTCAGTGCTTTGTGAATGGTTATTGAATGAATGAATGAATGAATGAGTGAATGAAAAAGAATTGCAGGTTTATTTCATTGCCCAAACTTCCTGAAGTTGTTAAATGCTATTTAAAAAAACAAATTGAGCTGGAAAGGACCTAGGAGGTCACTTAGATCTCCTATTTTGCTATTTTACTGATCAGGATACTGAGGCAAGAGAGATTAAGTGATTAAAAAAATTTGTCTGTAATTTTAACTAATCAATTAATTAACTTAGAGTTTTCCCCGCTTTATAACAAAAACAAATTGTAGCATCAATTTTTTAAACTTTGTGTTCCAAATTCTTTTCCTTCCTCCCTATCCCCGCTTAAGAACTCAAGCATTTCGATAGGTTGTACATGTACAGTTGTGCAAAACATAGCAGATGACATCATTAAAATAGGGATGAGGTGTAGGAGGAATAGACTGGGGGAGGGAGAAGGGGAGAGATGGTCTGGGGAGAGGTTGTTCACATGAAGGAAACAAGAAAAAAGCTTATGGAGGGGAGGAGAAAAGGGGGAAGGAGTTGGGGAGTGAGTGAACCTTAATATCATCAGAATTGGCTCAAAACATAGTGGCTAAAAATATCTTTAGAAAAAGGAACTAACAACAATAACAAAATATACTTCCATCTGTATTCAGATACCATCAGTTCTTTCTCTGTAGATGGATTGCATTTTTCATAAGTCCTTCAGAGTTATTTTGGATTTTTGCATTGCTGAAAATAGCTGTTATTTGTAGCAGATCATCTTACAATATTTCTGTTATTTTGTATACAGTACATTCCCCTTTGTATCAGTTCATGTAAGTTTTTCCAGGTTTTTCTTTTCTTTTTTCCAGTATTTTATTATTTTCCAGTTACATATAAGGATAGTTTTCAACATTTGTTTTCATAGGATTTTCAGTTCCAATTTTTTCTTCCACCCTCCCTTCCCTTCCTCCTCCCCAAGACAGAAAGCAACCTAATATAGGTTATATATGTGCAATCACATTAAACGTATTTCTGCATTAGTCATATTGTGACAGAAGAGTCAGAGCACAAGGGAAAAACCTCAAAAAGAAGGAAAAAAACAGCCCCAAAGCAGACAGTATGGTTCAATATACATTCCTAAACCACAGTTCTTTTTTTTGGATGTTGAGAACATTTTCTATTATGAAGTTCTTTGAAATTGTTTTGAACCACTGCATTGCTAAAAAGAGCCAAATCTATCACCATTGTTCATCACACAATGTTGCCATTACTGTATACAATGTTCTCCTGGTTCTGCTCCTCTCAGTCAGCATCAGTTTATGTAAGTCCTTCCAGGTTTCTATGAACTCCTGCTCATCATTACTTTTCACATTAATTTTTTAAAACTTTGTGTTCTAAATTTTCTTCTTCCCTCCCTCCTCATCCCTCCTTACAAAATCCAGCAATTCAATATAAATCACTCATGTTCAGTTATGCAAAACATCTTCTCATTAGTCAGGTTGTGAAAGAAAATAGACAAAATACCTTTAGAAAGAGGAGTTAACAAATAAAATTATACTTCAATCTGTATTCATATACCATCTGTTCTATCTCTGTTGTTGGTTTGAATTTTTTATATGTCCTTCTGAAAGCATCCTGCTCATCATTTCTTACACAGTTACTATTGTTAATTGTATTACCCTCCATCGTAATCCCTCACCTTGATATTTACTCTATTATCTATCTTCCTTCACCCTATCCCTCCTTGAAAGTGTTTTGCTTCTTACTGCCCCCTCCCCCAATCTGCTCTTCCTTCCATTGCCTCTCCTCCCCCATCCTCTTCCCTTCCCACTTTCTGACAGGGCAAGATGTATTACCATCCCCTCTTGAGTGTGTATATTATTCCCTCATTGAGCCAATTCTGATGAGAGTTAGGCTTACTCACTCCTCTGCTCCTTCCCCATCTTCCCCTCTACTCCATAAGCTTTTTCTTATTTCTTTTATGTGAACTACTTTTCCCCAATCTGCCTCTCCCTTTCCCTTTCTTCCAGTGCATTCCTCTTACCCCTTAACTTTATTTTGAAGATGTCATCATGAGTCAGCTAGGTAACACGGTGGACAGAGCACCAGCCCTGGATCTAGGAGGCCCAGGGGCCCATATCCGGCCCTTGAGATAAGCCACCCCACCCTGCCTGCTCCACAAAAAAATAAGGATAAACAAAAAATAAATGTTTTACAGATATCATCCCTTCATATTCAATTCACACCTATGCCCCCTAATTGTATTCCTTTCAGCTGCCCTAATACTGAGACAGATCTTATGAGTTAGGAGTATTATCTTCCCATGTAGGAATGCAAACAGTTTAATCTCTTAATATCCCTCATGATTTCTTTTTCCTTTTTAGCTTTTTATGCTTCTCTAGGGTCTTGTATTTGAAAATCAAATTTTCTTTTCAGTTCAACTCTTTTCATCACGAATGCCTGAAAGTCCTCTTTTTCATTGAAGTCCCATTTTTTCCTCTGAAAGATTATACTAAGTTTTTCTGGGTCCATGATTCTTGGCTGTAGTCCCAGTTCCTTTGCCCTCTGGAATATCATATTCCATGCCCTCTGGTACTTTAATGTAGATGCTGCTATATCTTGTTTTATCCTTACTGTATCTCCACAGTATTTGAATTCCTTTTTTCTAGCTGCTTACAATATTTTCTCCTTGATCTGGGAGCTCTGGAATTTGGCTATAATAATCCTGGAGGTTTTCCTTTTGGGATCTCTTTCAGGGTTCTTTCAATTTCTATTTTACCTTTTGCTTCTAGAATATCAGGGCAATTTCCCCTTTCAGTATTTTGGAATATGGTGTCTAAGCTCTTATTTTGGTCATGATTTTCAGGTAGTCCAGTGATTTTCAAATTATCTCTCCTGGATCTATTTTCCAGGTCAGCTGTTTTTCCAAGGAGATATTTCATATTGCCCCCTATTTTTCTTTATTCATTTGGATTTGCTTTACTGTGTCTTGGTTTCTCATAAAGTCAGTAGCTTCCATTTGTTCAATCCTAATTCTTAGGCAATTATTTTCTTGAGAGAACTTTTCTATCTCCCTTCCCATTTGGCTTTTCAAAGTGTTGACTTTTTTCTTATGACTTTCCTGCATTTCTCTCATTTCTCTTTCCATTTTTTCCTCCATCTCTCTAAATCTTCCTTCTATCTCTCCTACTTTCTCTTCAAAGTCCCTTTTGAGTGCTTCCATGGCCTGAGACCAATTCATATTTTTCTTGTAAGGTTTGGATGTTGGAGTTTTAACTTTGTTATTATCTTCTTCTTCTGAGGGTGTATTCTGGTCTACTTTTCCCCCAAAGAAGTTTTTGATGGTCTGCTGCTTTCTCTGCCTGCTCATCCTGGCTGCTTATTTCTTGGCTTTTAACTCCTTCTTAAAGTGTAGTGCTGCTTCCAGGACACACTGTTCTGAGCTACAGTGTGGCCCAGGGGGCGATTGGGCTTCTTTTCAGCCTGCCTGGCTTTTGAGTAACCATAGCCTGCTTTCTCTTTGACCTGGAAATGGAAGTCTGATTGAACTCTGATTCTCTATGGTTGGAAGCTTGGCATGCCTGTGCCCCTCCCCTACTGGGCCACCACCACTAGATTTAGCCCACTGGTTCAGAACCAGGGCACTTCACCCCAACTCCAGAAAAGACTGCATCCACTTTACCCTGGCCTACCACTGAACCCACTCACTGGTCCGTGAGCCAAGCGTCAGAAGAAGCCGCTGGTGTTCAAGACTCCAAGGTGCATTGGAAGCACTGTCTGTTCCTGGCTGGGTCCAGACCCCGCACTGAGCTGCTCAGACCAATCAGCAGGTGATCACAATTGCCTTCTTTTGCTGAAAAATAGTCTCACTCTGTTCTTATGTGCATTAGGCTGCTCTGGTTTTTTTATGGCATTATTTGGGAGTGAGTGGATGGGTTTATCTGGAGCTAGTGGAAGTCAGTGCCTCTTCTCCAAGATCTTGGCTCCACCCTGAGATTAAGTGATTTGCCCAACATCACACAGATAATTAGCATCAGAGCAAGGATGTGAGTGTAGGTCCCTTTGCTGTAAATCCTGTACTCTTTCCACTGTATGTTAATACTGATAATTTTACTTGATTCACTTGTGGTGTTTATTGATTTGCTATGTACTTCATGAAGGTTTTGATATTGATTTTTATATTTCTGTATGGGCTACATGGGAAAGACCACATTCCCTTATGTCATTTGATAAAAAAAGGTGTGACAATTCAACTCTTTGTAACCATGCAGGTCTACTTGGATGGGGAGAGGGGATTTCTGGCTATTCTAGATAATTGGCTTGGGATGTTGGGCCCAGACTAGCCTCATAAAGCAGCTGTCTGGGGAACTCTGCTTTAATGCAATTGACACTCTAAAATACGTCTGTGGGAAGATGGCCGAGAGGAAGCAGCAAGCTGCCTGAGCTCTCCTTCTGTTCCCTCAAAACGAACATTAAATCAAGCCTCTGGACGGATTCTGAAACTACAGAACCTGCAAAGAGACAGAGAGACACAGTCCTCCAACCAGAGATAATTTAGAAGACTTCAGGAAAAGGTCGGTCTGACTCGGGCAAAAGGGAGGCCCAGCGCAGGGCAGCAACCCAGCGCCGAGGGGGTCGCGGCAAGTCAGCAGGAGCTGCGGGCCACAGCCGGACAACTAAGGTTCCCAGAACCTGGTTCAAAAATCTGGTGGCCAAGAAGGACAGTGGAAAAACCTACCTGCACCGGCCGGGAGGGAGACGAACGGTCAGGCGGGATCAGACACCGGGGTCTGGCGCCTGGCTGGCCGAGCGCAATCAGACAGGAAGTGCAGGGCTAGGGATCTCCATACACCATAAAGGCCTCAGAGTAAAAGCCTGGTCACACAGCACCTATACCCCTGCAGAAGAAGCCCAAAACAGGGACCCTGGTGCCCCCAGAGCAGACCTCAACTTAAAGAATAAATAAATAAGCTGCAATAATGAGTAAGAAGCAAAAAAGAGCCCTCTCCATTGAGAGCTTCTGTATCAATAGGGAAGAAGCCAACACAAACTCAGATGAGGACAATAGCCTCAAATTGTCTACATCTGAAGCCTCACAAGGGAAGGTGAATTGGTCGCAAGAACAAAAAGCCTTCCTGGAAGAGCTCAAAAAGGATTTTAAAAATCAATTGCAAGAGGTAGAAGAAAAAATGGGGAGAGAAATGAAAGCAAAACAAGAAAACTATGAAAAAAGAATCAGCAGCTTGGAAAAGGAAGCTGAAGAAAACAAAGCCTTAAAAAATTCATTTGGCCAAATGGAAAAAAAGCTGCATAATCTCACTGAAGAAAACAATACCTTAAAAAATTCACTTAGCCAAATGGAAAAAGAGGTGCATAATCTCACTGAAGAAAACAATGCCTTAAAAATTAAAGTGGGACAGTTGGAAGATAAGGAATCCATGAGACACCAGGAATCAGTCAAGCAGAATAAAAAAAATGAAAAAATAGAAGAAAATGTGAAATACCTCATTGGAAAGACAACTGATCTGGAAAACAGATCGAGGAGAGACAATTTGAGAATCATTGGACTGCCTGAAAGCCATGACCAGAAAAAGAATCTAGACACCATATTCCAGGAAATTATTAAGGAGAACTGCCCTGATGTCATAGAATCAGAGGATAAAATCATCATTGAAAGAATCCACCGATCACCTCCTGAAAGAGACCCCAAAAGGAAAACTCCAAGGAATATTGTAGCCAAATTCCAGAATTATCAGGTGAAGGAGAAAATACTCCAAGCAGCCAGAAAGAAGCAATTTAAATATCATGGAGCCACAGTCAGGATTGCTCAGGACCTGGCAGCTTCAACATTAAAGGACCGCAAGGCTTGGAATATGATATTCTGGAAGGCAAAGGAGCTTGGATTGCAGCCGAGAATCTATTACCCAGCAAAAATGTGCATTTTCTTTCAGGGGAAAAGATGGACATTTAATGACATTGGGGACTTTCAATCTTTCCTGGTAAAATACGTCTGTGGAAGAACACGGATTCCTGGATGGTTCCAAAATCAGACAGAGGAATGTTCTCCAGGCAGGGCACCTGCTTATGTGTATTGTGTTTGTATGTTTAGGCATAGTTCTGGGAAAGCAGGGTAATGGCTATCAACACCACCATACCTCTAATGATCTTACTAAATGAAATTACATGAAACTCTGCTGGCTGTTAAGGTCATGATGAAAAATGAAAGGACTTTAATAACCCCACCCCGAATATCAAACTGATTGGAGAATGAAGAGGGAAACAAAGGGATTTTTTTTCTTTAATGTGTGCACTTTTATTTGAACTGGTCTTAAGTCAGTGTACAGGTAAAGCTCTTCTCCCCTTCCCCTTAGTACTGGCACAAATCTCAAAACTTGAGGGGAGACTGTGAAGTTTTCATTCACATCTATGTTGGGGAGCATGGAGGGAATTTAGGGGACCACTTATTATGGCTGACAATTAAAAAAGGAACAAGTATTAAGGCAGGAGATACAAAGTTTTTTTTTTTTTTTAAGGGTTACATAATTTACATGTAAAGCAGTACTGTATACCTCTCCCCTCCCCCTCCCCCTCTGGATTTTTAAGTAGCTCCTAACTAAGGGAATTTTAAAAATCCCAACAGATTTGACTCGCAGTACTCCACCTGGCTGGCTGCAGGTAGCTACAGGTCTGATTCATAAGAGAGCTAAAATAGCACTGGGACTATGGAGGATCTCCCCAAAGGACTGTATCCACTCTCCTATAGGAGAATTGGCAAAGCGCAGTAGCAGTAGATCAAAGAACCAGCTCAGAACAGTACGGAGGAACAGTCAGCTGAACATATGTTATCAGCAGCTCCGTGGCTAAGTAGTAAGTGGGAAGATTTTGAGGCACAGCAGAGGTCTGACTTGGGTGCAGGCCTGGAAGAAGCGTAAATTATGCAGATTAAAAGCATTTTCTTTATTACCAGTAGTGGCTCTGTGCATTGTGATAAGTTTTCTTCCTATTCCATTTCACTGGATGCTTTTTCTTTAAGTTTATGAACCCTCTGGTTTGGTCTGATAATAAAGAATCATTGGATCAGGGCTCTTGAGCTGCGGTTTGGAAGAGATACTAACCCAAACTTGGGTGTAACTTCTAGAGCCACATTTGAAGAGGGATCATTGCTGAAAGTTGAGCATTTGAGGAATTGGATGTTTATAATTAGCTTAACACATATGCCCTTCATATATTTTTTGATGTCCATTCAGCAAGCATTTGAGTGTCTGCTATGTTCTGAGAATTATAGTCTGAAATGGGGGCTAGGACACAATGGGAGATAGAAAAGAAACAGAATCAGTGTAAGTTTAGGCAAGACCTTACCATCTAGTTGTGGAGATGAAATGGGAAGTTAGGAATCTTTCTCAGTTTCTTCTATTGGGTCATCTTTGTTTTATGAGGTAGCATGTAGAAGTGAAAAGGAAGACTAGATCAAGAAGACATGGGTGTGACCCTGGACCAGTAGCAGTCTGGTTAATTGATACATCGTGGAGCAGGTTCTGATCTGCAAAGATAAAGGATGTTTCTTCACTTGGGAATGCCATATACCAATGCAATCACAGGTTCAAACAACAACAACAACAACAGCAACAACAACAACAAAATAAACAAACCTCATGATTGCCCAGGGTCACTTAGCTAGTAAGCAGAAGAGTTGGGATTTGAACTGAGGTCTCCTGACTCTCAATCCAGAGCTCTTTCCCCTGCACCCTACTGTCTCCTCTTAGGCCACTTTTTGTTCATCATTGCCTTCCAAATGATCCATTCTACTGCCCTGAAATGCAGGTGTGGTGGAGATTGTGAGTCTGAGCCAATTACTGTGTCAGTATTGATGATTCCATTATTGGCTTCCATGTGTATTCAGGAGTCAGAGGAATTTGGACTAAAGACATGACTCAACTTTTTCATCCCTCTTTTGAACAAGTTGAACCAAGGACATTTCAGCAGTTTAGGAGGGTCACTCATATCTAGAGAAGGTGTAAAGTGATAGGAAGGGTGATAGCCCTGTAATCAAAGAGTAGGAGTTTTAATTCCAGCTCTGACAAGTCACTTTTCCTATTTAGGTCTCACTTTCTTAGTCTGTAAAATGAGATGGTCGAACAAGATGAAATCTAAGGTTCTTGTCAGCTCTCCTGCTATGATATAGATGGAACAATAGACCCACTGGACCTAAGGAGGCTGGAATACTTGTCCTCTTCCACTAAGCCCTGTGCTATGGGCTAGGATGCATGAACCACGTTCAGTCCTGGGAGGCTCTAAACAGAGGGATCAGCCTCTTTCTTGTATTCTTTGGCTTGTAAAGAATTAATTGTTATTTGAGGTTTTTATGCCTCAGTGCGCACTGGCCTGGGGCTCTGCAAACAGCACAGTGCTCCACACACTGGTTGTAGCTGATGCCATGGTGCTGGCACCTTATGTCATCACCACTCGCTGACGCCTACATGGGCCTGGCAAAATTATAATGATTGGAAGCCTAGTGAGGGCAGTCATGTGACTGTCAGAGTGGCCAGACAATTGGTTGGGGGCTGTGTGGGGTTTCAGGAAATGGGGAGAAGTCGCCATTCCAGCTGGAAGCTGGAAGGCAACAGGAGTGGGGCTGTGTATTCTCAGCTGATTCCTGGTCAGTGGTATTTCTTCAGGTTGTATACTTTCCCTTTCCCCATTTTATTTCCTTTCCCTTGATCCTACCGATCCTGTTTGTGTGGTTTTTTTAAGTTTGTTCTTGTTAAAATAAATCCTGTTCTGTTTTGAGGGAGGCTGCTGGTCTCCTTCCTTGCCCCAATATTGTGGCCAGCTGCTTAGCTAACACTCCCCAATTAAAAATTGGTCCCCACAGGCTCTTTGTGCCCTCAGTCTCAGAACCCCAGGGAAAATCACTGAAAGCTTAGTCACATCTAAGGTCTTCCTTCTAAAGAAAGTAGAAGAGTACTCAATGCACAATGTAGCTGTGGTATAGGACAGCTATTTATTTTCTCCACACAAAAGAAATACTTAAACACAAAAGATTCATATGCATGCATTAATGAGATTTAAAGTATAATATAATTAGCTTCTATTATTCTCTCCTAGGAAGTAGATAGTTAAAACATTAGAAGGTGGAACATTTAGTGGAACTGGTGACTAGTCATTTCATCTTCATCTCATCTCTGCACTTTCCAAAAAAATTCCCTCAAGTTCCATGTCATGCAAGCAAAGAACAGGGACTATGCCCATTCCCCTGCTGGTAAATGAATGACTGAATGAAAACAATTATTAGGTGCTTACTGTGTACAAAGCACAGTGCTAAGTGCTAGGAATACAAATGGATACAGCCTCTGTTCTCATGAATTTCTCTTTGTATTGGAGGAGATAAAACATGAGGGAGGTTTTAGCAGTAACTCAGATGGAAAGGTCTCAAAGTCTTTAGGGCACAGTGGCAAAACAGATAATAATATATCTTATGTAAAAACTGTATTAATCTATTTGCTTCATATGAATTAATTCTTTTCTCCACAATAGAACAAGAAAAAGATTAAAAACAAAATGCTTCTAACAAGTATGCATGGTCTAGCAAAACAAATTCACATTGGCCATGTCCAAAAATTCTGCATTTTGAGTCCATCACCTTTCTGAGTCCTCTGGACTCAGGGTTTATGTTAATGTACCTTCTTTAACATAATTTTCACTGATAAAACCATATCAGTTTTTGATGTCGAATCACTAACAGTGCCAGGTACTTTGTTGGGGAGAATTTTCTTTTCTAGGTATTCAGGGTAGAAGTTGGTCAGTAAGTAGAGATCATGATCCCAGCAATGGTGGTGGTTTGACTTGGCTGGTACGTGCTGACCCCAGTCTTTCCACTCAAGCTACTCCACCTGCAGCTAGGCTGCAGTTGGTCAGTAGTTAATGATGGTGGTATAGAGGAAGACAGGCTTTTTCTCCAAAGGGTTGCTCCCCTCATCAATGACTGTAGGGGCAGGAATGGAAGAAGGGCAAGAAGCCAGAAGGAAGTTGCTATTCCTAGAACTCTTGGTTCCAGGGTCCTAGTCTATCTTCACTGGGATCTCAAGGGAGGTGGTGGTCAAGATGACTTGCTAGTGATCATCTTGCAGAAGCATTGTAGGGAAAACCTCCTGTAGACCATCCTGCATTAACTGATGGATCTGGAGCTTCTGGCTTCACAAAGTTATCGCTTTTCCTCTTGGACTGGAAACATTTATCTCTGGATTGCTGCTTGGTCACCTATGGTTAGGGAGAGAAACACAAAGCAGAAGAGATAGCCAGGGCCTTGAGAGGCTGACTCAGGTTCATCTACCTGGGCACATGTGTTAGATGTCATGTATGAGCAACAGTTATAAGTGCTGGAAGCACAAGTGCACGGTGTTAGAGGTGCCCTTCTGCCCCCTCCTCATGCAAATCACCAGAGAGAAAAGAGAATGAGAATAGAAGTTGTCCTTCCCTTTAAATTCGCCTGAGTGGGTGGGTCTTCCTGGCTCAATAGCCAGTCTTCTTCTACACAAGTAGCATAATATCTAGGACATAGTAGGTGCTTTATATGTATTTGGTGACTATTTACAAGTACTCCTTGACATTGTCACATGGACTGAGGCATCAATAAGGTCATTACTTCATCATCCCATCATCCCATCCCATCATTACTTCCCATCCCATCCCATCATCCCCATGTGTCACTGGAAATAAATGCCTAGGGAGCCCATGGGACCCTCAAGGTCTATCCCTAAACTGATCTAGGGGCAGCTAGGTGGTGCAGTGGATAGAGCACTGGCCCTGGAGTCAGGAGTACCTGAGTTCAAATCCGGCCTCAGACACTTAACACTTACTAGCTGTGTGACCCTGGGCAAGTCACTTAACCCCAATTGCTTCACTAAAAAAAATAAAAACAAACAAACAAAAAATAAACTGATCTAAACATCCCTGGCTCCTCTATATTCTGTGACATAAATACCAGGCCCTTTACCCTCCTGTGGATGCTCTCCTGTCTTCTCTAGAATATGGCACTTAGAAATGAGCACAATACTCCATGGCTCAGTACAATAGGACAAACATTTCCCTAGTCCTTGACACCTTGCATCTCTTATTGAAGCTTCACATGACCTTGCCATCCACTGATCTTTGACCTGTTTTCCAAGACCAATGAGATCCCAAAGAATACTGATTCTGTTGTCCAAAGCATTATTCATCTTTCCCAGCTTTATGCTGTTAACAAATTGTATAACCGTATCTTCTGTACCTTCTCCCAAGGACAGAGTCTGGACCTGTGATTTCATTAGTATAGGGAACTCCTGAATGAGGAAACTCATTAGGGAAGATCAGCACCTTCAGCCATTGAGAGATGCTTAGAGAAGTGAGAAGTTAAGTGACTTTCCCAGAGTCACAAAGCCACCATATGTCAGATGTAGAATTTGAACCCAGGTCTTTTTGACTTCAAGACCAGTTCTCTGTTCTCTGCATTGCTAGCCTTCTTCCAGATGATTGCTAACAAATATTGAATAGGATAAGGACAAACCCCAGAGGCACTCCACTAAAGACTTCCCTACACGTTTGAATCAACTCCGCTAACCACCCCCCTCCAGTGTGTTGGGCCTTGGCTTGTTTCAAGAATGACACAATGGAAACTAATAGCCTAAACACAGTAATAGTAGCCTGTTTTCATGGGCAGGTTTGTCGGATAAATGAGCTGTACAGTCTAATCTCCAGAGACTCACAGATATTCATAATCATTGAGAAATGATAAAAAAGTTGTCAAATACTTGTAATTATAGAAATTGTGCCTCCAATTACAGGCAGCTTAGAAAGGCTTTATTGCTGTTTGGAGTTTGCGTGAATGCTCCTGAGTGTGCTATTGAGGGCTGTGTGAGAGAAATGGCCACAGTGTTTAAGTTATGTTACATTTAAATCTATTTAATTGACTATTTTCGTAAACACGGGCTCCTTTTGTGAAAAACATTTAAAAAAATCTAGTTCTGTTTCTCTTTATAGAATAGAACTAAGGGGGGGGGAAAGGAAAAAAGAACAAGAGAGAAAAAAACCCCAACATCCTTAGATGCTTTGTATTTCTGTCATTAGTTTTGCTTCCAGTGCATATATATAATTATAATGTTCGTGTTGTCATGGTGACGCACGACCAGGATTGGGAGAACACAGAAACCACTTGCTTACAGCTGAAATGTGGACAGGCAGCTCATTTCATGGGATGCAGGCTAAATGAGAATGGGGTGGGTCCTCCCCTCTCCCTCCTTTCCCCTTTGAATGACTTTACCAGTTATGAGTTTCTGGGAAATGTGTGCTTATTGATAGTCAAGATTTGTTTACAATAATGAAAAATACTTTAAGAATCTCTCTCTCTCTCTCTCTCTCTCTCTCTATTGGAGGAGATAAAACACGAGGAAACTCTCTCTCTCTCTCTCTCTCTCTCTCTCTCTCTTTCTCTTTCTCTCTCCCTCCCTCAGGGCGAAGCAAGTTTGTTTGTTTTTCCTGAATAGGGTGCCTGGATTATTATCTTCACCACAGAATACATGAAATCCTAGGACCCCAGGGACTCTGTTACAACCTATGCCCCAAAGGAACCCCCCCCCCCCCACTAAAATATAGCCAACAAATGATCATTCAGCCTCTGCTTAAAGGCCTCTGGTGAGAGGGAACTTAGCAGGTCCCAAGAAAGGGCATGCTACTTTGGGAGACCTGTAATTATTAGGAAGGTTTTCTTGACCTTGAACCTAAATATGTCATTTTGCAAATTTTTAGAAATAGATTTTTACTATCTTTTGTTTTTACACCATTTTACCCCCCCCATCTCCCCCAAAAAACATTCCTTACAATAGAGAAAATTTTAAAAAAGAGGAAGAGAAGTAAAAATTTAATGAAATAAATAAATCCCTGAAATTATATGTATTTTTCTGCACCTTGTGGAACCCCTACCACCTTATAAAGGAGCACGGTGAGGTGTTTTCTCATATCTCTTCTTTGGGGCCAACTAAGCTTGTTCTCGATAATTGCTGTATAATGTATCCATTTTGCTTTGTGGTTTCTCAGTAACTTCTTAAATTTATATAATGCTTTAAGGATTACTAAGTAGTTTTCTTATGACTACCCTGTGAGATAGGGAGCAGAAATCTTTTTGCCCTATTTATGGGTGAGATAACTGAGGCAAGAAATAAAGTGACTTGTCCATGGTCACACAGCTAGGGAATCCTAGAAACAAGATTCCAACCCATTTCCCAAGTTCAGATATAGAGCTCTTTCTGCCACAACATGTGCAGGTGAAAAGATTTTCTTCCATGTTTTTCCACATGCCCCACTCTGGTGCCAATATTTGCCTAGTATTCAATGACATTTTTTAGGCCTCAAAGGGTTTAGAAACCAGTGTTACACTAAGGTGCAGCAGACCTGTTTGATCACAGTTTCCAGTAAGTGACCAGCAACACCCCAATCTTTGTTCCCGGCCCTTCTCCTGGCTTTACTGGGCTTTGTTCCAAACAGGTGTTCCAGGCACTACACTGGGTAGGCACTGGGTGGGTGGGGACGGGTCATATTGGTGGGATTGTTTGACCATACTGTTTCCTGGTTATCTTGACAAAGGATCAGGATAGGAACTTCCTGATTTTATCATTTACCGTAGTACCTGGTCTCAGATATCACCTTGTGAAGAGGAAAGTTCATGTAACACATACCTTACTCCCATAGATCTGTGTTCTCATCAATATGGGTAGACCATTCATGAATGCCAGCTGCAACTCTTCCATGTCTGCCCATATCATGCGAGTCTTGTCCATGCCCTCTTATAAATTTGTCCTCCACTGTTCTGGAGAGGTACCTCCCTATCATTCTTCTGATGTTGTATAACATGTACTGCACATACTTTTAGAAAAATCCTAAAAGGTTTTTTCTTAGGCTATGGACTGTAACTTCAAACCAGTTGCTCAAGATGTCTTTTCCCACTTTGTACTCAGGAAGGATCGATGACCAATTATTTCAGTGTGTTCCATAGAATCTCATTCTCTCTGACTTGCTGGTCAAGGTAAGGAAACTGGAATAATACTTGCTCCCTATTTGCCACTTCTAGGTTCTCCTTCTCCTCCCAACACTCAGCCTCACCTCCTTTGGGGTTCACTCTATTGCCAAATTGAAATCCTGGTATCTACATTTATATACCATGCTCATCACTTGGACATCTCTTGCCATTGTCTCCTTTATTCCTATCTCTCATGACCATGTGGTCCTGCTCCTTGCCAAGAACAACCTCTCTCCTAGCACCTGTGATCCCATTTCATCCCACTTCCTTCGGCAGATTGTTCCCTCTATCATTCTCATTCTCTCAGTTATCTTCATTCTCCATCTTTTATTCTCATTCTCAAAAAAACCCAAAAACCTTCACTTGATCCATCCCTGCTAAAATTCTGTATCTTCCCTGCCTTTTGTGACTAAACTCCTTGAAAAACCATTTATAATAGATACCTCCACTTCTCCTTTCACTCTCTCCTTAACTCTCAGTCTGGCTTCTGGCTTCATCATTCAGCTGAAACTGCTCTCTCCAAATTGTGAAATCCAATGTCCTCTTCTGAATTCTCATTTCTTGACCTCTCTGCAGGCTTTGGCGCTATTGATCAATCTCCTCTCCTCGACAGTTCCCTTCTTTGTAGGTTTTTGGGACACCACTCTCTCTTGGTTCTCCTTCTACTTGTCTGAGCATTCCTTCCATGTCTCTTTTTCCGGATCTCTTTGTGGGTCACATCTTCTAATTATGGGTATCCCTTTTCTCTTCTCCCTTTATACTTCACTTGGTGATTTCCTTAACTCCTGGGGATTCAGTGATCATCTCTGTACTGGTGATTCTCAAATTAGCTCATCTAGCCTTAACTTCTTTGTTGATGTCCAGTTTCCCATTTCCAGCTACCTTGTAGACATTTAGAACTAGATATCTAGTAGGCACCTTAAACTCAGAAGGTCCAATGCTGAATTAATTTTCTTTCCTCCCAGTCTCTTAGACTCAGCCAACATTTTCACATGCAGACTCCCCTTATAACTGAAGAATAGGATCTGAAGCTAATAAATGATTATACTTTGCCATCACAATATAATTAAAACCTTTTGTGAAGTTAATCATTCTTTCCTGCTGTGTATGTAGTAGATAGCTACTTTTTACTGGTGTTATGTCCATGTACATAATATTGCTACCAAATATGCAAAGAAATTGTGTTTCTATTCACTTACTTGTTCCCAAAGCTAAATGTTTACTTATTTAAAGAAATAGCTGCTTTGATTATAGCCATTAATAAATTAAATTTTGTACAAATAACTTAAGTTTTATATACATGTTTATTAATGTGTTAAAGTCTTACTAATTCAGACTAATGGATTTAGCAGACTCGAAGGCGGGTGGGTGGCTTAGTGGATAGAGTACTGGGGTCAGGAAGACCTGGATTCAAATATAGCCTCAGATCCTTCCTATCTATGTGATCATGGGAAAACCACTTAAGCTACTCTGAATTTCCTCATCTATAAAAATGGCATTATAATGCTACCTATGTCTCAAGGTTGTTGTGAGGATCAAATGAGATATTTGTAAAACTCTATTATAAATGCTAGTTATTATTATCATCAATCAGAATGAGTAAAATAATGTTTTATAAGATTTATAAAGGAAATATGAAGGCATATGATAATGATATTCTACTAGGATTAGAGCCAGGAAAACCTGGGTTCAAAGATTTATAAAGGTAATAAGAGATAGCAAGGTACAGTATATACTGCACTAGGCTCGGAGTTAGGAAGACCAGCGTTCAAATCCTACCTCTGACCCTTACTATCTGGTATGGCACTGGTTTCTGAATTAACCTCTATATGCTTCAACTGACTCCCTGGGACTCAGAAGGGACACTGAATTAAGGGATCCAGGTTTGAATTCCAGCTTGCTACTTACTATTATTACGACTTTGGACAAGTCACTTAAATTCTGTAAGCCTCAGTTTCCTCATCCATTAAATGAGGGTGGCAACTTAATCTCTAAATTTATGAATAATGAACTTTGAACCCTCAGGAGGGTTGTAGTTTGCATCACTAAAGGGAGTTCTCACCCTGATAGAAACCATTAAAATTGACTTCTTTGTGTGTTCCCATTTAAAGATCATTTTGTCACTTTCAAAGACATACAACTCATAATGGATCCCTTAGGTCTATTTTGATCCACTTTGTTTTCAGAGAGGATGATGAGTCATTAATTTTTGGACTGGGTTTGCTTATCTTGTCCAGGCTGGAACAGCAATAGCCACTCTTGGGTCAGTCCCTACTGCTGATCTGTTGATTGACTCAGTAGCTTTAATCTCTGTTTTTCTAACCTGGGATTGCTCACTCCTTCTCAGGCAGCCTGGTTATCATCTACTCCTGGGGACTCACTATAGAAATGCAGGCCCATGTGCAGCATTAATG
Source organism: Dromiciops gliroides (assembly GCF_019393635.1). Taxonomy (NCBI): domain Eukaryota; kingdom Metazoa; phylum Chordata; class Mammalia; order Microbiotheria; family Microbiotheriidae; genus Dromiciops; species Dromiciops gliroides. The sequence continues at coordinate 42,495,685 of NC_057863.1, forward strand.
CATGATCCCCCCTACTGGAGGTCAAAATTCATGCATTAAAGGCATCCACCAACCTCAGCTTCCCCAGAAGCAGGGACTGCAGGCATGTGCCACCACTTAAATCTGGCTGATAATTTCTCTCCTAGAATAGTTGTCAGATGGGGACTCTACAAGTCTACAAGTTGAGCCACATTAGCAATGGCAAAGGGCAGATCTTGGATTTCTCTTTCTGTCTGTTCTTGGACAGACAAGAGGATGATCACCTTCAAGGTGGAATGGACTTAGGAGCTGGTCCAGTCCTCTTATTTTACAGACGTGGAGTTGAAGGTCTAGAATGGGGAAGGAATTTGTCCACTGTCACATAGTAAATGTCAGAACCAGGATGTAAAACTCAGTCTTGTAATTTCAGATCCTGTGCTCTCTCTATCCCACCAATGCTGCCTAAAATAGAACAGCATATCATTCCCAGCATTGTCTCAGTAGTCATCCTCCCCCAGCTATTCATGTTTTCATTCCTAACAATTGGTGGTTGCAGATACCAGCCTGTAATGCAAGTTTCACCCCTGGTTAGCTGGGCTAGTTGGCTCCATTGAAGATAATTGAAGGGTTATTGGTCTTAAGTACACAGGCAGACAAATGCTCTCCCTCAGGAAGTCCACAAAGAGCCACCCCGCACCCCCCGCCCCCGCCAGGGATGCAGATAGGACAGCTCTGCACTGGACCTGTGAGTGAGCCCCAGGCACAAACTCACATGCAAGAGAGACCCAGGGCAGGCCCGGCACAGGGAGGAAGTCAGGGAGACACACGAATGCTGGCAGAAGCCATTCTAGCAGTGTCAGTACTGGAAGAATCAGCATTCTCTACCTTTCCATGAGGCTATGAAACTGAATCCACACAGATCAGAACCAGCAGTGAGAATAGACACATCACCGGAGGGAGGGAGTTCTGCTGAATCATACATGAAGACCAGTGGCCATTGCTTTGGCATGGTCCAGATCGATCTGAGGTGTTCGGTGGCTGTGGATAGCCCAGGTGGCTTTCTCACCCTATGTCTCAAAGCCAGCATGTGTGACTTTAGGTGCTTCCTTTTTTTTTTTTTTTTTTTTTTTTAGTGAGGCAATTGGGGTTAAGAGACTTGCCCAGGGTCACACAGCTAGTAAGTGTTAAGTGTCTGAGGACGGATTTGAACTCAGGTACTCCTGAATCCAGGGCCGGTGCTCTATCCACTGCGCCACCTAGCTGCCCCAGGTGCTTCCTTTTTAAGAGCAGCTACGTGGTTCAGTGGATAGAGTGCTGAACCTCATAAACTCTGCCTCAGTTTCCTCAACTGTAACATGCGAATAATAATAGCACCTACATTACACAATTATTGTGAGAATCAAAGGAGAAAATATTTGTTTTTTAAAAAGGACTTATCACAATGTCTGGCACACAGCAGGCACTATATAAATGCTTATTCTTGTTCTTTTCCCATCTCTTGTAACCCAAGGATGCCCACAGCATTCATTCATTTATTTGTTTTTGCACAGCATGATCAGAAATCCATAAGCATGTAATGTCCATTTTTTTCTTTTCCTTTCCTTTCTTTTCTTTTCCTTTTTCCTCTCCTCTCTCCTCTCCCCCTCCCCTCTCCTCCCCTCCTCTCCCCTCCTCTCCCCTCTCCTCCCCTCCCCTCCCCTCTCCTCCCCTCCTCTCCCCTCCTCTCCCCTCCCCTCCCCTCCCCTCCCCTCCTCTCCCCTCCCCTCCCCTCCTCTCCCCTCCCCTCCCCTCCCCTCCCCTCCTCTCCCCTCCCCTCCCCTCCCCTCCCCTCCTCTCCCCTCCCCTCCCCTCCCCTCCCCTCCCCTTCTCTCCCCTCCCCTCTTCTCCCCTCCCCTCCTCTCCCCTCCTCTCCCCTCCTCTCCCCTCCTCTCCTCTCCCCTCCTCTCCCCTCCTCTCCTCTCCCCTCCCCTCCTCTCCTCACCTGTAACCCTAGGTCCTTAGGCAAAGGATAGATGACCACTTTTTGGGTATTGTAAGGAAAATCCTTTTTTAAAGATATAGGTTAGACCAGTTGGTGACTGAAGTTTCTTGAAACTCTCTGATCCTTTGATTCTGATTCTCCTCCTCATCTCTCTCTCCCCACCCAGCCCTATCCTTTAGCTCCTTATGAAGCAGTTAGATGGTACAGTGGATAGAGGGTTAGACTTGGACTCAGACAAGCCTGAGTTCAAATCCCATCTCAGACACTTACTAGCTGTGTGACCCTGGGCAAGTCACTCACTCAGTCTCAGTTTCTTCACCTGTAAAATGTAGAGTTGTCATCTCACAGCGTTGTCATGAGGATCAAATGGTATATATCATATACAACACAAGGTGCTATGTACAAACTCCAGCTCCTTTTATTTCATTCTCTTTTAGGGCTTTCAATCAATAGGGGTGCTCCAGAACTCGGAGCTCATAAACTTCTTCCAGCATTCCCCATGCCCCAGCCCAATAATCTATCACAAATAGGAGGGGTTGGTTCTGAGCTCTAGCAAGGGCCTGGAAAGTCAACTATCAGATTTTAACACACTCAGAAAGTATGGTAGGTTTCCTTGGCAACAATCCCATGGAAGCTATGACCTTAACCCATATGGTATTCTTCTCTGACACAATTCAAGACCATTTCACCTACAGTTCCTGTCCTTGCCTTAACTTCTATACATGAACTGATTCTTTTAAGACCACAAGGAAGTGGCCCCATTCTGTGTTGTGGAGACTATTAATTCTTAGACTTGACTTGGTCTGCAAGACAAATCCTGGATTTTGAGGTACTGACAGAGCCTTGAATTGAGTCATAATGACTACAGTCTACACACCACCTTAGTGGACTCTCACTCTTCCATTTGCATCCTGAGCATTTGGTATGGTGCTTTACACTAGTGCTTAATAAATTATTCATTCATTCAAAGGATAAGGGGTTGTTTTATCCTCTGTGTTTATATCTTCAGAGCCAGCACAACAATGAGCACATAGCAGGTGCTTATTAAAGGTTTATTGATGGGTGGTTTGCTGTTCCCAACTGCCTCACCACTGTAGAGGCCTCAATATTGGTTCTGATTTGGAGATACAGAAGAGCACATGCAGTAGTCCTGCCCAATTAGTTAGATTGTATTTTGGTGATGGCAGTTATGGTCTGTGAGGTAGATAAAGGGAGATAGTGCCCTTTATATTGCACCAATCCAGGATAAATAGATCTTAGCCACTTGCAAGTATATTGGTCACAAGCAGGCCAAAGAAAGATAACACAGAATTTGATAACATTTCTTTGGGGTCTTCCTTTCCTCATTGGTGACTCTTTCCCTGGGACCACCATTTTGGGAAGGACTTCAACATTCGTCACTTCACTCTTGCCTTAATTAACACTTTCTTCCCTTATCCTTCCTTTCTACCACATCCCCACTGACTTTCAAACACTTATATGTGTTGTCTTCCTTCATTAGAATGTAAGAATAGGGGCCGTCTTGCTGCATTGTATTTGTATTCCTGGTACTTAAAACAGTGGCTGTTAGGGAGTATTTAATACATTGGAAGTACTTAATAAATGCCATGCCTATCCTATCTATCCATCTATCTGTCTATCTATCTATCTATCTATCTATCTATCTATCTATCTATCTATCTATCCGTCCATCTATCTATATGTCTATCTATCTATCTATCTATCATCTATCTATCATTCTATGGCTGATTTTAATGACTCATGGGTATTCTTAGCTCTTTTTATATGCCCCTTCTCCTGCCTTTCAGGGAAAGTTCCGAGTCTAACCAGACTGTATTACTCATCATTCCTTTAAAGGATGGGAGAGATATCAGACTTAATTAGACAGACAACTTCTGAGTTGATACCTGAGACTCTATGGTACAGCTGTGCCCTGCCTCCAGTCCAGCAAAAGAAGCACATGGGATACCTGAAAGAATCCATGCCAATAAATTTCTTGGCTACCTTCCTGAGGAGGTCCTTTGAGCAACAGAGAACATGATGACAGATTAAACACCACAGATTATGGCAAGCATGCTACTAAGCCTTTCACTCTCTCCTTATATGCAAGTACATAAAATAGCTAACATTTATATACCACTTCACAAATCACTTCACATATATCATCTTATTTGATTCTCACAACAACCCTGTGAGATAGGTGTTAATATGATCCCCATCTGACAGAAGAGGAAACTGAGGCCAAGAAAGGTTCAGATCACATAACTTCATAAACTTTGTTATTTAAACAGCTATTGTCGCAGGATTTCGGGTATCTTAAAGTCATCTCCTTAACTCTTTAAATTAGATTTGCGAATGGTCGTTCCACAGGCCTGATTTTGGATAGTGGAGCCACTTATACTACTGCCATTCCAGTCCATGATGTACTGCTTCTTTCCTGAGGTGGGGTTTGAACCCAGGTCTGCCTGACTCTAAGCCTCACTCTGTATGCCACATTTAGTAGCAAGGTTGGGTGAGTCACTCTCAGTGATCCGAGAATCTGTGCCAGCTTTGTAATGTTTTTTCCCCTGTGGGTTAAGTATGATGACTATAGCCAAAAGGAATACTGGGGAGCTTCTTGGAGTGACCATCTCAGCTTTCTTTCCCTTTACCTTATTGGGGTACTGCCTTCTCTTTTATTCCAATATTGCTTGTGGGATGAGGAAGAATGGAGAGAAGGTATGGATCGGAGAGACTGAGGAGGCATGAGGAGACTGAGGAAGACTTGACAACTCATTGGTTGTAGGAGGTGACAGAGAAGGATGAGTCAAAGATAACACCAAGGTGGTGAAGACAGATGCCTTGAGGAGCCATTGAGGGGAAGAGCAAAGTTAGAAGAAACATATATTTTTTTGGGATAACAAGTTTTATTTTGGACATGTTGAGTGGGAGATGCTAGAGAGAGGTGCCAGTTCCCTGAGAAGCATAATAGGTAGTGTGTCAGACTTGAAATCAGAAGATTTGGGTTCAGATCTTGCATCAATTACTTTCTCTTTGTGTGATTGTGGGCTGGTCACTGAAACTTCTAGTACTTCAGTCTCATCATATATAAAATGATGAGAATGATATTTGAACTTGCTCATGTGCATTGGTGTATCTATAGCACAGGCATACCGAGGCTTACAGGGTCATTGTGAAGAAAGCATTTTGCAAACCTTTTAATCTTTTTTTTTTTGGTGAGGCAATTGGGGTTAAGTGACTTGCCCAGGGTCACACAGCTAGTAAGTGTCAAGTGTCTGAGGCTGGATTTGAACTCAGGTCCTCCTGACTCCAGAGCTGGTGCTCTATCCACTTTGCCACCTAGCTGCCCCTAGAACCTTTTAGTATTAAAGAGACATGAGCCATTCTTTCCATACAGGGAAGGCTATGTACCCTGGTGTTCTATCCACTGCACCACCTAGCTGCCCCAAAACCTTTTAGTCTTAAAGAGACATGAGCCATTCTTTCCATACAGGGAAGGCTCTGTACCCTCGTCCAAGGCTATGGATTCCATATGTGCTCAGTGAATATGTTGTTTGTTCTCAAAGAGGACCATGGCATCAGGAGGTGATGTCATGACTTGAAGTGAATTGGATTGAAGTGAAGTAGGGCTGTGCAAAGTCACCAGCCTCACTCGCTCCTCCAGAGCCATCTGGGTCCAGGGGCAAGATATAGATCAGGACCACTGGAGATGGCCCCAGATGCAATGGGATACCTTGGCCTTTTGAAGGTAAAGTCTTTTCCAGGTCTCAGTTTGCATGAGGTAAAGCCCATTCAGTGATTAAGGCTAGGTAAGAAATGGGGCAAAGAATGGCCTCGTTTACCTAGTCAAAAATGAATGAATGAATGTACTTTCATATGAGTTAATAGATTAATGAGTAGAAGCAAGGTTGCTGCTGGTGCTCCAATTCCTTTGAGTAATATAATCACAGAAGTACAGATTTTTAGAGCTGGAAGGGACCTCATTGGCCATCTCATCAACATATTTCTTTCTTTTTTTTTTTCGTGAGGCAATTGGGGTTAAGTGAATTGCCCAGGGTCACACAGCTAGTGTTAAGTGTCTGAGGCCGGATTTGAACTCAGGTCTTCCTGACTCCAGGGCCGGTGCTCTATCCACTGTGCCACCTAGCTGCCCCAACATATTTCTTAAAGGAGACTTCAGTATAAAATACCCAACACGTGGTCACCCAGAATCTGCTTGAAGTCTCCCAAGGCAGGGAGGAGGGGGGGACCCACACTCCTTGAGGCAGCCTCTTTCACTTTTAGACATTAGTGGTAGGGAGCCTTAGTGGGTTCTGGAGGGAGTTGCACAGCATCTTAGACTTGGAAGGGAGCCCGGATTCCATCCAGTCACACTTGAATAAGTATCCTGTCTACAACATTCCTAAAAAACCCTCTTTTAGATATCCAGGAATGGGGAACTTGCTACTTCAGAAGCAGCCCTTTCCACTTTGGGATAGCTTTCATTGTTGGCAAGTTTTTCCTGATAATGAACCAGAAAGTTCTACCCACTGCTCTAAGTTGCGTCTTCTAGATCTAAGCAAAACAAGCTTAATTTCTTCCCCACAGGTCTTCCTCTCCTACAATACAGCTCTCAGGCTCCCAAGCCTTCTTTTCTCAGGCTCAGCATACCTAGGTACCTCAGTTGATCTTTATGTGACATGGTCTCCAGTTTCTTTGCCATCCTAGTCCCCTACCTCTAGACATTCTCTTTTGGAAACATCATGTTCTAGGACCTAGCTTCTTAAACTGTGGGTCACAACCTCATATAAAGTTGAATAATTGAATGTGGGAGTTGTGAAAAATTTGGCAATGGTAAGAGGTTATGTATGCCTATTTTATATACAAATATATCTGGGATTGCATAAAAACTTCTCAGGCAAAAAGGGGTCATGAGTGGAAGCCCTGATCTAGGAAGACTAATTCATTAGCAGTGTGCAGGAGGGATTAGCGGGAAGGAACAAGTACGTTTAGCAGTTGTTACCAATAGAATAAAATCAACATGAGGAGGAAAGAAACAAGCATTTATTAAGCACCTACTAGCTGCCAGGCACTGTGCCAAGTGGTCTACAAATATTATCTCATTTGACTCTCATAACCCTAGCATGTACATTATTATTATATCCATTTTACAATTGAGAAAACTGAGGCAGGCAGAGGTTAAGTGACTTGCTCAGAGTTGCACAGCTAGCAAGTATCTAAGGCTGGATTTGAACTCAGGTCTTCCTGACTCCTGGTCTAGGGCTTTATGTGTTGAGCCAGTCAGGGCTCATGAGGGTGTAGGTTATATCATAGAATCCCAGATCTTAGTGCTGAGAGAGACCTGAAAATATTATTCAGTCCAGGCCCCCCCCCCCCCCGCCTTCCCCAGTTTAGGAAAATTAAGGTACTTTTACCTTTATTTGTAGAGGAAACAAATGAGACTCAAAGCACTGATTTACCTGAGATATCATACCTATTAGATTGAAGGTGATGGGAGTGTGTGTGTGTGTGTGTGTGTGTGTGTGTGTGTGTGTGTATGTGTGTCTGGAATTCAGTTCTCTTATCTTGTAGTGAAGTACTCTTTCTACCACCAAACTCCTTCTCAGGATGGAGGGCCTAAAGAGAGAAGAGGATGGATATGGGATTCAGTGGAGAAAGAATTAATAGGAACAAGGGACAATGAGAGGGAGAAATGAATGATGACTCAGAGTTGGGAGAGACCATATAGTCCAGTCCATAACAAAGAATACTCAACTATAACCTAGCAAACAAGTGGCTTACGTGAAGACCTCCATTGATGGAGAGCACACTGCCCACTGATGCAGCCCAGGACACTTGAGTAATCCCAATTGTTGGGGATTTTTTTTTACTGATATCAATCTCGAATTAACCTCCTTGTCACTTGGGTGCATTGTTCAGCTCTCATGTCCTATCTCCTGCTTTTGAGGCATGTTTGCTACAGTCTAAGCTCTGAGGGTCTGAGCCTAAAAAACTGGGGAAAAAAACCATTCTTTCATGGGTCAAAATGCATTTTAGAGTCTCAGAATACTGGCCAACTCAATGAGGGGAAATGATGAGTTTGTCTTAGGACACGTTGAGTTTTAAATATAAAGATGTTCTATTGGTGTTGTCCTAAAACCAATCAGAAATATGGCACTGGAGTTCAGGTGAAATATCAAGGTTGGAGATGGCAATCTGAGAGTCACTGATTTAGAAAAAACATTATTGAAACTCTAAAAGTAGGCAAATTCCTTGAGTGGGTAGGTCAGTTTTTTCTCTGTCATTTCCTAGGGAACAAAGTCTATGCCTTTTCCTTTCTTTAAGTATGTGTCACCTAGCAGGGTACCATAAATAAGAAACTTTGTACCATAAATAAGAAATGTGTGCATTTTGCACACATTTTGTGGGCTAAATCCTACACATCACCTAGGGCTAGAAATGTGAAACCAACCCTTATTTGGCTGTAAGGCTAGGAAATTGCCCTGTGTTAGAGAGACAGAAACCTCAGGATACCACCTCTAGGCAGCTTCTGGGAAGGCCTCTGTGCCCTCTGAATTCAGGGCTATTGGGGGTAATTTCCCATCACTTAGTAGAGGCTTCTGTGCTATGCACACAGCTAGCTGTCTGTCTGTTTGTTTCTCTTGAGAGAGAGTGTCACACACATCTAATGTACATGTAGTTATAACACACACATGTGTATTTGATGATGCAATTCCAGCCAGCGTGGCAAGTCCATTCTCAGATAGTGGTAGAGCTGTTCAGCTCCACTAACCAAGCTAGATAAATCATCCCTAGTCTGCCGGCACATCAATCTGCTATTACTGGTTAATCTTCTTTCTTTTTCTCTCTGTTAGATTACATTTACACTTGGGTGATTACCGATCAAGGGAGCACAGAATTCTTAAGTGGCTTGTTTCTTTGATCCAATGGCAATTTCTTTACAAAGCCTGGCCCTGAGATGTGTGTGACTTTTCCCAAATAAATGATAAATATGAATCATGCTTTCTGATGGCATGGATAAAGACTTTCACAGATAGAGAGAGCAAGGTTAGCTTTTGTGTCTCTATGCATTGTACCTGTCAATAAGCAGGTTGGAGTGGGAATTTAGGGCCCAGGGCTGTGAAATCACACATTGCCACACAGTGATAAACACCCTTATCCTCAGGCTTCTGACCAGGCACCTGTGATTCTACATATATGGAAGGAGGTGAAGGAGGCAGAGTGCTAGATTTAGAATCATAATGATCTGTGTTCACATTCTTTATCTGACATTTGCTAGCTGTATGCCCTTAGGTAAGTCACATAATTTCTTTGAGATGAAATCTCCTTATTTGTAAAATGAGAAATGACTTCATTGGGCTGTTGTTGGGATCAAATGAGATCATGCAAGTGTAGAGATGTGGGGAGTTAGGACACCCTTGGTCAATTAATTTCTCCCTAGATGATGAAATTACAGAAGGGGAAGATAATGGTGACAACTATAACGATTGGAATGACGCCACCTGCTGGAGACTTACTGTAGAAAAGCTGCACCATGAGGTGAAGGTCTTTGAGGGCAAGACCATGTGTCTTTTCTTTGGCGGACGTTTGCTTATGGGAGGAAGAAGGGAGAGCCCAGCGCTCTTTCCTGTGGACTCTGATGGAGAGTGGAACGAGAAATGCGCTCTCCCTTTAATAGATACATGAATGTAGGCTTTTCTTTCTCTCTTTACCAAATTCTTATTCTCCTTAATAAATGCTTAAAAGCCTAACTCTTGCTAAAGCTTATAATTTATTAATGACCAGTCATTAGATAGTTTAGACAGTTTAGCTAGAATTTTAGCCTTTAACACAACAAAATATTAACTTGTTGAGTGTGGTGCAAAGACATACCTGCACTTTGTTATCCCTTTGTGAGATGTGTCATAAGGCAATTATATTTGATAAAATTATAGAGGCAGCTTGTCATTTGCTGGCAAGAGATTGGCCATAAACTTGGTGGTCTGTAAAAAAAACAAGTTAGAAAACTCTGATGGATAGATAGCTGAGGCAGGGATACTTTGTGGAGTGTGTTCCTGAAGCAGAGAAGACAACCAATTATAGAAAAAGAATACAGGAAGAGGAAGGATGTTCGAATCTATGACGTTTAGGATATATGAATTACCTTGGTGTAGCCAGCAGTGGGTCGTGGTTTGAAGCACAGGAGCAGCAGGATGGTAAGAGTCAAGTTGGCAGCAAAAATAATTTTTATTAAAGGGAATAAGCTCACTTTTCCAGCAGCAAGGGAAAGCCTGAGTTGGTGACTACCTCCAGGAGATCCTTCTGCCATCACCGATTGATTCAAATAGATTTCCATAAGCCAAATTTCAAATTTGGGTGGTTATTTTTTGGGGGGGGGCGGGGCAATGAAAGTTAAGTGACTTGCCTAGGGTCACACAGATAGTATGTGTCAAGTGCCTGAGGCCGGATTTGAACTCAGGTCCTCCTGAATCCAGGGCCAGTGTTTTATCTACTGTGCCACTTAGCTACCCACCCCATGGTTACTTTTATTTAACCCCCTGGGGGTATGCAAGCTAGGTCTCCAAGTGATTATTACAGTTAAGTGATTCAGTTGACAAGCCAGGACCAAGTGGAGGTCACTACCTGGTTGAGCAGGAGTTAATCATTATAGTTGAAACTGATAGAGTTTCTTTGTTCTGTCTCTCCATGTGATGCTCTACTGAAGACTCCTTGTCCAGATACAATTGGCCTCAGGTATTTATTCCATGTACGCCTCCCTACCAGCATGCTCTAAGTTTGCATCTAACTCTCCTTTCTGATGCTATATTTGCAAGAGAGTGCGCCCCATGTTGATGGAGGAAAGGCATGTTTCGTAACTGGTTCTCACTCTGACGTCTTAAGAAATGCCTTTACTTCGAGCTCATTGTTCTACTGGCTGACTATTAAAGGGAACCCCACCAGAGGGGGCTTCGTGACCTATAGTTTTATGAGTATGGCATCCCCCCCAATTTTTTTAACCTGAGGTGGTAGTCATCTCTGGGGAACCAACCCCATGAGTGTGAGTATGATTGTAATTGGGAGGAAGCTGCTTTGGTGTGAGCACTACATATTGAAAGGGCTTTGGACACTTTCAAGCACTCCAGAACCCTTAGCTACTATTAAAAAATCACTTCTTGATAAGCACATAATAGAATTGCGGGATGATGTCATAGGTTTTTTCTCTCTCTAATTCTTGATCTCTTAAGAAGATCCCACTGCAATTCCAAGTCCAGGAGGGGTGGAGGTGATCTATATATTTGTATGTCTTATTGATAAGACCAAGATGCTACCTTGTTTACTCCGTGGAGAATCAGCCTCTGATTCTGGAGGACCCTGGTTCTCATCTTTAATATATACCAGCTATATAACTCAAGGTAAATCACTAGTGATTAGAGAGCCAGGCAACTCTCTAAGCCTCTCAGTATAAACCTCAGAGCAGATGCCAATCTGCATTGCTGAGGGAGTTTCCGTATGCCAAAGAGATTACTTATCAAGACAAAAACCTCCCACAAAAATAAATGGGATCTGACCTGTGCACTCCCTTTCTTGGATATCACCTGTATGGAAAACAGCTGGGAGGAGAAGAGAATAGAAAGTTTTTGTGGCGCGCCTAGAAGACCCCTGGTTCCCTCACATTGTCAGAAAGGGCCCCTGTTTTGACAGCTGCTTCCAGGGGACATATTTTAGGCATTTTCTCAAACTTTGAGTCTTCTGGGAGCCCTTTCCTTTTAGAGTCTATCTTGATTTTAGGGTTTTAAAAACATGTACAAATATCCATCCTGCCTCACACCTTTCCAGGCTGTATAGAGCTTGGGTTTTGTCAGGTTCTGCAGATACCCCGGCCTTCTAGGCATCATGAAGAGAGGTGCCAGGAGATTTCAGTGCTAGTGTTTTTTCCCTTGTAAAAGATTCACCGTGCAATTTTGTATGTATCAGACAGTTGATTGCTTTTCCATCAGGGTGTATACATGCAGAACAAACGCACAGAATTGGGCCTGCAATCCAACAGGAAGAGCAGTGCAGTATTGTGAGGGGATTGTTATCCCCGCCCCCAAGCTTCTCTAAGAAACAAAAGGACTGAATTTTTTATAATAATGTGCTATCATTGTTGTATGTCTGTGAGTCTTGGAGCACTAAGTATCTGAGAAATTAAAACGCACATCCCTTGGAGGGCAATGGAGAGGTACATGCTGGCTGCAACCCACAACAAAGGGGGACACTGTGAAGAAGAAACAGAGCAAAGGGTGTCATCAGGGAAATGAAAGGGTGAAAGATGGCATGAGGTAAGAGCAAGGAATAACTGCTGGATTACCTGACTTCTGTAGCCACACCCTGGAAATGTCAAAAGAAATGGAGGAAGGCTTCTAGCCTTCAGTGGGTAGCCTCCCTATTGTGAACTAGTGGGATGGGAGCAACAAGAGTTGTACAGAATCAGCAGGCCTAGATGGATTGCAATCTGCACTTTTGGAAGAACTGTGCAAATAATAATTGCCAGTCTTTATAAAGCATTTTGAGGTTTGATGGGCACTTTATAGATATTATCTCATTTGGTCTTCACAACAACCCTGAGTTGTAGGTCCTAATATTATTCTTATTTTATAGATGGGGAGACTGAGGCTGAGAGAGGTGAAGTGACTTGTCCAGGGTCATGTAGCTAGCAAGTGTTTGAGGTAGGATTTGAACTTGAGTCTTCCTGAGTCCCAGCTCAGCATTCTATCCACAGGCCACCTAGCTCCCAGATCCATTCGGAATATCAAAAGATAATTATATGCAGTAATTGTTTCATCATGAAAGTAGATTTAATTTCCTCTATTTTGGTCCAGAATTCTCTTCTCTCCTTTATCCTGGAAGAATTTTATGTGGAACATAACCATTACAGCATGAAATAGTGGATAGAGTTAAGACCTGCATTCGAATCCTGCTCCTGTAACTTTTGAGTTCCCTACCAGTTCAAGAATTTTTTTTTTCAGGGCAATGAGGGCTAAGTGACTTGCCCAGGGTCACACAGCTGGTAAGTGTCAAGTGTTTGAGGCTGAATTTGAATTCAGGTCCTCCTGAATCCAGAGCCAGTGCTTTATCTATTGCCACCTAGCTGCCCCCCAGTTCGAGAATTTTGAGTGTTGGACTTAAAGTTAGAAAGACCTGAGTTCAGATCCTGTCTCTGACACTGACCAGCTTTGTGACCCTGGACAAGTCATTTAACTTCTAAGTGCCTCAGACATTTTTGCAGGCTTCATCCATTCTAAGGCATAGTTGAGATGTGTTTTGTATTCCACTCCAAAGAACAGTATTTATGGGATTTGTTTCAGGCCCAGACTGTTTCATTGCCAAGTTTGTGTAAGACTGTTATAATGTATTTAAATTTCTAGGCAACTTTAACATTTCGTGACCATCTAAAAAATATAGCATTTAGAACTGTGCTTGGCACTTAGAAAATGCTTAATTGTTGATTGAGGAATTATTCTTTGGAGCTGAACTTCTTCCCTACCGATGAGAAGTTGGCAAAATCCCAGACCAACAAGCAAGATCTTTTAAATTCAAATTCTGTTAAAAAATAACTTTGAGGAAGTGATGTGGGTGAAACATACTCCCTTCCTCTTGGCAGGGAGGTGGGGGGCTCCGGAATTTGAATGAATTATACATTGTTGGGCAGGTTTGGTTTGCTTTTTTTACAAGGGAAGTTCTAGGGGGAATCTATTGTATAAAAATGACAAAAAGACTAATTGAGCATTTGATTTTCATAGTTTTTTATTTATATCTTTTAGTTTTGCATACTCTAGATTTCCTCTTGTATCTGTCCTCTTCCTTGTCCCATAGGGCCATCCCTTACAACAAAGAATTTTTTTTTGGTGGGGCAGTGAGGGTTAAGTGACTTGCCCAGGGTCACACAACTAGTAAGACAACAAATATTTTTTAAAAAAATAGAAAGAGGAAGAAAAGTAAAAATTTAGTCAAACCTATTAATCCATCAAAAATCCCACCACCTGATATAATATGCAGTTTTCTACATCCTTGCACCCCCTTGCCCAGCTTTGCAAAAGGGTGAAATGGTGTCTTCTCATTTCTCTTCCTTCAGGTCAACTTTACTTTTTATAATGCCATAACATTTACTTTCGGTTCTTTTGTGGTGGTGGGTCTTTTGACTTAGGTTGCTTTAGTTTTTGTGTATATTGTTTATCTGTTTCCTACTTAATTTATTTTGTATCAATTAACATTAATTATTTTAAAAAGAGAAGTCATATCAAAATATGAAGCAAATGTTTGGGTAAATGGGACAACATGGTGTGGAAGCAATGGAGAGCAGTTGGAGAATGACTGCTGGACTGGGGACCAGAGCACCAGGGTTCACATCCTCTCTGCCTCCTGGCATCCTTCAAACACTTAGCTCAAGTAGCACTTTCTATTGCCTGCCCTGATATCCCCAGGTGTTAGTACCCTCATCCCTGAAAATGACTTTGTATTGACATGGGATAGATATTTTATTTACTTTTTCTGTCTTTATGTAACTTCCTCCCTCCCCTTCTGCCCCAATTTCCCCACAGAAGGTAAGAGCCTAGAGGGCAATGGTTTTTTTTGGGGGGGGGGCATTTCAACATCACCCCCCCCTGCCCAGTGCCTGGCACATAGTAGGAATTTAATATTTTGTTAAATTAATGAATAAATTCCAGGTCTTTCACCTGCTACCTCTGTCACCTTGAACAAATCTTTTCTGGGGCTCAGTTTTCTCTCTTGGAAAATGATGGAGATTACACTCAACAAGTTGAGTCTGTCAACTCAAAAGCTATGATCTTAGGTCCCAAATGGAAATTATCATTTTGAATTTAGCATTACAGGAGCACAGATTGAGACCTGGAAGGGTCATGGAGTTCAGCCCTCTCATTTTACATATGAAGAAACTGAGGCCAAGAGGAAATGAAATGACTTGTCCAAGGCCACCCAGCTAGGAGAACCAGGATTCGAATTCAGGTCCCCAGATTCCCAATGCAGTGCTGTATACAGGGCACCATGTTGCACTTGCATGCAGACAAGATGCCTAAATCTTCTTTGCTGTTAGGCTTAGGACTTGACCACAAACCCATTTTAGCTGAAAGAAACTTTCCTTTTCTTTAAGGTTTCAGGTATGCTAACTGCTTCTACCACTTTGGATTTTTAAATGCTTTAGTTTTGTAACATCTAAGTATACTTGATACAAGGGAAAGACCCAAGACTCTGGGCATGACATCAATATACAATGTGGTCTATCTGGCTTCTTTAAAAGTGCTTTTTGTAGTTCTTTTAAAAAATATGGGATTGGGTGATTCTTGGTAGCAGCTTTGTGTCGGGCACAGTATGACTATTTCTTGTGATTGAGATGACTGGAACTGTGGTGAGGAATGAAGTGTGCAGAGAGATTTACAGAACCCCACAAGCCAAAGGCAGCAATTATCTACAGCTGAAAACAAGTTGCTTTTAATGTGTCCATTTGGCTAAGACAAGAGGAGGGGAATTATTGCGTGTCTCTCTCTCTCTCTCTCTCTCTCTCTCTCTCTCTCTCTCTCTCTCTCTCTCTCTCTCTCTCTCTCTCCCTCCCCCTCTCTCCCCCTCTCCCTCTCCCTCTCCCTCTCCCTCTCCCTCCCTCCTCTTGCTTTCTCTCTCCTTCTTTATACAGTTTATCATCCATAATTTTGGGATGTATTTGGCTTTTTTAAGCTGTTTTATCTGTAGGCTTATGAGGTCACTCATGTGTGAATTCTTTTGTTCGGCCACTCACCTTTTGCCTTGATGATAGAAAATTGATCAGGCCCGAAGTACAAGTTCAATAGACAGCCCCCTTGGTCCTTTGTCTAGGAGAATAGCTACCATTGAAGGCCATGAGCAGGTTGCTATTAATATGACAGCCCGCTCTATCTCCCACTGTAATTTATAATGAAATACCTAATCTCCATTATTTTGATCCAAGCAGGCGATCCCATGAAAAAGTCTTTTCATCCAGTTCCCAATGGCTGTTACAGGAGAAATGGCAAACCAATAATTTTTGTCAAGTTTTTTAAGCCAACAGAAATGCTTTTCCACTGCTACAGTTTCAAAAGGCGCAGATAAAGCTCATTCACTGTGATGAATGAAAAAGCCATCTGGGGTTTTTCTTTTTGACTTCCTTTCCTTTTCTCCATCCTTGTAATCAAATTTGAGCAAAATCAAATGGGGCTTTCTATGAAAGTACCTTTTGTTGATCTGAACGAGCTGGTAATTTACAAAATACCCTTCTTTTGTGAAGCGGGCTAAAGAAAAAAAAAGAATCAGTAGCTTTTAAAGCTGGGCCTTGGTGGGACTCTAAATACCATGAAAGCAGCCTGTGTTGAGAGATTGAAATGCATTTCAAAGCCAGGCCTGAGTCAGGGTACAAGGAAGAACAGACCTGTGTGCATTTTGTAGGAAGAAAAAATGTCAATGGAAAAAAGGGAGAAGGGGAGACAGCAAAACAGGGGGAAAAATCTGGATAAAGCATGAAAGTTATCATTCTTTCGGAGGTGCACTCGTCCTTGGTGACACAGACAGAGTACGTAACCAGTGATATTGAAGTTGGACTTTTTTTTTCTCAAAGAGAAGGCTCAACAACCTGAGTATTTACGGTCAAAGTTTGTGATGCTTGGGTTTGTGGAGAGATCTGGACCAGGACATGTGTGGGGGGCTGGTGTGGTTTTTTTCCCCCCTTCAACTTTTTCTCTGTTTTTCCTCATTTCTTTGGGACCTTGTAGGAGATGGCTCCAGTGAAAGAGAAGATTCTAATTTCCACAGTACTAATTCTTGTCCCTTTTTTCTTTTCTTTTCATTTTCTTTCTTTCTTTCTTTCTTTCTTTCTTTCTTTCTTTCTTTCTTTCTTTCTTTCTTTCTTTCTTTCTTTCTTTCTTTCTTTCTTTCTTTCTTTCTTTCTTTCTTTCTTTCTTTCTTTCTTTCTTTCTTTCTTTCTTTCTTTCTTTCTTTCTTTCTTTCTTTCTTTCTTTCTTTCTTTCTTTCTTTCTTTCTTTCTTTCTTTCTTTCTTTCTTTCTTTCTTTCTTTCCCTGCTAGATTTCCTTGCGGCAATGCTTCTGTCCCTCATTGACTCCAAAGAGGAAGACCGGCATAAACAGACATCTGGCAAAGAGTAAGTAGTGTGTGGTCTTTTCTCCTATCGCTGTTTCTATAAGGAAGAGAACAGCAAGGGTGTTCAACAGAAGTGTGGATCCACTATGTGTATCTAGGAAGGAGCAGAGCTTGGGAAATGTAGCAGTCTGAATTTTCAGTGTGAAGTCTAAGACTACCTGTTTATGCCAATGAATTTCCAGTGTCTCTCCCACACCATGCTGTCTGAGCACTGAGCAGACCAGACTGCTTATTACATCCCTAAAAGGGCAACAGGGTACAGAATGCTCCCAAATTCTCTGGAACTGTATTTTGAGCTTCTCAGCTTTCCTGTCTCTAAAGCGTCGCTGGGAATGTGGAGCAGACTTTTTTAAATTAGCAGGTCCAGTTCTTAGACAAGAAGCTTTCTGCCTCCCAGGGAAATAAAATAAGCCGTATCAAATTGCCTTGGCTGGTTTCTTCGGCATCTTTGTCTCTAGAGGGAACAGTTGTTACTCTGATATTGCCAAATGATTAGGAACAATTTTCAACATTAGACAAAACATTTTCTAATGTTTTGAAAGGTGGTTTGTGCAGAATGCTTCCTTCAAAAATCTCCAAGTGGTAGGTTTAAAAATATATATATTTTAAAATGGAACATGAGAATTTTACATGGAACATTGAGTGATTTTTTTTTTTTTTACCTCCGGGGACAAGGTTGTGAGTCAGTTGTGAATCCAGCTGTGTCTTTATTTTGGGTTCCTTGGTTTGTGAGAACTAGTGCCTGGGATGTGGTCCCTGGTGCCTTAGGTGGGTCTAAACCTTGACACACAGCTCTTGTCAATTTTGAAGCATCAGGACTATACTTTGTACTTTGGGAAGCTTTTTTCTGGGCAGAGCCGCATGGGACAGGATTGGTTTCTGTATCTTCTGCAGAGCCCTACTGAGTGAGGCCAGCACACCCTGGGGAATTCCAGGTGGCCATCCCTGATCCCTTTCCATACTTGCTGTGATCATAGAAAGGCAAATCCAGGGAAGACAAAACCCTGCCCTCCCGAGCCTGGAGGCTGCTGTGACCCTGGGGGTAGGGAGAGGTGTGATGCTATGGGGGGGGAGGGGGCTGGGGGGCCGGCCGAGCCCTGCTGATTGATTCTGAAGAGGGGTTTACAAACCTCCAGCTCCTTTATCCTTTTATCAAGGCTGAAGCTTGGGAACTCCACGTTCAAAGCCGAATCTATTCTGCAGCTTCACACTACTGGGGCTCTGAAGTCTTGGTTCTCTCCTCTAACGTCCCCGTACCCTGAACCCCGCCCGCAGTTACGAACCTTTTGCTGCCTCCTAATGCCAGATTTCTAAAATCACATACAAGGCAGGTAGTTGGAAGGCTTCTGTTGGTGCAGGATGAGTGGGGGCACTAATTCTATTGGAATCAAAGCTTTAAGATGCTTATCAGCCTGCCCCCAACTCCAAACTATAGAGAGAAAAGAGGAGATTAATTCCCATGATTCTTGAAGTATGGTTTATTCTGGTACAAACAAAAGTGACTGATTTGCTCATTGAGTGCCCACAAGGTACACAAGGTGGTGGAAGAGACCCTGACTCTGGAGTGAGAAGACTGGAGTGGGGGGAGTCCCCGTTAAAAGAAGTTCCTCTCGGTGCTTCACTTTCTTCATCTGTGAAGTGACAGTATTGGATTAGAACCTGTTAGGTCCCTTCTAACTCTCAAGCTAGGATTGCATTTGACTTTGGGGTCCTTTTCTTTTTTTCAATGAGTCCAGCTATTCCATTAGTCCCAGCTGTTCTCTCAGGCTCATGGGACCGATGCGTGGTTGGTTTCTTCATATCATTGTGGTTTGCTTTTCAACAATTAATCTTGGTTCATGGCATTTCCTTTTAATTCCTGGATGCTAAAAGCAGGCCCCGGGGCTTGGTTGTTGGTTTGTTTTTGACCCTTTGGCTTCACTAGAGATGCATTTTTCTCCTAACTGTGAGAATAATGAACAAGAGATTTCTTTCATGTGAATTTGAGGTTCTGGTCTCTGTAACTGCTAGAGTTACCCTGTTTTATGGATAACAGGGTAAGCCAAGAGGCCTTGTCCAAAAATAATGCGAAGGGACAGAAAGAGGACTAAACTTGGAGAGAACTGAATCAAGTCCTCCCTCTGACACTGTCTCACCAGTTATATGACTGTGGGCAGGTCTGTTAATCTCCTTGAGCCTCAGTCTTCTCCTCGGGGAAATGATGATAATCATGTCACTTGCATTAGAGGGCAGATTTAAATAAACTAATGTTTGGAAAGCGATTTGGGAATTTCTAAATGTTATAGGAACATGAGCTGTTATTTTTGTTGTTATTATTATCTATATTACCTAAAAGGTAGCAAGGTACTTAGCCGACTGAGTGAAGCAGACTAGTGTCTTAGTCATGAAGACCCGAGTTCAAATCCTACCTCTGATACTCACTTGCCTGATGACTTTGGATAATTTCACTTAAACTCTCTCTGTGTGTTTCAAGAAACTCTCTAGCTGATATCTACTAAACAACAAACCACTGGTATTGCTGGAGAGAAGTTCCCACATTGGGAGGATCTCAAAGAAATGAGATCACAGGTCCTTGGTATATTTGCATATTATCATGAAAGTCAGAGAAAAGTTGAAAGAGCTAGCAAGTCCATTCCATAATGCTTGGCTGTTGGCAGGATGATGAGTGCATGTGATATGGTACCTGTAAGGGTGCAGAAGTTGTCAGTCCTGACTTTTTTCTTTTTTTTTTGCGAGGCAATGAGGGTTAAGTGACTTGCCCAGGGTCACATAGCTAGTAAATGTCAAGTATCTGAGCCTGGATTTGAACTCAAGTTCTCTTGAATCCAGGGCTGATGCTTTATCCACTGCACCCCGCAATCCTGACTTTTTTTTCCTTTTTTTTTTGATGAGGCAATTGGGGTTAAGTGACTTGCCTAGGGTCACACAGCTAGTAAGTGTTAAGTGTCTGAGCCTGGATTTGAACTCAGGTCCTCCTGACTCCAGGGCCGGTGCTCTATCCACTGTGCCACCTAGCTGCCCCACCAGTCCTGACTTTTAAAGAGTATTTTGGCAAGATATTTGGAGATGGGATTTTTTTCACATAGACCAACTCCTGCCCAAACATTACTCAGGAAGATTGGTGGTCTATAGATAGGTTAGGCATTAAGAGATAATAGGAATTGGGGCAGCTAGGTGGCGCAGTGGATAAAGCACTGGCCTTGGATTCAGGAGGACTTGAGTTCAAATCCGGCCTCAGACACTTGACACTTACTAGCTGTGTGACCCTGGGCAAGTCACTTTAACCCTCATTACCCTGCCCTCCCTCCCCACCAAAAGAAAGTTTCTTTTTAATTTCAAAGAGTTTCTTGTCTATTTGAAAATAGACAATTATTCTCTGACCTATGGAGACTGTTTATAAAGTATCATATAAAGTGTGAGATTTAAAATTGGATATTAGATCATAAATCTCCCCTACTTAACCCTTCCCTTAATTCATCTCCCAGACTAGTAAATGGAAGAAGCTTCTGGTTTTCTAGATAGAGCCTTTATTGTATATAAGGTGTTGTTGATTAGAAGGATAGGAAAACAGAAATACAGTACAAATCGTCTTAAATCTAGGCTGTCTATATTCCTTATAAAAACTCACCAAACCGATTTAGGCCACCTTTGGAGTGAGTCAGACCGTCTGTGCCGCGCCGCCCGGAGTCCCGCCAAGCCGGCAAAAAAGGCTACTCCCGTTCTCTCCACCCCGGAAGTCAAAAAAAACCCGGCAGGCAGTCTGACATGCGCAGCAGGCGCACTGTACCTGGCAGGCAGTCTGACATGCGCAGCAGGCGGACTGTACCCGGCAGGCAGTCTGACATGCGCAGCAGGCAGACTGTTCATCTCCTCCCCAAAAGGGTGGTCCTTGAAAAACTGGCGTCTTTCACTTATCCTAACCGACTGTTAAAAACTTTCATATTTTACCACATTTCCCCCCTTTGCTTCCTCAAGAAACGGAATGTTTCCTTGATGGAACAGTAAAAAGAATATAATAACTTTTGCTGACTAATAATATGCGAACAACAATACAGAAAAGGAAGAGAGGAAAGTTTTGTCCAGAGGGGCGATTTTTTTTTTTTCCTCATGAACCGACGCTTTGACATTAGTCTTGCAAAGGGAGAGCCTCTGCAGAGAGTACATGTTACAGATAGTATATAACAGAAAGGAGATAGTAAAAGCTAATAAAGCAAAACAGTTCATATAAAGTCTCTGAGTTCTCTTGTCTTCTTGAAGTGGTAAGATGTCATCAGGAGGAAACTGGATTCTGGTCTGGAAAACTGGATTCTGGACTCTGGTCTGGAAAGCTGGATTATCTTCTTTAACTGTTTGAATTGCTGTATTTTTAAAACCTTAGCATAGCATTGTCAATGATCAAATTAATAAATTCCATTACATTCCCTCCTTTATATGGTTAGACTTGTAATAGAGGGTTGAGGTAGTTATGCAATGTGTAACACTTTTTACCACCATGTGTCTGGATCAAAGCCAAATTTAGTATGTGTTCATGACACCTGAAAATGTTATGGAAAGGTTATCATACCATATCTCATGGTTCTGAGACAGCCAGTGATTGTGCTAGGCCACAGGTGAATTCAACTGAGTGAGATAAAAAGATAAATAAGTTCAGTTAAATTAGGTTAAATTAGGAGGGAGAGAGGATGAATACTGGACTGTGCCTAGTAATTGTGCTCTACATAGTCACCATCATAAGCAAACCATGGACTTACGTATACCTGTCTCTCCTTTTGTTGCACATATATTCTCTCCAGGGCCTGCGTCAGAGTTCACAGCAAGTTAGTCTCTGAAATGATAAGTTTCCATATTTCTGAAATCTCATTAATTTCACCAAAGACAATATGATGGTAAAAATGTGTGCTATGCTGCATAACTGAGAATATATTAGTGATATATACAATAATTCCAAACCATACCCAGAGTATAATGACATATAAATAATAAACGAATGTAAATAGCTGATTATATTAGACATTGTTACATAATCTTCTTTTAGACATTATTACATAATCTTCTTTTAGCAAGTAGACCACATCATCTTATACATGAATTCTCTGGTATAACAGTAGCAGATACTTAAAGTGGTGATTAATTCATCAAAAAGAAATAAGACTTCAATTAGCAAGATTCAATATTCAATGTTTTCAGTGAGGTATCAGGCAATTTCTGGTACTTTTTAGTTAAACAGAACAACATACAAGAGAAAGGAGAAAAATAAATAAATAAAACAAAACTCATTAGAACTCATGGTTCTCTCAAAAAGAAAGAGTAAATAAAAAAAAAGAAGAATTCTGGTAGCTTCTGAGGCCCGATAGCCTCACCCACAGCATATACTTAAAATGTCTTTGAATAATCACTTAGTTTACAAAATTTAGTTTTAAAGAAAAGCAAAAGAAACAAAAGTAAAAAAAAAACCAAAGCAAAACCAAAAATAAAAAATAAAAAGCAAAAGATTCGCTAAGCACCCTTTTGTGCTCTTAAAGAACTTAAAGGTGCAGTCAATTCCAGGTCTTTTCAGTGCCTTTCAAAAGTCAAAACAAAAACAAAAAAACCCAAAAATTAATAAAAAAAAAAAAATAGTTGAGGTAGGCCAGAAAACTAGGCCATGTACTTCAGTGCTTTTGCCTGTAGAAGGAAATGCTTGTTAAATTATAAGGTATTTAAGCTGCTAGAGTTTGGGGTATGCCACATTGTTTTAACTGGTTCCCCAATTCTCTGCATGCCAAAGTGGCAGGGGTTTCTGAATTGTCATTGATCTTTCTAATGCTGTCATAATGTTCTTTATGGTAGAAAATGTGGAGTTCTGTAGCATCAGTTTTGTCTGTGCCACTGATTTTCAATAAAGGCTGATTTAATTGATGAACCACAACATTCAGCTGATGCTGCTTAGCAAATGCTACAATTGTATCATTTCCTCCCCACTTTCCAAATTTCTTTAATTCATCAACATATTCTTCAAAAGGGGAGTCATTTACTATAAAAGACTCAAACTCTTGTCTATGGTTAATCATATAAGAAGCAGCTTCTTGTCTGTGTCTGAGATGATTTCTACAGTGACCTTCTAGCTGGTCTGCTAAAGCCCTAAAAAGGCAATTTCCGTCTCCTGATACTTTACGAAGACTGAGTCCCAAAGCATTTAACTGATCAGTGGGATTCTTAAATGGGAACTTCCTGTTTCCTCTGAACTTTCTTTGCTCTTTAACAGTTGCTATCGTTAGGGTTTTTACCTCTTTAGCGTCTACCTCAGGTCTATCTGAAATCTCTTCACCTATGAATGGTGCAGGCTTTATATGAGAGCAATGAATCCATGAGTCTTTTTCACCAATTTTAATGGCGGTAGGAGTTGTCAATAATACCTGAAAAGGTCCTTCCCAGGCAGGTTGAGTTCCACTGGTTCTCTGAAAATTCTTTACATATATTTTATCTCCTGGGTTGAAGTTATGCAATGAAAAGTCTAATGGTCCTGCCTGGACCACAGCTCCTGCCTCATGGAGTTCACGTAGCCTGGTCTGTAATTCCTGTATATAGGAAGCAACAGAAGTATCACCTCCCACCAGTGATGTATAAACTGGGGAAAAAGTTTTAGCTTGGATAGGAGGGTGACCAAAAAGCATTTCATAAGGAGATATATGAAGTTCTCCTCTTGGTCTACTTCGTAGATAGAATAATGCCAATGGTAGAACATCAGGCCATTTCAAATGGGTTTCAGTACATAATTTGCCAATCATACTCTTAAGCTCTTTATTCATACGTTCGACTTGGCCTGAACTTTGTGGATGGTAGGGCGTGTGGAATTTTGGAGTCACTCCCAAGAAAGAGTAGATTTGGGATAAAATCGAATCAGTGAAATGTGTGCCTTTGTCAGAATCGATGCGGGCTGGTGGGCCAAAACGAGGTACTATCTCTTTAAGAAGAATTTTGGCAACAAAGGCAGCTGTGGCTCGGGGGCTGGGAAAGGCCTCCACCCACCGAGTGAGCTGATCAACTATAACAAGGCAAAATTTATAATGTCCTGCTTTTGGCATAGTAATATAATCAATTTGTAAGTGCTCAAAAGGTGTATATGCTAGAGGACGCCCTCCATAAGCTTTGACCTTAAAAGCATACTGATTATAAGACTGACATGTGGAGCAGCCCGAGCAGATTCGAGATGCTGTATTAGTCACACCTGGTGCTATCCAGGTTCTCTTAATAGAGTCTACAATGCCTTGTGTACCAAAATGGCCTTTTCTGTGAACAGAGAGGCATACCTGGTGGTAGAATTTCCGGGGAAGAAATGGCTTACCTTCCGGAGACACCCAGATGCCATTGATCTGTTTCGCCTTAAATTTCTTTTTCCACTTTTCTACTTCAGAATCGTCATAGGTTAGGTTGGAAGGAATATCCTCAGAAGGTGAAAGGTTAAATACATGTTCAGGAGCTTCTAATGCAGCAAGCTTGGCTGCAGAATCGGCTCGTGCATTTCCCTTTGAAACAGGATCACTATTCCCTGTGTGGGCAGGGCAATGTACAACGGCTAGGGAAGAAGGCAGTTTTAGGGCATCTAAGAGGTCCTTGATAAGGTCCCCATTGGCAATAGCCTTGCCCGAGGATGTTAGAAAGCCTCGTTGACGCCAAATCATACCAATAAAGTGGCATATGCCAAAGCCATATTTCGAGTCAGTAAAAATGGTGGCACTCTTATCTTTAGCTATATTACAGGCCTGTGTAAGAGCCACAAGTTCAGCAGCCTGTGCACTAAAATGGGAAGGCAGAGAAGCTGCCCAGAGGGTGTCATAATCAGAAACTACAGCAGCTCCAGTAAAACGGGTTCCCTCTCTCATAAATGAGGAACCATCTGTATAGAGGACAAGATCAGGATTTTCTAAAGGTGTATCAAAAAGATCATCACGGGGTTTTTCAGCCATATCAACTAAAGAAGCACAGTCATGCAACGGTTCCCCCGAGAATGGTAAGTTAGGGAGTAGTGTTGCTGGATTAAGAACTGTGCAGCGTTTTAAAGTGATATTCTCATTACCTAACAGGGTTATTTCATACTTAGCCAGCCTTTGATCTGAAAAGGCTTGTGTCCTGTGACGTAGTAAGAGAGCCTCCACTTCGTGAGGGCATTGCACAGTTAGAGGGTTACCTAGGACCAAATCAGAGGCTTTTTCTACCAAAAGCGCTGTGGCCGCCACTGCTCTAAGGCAAGGTGGCGCTCCAGCCGCTACAGGGTCCAGCTGAATTGAATAGTAGGCTATAGGACGTTGGTTAGGCCCCAGTGACTGAGTCAGGACTCCAGAAGCCACCCCCCTTTGTTCATGCACAAAGAGAGTGAAAGGCTTACTATAATCTGGCAGTCCTAGGGCAGGTGCTGATAACAAGGCCCGTTTTAATTCTTTTATGGCTGAGAGATGCTGGGGATCCAACTGTAAACTGTCTGGAACAGAACTTTTTGTAAGAGCTATGAGGGGTTTAGTAATTTCACCAAAAGAGGGTATCCATTGTCTACAGTACCCAGCTGCTCCCAGAATGGCTCTCAACTGCCTCTTAGTAGTGGGGGCAGAGAGTTGTTGAATGGCCTGGACTCTCTTAGAAGAGACAGAGCGAGTTCCAGCAGCCAAAATAAATCCTAAATATTCTACCTGGGGCAAACACCATTGTACCTTTGTCTTGGAAACCTTGTGTCCTCTCTTGTGCAGCTCCAGCAGTAAGTGACGGCTATCTTCCTGACAAATTTCAGCATTAGGAGAGGCCAAAAGTAAGTCATCTACATATTGTACTAGTGTGGAGCCCTTAAAGGTAATAGAGGCCAGATCCTGCTGTAAAATTTGGGAAAATAATGTGGGACTGTCTACAAATCCCTGTGGGAGTCTAGTCCAGGTCCACTGTCTATTTTTCCAGGTAAAAGCAAATAAATATTGGAAGTCCTCATGTACTGGTATGGAGAAAAAGGCAGAGCAAAGGTCTACCACTGTGAAACATGTAGATTCATAGGGAATTGAGGAAATTATCATAGCCGGATTTGCGACTATAGAATGTCTAGGAATAACATAATTATTAATCGCTCTAAGATCTTGCACAAAGCGATAAACAGGTTTACCATCTGGCCCAGGCTTGGGTTTTTTAACTGGCAAAATGGGAGTATTGCATGGAGAGTGATGACATGGAATAATAATACCCTGGCTTTTCAAAGCCTCAATTATAGGGGTGATCCCTTCTATTGCTTCCCTAGACAATGGATACTGTGGAATGGAGGGGGGTGGTCCCCCCTTAACTTTAAAGGTAACAGGCATGGCAGACTTAAGGAGCCCCACCTCATTAGGGGATGAGGCCCATAAAGACTCAGGAATGTCAGAGGGGATTTTGGATACCTCCCCTGCTGTTCCTTGAGCTTCTGTAAGTAAAATTGGTAATAAATGAACAGTATCCTCTGGCAATTGTAAGGAGACAGCCCCATCTGGAGCACAAGATATGGTTGCTCTAAGCTTGCAAAGGAGATCACGACCTAATAAATTTACAGGGGCATCAGGCATGAGTAAAAATGAATGTTCCACTGTTAAGGGCCCCATAGATACCATGCGAGGATTCAATTTTGCCACTCTCTGGCTCTTTCCTGAGACTCCCACTACATTCAAATATCCTACAGGTCTACACCCAGCATCTGGTTTGCTTACTAATACTGATTTAGAGGCTCCTGTGTCTAGCAGACAATCATAATAAGTCTCCCCCACTTTTAAGGTGACATGTGGTTCATTACTCTGGGGAGGTGAATGGACTGGCACAAGTGCATTCAAAAAATCCGGATCTGGGAATATATGGCTTTCATTATCTATGTTCCATTCCTCCCCAAGACACCATCATTCCTGTGTCCTCTTCTGAGGGGGGTCTTGGTTACCATTATTCTGGTACTGCCTTTCTGTATTCCTCCAAAAAGATCTATTTCTATTTTGATTTCGCCTGTAATTAGAATTAGAATTTCTTCTCCAAGTCCTACATTCTCTCAATTCATGCCCCTCCTTACGACAGTAACAACACACCTTAGTGTCCTTGTTCCGGTGTCCACATGGCTGACTAGGAATCGCTGGTGCCAGAATGCTCTGTTTAGGGTGATCTGGATCTTCCTCACGTGAGTCAAAGACATAATTTGCAAGTTCCTTAATTCTATCTACTGAGAGATTTCTCCAGTCTGGACATTGTTTCAGAAAGTATCTGCGTATTTCTGGCAGTGAATTATAAACAAATGTGTTGAGAATGATACAGGAATCTCTTAAATCTACTGGATCCAATCTGGTGTACTGTCTAGCGGCCTCACAAAGTCTATCATAAAATCTGTTTGGTCTTTCATTAGCCTCCTGAGGTAGGCTTAAAAATTTCTGCCAGTTTTCCGGTTTTCTAGAGCAAGATTCCATTCCCTTCAGAAGTGTTTCTCTAGCATCTTTTAATCTTTGGAAATCCCTATCATCATTATAATTCCACTCTGGATCCTTTAGAGGCCATTCCACATCGGCCTTACCTTTCGCAACAAGGGCATTTCCTGCTGAGATAATATCTGTAATCTCAGTTGGGGACAGTAAAGTTTCCAAAAGGCAAGTAACATCAGCCCAACTGGGTTGATATGCATTAAATATAGTCCTTAACTGTGAAATTACAGTGTTTGGATTTTTCTCAAAACTAGGGATGATTGATTTCCATGCGCTCAAGTCACTTGGTCTAAAGGGGCTATATTTTCTGACTTGAATTGGCACTCCCTTCTTACTATGTTCTATAGCTTCCTGCAGAGGGAGTAGTTTCTGCTGATCTGATTCTGAACTTGGATCATCTCTAGTAGAAACAGCCATTTTGAGGTCTCTCTCCATATGTGAGAGTTTCCCCCACATCATAACAATGATAATAACAAAAACAATGATAATAACAAAAACAAAAAAAAAACAACAAAAAAAAATAAAATCCTTAGTCGTATGAACTATGGATGTGGTATTAAAAGGTATTTCAATTGCAGGCATAAAATTTCTACTTATATTAAACGTATTTTCCCAAAGATTCTCACGTATACTATTATACAAAAAACTTTTTGCTGCCTGAATGAGGAAAAAACCAATAATGTTATGAAGGACCATTGAATAAACTATTCCTCTAAGTCGGGATGTTATGCTGTCCCAATACATTCCGATGAGAAAAATCAAAGGGATGGTAGAATATTCGAGCATCTTGCCCTTTAAACTGGGCTGGCTTTTCTGTTTAAAGCAAGACTTTTAGAGGCTTAAAGTCTTTAAGGGAGATTAGACAAAGGGAAAGTCCGCGGGGGGGGGGGGGGGGGGGGGGGGGTATTTGGAAAATCCACCGAATTAGCCGGCTTATGGCCAAACTAGGGAGGGTGGGAGGGTCCTTAAGGTCCCTTCGGGGTCGCCAAACTGTGAGATTTAAAATTGGATATTAGATCATAAATCTCCCCTACTTAACCCTTCCCTTAATTCATCTCCCAGACTAGTAAATGGAAGAAGCTTCTGGTTTTCTAGATAGAGCCTTTATTGTATATAAGGTGTTGTTGATTAGAAGGATAGGAAAACAGAAATACAGTACAAATCGTCTTAAATCTAGGCTGTCTATATTCCTTATAAAAACTCACCAAACCGATTTAGGCCACCTTTGGAGTGAGTCAGACCGTCTGTGCCGCGCCGCCCGGAGTCCCGCCAAGCCGGCAAAAAAGGCTACTCCCGTTCTCTCCACCCCGGAAGTCAAAAAAACCCGGCAGGCAGTCTGACATGCGCAGCAGGCGCACTGTACCTGGCAGGCAGTCTGACATGCGCAGCAGGCGGACTGTACCCGGCAGGCAGTCTGACATGCGCAGCAGGCAGACTGTTCATCTCCTCCCCAAAAGGGTGGTCCTTGAAAAACTGGCGTCTTTCACTTATCCTAACCGACTGTTAAAAACTTTCATATTTTACCACAAAAGGCAATATGATTTTTTAAAAGTTATGCATGAGTAGTCATGCAAAACATTTCCACATTAGCCAGGTTGTAGAAGAAAACACAAAAACAAAACTTCAGATAAAGGAACTTACAAAAAATTATGCTTCAATCTGTATTCAGATACCATCAGTTCTTTCTCTGTAGATGTATTGCATTTTTCATAAGTCCTTCAGAGTTGTCTCAGATTATTGCACTGCTGAAAATAAGCAAGTCATTCACAGTAGATCATCTTACAATAGGCAATATGATTTTTTTAAATCTCTTCATCTAGGAAACATGAGAACAAGAACTTAGTTTACTCATCATTTCACAGCACCAATTCTTTTAGATGTTCTGAGCTTAGATCCTTGGTGGTGGAAAAAAAAAGGGGGTACAGTGATGATAATGGTATTGCTGGATAGCTTCAAGCAATAGCTATGTTGTTTCCTTGGTTAAGGGCAGTGTGGTATGGTGGAAAGGGAGCTAGATTTGAAATCAGGAAGTCTTGGTTCAGATCCTGACTGCTGCTTACAATCTGAATGACCTTGGGTAAGTCACTTTTCTTTCATTATTTTTAAAATGAGAGGGTTGTACTAGATGACCTCTAAGGATCCTTCTACCTCTATACCTATGATTCTGTGAGCCTAGGAACTTAGTGGAGATGAGTGTAGTTTAGCTACATAATGGTGAAAAGGGCTTCCTGGTCTTCTACTCAAGGGTATTGTCAAGGTCCTATGACTACTGACTGTACGGACTCCATGATCTCTGTTACAGGCATACCCAAGGGCAAGCTAAGAATGTATTCTCAGGGAGAGAGTTATTATTGATGGGTTGGACTACATGATCCCTGAAGTTTCTTCTGACTTTGAGATTCTGGCTCTGAGTAATTCCTTGTGACATAGTCCACTGCCTAACCCTTTGATGTAAGTGCTCAAGCAGCTTATAGTCTAGCTCCCTGTGCAGAATTTTCTCTGGGATACATATAACACAGGTAAAAACCAATCAAGGAAGGCAGCTAGGTGGAGCAGTGGATAAAGCACTGGCCCTGGATTCAGGAGGACCTGAGTTCAAATCCAGCCTCAGACACTTAAC
Organism: Dromiciops gliroides; assembly: GCF_019393635.1. NCBI lineage: Eukaryota > Metazoa > Chordata > Mammalia > Microbiotheria > Microbiotheriidae > Dromiciops > Dromiciops gliroides. The sequence continues at coordinate 42,525,825 of NC_057863.1, forward strand.
ACTTACTAGCTGTGTGACCCTGGGCAGGTCACTTAACCCCAATTGCCTTACCAAAAAAACAAAACAAACAAACAAAACAATCAAGGAACCAGAGCTCCTAGAACCCCACTCTTCTGCTACCAAGAAATGTCACTCTCTCTCTTCTCTCTCCCCTTTTAAAACACAAGTCAAACACCATCATATAGATCAGGCTAACCCAAGTACAGAGATTCCTCTCCTGTTATCTTTGCAATGCTGCCTATAGTGTATGTAAGAAAGCTCTTGGGATATTGTGGGGTCATTGATGGTAGCTGCTACATGGAGCAGGCCTGGGTTCAAATCCCGCTTCAGATACTTCCTAGCCGTGCGACCCTGGGGAAATCCCTTAAGCTCTCACCTCAGTTTGCTCATCTGTAAAACAAGGGAGTTGGAGCTGATGTTCTCCTAGATCTCTTCCAGCTCTTCAGGCTCTGTCATCCAGTTATAGCAACAACCAGAACATCAGGGGCTGAGCTGCCTCCAAGCATTCTATGGCCAAATTGTCCCAGTCACATTGAAGGCGTTTCTAGTCACTGCAGATGTGGGGTTTCTTCCATTGCTAGGAGACTCAAATGTGCAGATCTTGCTTCTTGGACGTCTGACAGATGGTCCAGGCCAGGCATCATCAACCAGCGTCGGATGACTGACTGATCGGCTTTGCTATAGGGCTCAGTCATATAACTTCTTAGGGCCTCAATTTCTCCATTTGTAAGATTAGAGCTGGAAGAGACCTGAGAGGGCACTAATTCTATCTCCTTATTTTATAGAAGAGGAGAATGAGACTCAGAGAAATGATGTGACTTGTCCATGGTCACTCAGGTAGTTAGGGATAGCATCAGCACTAGAACCCCAGAACCTCTGAAATTCCAAGCCACCTCTTTTCCCACTGTGCCAGGCTGTCTTCTTTTTCTTCTCATGACTTTTCTTATGCCCTCTGCTGGCTCTGAGTCCATAATGGCTATTTTAAACGTTTGTTTCCTTTTCTGATCATCCTATAATTCCTTAAGCTCCTTGCGGGCAGGGACTGTCTTTCTTTAGATTAATTGTATCCCCAGAATTTAGCACACTGTGCCTGGCACATTTTTGTTATAACTGTGGTTGTGTCTGACTCATTGTGACCCCATGGAGAAGCATGCCAGGCTCTTCTATCCTCCACTATTTCCCACCGTCTATCCAATCCCATGTTTGATGTTTCCATGATGCTATCTATCCATCTCCTCCTCTGCCATCCCCTTTTCCTTTTGTCTCCTATCTTTCCCAAAATCAGGTTCTTTTCCAATGAGTCCTGTCTTCTCATTATATGGCCAAAGTATTTGTCCTTTCAATTAACAGTCTAAGTTATTTTCTTTGAGCATTGACTGATTTGATCTCCTTGCTGTCCAATAGACTTTTTTCTTTCTTTCTTTTTTTTTTTTTTTTTTGCAGGGCAATGAGGGTTAAGTGACTTGCTCAGGATCACACAGCTAGTGTCAAGTGTCTGAGGCCGGATTTGAACTCATGTCCTCTGGAATCCAGGGCCTGTACTTTATCCACTGCGCCACCTAGCTGCCCCCTCTGAAATAGACTCTTAAAAGTCTTCTCTAACACCCCAATTTGAAATTGTCAATTTTGTGGTGCTCAGCTTTCTTTATAATCCAAATATAATTACTGGAAAACCCCCATAGCTTTGATTACATGGACTTTTATCAACAGGTAATGTCTCTGCATTAATTTAATGACTGCAGTTATGGTATGTGTGCCCCTGGTTGGGTAGGAGGTCACCAGAGCATGTTTGCCCATTGGGTTGGCCACCAACACCTTTATACAGCCTTTTGATTGACTTTCATCAGGTTCCAGGGTCATCCTGTGATTGAGAGCATCCATATCTCATTCTCTCTCTTTTTTTGTGGGGCAATTGGGGTTAAGTGACTTGCCCAGGGTCACACAGCTAGTAAGTGTCAAGTGTCTGAGGCCAGATTTGAACCTGGGTACTCCTGAATCCAAGGCCGGTGCTTTATCCACTGTGCCACCTAGCTTCCCCCCCTATATCTCATTCTCTTGAATGATACTGGCCATTTGCTCCAAAGTGGGACATCCTGTTTACCTAAGGCTTCAATGAAGCCTTTCCAGAGAAGCCCAAGTATTACCATCACTCCCAATCAGTCCCTTTGAGAATGACCAATAAACATACTTTGTCTATAGCTCTCCCTTGGCTTCCCATCACAAAATGACCTGAGCTGTTTAACTTTCTGTGGGCAGGTCTTCTTTCCACAAGGAAACTGAGACCCACTTGAGAAAGATATTTAATGCACCTGGGCATGCCAGACATTACTCACCAAAGTATCATATATGGCAGAGCCAGTGAATATTTTGCAGTGAACAGATGAATGCCCAGGACTTTTTTCTAAAAACTAAGAGAGAAGTTTCCCATTCATGAGGGTCAGACCAGTCTTTACTTTTGTCAATTAAAGTTTTCACCCATCCCAATGGCTCTTCAATCAGTGTGGCTTGCTGTATGTGGTATAGTGTGGCAAGAGCACTGGATTTGAAGTTTAGAGATATGAGTTCAAATCTCCACTTTGTGGACAGCTGAGTAGCACAGAGGATAGAGTGCCAGGTCTGGAATCAGGAAGCCGCTGACACTTACCATCTGTGAGGCCCTGGGCAAATCACTTTGACATCTAATTGCCTCAGTTTTTGCATCTGTAAAATGAGGTTAATAATGGCACTTACCTCCCAGGGTTGCTGTGAGGATCAAAGGAGATAATAATTGCAAAGCACTTAACTCAGTTCCTGAACACATGGTAGGCATTATATATATTAGCTATTCTTCTTCTTCTTATTATTTATTTTTTTTGGGGGGGAGGGAGGTTTGCTGGTCAATGAGGGTTAAGTGACTTGCCCAGGGTCACACAGCTAGTAAGTGTCAAGTGTCTGAGGCCAGATTTGAACTCAGGTACTCCTGACTCCAGGGCCGGTGCTCTATCCACGGCGCCACCTAGCTGCCCCTATCATTCTTATTATTAATAGATCAGATAGAATGTAAGTCCCTTGAGTGAAGGGGCTACTTCATTTTTGTCTTTGTATTTCTAGAGCCTGGTATAGTGCCTAGCACATGGTATTCACTTAATAAATGTTTGTGGGTTGATTGGGTTACTTTGGCCAAAACATTCCTGATGACCTGGTTTATTCATCTGTAAAATAAGGGTGATAAGATCTTGAAATTATTTACCTTAGCAGTTTATGGTGATAAAAGTGTTTTATATGAATAACAGCTAGCATTTATAGAGCACTATAAGGTTTACAAAGTACACACATTATCTCATGTGATTTTCTCAACAACTCTACAAGGTAGGCGCTATTATCTCTATATTAACAGATTTGAGAGACAGAGGCTGGAGAGGTTAATTGACTTACCCATAGCTAGTAAATGTCTGATCAGGATTTGAACTCAGGCCTTCTTCAGCCCAAGTCCCTATTTCTATACGCTATACCATTTAGCTTCTGTCATATGTTGTACATGATTTCTCCCCCATAGAGCTCCTCTGGATTTTTCAAGGACCTTAATGCAATTCAATGCAGTTCAAACAGAGCAAGAGAGTATTCAATTCACCCTGATCAGTGTTAGACAAAACAAAAAATGATCCTTCCGTTCTAGTAGTTTATAACCACTATGTTATTGAGACTGCATCTTAGGGGGCAGCTAGGTGGTGCAGTGGATAAAGTACTGGCCCTGGATTCAGGAGGACCTGAGTTTAAATCTGGCCTCAGACACTTGACACTTATTAGCTATGTGACCCTGGGCAAATCACTTAACCCTCATTGCCCTGCAAAAAAAAAAAGAAACTACAGCTTAAATGTTTGGAACCTATCAGTTTGTACAAGATAAAAAATGAGGCAAATAATAAATGGAAGTTTCATGATGGGCAGGCACAGAATTAAACAAACCAGCTAGGAAAAACAAATGACAGAAGTACAAGATAGCATTTAGGTGTGCTCATTAGCCATAGAAAATGAAGCCCAGGTCATAGAGGTCCACAAGTGAAACAGATATGAGTCATGTGATCCAGAAGCCAAAGGGTAGCTATAGTAACTGGAATGTTGGAGATGGGCAGATGTTCATGGAAGAGGACCTGCTAGAGTCCAAATAACATCTCCCTGGAAGAAATTCTGGTTCTGGACCATTGTGCCTGAGATGGAATTACTTAAATGGGATTGGAGGAAGGAAGGTCTGCTGGGGGTATTTCTCCTAAAGAAAGTAGAAATATTTCTTATGAAAAGTTACCCCCAGTTTTGCAGTACTTACTCGTTATGGAGATTGGGAGTGTTGTGTGCACTGTATTTCCACTATCCATATGTTTACCAGTGGGCTACAAGGGATGGTTCATGGATGCAGTCAAAGACGAAATATGCTCATGTCATATAGTTTTTGTTAATTTAGCCCATAAATTTGGATGGATTGCACTGTGCGATCTTTGGTTAAAACTGATACTTATTAGTGGGTGGGGGAAATCTCCTGTGTGAATAGATAGCTTTGTAGCACCACACTTTGACCTATTTGATGATTTTCAAGGTGGTCTGAAGCAGAGACACTAAGGGGGTTGGTTTCTCTTTCTTTCTTTCTTTCTTTCTTTCTTTCTTTCTTTCTTTCTTTCTTTCTTTCTTTCTTTCTTTCTTTCTTTTATTTTTGCAGGGCAATGAGTGTTAAGTAACTTGCCCAGGGTCACAGAGCTAGTAAGTGTCAAGTGTCTGAGGCTGAATATGAACTCAGGTCCTCCTGAATCCAAGGCCAGTGCTTTATCCACTGTACCACCTAGCTGTCCCTAGTCCCTCTTTCTTATAATGCTCCGAAAGACCATGATTATTCTTTTTTAAACAGGCATTGTATTAGAATGTGGAATGTATAAATGAGAATAACCATTCTGAGCAATACTTTATCCTAGAACTGAAACTAAGGTGGGGCAACTGGCCTTCGCTCCAAGGACAGCTAGATAGCTCAGTGAATAGAGTGCTGGGACTGAAATCAGGAAGACCTGAGTTCAAATCCAGTCTCAGACGCTCTGTCTCATCCTGGGCAAGTCACTTAACTTCTGTTTGCCTTAATCCACTGAAGGAGGAATGGCAAACCACTCCAGTAAATTTGCCAAGAAAACATCATACATGGTCCTGAAGAGTCGAACATAACTAAATTACTGAACAACAACAACTAACGTTGAAGTTTCATGTTTCCTGATCTTGGCGGGATTCTAACTAATTGTACTCTTGACTGTTAGTCCTTTGCAAAGGCTGGATTTACAATGACTGTATCCTTGTTTGGCAACGCAACACCATCTTCAGGGTCCTATCACAGAGGGACCCTCTGTGAAGGTCCTCTTTCTTCCACTAGTTTTCCCTCCTCTTTCTGTGTCTTCTATGTTTCTATAACCCACCCCCCATCAACCTTGTCCTGGACATTGAGGGATGAGAGAAAAATCAAGATGGGAGAGTGGTATGGGCTAGTTTTCTTTGTGGGAACAAGACATCCCGTATCTCCCCACAGCTATTGTGGGAGGCTGTCCTCTGCATCCTTCCTCCCGGTGTCTGAATTTTCCCAGGGAGTGAGAATTCTTTTGTATGGTGAGTTGTCCATTCAGGCTTTTGAAACTCTATGCCTAAAATACAGTAAAGCTAATCAGGATGGAGAGAATAACCCAGAGATGGTGTTACAAGGTAGTAAAGCAGAGAATTGCTGTCTTTAATTGCTCTGTAGGAAACGGTGGGGATGATGTTGAGCATTGAGTAATGCCTCCCATTTCAGATTGCCTTCATCTACTCTGTGTGTGTGTGTGTGTGTGTGTGTGTGTGTGCATGTATGTATATATACCTAGCTAGCAAGCACTTCCTCATGAGAAAGACCTGTTCTATAAGGAAAGTGAAGGGTATTGAGACTACATAACCTCTTGTTCTGAGGTTTTTTTCCTTTTTAAACTATGTGTTAGTGTCTATGATGAGATTTGGGGATGACGCTGTTAGGAGTGGATAGAGAGCTGGACTCAGAGCTGGGAGGATGTGGGTTCAAGTTTTGCCTTGGCCATTCTCTGCCCCCCCGCCCCCCACTTAATGCTCTAGAGCTCTGACCAAGCTGCAGAGAAGGTGCCAACCTGTACTGGTAGAGCAGCTTTCCTCATCAGGGAATACCAGATTAATGGTCTAATTGCAAGCTCCAATCCCAGCTGTTAGGAAGCATGGAATGAGGTGAACATCAGCTGAACTTCCTGGTCCTTCAACCCTGTGATTTGAAAATTTCTGGAATTCTCTTTGTCCAGGTCACAGGCAGATCATTTTGGTTCTATATTTTCCACCTGTTAACTCTAGTTCCTCAGTCCCTCTGAAGAGGATATCAGAGTTCTCCTTCTGTGAGAATTAAACTGTCCCCCAAGTTCCACATCCCCTTAGGTTAGCCACAGAATGTGGACCATGACCCAAGGGTTGGAGCTCACAGCCTCCTATTCCTCTGAGAACATGGCACCTCTCAACTTGATTTTAGCATCACTGAGACCTTCTCATCCTGGGCAATTCTTATTGATGTTCCCTCCTTAAATTCTCCATAGAGACTCTGCCCAATGTATTGGAAACCTTTGCTTGGCTCTTCTCACATTTCATGAACTCATCATGTCATATTATTCAGTAGAGTACTGAACTCTAATGCATGTGCCTTATCTCTCTATGAGATTCTGTGTGCTAGGAAGACAGGGCCATACAACATATGCAGAACTTTTGTTTGAAAAGCACTATACTGGGGGCAGCTAGGTGGCATGGTGGATAAAGCACCAGCCCTGGATTCAGGAGGACCTGAGTTCAAATCTGGCCTCGGACACTTGACACTTACTAGCTGTGTGACCCTGGGCAAGTCACCTAACCCTCATTGACATAAGAGAGAGAGAGAGAGAGAGAGAGAGAGAGAGAGAGAGAGAGAGAGAGAGAGAGAGAAAAGAAAGAAAAGAAAAGAAAAGCAAAGCACTATAACTATCTGTCTGTCAATCTTCTGTCTGTCTGTCTACCTACCTACCTACCTACCTACCTATCATCTTACTGTATTTACTTTGTATATATTTAGGAAAATAATTATGAAGTGGAAGACATGCCACCCCTTTCATATTGCCTTCATCTACTCTGCACATATATTGTATGCACTGAGTTGTTTTCAAGCCATTACTCATCTTAGAATGTAAGATCCCTGAGGGGAGGGGCTGAGTCCATCAAGTACAAACCCCTCATTTTTACAGATGAGAAAACTGATGCTCAGAGTGGCTTAGTGGCTGGCCGGTGGTCACACAGATAGTAAGTCTAATCTTTGTATTTCCCCTTTGCAATTATACTTAATAAATGTTTGTGGAGCCAAATTGAATTTTTAAAAATGGAATCTCAGTTACCTTGATAATATGTGACAGCTTGGCGCACGTGTTTTGATATAATTTTTTAACCTCCTCAGAGAGAAGTTTTAATTATACCCCTTCTGGCACTAGGAATATCTTGGGACTAGATGCTCAAATATATTCAGTATTGAAGCCCCTCTGACATTTCCCAGGCATACCAGATGGTAACAGAGAGGAATCAGGAGGGGCTTTTTAGAAATTTGTGGTGAGGATACAGAAATAAGAAATAGGCTAAACTAGATTCCAAGAAGGGAGTTACTTTCATTTTAAATGATCAAAAATTCTAGCGAAGATATTTTAGGCATGGGAAAATAGATACATAAAAATAAACCAAATACCTTACTTGTTTTTGCAACTATCTGCAGAATTTAAATGTCTTGGCTTCTGGAAGGGTGAAGTGTAGCCTGTACCAGACAAAAGCAAATAGTTTGTTTGTTTGTTTTTTGCAGGGCAATTAGGGTTAAGTTACTTGTCCAGGGTCACACAGCTATGCAAATAGGTTTTTGCTAGAAGGCTCTTCACTACCAGAAACTGTTGGCAAGAAAGAAAAAGAAGAAAGAAAACCAAATACTATAGGGGAAGTCTTTTCATAGGGATTTTGCATGCCCTCAGTATCATTCAAGGGAGCAATGGGCTTATAACTCTTATGATTAAAACTAGATTAAAGGCTAATATGGAGAATCCTCTCTTTGGTTTATTCCAAAGATCCTTAGAGAGTGTTTGAATTCCAAAATGCTTTGAAAGTCTCCAAAGGCGCGTGCGCACGCGCACACACACACACACACACACACACACACACACACACACACGTTGGAATCTGGACAGGAAGGAGGGACTAGACATTGGACCTTTCCCCAGTGGGAAGAAGTAGGTAAGAGCTCGTTAAGAGTATTATGGGGAAGGCAGCTAGGTGGTGCAGTGGATAAAGCACCGGCCCTGGATTCAGGAGGACCTGAGTTCAAATCCGGCCTCAGACACTTGACACTTACTAGCTGTGTGACCCTGGGCAAGTCACTTAACCCTCATCGCCCCTCAAAAAAAATATTATGGAGGGATGAGGGGTAGGTAGGAAGGGATTTAACATTGGCAGAGATACTATTTTGGAGTAGAAAGCACAGGAAATTTGGATCCATGAGGTTGTGGGTTCAAATCCTAGCTGTGTAGCCACAAGCAAGTCTCTCACCTAGGTTTCCTTATCTATATAGATAAATAATAATACTCATGCTATCTACTTTAGAGGGTTGGGAAGTGCATGTGAGTTCTATGGGAGCAGTGTGACCTAGTGAATAGATTAGTGTATATGAAGTCAAATAGTTCTGGCCAGGACTCAGACAGGTGCTGGCCATGTGATCCTGGGCAAGTCACTTCACTTTCCATTAGTCTTAGTTTTCCCATCTGCAAAATGGGGATAATGATAACCATACAGAACTGTTGGGAGTCTCAAATGATATGTTTGGGAGATGCTTGGATAACTTAAAAACACTCTACAAATGTAATACTTGGAAAATCCAGAATTCTAAGAAATGTGAGCTTTTACTAGGGAGTGTTAAGCTCCTGAGGTGCCATCTAGCTCTCAAAGCTATAGTCCTTTGAGACAAAATTCTCTCCCATCATGGCAAGGGGTGAGTCCAGAGGAGTGACAGCACTAGGACCTTAGATCCAGAGCTAGAAGGATTTCTCGGGCTATCTAGTCCAACCATGTCATTTTATTGGAGCTGAGGACACTGGGGCAGGCAGAGGTAAAGTGACGTGCCTAGGGCTGCATAGCGAATAAAGGTCAGAGGCAGGATTTGAACTCAGGTCTCCCTGACTCCAAGTGCAGTGCTCAGTGTGAAAATGTGATTCAGGCTAACCCAAGGCTCACTCATCTTTACTCCTTTGCCCTTTGACTCTCATGGGCCTAAACCTCTCTCTTTTAAGCCTCTCTCCTTTCCTGAGACCTTTGGGTCTTCCCTCAGCCTTCGGATCTTGGCTTTTGGACTGACCCAACATCCTACCTCACTCCTCTGGAGCTTCTTGGGGGAAGCTCAAGCTTCTTGCCTAGTTCTATTATTAAGAGTTTGTTCTCTGCTCTTAGTGCTCCGTGTTGCCCCATTGGCTCCAAAAGTCCTATAGCCTGTGACCCTGGGCAGCAGCGTTCTAGCATTGAACCTTTCTTGAACTCCCAGTCTCTCTACTGGCTTTTTTCTCCTCCCAATGATTTCAGAGTTCTCATTTAAGATGTTAATGTTATACTTTTATCTATGATCTTTCTCTGGTTCCTCTTTTATTCTTCCTTTCTCTTTTCCTTTTTCCCCAACTCCAATCCTTTCTTCATTTCTCTTATCTGTAACATTCATAACAACACTTTAAAACTCTTCGTTATATATTCATTCATTCACCGGTTCATTTCATCCATTCCTTCATTCATTCATTCACTCACTCACTCACTCATTCAATTAATTAATTCCCTCAATCATTCATTTCATTCTTTTTGTTGACTCATTTATATGAGATGCATTGAGCAAATATTTGAGTTCCTTTTATATGCAAGAAACCATAATAATACTTATATATAGTATATATAATACATTACACATGTTTTATTATATATGAACGATACTAATGATTATATAGAACTTTAAGGTTTGCAAGCACTTTACACTTGTTATATGATTTTTATCCTCACAATAACCATATGACATAGTTGTTAGTATTATCAACACTTTATTAATGAAATTTAAAACACTGTACAAATGTATTTGTAAAGTCGAGAGTGCTATAGAATTGTGAACTTTTATTAGAGAATGTTACAACTTCTAAGGTTGCTTTTAGTTCTTTTTTTCCCAGGGCAATGAGGGTTAAGTGACTTGCCAGGGTCAGACAGCTAGTAAGTGTCAAGTGTCTGAGGTTGCATTTGAACTCAGATCCTCCTGAATCCATGGCCAGTGCTTTATCCATTGTGCTACCTAGCTGCCCCTGGTTTCTTTTAGTTCTAAACCTATTTTACAAAATAAACTTTGCCAATGGAGGGGCAGCTAGGTGGCACAGTGGATGGCATGCTGGGTCTTGGAGTTAGAAAGACTCATCTTCCTGAGTTTAAATCTTACTTCAGACACTTACTAGGTGTGTGCTCCTGGGCAAGTCACTTAACCCTGTTTGCCACAGTTTTCATCTTTAAAATGAGCTGGAAAAGAAAATGGCAAACCACTCTAGCCTCTTTGCCAAGAAAACCCAAATGGGGTGATGAAGAGTTGGACATGACTGAGAAATGACTGAACAACAACAGTACCAATTCGAGAGTTAAATGTTAAGTGACTATCCCAGGGTTACATAGGTAGCAAGTGTCTTGAGTCGGGATTCCCCCCTAGGTCTTCCCTGGATGAAGAGTCTAGTAGTTGAGAAAAGCCTGGTGCATAAATACCCACAATTGGAAGGTACCAGATGAGAGGACAAAGTACTATGATGGCTCAAGGGAGGGAGGGATTTGCCATTTTCAACTGGAGGCTCCTAATCTTTTGCACCCAAATGATATATCTTTAAATAAGCAATCCCAAATTCCTACCACAGATAAACAACAAACCAAATCCCAGTATGAAAATAAAGCATCTGTGTACTCCAAGCCTGAAGTTATCTGTCTGTTTCCACCTGCTCAGTGCCCCTCCTACTCTCCCCTCAGATCCTTCTCTTTTTCTACTGATCTTTTGCCTTGCTTTTGATCACTATTATTTTCTTCTTAAAAAGAAAAACAAATGAACTTTTCTTCCCCAGTGGATGAAAGCCCTCTTTCCTCTACAATGTATCTCACACACACCTGTTAAGTTTTTGCTCTCCTTTCACTACTGACTCCCTGCTTTGACCTCCTCTCATCCAGCTTTCCTTTGTCCACCCCCCACCCCATTTATCATTGTTGTTGCCGATGCTGCTGTTACTCCTTTGTTTTCAAAGAGGACCAGTGATGTCACAGGAAATGCTTTGACTTGCCCATGAGTTGGATAAGGCCTAAGGACTTATGGGGCTCATCTAAAGTTGCACAATAGTTAGCAGAGGCAGGTTAAGAACCTGAGTTTTTGACTCCCAGTCCACAATGCATCTCTTTCAAAGTATGTTGACCTTCCAGCTTGTTTTGAATGGCTGGGGGTCTATCTCTGACTTTTGGGTGGTATCTTTCTGACTGTTCCATAAAGACAAACCTATTGGAAAATAGACATGTTTTATTTGTTCATTAAGTCACTCCCAGAAGAAACATTGAATTGTCTACCATATGAAGAGCATATGGTGGGCCCTGGAAAAGATCAAAACATGTCTCAAGAAGCTTGCCATATAGGAAGAGATACAAGAAATGGCTCCTAATAGCTATAACATAGAATAGAAGACGATTATGGCTAGCATTTACATAGTGCTTTAAAGTTTACAAGGGGCCTTATATATGTTACCTCATTTAGTCTTCATACCAGTATTCCATCAATGATGCTATATGGCATCAAGACACGAATACAACAATCTCCACAGCAAATTAAAGTCATTCTCACAGAGTGAGCAATGAAGACGTGCATTGTGGGCATGAGCAGGCTCTAACATATAACCAGGGAGAAACTTTGAAGAACAAAAGGCACCATCAAAGAAATAAGACAGGAAGAGAAGGCTGGTCACATGCCAAATTGAGGGATGGCAAGTCTGCTTCATTGGAGTCTCCATGATGTCATAAAAAGTTTTTAAAAAAAATTTCTTTAAAGGGGCAATGGGGGTTAAGTGACTTGCTCAGGGTCACAGAGCTAGTAAGTGTCAAGTGTCTGAGGCTGGATTTGAACTCAGGTCGTCCTGAATCTAGGGCTCGTGCTTTATCCACTGTACCACCTAGCTGCCCTGATGTCATAAAAAGTGAGGAAGACCTCATGCACCATGGGTGGACAACTTGTACTGTGGTGAGGTCATGGGAGAACATGGACAAGAGTCATACAGGATGAGTAGACATGGAAAGGTTGAAGTTTACACTGTTGGAGGGGACTTACACACTGATGAGACCATCTATCTAGTTGAGTATGATAATAGCATCAAAGGGGTAAATAAGGTACAATGAAATATTGGATGGTGAGTAGAGGGACTGTGCTTTTGGGACAGGCATATGACCTAGTTTGCCTGCTGGAAAAAGCAAAAGAATTGTACTTTTATCACTTTTTAGCTGTGGTACCTTGGGTAAATCATTCATTCATTCATTCATTCATTCATTCATTCATTCATTCATTTGTTTGTTCCATGGTCCATCACTCATTCATTCTTTTTTTGTTTTTGTTTTGTTTGTTTGTGGGGCAGTGAGGGTTAAGTGACTTGCCCAGGGTCACACGGCTAGTATGTGTCAAGTGTCTGAGGCCAGATTTGAACTCAGGTCCTCCTGAATTCAGGGCCAGTGCTTTATCTACTACGCCACCTAGTTGTCCCCATTCCATCTTTAATTCATTCATTTCTTTCTATTCATCGATTCAGTAATCTATCTCAGATGCATTTAGCAAATATTTGTTGAGTGTAATTTCTCTGGGTGTCGGTGTTCTCATCTGTAAAATGAAGGGGTTGGACTCACTGTTCTCTAATGCCAGCTCTAATGCCTGTAAGTGTGGAGTATGAGGGGGAATAGTGAAAGAAAGCTAGAAAGTTAGCTAAAGATAGTGAAGAAGGGCTTCCAGAATCTACCTGTAGCTTAAAGACTTTGGGTTTTATTTGGTAAGCACTGAAGAGCCATTGAAGGTACTGGTGCAATGGAATAATGATCTGAACTGTGCACTAGTAAGATTCATTTGACCATAGGATGAAGGACACAAATGTACATTTAATTCTTCTAAGCATAAGGTGAGAGGCAACAGTGTGGGGCAGTGGGAAGAGCCTTATAAGTGGAGGCAGAAGACATGGGTTAGGATCCCAGCCATGTGACCTTGGACAAGTCACCCCCTGGGTCTCAGTTTCTTTATGTGTAAAATTGGGGGGGGGGAGTTGACCAAATGGCCTTTAGGCCCCTTCTCACTCTAAATCTATGAACCTATGACTAAATCATCTCAAGTATCTCCTTTGTTTCTTTTTGTTTGTTTGTTTTTTTGGTGGGGCAGTGAGGTTTAAATGACTTGCTCAAGGTCACACAGCTAGTAAGTGTAAAGTGTCTGAGGTCAGATTTATTTTTGTTTTTAGTGAGGCAATTGGGGTTAAGTGACTTGCCCAGGGTCACACAACTAGTGTTAAGCATCTGAGGTCAGATTTGAACTCAGGTACTCCTGACTCCAGGGCTGGTGCTCTATCAACTGTGCCACCTAACTGCCCCTGAGGTCAGATTTGAACTCAGATCCTTTTGAATCCAGGGCCAGTGCTCTATCCACTGCGATCCTAAGATGTCAGTCCAGGTACATAAATCTTTCAAATCAGATGTAATATTTTGGTATCTATAAATGATTTTGAATGTTCCCTAAAGAAAAGTACAGTTCAAAATCAGCAACTTTAGAAAGTCAAATAAATGGTTAAGATCGCAAAATAAAATCTCCCTCTCTAAAAGGTGAACACCGCTGTATCCATTAAGTTTTGTTGGGTCAATGCATGTGACAGTTCTGTGGCTTTCTCTCAGTTCCTAACAAGCATTTTATTATTAAAGAAAAAAAAAATTCACAGACCTGGGAGGGGGAACTGGAAACTTTGTTTGGATTACATGAAGGATGTGAGGATGTGTCTCTGTGACAAAGGCCTTGAGATTCCAAGTTCAGGCTGCCATTGTCTGTTTCTCTGTGTGATGTGCACTCAGGATGTAATGTCAGACTTAACTGAATTCCTGGGCTTAGTTGGTATGTGTCACAACCCATTAAGATTATTTAAATCTCGCATTTTTTTTTTTTTGCTCCCAGCCATAATAGTAAAAATATTGTTTTGACTAGTAGAGATGAAGACGCGAAAGTCACAGAGTCAAAGGGTGTACTACACTGATGTGTGTCATTTCAATCATAATTACCTGAAGAGCGCTGAAAGGGACTTAGCTACCAATTCCCAGCCTTGCTGAAGTGGAGGGAAGCTTGATAGTTCTGGATATCATTACTTACTGCTGTAGGTGGGAAGCCATGTTATAGCCTGCTACATCTATGTATTTTCATGCAACATGGGTGATCCATTATCCTACATAAATTGGACGTCTTATTAAAACAACTTTTAAAATGTTTTAGTGATTTTTCAAAGCAGTTACTTGCCAATAGTATCTCCATTCTAGAGCTCTCACTTGTTTTTTTAAACTTATTTAATTTTTTTTCCAATCACATGTAAAGATAGTTTTCAACATTCATTTTTATAAGATTTTGAGTTCCAAATTTTTCTCCCTCCTTCCCTCCTCTCCCTCTTTCTAAGACAACAAGCAATTTGATGTAAGTTATACATGTATAATCATGGTTTTTTTTTCCTTTTTTTGTGGGACAGTGAGGGTTAAGTGACTTGCCCAGGGTCACACAGCTAGTGTCAAATGTCTGAGGATGGATTTGAACTCAGGTCCTCCTGAATCCAGGGCTGGTGCTTTATCCACTGTGCCACCTAGTATACCCCATGTATAATCATGTTAAACAAATTTCTAGATTAGTCAGGTTGTGAAAGAAGAATCAGAACAAAAGGGAAAGAACATGAGAAAGGAAAAAACAAAAAAACAAAAAGCAAAGTGAAAATAGTATGCTTCTATCTGCATTCAGACTCCATAGTTTGCTTTTGTTTTTTTGGTGGGTTTCTTTTTTTTTTTTTGGATGTGGAGAACATTTTCCATCATGAGTTCTTTGGAATTGTCTTGGATCCTTGTATTGCTAAGAATACCTAAGTCTATCACAGTTGATCATCTCACAATATTGCTGTTACTGTGTATGATGTTTTCTTGAGAACACTCACTTGTAACAAAGAAACAGATGAGTGAAACATGAGTGTGTACTATTCTGCATCTGTAGTACGTTTTACTGGTCTTTTGGAGCTAAGTGGTCATTGACTTGCTCAGAAAGCTGATGACTTTGAGTGTACTTTTCTTTGATATTATTTCAGACATGGTTCATTTTTCAGCTTGGTTTTGCTTTCATCCCTCTGCATCAGTTCATACAAGTATTCCAAGTTTTTCTAAATTCCTAAATATTCTTTTTTTGTGTGTGTGAGGCAGATAGATGGCACAGCAGATAGACGTAAAACCTGGAGCCAGGAAGAACTGAGTTCAAATCCTGCCTCAAATATTAGCTATATGATTCTGGGCAAGTCATTGAAGCTCCCTCACATTGTTTTCTTAGCTATAAAATGGGTGCAATGAAAGTATTGATTTAAAGGGTTGTTGTGAGTGTGGGGGCCAATTTTTAATTGGGGAGTGTTAGCTAAGCGGCTCACTGCAATATTGGGGCAAGGAAGGAGACTGGCAGCCTCCCTTAAAACATAACAGGATTTATTTTAACAAGAACGAACTTAAAAAAAACACAAACAGGATCAGTAGGATCAAGGGAAAGGAAATAAAATGGGGAAAGGGAAATTATACAACCTGAAAAAATACCACCGACCAGGAATCACCTGAGAATACACAGCCCACTCCTGTCACCTTCCAGCTTCCAGCTAGAATGGCGGCTTCTCCCTGCTCCCCGAAACCTCACACAGCCCCCAACCAATTGTCTGGCCACTCTGACAGTCACATGACTGCTCTCACTAGGCTTCCAATCATTATAATATTTGGGGGGGGGCGGGGCAATGGGGGTTAAGTGACTTGCCCAGGGTCACACAGCTAGTAAGTGTCAAGTGTCTGAGGCCGGATTTGAACTCAGGTCCTCCTGAATCCAGGGCTGGTGCTTTATTCACTGTGCCACCTAGCCACCCCCCAGTCATTATAATTTTGCCAGGCCCATGTAGGCATCGGCGAGTGGTGATGATGTGAGGTGCCAGGGCCATGGCCACGCTATAACCAGTGGGTGGAGCACCGTGTGGTTTGCGGAGCCCCAGGCCAGTACACGCTGAGGCCTAAAAACCTCAAATAACAATTAATTCTTTACATGAGATTCAAATGAAATATATGTGTGACCTGAGTCAAAAAGCCTATTGGTTTGGAACTCTCTCCATCTCTCTGTACATAGAGGTCTTTTTTCCCCTTCTTTTAATCTCTTTAGCGTATATAGCCAGTATCTCATATCTTTCCTTCCGGAGCAAGCGTGACTCACTGAGAATTTCAGTAATACCCCTTTCTTCTTACTCCTAAATGTAGAGTTTTGAACGTGTACTTTGGGGTGAGCCAGTGACAGTCCCCTGTCTAGTGTTCATCTTGGTACCCAGGTACAGGTGGAGGAAATGGTAGGTAGAGGACATTTGGTTAAAATCTCTGCAAGTTTGTGCCTTTTTTTTTATAGAGGAAGCATGGCATAGTGGCTAGAGTATAGGATTTGGGATCAGGAGACCTGGTTTTCACAATTTATTAGCTTTGTGATTATGGATGAATCAATTCATATCTCTGAGCCCTGGTTTTTTCCCCTGTGAAATGGGGCTAATAATACCCATAGTACCTACTTCACAGGGTTGTCCTGGGAAAAGTACTTTGCAAATCTTAGATAATGAATTGTTATTCTTTGAGTTAAGTTATTTTATCTCTAGGTAAAATGAAAATATCTTAGGAGCCATGAATACATATAAGCATGTAGTACTTATCAGAGTATCCAGCTGTTCCTTAGAGAGCAGGACCTGCAGGGAATGGAACACAGAACAGGTAAATTCTGATGGGGAAAGAGTATTAGGAGAAGACTAGAACAGATGCTATCATTCCAAGAAACAGACTGAAGGTTCTGGGTACCATGAGGAGTAATGCGGCAAAGAGAAGATTTGCTTCATTTTGACTGTTTCCTCTACTTCCAGTCCTGGCATTGACTGAGTCATTCACTCTGAAGGCCCATCAGATTGACTTCATGGACACTGGTGTGAAAAAAAATCGATTTTGAAAAATTGGAGTCCTGCATGTCCTTGGCAGCTGTAGAGAATCATTTGTGAAAGCCTACCTGATGACAAGATTGTCGATTTAGAGCCTGAATGGACCTCCATGGCCATTGGATCCATCACCTTCATTTTACAGATAAAGAACTGAGGCTCAAAGAGGGAAAGGGAAGGAAAATGGAAAGGAAGGGGCAAGCATTTTATTCAATGTTTCCTCTTTTTTTTTTTTTTGCAGGGCAATGGGGGTTAAGTGACTTGCCCAGGGTCACACAGCTAGTAAGTGTCAAGTGTCTGAGGCCGGATTTGAACTCAGGTTCTCCTGAATCCAGGGCTGGTGCTTTATCCACTGTGCCACCTAGCTGCCCCCCAATGTTTACTCTTAGGCACTGTGCTAAGGCATTTACAAATATCTCATTGGATCCTCACAACAACTCTGTAAGGTAGGGGCTATTATTATCCTCACTCTACAGTTGAGGCAAGCAGTGAAGTTAAGTGACTTACCCAAGGCCACACAAGTACCTGAGGTCAGATTTGAACTCAAATATTGCTGACTCCAGTCCCAGATTTTAGTTCACTGTACTACCTACCTCTGGTTACATAGCTAATAAGTGTCTGAGGTGGGATTTGAATGCAGGTCTTCCTGACTCTGTCTAATGCCATATCCATGAATCCATGTTGCCATTTTCCTTCTTATATTTCAACCATTGAAACTCTTGATATGCATGTCATTCATAGGATCATTGGAGAGGTAAAAGGCATGTCAAAGGTCATCTAGACTAATGCCATCATTTTGCAGATGAATCAACTGAGGCCCAGGGAGATCAAATGACTTGCAAGGTCATAGAAAGAATTAACCACAGTGTATCGCAAAGATCTGATAAAGATTAATAAAGGGATATGGGTCACTACCTATTGATGGTCTCATGATTGCCTTTTTTTAGTATTAATGTCATCTGAGATTTCCTCCCATTCTTTTGGTATCTTCTCTTCCCTGAGATATCTTGTGAAGTGATTCTTCAGTGCTTTCAAGATGGCAACACCTTGGTGTGTCTTGATCTAGTCCAGTGATTCTTCTAAACGTTACTTTCCCAAGGGCCATTTTTAGAGAGAGGCAAGCTGGCAGAGTGGAAAGGACGCTTGACTTGTTCTTACTAGTTGGGTTTCCATGGCTAAGTCATTTACCCTGTTCAGGCCCAATTTCATCCTCTCTAAAATGGCAATAATTCTGATGCCTGACTCACAGGGGTGTTGTCAGGGTCAAATGAGATCAAGTCATTAAAGTGTTATACAACTATAAGCTGCTGCTGCTTTCCTACATACTACAAAGTTTGGGCTAAAATTTCAGAGCCCAAATATGATGGTTCAGCTGTAACTGATGATGAGAATAGCTCATTAGAGTTGGCAAGTTTGTGCTAGTTTACATCTATTTGTCATTTTTACAACAGGTTTACCTAGAAACAATAGGGAGCCACTGAAGATATTTGAACTTGAAAGTCTTTTTTGAGGTTTTTCCTTTTTGTTCTGATTCTTCTTTCACAACATGACTAATGCAGAAATATATTTAATGTGATTGTACATATATAGCCTATATCAGATTGCTTTCTGTCTTGGGGAGGGAGAAAAATTTGGAACTAGAAATCTTATAAAAACAAATATTGAGGGGCAACTAGGTGGAAGAAAAAAGTGAAAAAATAGTATGGTTCAGTCTGTATTTAGACAATTTCAGTTATTTCTCTGGAGGTGGATAGTATTTTTCATCATGAATCCTTTGGGATTGTCTTGGATTATTGTATTGCTAAGCAGTCATTCACAGTTCATCATACAATATTGTTTTACTGTGTACATTATTTTCCTGGTTCTGCTCAATTCACTCTGCATCAATTCATGTAAGACTTTCCAGTTTTTTCTGAGACTATCTTGCTCATCGTTTCTTATGACATAATAGTATTCCATTACATTCATATATCAGAATTTGTTCAGCCATTTCCCAATTGATGGGTATCCCCCCTCAAATTTAAGTTCTTTTTTATCATAAAAGTATTTTATTATTTTCCAGTTATATGTAACTGTTATATCTTCTCAGAATCAGTTCTTGTAAGTCCTTCCAGGTTTTCAACATCTGTTTTCATAAGATTTTTAGTTCCAAATTTTTTCTTTCTCCCTCCCTTTCACCCCCTCTCCAAGACAGAAAGCAGTCTGATATAGGTTATATATGTACAATCACATTAAATATATTTCTGCATTAGTCATGTTGTGAAAGAAGAATCAGAACAAAAGGGAAAAACATCAAAAAAGAAAATAAAAACAAACAAAAAGTAGAAATAGTATCATTCAATCTATATTCAGAAGCCACAGTTCTTTTTTCTGGATGTGGAGAATGTTTTCCATCATGAGTCCTTTGGAGTTGCCTTGGATCATTGCACTACTAAGAAGAGCTGAGTCTATCACAGTTGATCATCACACAATGTTGCTGTTACTGTGTACAATGTTCTCCTTGTTCTGCTCCTCTCAGCATCAGTTCATGTAAGTCCTTCCAGGTTTCTCTGAAATCCTCCTGCTCATTGTTTCTTACAGCACAATAGTATTCCATTACATTTATATACAACTTGTTTAGCCATTCTCCAATTGATGAGCATTCCCTTGATTTCCATTGTTTTGCCACCACAAAGAGAGCTGCTATAAATATTTTTGTACATGTGGTTCCTTTTCCCTTTTCTATGATCTCTTTGGGATACAGACCTAGTAGTGGCATTACTGAGTCAAAGGGTATGTATAGTCCCATAGCCCTTTGGGCATAGTTCCAAGTTGCTCTCCAGAATGGTTGGATCAGTTCACAACTCCACCAACAATGCATCAGTGTTCCAATTTTTCCACAGCTTCTCCAACATTTATTATTTTCCTTTTTTGTCATATTAACCAATCTAATAGGTATGAGGCAGTATCTCAGAGTTGTTTTAATTTGCATTTCTCTTCAAATTCCAATTCTTAGCTGCCACAAAAAGAGCTGCTATATTCTTTTTTTTTTTTTTTTTTTTTGGTGAGGCAATTGGGGTTAAGTGACTTGCCTAGGGTCACACAGCTAGTAAGTGTAAAGTGTCTGAGGCCGGATTTGAACTCAGGTCCTCCTGAGTCCAGGGCTGGTGCTCTATCCACTGTGCCACCTAGCTGCCCCGAGCTGCTATATTCTTGTACATGTGGGTCCTTTCCCTTGTTTTTGAGGAATGCACCTAGTAGTAGTATTGGTGCATCAAAGGGTATGTGCAGTTTGCCCTTTGGGCCTAGTTCCAAATTGCTCTCTGGAATGGTTGGATCAGTTCATAATCCCAACAGTGTGTTAGGGTTCCTATTGTCCCACATTCTCTCCATCATTTGTCATTTCCCTTTTCTGTCTTATTAGCCACTCTGATAGGTATGAGGTGGTACCTAAGAGTTTTTTTTTTTAATTCGCATCAGATTTTTACTCTTAAGACATAGGTTTGAACATGTGACTCCCCTGTTCAAGAGCACCAGTGACTGTCTCTTACCTTTAGGGCAAAACATAAACTTGTATAGGTCATCTGGCTCCAGCCTACTGTTCCAGGCTTATGCCATGTTACTTCCCTGAATGGATAACCAAATTGAATTACTTATGATTCTCCATGAATGATGTCTCCTCTTTTGTCTCCCTACCTTTTTACTGGCTCTACTTGATACCTGGAACGTGATTTCTCTTTATATCCAACTTGTAGAATTCCTGGATTCCTTCAAAATTTGGTTTGTATCACATCCTGCAGGAAGTTTAACCTGATTCTTCCAGTTACTAGTCTCTTCCCTCGAGAAATGACACTCTATATTCTGTATTTAATTTTCTCTATAAATATTGTATTTTTCTGAGTAGAATGCAAGTTCCTTGAGGGCAGGGTCCATTTAACATTTGTCTCTGTGTGTCCGACATTGTTTCTCCATGTCAAACACCTAGTACAGTGCCTGGTATAGAGTGGGGCTTAATAAATGCTTATTTAATGAATGAGTCCTTCTTATGTCAATATGCTATAATCAAAATGTGCTGGGGATAAGGTCAGAGCTTTCATCCAGCATGTACTTGGCTGTTATCTTCTTTTTTTTTTCTTAACATGTCGCCCTAAGTCAGTGCATTTCATTGCTTTTCATGTTTGGACAATAACATGACAAAGAAAAAAGACATAAGCCTGTCAGTCATCAACAGCGATTCCTCATCCCCTGAGTGCCAAGTGCTCAGCGCTGGAGGTGGGAGGGGGCAGATGAGAAGCAGGAGACAGAGCTCCCTGGGGGAATTCATCAATCTAATGGAAGCACTGGGGACAAACAAACAAAATGTAGAGATCGTAGCAAGCCTAGTGGACTGGGCGATGGAAGTAGATCCGTGTGCATGGAGCAAGGAATCTTAGTCAGGGCAGAAGTAGAAATGAAAAGAGTTAGGTCCAATTTAGTGGTGCTCTTCAAGGTTTTAGTCAATCAATCAATTAATTAGTTAAATAGCCAGGATGCACCAGAGATAGAACTTGACCCGAACCTGTTCTGATTTGGAGGCTTGCTCTCTATCATTTGACCTTGCTATCCCTCTTGTCCTATATAAATGTGAACTATAATCATGTTAGTAAAGGAGCACATTACCAACTTCTCAATGCTTCAGGCTGCTCTTCTGTTATTGCTCTGCACTGGTAGAAGGAGTTTCCACACCAGGAGTTGCCCATCCTGATGAAATCACAGGTTTGGAGCACTACCCCCATCACCCCTTTCATTACCACCATTATCACCTCCACTACTACCTCCATCATCATTCTATAATAGAAAGACTCTTTGGTCATTGATTTTTTTTTGACATTGATGCTAAGGGTGCATGAGCTGAATGATAGTTCCATATAAAGGAACTGTTAGAGGTATACTGTCATACATTAAGAAGAATGCCTCATATTGGTATAGCACACCGTGGTTTGCCAAACTCTATATCCTATCTCATGAATTCTTTTTATAAAACTTCAATTTTATTTTATTTTCAGGGCAGCTAGGTGGTAGATAGAGTGCTGGGCCTGGAGTCAGGAAAACAAATTCAAAGCCATCCTCAGTCAAATCTGGCCTCAGACACTTTACACTTACTAGCTGTGTGCCTGGGCAAGTCACTTAACCCTCATTGCCCCACAAAAAAAATAATAACAAATCCATCCTTAGGCACTTACTAGCTGTGTGATCCTGGGCAAGTCACTTAACTTCTGTTTGCCTCAGTTTCCTTATCTGTAAAATGAGGATAATAAAAGCGCTCATCTCTCAGGATTGTTGTGAGGATCAAATGAAATAATAATTGTAAAGCAAAGCACAGTATCTGGTAGACAGTGAGGGTTATATAGATGTCATCTATTATTATTATTTCCAAATTCTCTCCTTCCTCCCTCTCTTCTACCTATTGAGAAGGCAAGAAAAAAACTTATTACAAAAATTTATAGTTATATAAAACAAAGTCCTGCCTCATTGGTTCTTTACAATTACTCTGTGAGGCAGGTAGAACAACTATTCTCATATCTGTTCTACCAATGGGGAAATTAAAGGATTTTCCCCAACATTACACAGCTAATCAGTGGCTGAGCTAGAACTTGAACTTAGATCTTTTGACCCACAAATCGAGTCTCCTTCCATTACTAAGAATTCTATCCAGGAACAATATGGTGAAAGGGTTTGACCCCCGATCCATACTCCAGAAACTACCCAATATATAATTTGATTTAATATGTTCAAAACCCTGTGCTCTTAAATGGCTCAATGAAAGAGCATTTATTAAATGGTTATAATATGCCCATCATTTTGCTAAGTTGTTGTTTTTGAGTTGTTTCAGCCATGTCTGACTCTTCATGACCCCTATGGATGTAACACATCAGTACTGTTCATGGGGTTTTCTTGGCAAAGATACTGGAATGGTTTGCCATTTCCTTCTCTAGTGGATTGAGGCATAAGGTAAGTGACTTGCCCAAATTCACACAGCTAGTGAGTGTCTTAGGCTGGATTTGAACTTAGGTCTTCTTGGCTCCCAGTTCAGCACACTGAGCCATCTAGAAATACACACCTCTTAAGCTTGAAAGACAAATAAAAGGATTGGTGTTTTCATGAGTGTGAAAAACTGGCATGGGAACTCCCTTCACTAATCAGAGCCACTGGATGTAACTGGGTAGATCAGACTTACCTGAGGCTTGGACACACTTAGTGACTTACTTAGATCAAAGAGCCATGATATATGGGGGGGGGGGGGCCGCGGGGCTTTCAATCTAGGTCTTCTTGACTTGAAGTCCCAAACTCTTCCCACTCTTGGAAAATCATGCTGTTCCTTTCACCTGAAAGGTAAGGTATGAATAAAAACAGAAAGCCATGGATCAAAAATCCCTGACTCCTTTAAGGCAAGAGACACACTTTAAAGCAAACACCTGAAATTATCATCCTGCCCAGAGTGACAAGCACCACTCCATGTTTTGGCAGGCCCTTCCTCAAATAGCACCGTGGGTCTCCTTGGCCTCTTGTATATTGCTGTAGAGAAACTGTAAAGTACCTTGTATCCCTTTTGTCAATATAGTTCAGGGGAGTTTGGCTGCCAGTGTGGTTGTTGACAAAGTGATTTACTTCCCTTGACAGTCTATAGCTTGGCATTCAGTTCCCATTCCTAACAGCCAGGGGGAGGCTGAGGTTCCCCAGCAGTGGGACAGCCTCTCCACTCCGACACTACAGTGTAAAGGTCAGAGATAGCTCTGTTCAAGTGGGAGGATAATGTTTCCTAAGAGAGCCATATGCAGTCATGTCCCTCATTTGCCAGCAGTTACTCAGAAATAGTTACTCATCCTTCCGTTCTTCTTCTGTCTTGTTACATGTGTACCCACCAGCCCCTCACATCACGTAAGTTCCTGGGGGACAGAGACTGTGGCTTAGATTTCTTTTGCAGCCCCTTAATGCTTGGCACTGGCTGTGTACCTGTTAGATGATCAGTAAATACTTGTTTAATGAAATGAACTGGGCTGAGACTTTCAGTGGCATAGGGAACTCAGGCGAGGAAATTCTCTCTACTGATGCAAGTCAGCACGTTCCATGAAACTTATGGTCTTAGAGAATTGTCCAGTCCACTGAGGTTGTTTTGGATCTCTATCTCACCCACACTGGGAGCTTCTCATGTGCTGGTTCAACTCCTTGTCATGGGAGCTTGGATTAACTCCATTTCTAATCTGGGCTGGTTTGCCTCTCCCTAGCTGACCGGAGGCCCCTTCTCCCCCCTTATCATTTTAATGTCTAAATCTAGAATGAATCCTATTTTGTCAAAAACTCTGTTGATACTATGTGAGGAAGTGTAGGCCAAGGACAAAGAGATGTACTTCTTAAATAACAGCTCTGCACCTCATTTGGCACTGGCCTGTACTTCCTTACATAGTTTCTGAATGTGTACGAAGGAGAAAAATCAAGAAATGAATGTGATATTGCATGGAATAAGGCCATTCTTACTCAAATTTGCAGTGGCCATTCTATCGGAGCAATTTTCAAAGTTTTCTTCTTTCTTTTCCTTAAAGCTTCAACAGTGTTTTCCAGCAGGTGTCACTGCAGGCAAATATAAAATGATAACAACATCATTTGTACAGTTTAGGGCCAAAAATACTTTGGAAAGAAAAACCCTGTTTTCTCTTCAGACTTCTCAAATCCTGTAAGGTATATAGGTTGGGTGACACTATCTTATTCTTTTAAATGTTCCTTGCCTGGGTAACAGCAGGTCCTCTATCTACCTTCACCTTATTATTGAATAATAATAATAATAACTAGCATTTATATAGTGTTTTAAGATTTACAAAGCATTTAACAATATTATCTTATCTTCACAACTTTAGGATGTAGGTACCATTCTTATCTTCATTTAGGTTAAGTGGCTTACTTAGGGTCACACAGTCAGTAAACATCTGAGGCAGGATTTGAACTTTGGTCTTCTTGACTCTGGGCCTCATGCCACCCAACTGCTCAGTTATTAATGAGAGAATAAGGGTTTTAGGTAGATTTCTGCTACTTATAGGGGGTTGGGGGAGGTAGGTGGGTGTTAAAGGTTGCTTATTTTATGGATCAGCACCTTGACTCTAAATTCAAGTGTAGATATTAGGTTCTACGTGTGAAACTACAGGTATTTGAGCCACAGAATCAGAGAGCTTCAAGAGTTGGAAGAGATGCATTTTCTTTCCTATGAGTGAGTCTTAACTGGTAAATTTTGTCTTTCTCATGAATTCTGGTAGAGCTTCATCATGTGAACCAATGTTTTATCCAGGAAGGAAAAAAAAGCCCTACCAGTTTGGAGCTCAGCATGTGCAAAGCA
Organism: Dromiciops gliroides; assembly: GCF_019393635.1. Taxonomy (NCBI): domain Eukaryota; kingdom Metazoa; phylum Chordata; class Mammalia; order Microbiotheria; family Microbiotheriidae; genus Dromiciops; species Dromiciops gliroides. The sequence continues at coordinate 42,551,496 of NC_057863.1, forward strand.
TGTGTGAAAAAGACCAAGAGAGTACTTAACAAAGTAATAAGATTATATATGACCGGAAACAAAAGCTGGGCCGGTCATGGGGTTTGAGGGAGGGATAACTGAACCAAAGCCCCTGTACTCCATTGGTAGCCACACGATGTTGAGGATAACAGAGGAAAGCCCCCAGTCCATTGGATAGATTCCCCCTGGAGAGGATTTACAGGAAGACACGGACAAGGGTCTCCCAGGGTGGGCTTGGGTGGATGATCTATGATCTGTGGCAATGGAAAGAGCTCGCACACTGGAGAGGTCACTGATTCTTTCAAGTCTTGAAGGATCGGGATTATTAGTCAATTTGAAAGCATGCTTCATTACTGTGCCAAAATCCAACATGTAGCATTTAGGCAGGAAAGAACAGTGCATTAGAACCCAGAGGCACACTTTCTGTGTGTCTTCTTTCAAAGGAATCCAAGGAGTCAGTCCATTATTCCTCTTTACCATCCTCTTGCCCTCTGGCATTTTAACATGTGCTCCACACGGACAAGGAAGCACTTAGGTAAGACAGCTGGCCAGAAGATTTCCAGAAGGGGACTTTGATTCTCAAGCCCCCTCCCTATTCCCTGGAGACAGAGTGAGCATTTCCTATACAGTGTTGTTGGCCTGGATCCATGGGCCATCACTGTCTGCTGAGAATGTGTTTGGTGTTCATGTAGTTCATTTTATTTTAAAATGTTTCTATTCATATCTTTTTAAAATTATCTGCATTTCCTACTGTATTTCTCTCTTCTCCTCCTTCCTAGAGTTGTCCCTTATTCTAAAAAAGGAATGAGGGAAGGCAGGAAACAAGTATTTCCTAATCCTTTATGTGCCAGGTACTGTGCTAAGTTCTTTACAAACATTATGCCATTTGATCCTCACAATAGGCCTGGGAGGGAGGTGCTAATAGTACCCTTATCTTACAGTTGAGGAAGCTGAGACAGACAGAACTCAGATCTTTCTGATGCCAGGCCCCACCCTCTTATCATTGCACCTCTAAGAAGACAAAAATTCTGCAAAACAAACCAAGAGATAGAAAGAGTCTGATATTATATTCATTGTAGGGATCCCCAGTTCCACAGAGGAGCAGAGGGAGGTGTCTTGTCCTGTCTTTTCTTAGGGTCAGTATAACTTTGGACCATTCAGTCTCCAAATTGTGGTTGTTTTTTTCCATTTTCATCATTGTGGTCATTGTGTCCATGATTCTCTTAGATCTCTGCTTCAGTTTGCATCACTTCACACCACTTTTTCTAGAATTCTCTGTACTCAACATGTCCCAAACTAAATTTATTATCTTTTCCCCCTGATACCCCCCGCTTCCCACCCAGCTTTTCTGTTGCTTTCAAGGGCACCACCATCCTCTCAAGTACCGAGGCTCACAACCTTGGTGTCATTCTTGATTTCTTGCTCCCTCACCCCACCTATCTAGTCTTTTGTCAAGAGTTGTCATTTCTTATTTTTGTTCAGTCACCTCTGACTCTTTATGACCCTATTTAGGGTTTTCTTGGCAAAGATATTGGAGTGGTTTGCCATTTCCTCCTCCAGCTCATTTTCTAGACGAGGAAACCGATGCAACCAGGATTAAGTGACTTGCCCAGGATCACATAGCTGGTAAGTCTTCCTGACTCCAGGCGAGGACTATATCTATTGCAACACCTAGCTGCCCCCCACATTTCTGCCTTTACCAGATTTCTTGTATCTGAGCCCTTGTCTCCACTTTCATAGCCACCATCTTGATACAGGCCCCTGTCACTTCACAACTGTTGCATTGCAGTAGCTTTCTGGTTGTTCGCTCTCCCTCAGATCTGTTCCTGCTCCATTTCATCTTCCACTTCACTGTCAAAGTGATCTTTCTGAAACACAATTCTGTACATATCAATTCTCCCCCTCCCCCAATAAACTCAGGTGGCTCCCGATGACCTCCAGGATGAGTACAGAATCCTCTGTTGGGCATTTAAAGACCTTTACGGCCTGGCCCCTTCTCATCTTTCCAGATTTCTTTCTTTCACCTTGGCTCCAGGTGCATCGGTCTGATGGCTGTTCCCCTTATATGACTCTCCATTTCCCAGCTTTTCATTGGCTGTATTCCATACCTAGAATGCTCTCCCTCTCTCTATACATGTTTGTTTACATGTTTTCTCCTCCATTAGAATATGTACTACCTGAGGGCAGGGACCTTTCTTTTGCTATTCTTTGCATCCCCAGTGCTTAGCATAGTTCCTGGAACTCATTGGCCAACCGACTCTTCAGTGTGTTCATCGTTTCTAACAGCACAGTAATATTCCACCACACTCCTGTCCCAAGATTTCTTTAGCCCTTCCCCAATAGATGGAGGTCTATTTTGTTTCTAGTTCTTTGCTAGCCCAACAAATGCTGCTATAAACACTTTGGTGCCTTTGGGCCTTTCTTTTTACCGTTGACCTCCTTGGGGTACTTGTCTAGCAGTGGAATATCTGGGTTAAAGGGTATGGACACTTTAGTGACTTTCTTTGCATTATTTCAAATATGCAGATGAATTTTAAAAGGAACCTCACAGGAGAAAATAGCTTGGAGAATTTTCATAATATTTCCCCCCTAAAAGAGAAAACAAAATAATTTTATTTTATTTCATTTTATTTATTTATTTTTCTTTTAGTGAGGCAATTGGGGTTAAGTGACTTGCCCAGGGTCACACAGCTAGTAAGTGTTAAGTGTCTGAGGCCAGATTTGAACTCAGGTACTCCTGACTCCAGGGCCGGTGCTCTATCCACTGTGCCACCTAGCTGCCCCAAAATAATTTAAAAAACACCCAAACAAAACATAGACTTTTTGTTTCACATAGTATCACTTTTCTGAGGAGACAATTGTAAACACTGTCTCAGGCTTCCTCTGATATTGTGGTAAAGCAGGTAGGGGGGAACTATCATATTTTTTCTCTCCATTTTATGATGGAATAAACTGACTCACAAGATTGTGAGTGCCTCAGAAAATTGGTGACACCAGAAATAGATCTCACATCTCCTGACTCACTTTCTGTGTCCTAGAACATGATGCTGAAAATAGGCTTGGCTTTCGGAACCTCAAAGCCAGTTCTCTTTTCATTCTGGTTAATAACCCCCTTGTCAACCTGAAGAATCTTCTCTTCTGAAGCATAGTAAGCACCAGAAAGGAGATGAGGGCAGGGAGAGGCAGGGGAGAAATCCTGGGATCCTAAAGCAATGTTATATTAAACTTCTAAGGCCAAGATAGGACCTCCTCATGGCTGTATAAGCTGAACAGTGAAGTAGAATTTTCAGGATGTGAACACATCTACCCTTGTTGTATGGACTAATTCATGGAGTGATTTAGAGTCTTTGTTTATCTGCTGGGTAATAATACAGAATCTGCCTGTGATACCATGATCCCGAATTTACTGCAGTGCCCATCAGGCATATAGTTGGCACTTAATACATGCTTGCTGGCTTGACCTGATACTGTATTCACCTCATAGTCAATGTTTATTTAGTACCTGAAGTTTTAAAAGAATTGTAATATAGCACATTATCAGTTGTGAGATTTTCTACTCTCCCAGTGTTCTACAAACAGAGGGATATAAAATGATACCAGGTTTGATTTCCCAAATAATTTTCTCCCAAGACTAAAACCAACCCCTTTTGGCATGACTTCTTACAATTTCAGAGAAGCAGGTAAGAGTCAAGGAGGCAGTAACATGTGACAGAAAGGACTCTGAGCTGGATCCCAAAGACTTGGGTTTCGAGTTTTGCCCAGGTGAGCTGGAACTAGGAATTCTCGTATCTGAGGAAGATGGAAGGGAAAGGGCAGAGGAGACAATGAACAGAGGACAGTCTACCCAGGGTGCAGAAGTGGAAGCCTGTCTTCAAGACAGAACAGCTCCCTCCCCACTATACCCTGAGACACATTCAAACCCTATATACTTGAGATTGCAATTAGTTTTTCTAGGAAAAAAATAGCCCAAATCCCAAAGAATCACTTGTGTTCCATCCCAGACACTGGATGTTGATACAAGGGTCAAAGACACAACCATTCTGCCCTAGTGACAGCTCTGAAGCTCAATCCTCATTGAACCTAGAGAAAAAGCCTTAAAGATAGAATTTTAGATAAAATCCTGATGTTACATTATTTGCTTATGGTTCCCTTTTTTCTATTGTTGTTCAGCTGTGTCTGACTCTTTGTGACCATATTTGGGGTTTTCTTGGCAGAGATAATGCAGAGGTTTGCTATTTCCTTCTCCAGCTCATTTTAAAGATGAGGAAACTGAGGCAATCAGGATTAAGTGACCTGCCCAGGGTCACTCAGCAAGTGGCTGAGGCCAGATTTAAACTCAGGAAGATGAGCTTTCCTGATTTCAGGCCTGGCACTCTATCCACTGTGCCACCTATTAAAAGTGTACTATTCCCCCCCCCCAAAAAAAAAAGATGGGGCAGCTAGGTGGCACAGTGGATAGAGCACCGGCCCTGGATTCAGGAGTACTTGAGTTCAAATCCAGCCTCAGACACTTAACACTTACTAGCTGTGTGACCCTGGGCAAGTCACTTAACCCCAGTTGCCTCACTAAAAAAAAAATTAAAAAAGTTTACTATTCCTCAAAATTTGGTAACATCACCTCAGTTAGGTTCTGGTTAGTTGAGGCTTTACTATATGGTTTGATTTATTTGAACAAGTCAACAGACAATTAATTATTATATCCAAGGAGGCATGGCTATAGGTTCTGAGAAGAAAGAGGAAAAAAACAATGCTTGCCCGAAGAAACATGTATTAATCCACTAGCTTTTCCTAGTTTCTTCTTTTTTTGTTTTTTTGGGGGGCATTAATCCTAGTTAGTTTCAAAGATATTCAGAATCATTCCAAGATTTCATTCATTTGATCATGTGCAAATGTGATCAATCAGATCCCAAAGAATAGATGTGATAGTACACATATAGTATTTGAAAAGCCTTAAGGTACCATGTACATGTCAACTTTAATTAATATGATTGGAGACATGTGTAACCAGGAAAAAATGGGCTAACCACATAGAAAGAGTGAGGGATATGCAAAAAATAGTCCATGTTCTCCATCGGCATAAACAACAACAAAGAACCTGAACTCTTCAGTGTATTCCCAGTGGAGGACTTATGAGAGGAGGTACCCAGCAATTGCACAGGATGGGCAGAAGTGGGTGGGATGAAATCTATATCACTGGAGGGAGTGTCCCATTGGATCCCAGATCCACCGACATAACAAAGGAAGTTATGTCTTCTATCATGCTTCCCTGCCCCTTGCCCATTCCCCCACTCCTATATTCCTTGTTCAAATTATGCCTCAAATACAGCTGTGTGATTCAGGGTGGTCCCCTCACTTGTCTGAACTTCAGTTTTCCATCTCTAATATGAGACTGTTAATGGCTGTAGTGTCTATCTCACCATTTGCTTTGATGCCTCAATAAAATAATTTCTGGTTCTACTTTCTTTTCTGTGAGTTAGTTCATTCAAATCTGGCTGTTTTCCTGAATGTCTCATCTTTAGTGTTTCTTGTGGCAAAAAGATTTTCCCTTAAAGACTATAAAGTGTTTTGCAAACCTCTAAGGGCTATGTAAATGCCAGGTATTTTTTACAGTAATTAAAAGGGTAAGGAATGATGATGACAACTCACCTTTATATAGTGCTTTAAGGTTTGCAAAATGCTTTGCACACATTATCCAATTTTATCATCTGATTATCCGTTTTAACAACCCTAAGAGGGAGGTGCTCCTCATCTCCATTTTACAGATGGGGGAAATGAAGCTTAGAGAGATTGACTTGCCCAGCTTGACACAGTTTGAAGGAGCCCTCCTGACTTGATGCCCAGTGTTCTGAAATGCATTATATTATGCTGAATTAACAACAACACCAGCTAGCATTTATTTTCATTTTAAAATTATTTCTATTTATTTCTCAACTACATGTAAACATTTTAAACAATCATTTTAAAAAATGTTGAGTTCCAAATTCTCTCCCTTCCTGCCCTTTCCCCTCCTTGAGAAGGCAAGCAATTTGATATCGATTATACATATGAAGTCATGCAAAACACATTTCCATATTAGCCATGTTGCAAAAGAAAGAAAACAAAATAAAGTTTTAAAAGTAGGTTTCAATCTGCGTTCAGAGTTCATTGGTTCTCTCTGGAGGTGGGTAGCATTTTTTTTCTTGGGTCCTTTGAAATTGCTTTGAATTGTTGTCTTGATCCAAGTAGCCAAGCCGTTCATAGTTATCATTGTTGCAATATTGCTCTAATGATGTGCTATGTCCTCCTGGTTCTGCTCACTTCATTTTGCATCAGTTCATATATGTCTTCCCAGATTTTCCTGAAACCATCCTGCTTGTCATTTCTTATAGCACAATAGTATTCAATTACAACAATATAGCTCAATTTCTTTAGTTATTCTGCAATTGATGGGCATCCCCTTGATTTCTAATTCTTTGCCACCACAAAAAGAGCTGCTATAAATATTTTTGTACAAATAGTCCCTTTTCCTTTTCTTTCATTTCTTTGGGATGCAGACCTAGTCATGGTATTAACAGCTAGCATTTAATATAGCACCTACTTACACCAGGAGTCTTCTTTATTAGGAGGACATGAAAGCTGCAAACTCTGCAGCCCAGGCACAGATGAGAAGGCAAGCATACAAATGATAGTTTACTCTTCTCATCTTTTAAGAAGCCTTAGGTAGTCACTACTTTTCTTTCCTTTTTCTTTTTAAACATCACTTTTAATTGTAGCATGAGTCTTGGGTAATGATAAAACATACCTATATGTTTCTTCTCATTTTCTAGCCTCACAATAATTATAGAATTTTCTTCACTTGAAGTACTGCAAACTGTTAATAAATTGAGTGGTTAACACAGACTGTTAAAAACCACTTCAAATACCATGACAATCTCATCTTTACAGTAATACCAGCTTGTTAATTAGAAGAACTACCCAAACAGAGATAAGAGTTGAAATGGTTTTGAGTAGGAGGTATAATGATGCTGCTGCTGCCTGGTTTGGTGCAGGCTTCAGGCTGGGCACATTCATGGCAGTTAAGAGAACATCTTTTATTCTGAAGAAGTCCTTTTAAAAAAGTAACAATCATGGGCTTACCTTGTTAGGTATTTTACTTTTTCCTGCTACTTCCTCCACTTGCACCTTCCCTTTTCCTTTGTGATTAAAAAAAAAAAAGGAAAGCAAAATAAACCAACACAGCAACCATATCTCATAATGTATGCAACATTCTACACCCATAGTACCCTACGTTTCTCACAAAAGGAGGGGGGTAAATTTTCTCATCTCTTCCCTTGGACCCAAATTGGCCATTACAGTTACACATCATGTATCTTCCTTTTAGGATTTTTATATATTGTTTTGATGATAATGATTGCTACCACCTACACAGCACTTTGTTTTTTAAAGTGCTTTATAAATATTATCTCATTTTTATCATGTCAAAAACATTGGGAGGTAGGTGCAATTGTTATCTACATTTAACCGATGAAAAAACTGAGACAGAGGAAGGTTAGCTGACTTGCTCAGAGTCACACAACTAATAAGTATCTGAAATAGAATTTGAACTCAGACCTTTCCTGACTCCCAGTCTTAAACTGTTACACTGTGCCATCTGATTGCTTCATCGTGTATATCATTGTGCATATTGTTTTCCTATTTATGTGTCTCAGCATCAAGTCGTCTTGCTGAATTTCTTTACATATACTTCTGTTAGAACTGATATCAGGCAAATGTTCAAGATAAATGGGAAAGGGAGATGTTTATATGCAAGTAATATATTTTTGTTGTTCAGTCGTTTTGGACGTTTTGTGATCCCATTTGGGATTTTCTTGGCAAAGATACTGGAGTGGTTTGCCATTTCCTTCTTCAGTTCATTTTACAGATAAGGAAACTAAGACAATCAGGGTTAAGTGACTTGTCTAGGTAGTAAGTGTCTGAGGCCAGATTTGAACTGGATGTCTCCAGTGCCATCACCCTTTCCACTAAGCCACCTAACTTCCTACAGGGAACATATAAAGGGGAACAAAAGGCCAAAATCTGTGGAAGTTCATGGAAATACCAGCAAAGCAAATTTTAAAATAGCCTAATGATTTTATGCAAAAAATATACATTCTTAGGAAGCTACCTTTCTCTGCCCTCCCCCAAGTTTATTCTAGTTCTACAGAGACTGCAATTATTTCAATTCCTCCTTATTTTATTTTATTTTTTGTGGGGCAATGAGGGTTAAGTGACTTTCCCAAGGTCACACAGCTAGTAAGTGTCATGCGTCTGAAGCCGGATTTGAACTCAGGTCCTCCTGAATCCAGGGCTGGTGCTTTATCCACTGCACCACCTAGCTGCCCCAGTTCCTCCTTAATTTAACAGTTGTCTGTGAAGACACAAAATTTCCTAATTTCAGATCTCGAAGGAATGTCAGAGCATTGATTCCAATTTGAACCTGAACAATTATCCCTTTTAGCACATACCCAATGTATGGCCATCTAGTCTTTGCTTGAAGACCTCTACTGAGGGCTAACCACTGTGTCTCAAGATATCCCAGAACTGAGAAGTCCAGCTAAATCTTTAGATAGTACAGAACAGTTGTATCTGAATGAATGTGCCCATTCTTTACGAGGTACTTACTAAGAAGCTGGTTCTCCTCTTTGAGAAGGTTTGCACTGAAGGACAAAAAGGATTCCAAGGGGCAAAAATGAGTTGGGAATTGGAGGGTACTGGGTAGACCGCAGAATCAGGGAAGAAGAGTAATACCTTGAGTAATAGAATGTTAGGATTGAAAGGGCCTTTAGAAATCTAGTCCAAGATGCACTTATTTTATAAGGAAGAAACTATCCAGAGAGATGAAGTAACCATGGTCTTAACCATTCATCCCTCATTGATTACTTGACTTTCTCCTCCATTAGATGGTCTAAATCTTTCCCTTCTTATCCTGCAAACCTTCCAATAACTCTTTTTCAACAACCCAAGGCTTAAATAGCAATCATGTCAATTTTCAACAAGATGGTCACAATTATAAATGACAAAGGGTAGGTACTCAGTCAATACTTGGGAGTTGAAATAAATAACTTGTAATTAGAGTCTGCAAGATCTCTACACGTATTAGCAACCAAGCAACAGGCCTTTCTTAAGTGTTTGCTATGTTCTAGACACAGTACCAAAGACACAAAGACCAAAATTAAAAAAAATTCCCCTGTCTTCAAGTTTATATTCTAATGGAGGAGATAACGGGAGTGTGTGTGTGTATATATATATATGCCTGTATGTGTATGTATTCATATATGCTTTCATGTATATGTATGAGTATATATACATATGTACATGAATTATGTATATGTCTATGTGTATGTATGTATGCATGGATGTGTATATAATGCATGCATATGCCTAATGTATGTGAAATGAACACAAGGTTGTTTTGAGAGTGACAAGTAAGAAGGTCATGAAAGGCTTGCTGTAGATGGTTGTGCTTGAAGGACAAATAGGGATTCTAAGAAGCAGGGATGAGGATCACGTGCATTCTAGATAAGTGAGGCAAGTGATGCCTAATCTAGGACAGTGATCGTGTGAGTGATGAGATTTAGGTGAGAGTTGTGGTGGAGACAGAAGTAACCAAATTTGTCGGCTGATTAGGTCTGTGGGGTGAGCAAGTAGGAGAAGCTGGGAATACCACTGAGGTTGGGAACTCAGATAACTGGAAGGATGATAGTGCCCTTGGGAGTGCCCTTAATAGTACTAGGGAAATTCTGTTTTGGGGAAAATATAATGGGTTCTCTTTTGGATGTGTTGAGTTTCAACTGCCTAGAGAAAATCCAATTCAAAATGTCCATTAGTCAATTGGTGGTGTGGGACTGTAGAAAAGGAAAGAGTCATCAGAATAGAGAAGTGTAACGGTCAGAATGATGCCACCTGCTGGAGACTTGCTGCAAGATGCTCCTCCATGAGGAGAAGGCGTCTGAGGGCAAGACATGTGGCTCTTTGGCATCAGGAAGTGACGTCTGCTTGTGGGAGGAAGAAGGGGGGAGCCTGGTGCTCTTTCCTGGGGACTCTGGAGGAGAGCAGAGCTAGGAATGCACTCTCCCTTTAATAGATAGATGAATCTAGGCCTCTCTCTCTCTCTTTACCAAATTCTTATTCTCCTTAATAAATGCTTAAAAGTCTAACTCTTGCTAAAGCTTATAATTTATTGGTGACCACTCATTAGATATTTTAGACAGGCTAGCTAGAATTTTAGCCCCTTACAGAAGGTAATTAAACTTATGGGAGTAGATGAAGTAACCAAGGGAGAGAGTATAGTGGGAAGAGAGAAGAAAGCCCAGGAAGGGTCTTTGGGGTAAAGTCATAGTTAGTGGGCATGACCTGGATAATTAATGGATGAATGAGTGGTCAGATAAATAGGAGCCAGCATGGTCTAGTGGGTAGAGTACTGGACTTTGATTCAGGAAGACCTGGCTTCAAATCCCAGCTCAGAAACTTATTACTGTGTGACTTTTTCTCAGTTTTCTCATCTTTAAAATGAGGGATTTGGACTCAATGGTCTATAGGATTCCTTCTGTAATTATAGATTTAGAGCTAAAAGGAATGTATAATGGTTTGTAGGCCATTAAATCCAAATTCTACTTTTTATGGATGAGGAAAATAAGGCAAAGTCACACAGCATCTGTTTCTGAGGTGGGCAATTAAGAAATCGTTGGTAACCTTGGTGAGAGCAATTTCAGTTGAATGGTGAGGTCAGAAGCCAAATTGAAAGGGTAGACCTTATTTCCAGTCAAGGCTGGGGAATTTTGCACCTCTCTATCTTACAAAATATGACTAACTGGTGGGGAGAATGCTGATATAAAAATACAGACTTTTATGAAGAGCAGAGTTGGTGAAAGAACTTTGGGAAGGAAATCTATTCATTCTTTACGAGTCCATGTATAATGCACAAGACAGGGAAAGAGAGAGAGACAGACACAGAGACTCAGAGGGAGAGAGAGAGAAAATGAGAGATAGAGAGATTCTAGAATCTGTAGACATGTAGAGGAAGCTAACTCCTCATTATGTCCTTAATTTCCAAAATTTCTCTCGAGAAACTTCAGAGAATTTTTTCTTAGGTGAGGTTTAGGCCTCTCTCTTGGCTGGGCTGAAAGCTTATCTTGTTCTCATAGAAAGAGCCCATCCATTCTTATATTTTATGATATAATTTAATCTGTAGAACTACAGATTTCCATTTACTATGTGCTTGGACAAATTGAATTATCTGTTATTTGTGATGGTCTTCTGTGAAAGCATCATTTAGTGCAAAGAGATCAAGTTCATGGGTATAAGCTTGAAACAAACTTTCCCCCTTAAGGGCCAGTGACGAGGGAAGTGACTTTATCTTGAGCGTCAAATCATGTCTCTAGACCAGCAATATTCAGGGATGTGGGGGAGCAAAGAGATATAATTCTAGTCCAGTGCTCCTCTCAGAGACTGGAGAAAAGAATGGTTAGTCTTGTGGCCTTTGTCCTACTTCCCTCAAGGTAAGAATTATAGTGTTTTGTGGAGAGAGGTGAACAAAAAGCAGGAGATATCTATCAATTCCTACTATAAGCCACACTTCTGTACTGTTAGACAACTCAAGCAGAAATACACATAATCTACATGGGCATATACACACATACCTTAAAGATGATTTAGATGAGAGTAAGTGAAAGTACTAAGTGTAGACAGGTTTTTGTTTGTTTGTTTGTTTTTTTAGTGAGGCAGTTGGGGTTAAGTGACTTGCCCAAGGTCACACAGCTAGTAAGTGTTAAGTGTCTGAGGCCGGATTTGAACTCAGGTACTCCTGACTCCAGGGCCGGTGCTCTACCCACTGTGCCACCTAGCTGTCCCTAGACAGCTTTTAAAAAGGAGTTTGACTGAGAAAGAGAGAAGAGACAGGATGGATATCTAGCAGTGGTGATGGGAATCCAATAAAGTGTTTTGTTGTTATTTTTTAATTTTTATTTTGCTGGGCAATGAGGGCAATGACTTGCCCAGGGTCACACAGCTAGTAAGTGTCAAATATCTGAGGCCAGATTTGAACTCAGGTCCTCTTGAATCCAGGGTTGGTGCTTTATATACTGGCTACCTAGCTGCCCCCTGTTATTGTTATTTTAAGTAGGTCCTAGATATATTACTATCCTCATTTTATACAGAAAGAAACTCAGGTTCTAAAAATTTAAGCAAATTATTTGTGATCACTCAACTAGTAAGGGTCAGAAAGGTATTTGAACTTAAGTTTTCCTTTTAGAAAGTCAACACTTTCTTCACCTTGTCATGCTGTTCCTCAAAGAATTTGAAATGATTTAGAACTCTCCAGAGAGGTGTTATTTACCATTCCTGATGTTAATGAGAGCAATGTAGTTCTCTTCCTCCCAGATAACAGAATGCTGGTTTCATTTAATGCCATCAAGCTGGACAGGGTACAGGAGTGACATTTAAGGAATATATAACAACTAAAGAATCTCCAAAGTTTTTCTGAGGTGGTCAGTGAAATTAGGATAGCTTAGGATAGTTCTGTGTATTTAGATAAATGACTAAAAAGAAGTATGATATCCCAGAAAAGAAAAATAGAAAACATTCTTAAATATTCTTTCAGTAAATATTTGTGTAGTATTTTTAGTTGTTTTTAAAAATGAAGGAAGAGGAGCAGGAAAAAATGCCTGAGGAGATATTGAATGATGTTGTATTTGTCAAGAATCATAATTTAAAAATTATAGAAAGAATTTCATTAATATCAGAGGTTAGGAAAAAACTCTGAGATAAGTGTTTGTAGTAGTAGTAGTAGTAGTAGTAGTAGTAATTTAGAAATAGTAAGATCTTTTTTCCTATCTTGGACTCCACCCCTCTATCTCTGGTCCTGATTTCAATAGATTTTGTCATTTTTCAGTCATGTCTGACTGTTTGTGACCCCATTTTTTGGTTTTGTTTTCTTTTTTTTTGTGGGGCAGTGGGGGTTAAGTGACTTGCCCAGGGCCACACAGGTAGTAAGTAAGTGTCAAGTGTCTGAGGCTGGATTTGAACTCAGGTCCCCTGAATCCAGGGTCAGTGCTTTATCCACTGTGCCACCTGGCTGCCCCTCATTTTTTGTTTTCTTGGCAAAGATACTAGAGTGGTTTACCAAATTCCTTCTCCAGCTCATTTTACATATAAGGAAACTGAAGCAGACAGGGTGAAGTGACTTTCCCAGGGTCACCCAGCTAGTGTCTGAGGTGATTTGAACTCGTGAGGATGAGTCTTTCTGACAAAAGGCCCAACACTTTATCCACTGTCTTCACTTAACTCCCCATGACCAAGGGTGGTTGATTCCTTCCTTTCCTCACCTTCCTCCATGGTTCTTTGTTTTATCTTCTTCCATTAGAACAACTGCTCCCTAAGGACACAGTTTTTCATGCTGGCTTGTATTTGTATACAGAGCACTTAGCGCAGTACCTAGAACACAGTGAGTACTTAAGAATTACTGTGCCCATGTATGCATTCATCTTCAAAGCAGAGAACGGTTCATTTTGTCTTTGTAGCCTTAACACCTAGCACAGTGTACAGAAGTAGTAGATGCTTAATAAATGTTTGTTGATTGATAGAATTCCCGAGTTCAAGTTTCTCTTCTCCTACATACTGGCTATGTGATTCTAGCATGCCATTTAACCTCTCAATGCCCGTAGTAGCTATTTAAGACTATACATTTCAGAGTGCTGGCCTGCATTGGTAGAAGAATTTTTCTACTTGGGAGTTCCCTCTGCCAATAAAAACCCAGGTATAGTCCCTATTTCTATCGTTTAAAATTGAGGCACTTAAAATATTACTTATTGTTCATTGAACAAGATTTTGCATTTTCGGTCCTCAATTTTTATCTTTGAGAAAAAGTGTTTTTGAAATTCATGGTAATATTTAACTTATAACACCTTTCATAACATTTGCTACCATTAAAACAAGGTTGAATTGACAAGGCATTTCCTCCAGGGGTTTTGTGCCTGCAATGCAGCTGATTGCCACCAGATGGAGGTGATACTGTGGAATGAATGGAAACCAAGCTATAAAGGTCCCTTGAAGTAATTGATAAAGGTAAATCAGAATTATTTAAGCCTTCCTTTTCCTTCATTCAACAACCATTTATTAAGTCTCTACTATATACAAATATATATAGAAAACTGTCTAAATGGACATATCAAGATGGAATAATCACTTGTCAATTAGAGAAGTTTGTGCAAAAACAAATACATTTTCAAAGAAAATGTAAAGAATTGGAAATGTAGACAGGTGGATTCCACATCTTCTAGCTGCCACTGGGGTATTTTGACTACCCCAAAGAATTTTTGGGAAATTAGGATGTTGCTTAGGGCCACATATCTCTAAACCATCTGGGAAGAGAGATACTGTGGCAACTATGAAAGTTAGTATTCCCATTCTAGTTATTAGAAATTTGACCTTCTTGCCAACTGATGGAACATTATTTTATAGCTAAATGTAAGAGAACCAAAGCACTCAGAGTTACTGTAGCTGGGTTGCTTGTTCACTGTAACCTCCTACCCTATAGCAAAATTTCTTGGTATATACTTTGGTTATATTTTATAGTTATTTGTATTCGTGTTGTCTTCTCTTGGGAGAATGTTAGCTCCTTTAGAAGGGACCTCTGTTTGTTTTCATTTTGTAAAGTCTATGCCTCATAGGATGTGGTTATAAAATATTTTTTGTATTGAATGGAATTGTCCTATTTGTTAGTCATTTGTAGTTGTCATAGTTTATGTCATAGAAGATTACTATCATGCTTACTGAGCACCTTGAGATGTCAGGTCTTAATTTAATTCTACTTCCTGGTGATCTCTGTGCTATGCAGTCTATACTCAAGTCATTGTCTCCATTTCCTCCTGACGAGAACCGTGGATTCCAGCCTTAGAAACAGTCTGGGTTCTGATGGACCCATTCTGGCCCTATCTTGACCTATTTCAAGCTTCATCTGCCCTTCTCGACCAGCCTCATGCCTTGCTATGTCCATTTGGCCATTGTTTCCACCTCTCTCTCCACTGCTACCTCCTCTTCTTTTCCTTTTCTAGCTCCCTCTTTATATGTTGTCTTTTATCATTAGAATATAAGCCCCTTGAAGACAAGGACTGTTTTGCTTGTGTGTGTTTGTCTCTCCAGTGCTTAGCAAGGGACAAATTGTAACAAAGCAAGGATGTCATTAAACTAGAAAGAGTGCAGAGGATGAGATCCAGCATGGTGAAGGGCCTTGAATTCTTGACATCAGCAGACTGAGTGAAGGAAGCTGGTTTTCTCAGCTTGGCAAAGAGAAGACTTGGAAGGGGAATTGATAGCTGTCTTCAGATATTCAAAGAACTGTGATGGGGAGATTTTATTAGTTCAGTTTGGCCTCAGAGGACAGAATGAGGAGAAATGGGTAGAGGTTGTCAAGGAGGTCAATTGAGGCTCTATCTCAGGAAAAACTTCCTGACATTTAAAGCTGTCCAGGACTGGAATGAGCTGTAGGGTTATCCAGCGTGGAGGTCTTCCAGGAGAAGCTGGATGAGCACTTGCCAGGTATGTTATAGTGGAGATTCCTTTGGGATATGGCTTGGATAAGCTACTGATAAGGTCTCTTCAGTTCTCACTTCAGTACCACCGGATAGTGCAAACCTCAAATAAATATGATTGCCTGAGAGTTCATGTGGTACCTGACACATTTTTCATGGGATTTCTGCTGCCCATCATAGATTTAGAACTGGAAGGGAACTTGGAGTCTATTCAGTGTAAACCCTTTATTTTGCTAATGAGGAAACAGGGGCCCATCAATCATTTATCCATCTATTCAAGAAACATTTACTGAATACTTACTATGCTCAAAGTAGAAGTGGAATAAAAGAAGTCATCAAAGTTACAAATGAGCAGGAAAGTTGGGCCAGTCACTAAACTAGAATATAGTGATGGATGGTCCAAGTGCTACACTGAAACTCATGGAATATTATAAGAGGGGAAGACTTCTAGCATGTTGGATGAATGGGTATTGGAGAGTTTATCCAAGGAAGGGGACAAGACTATCAGAACCAGGGAATAGATGGATTTTGGTTTACCCTGAAGGGAGAAGTATCTACATCAGCAAGATTATAGACTTACTGAAATTCTTTTCATCAAAGGATATCTTAGTGATGGCACTGTTTTTTCCAGTGATGTAGAGTATATCCTATCCATGAATCTTCATCCTGTGTGACTCTTGTCTATTTCCCCCCAGAAATCTTTCACAAAGAAGGGTGGGAATCTACCTCCCTTCTCCCTGCCCCTACCGTCCACCTTGGGATTTTTTTCTGGTTCTTTGAAACTGTATGGATATCAGTGAAGTGAATAGACTGTCCATTCCTACCTCTTGCTATGTGACTGGACCACTTTCTTTTCTAGTATAGCATATCTTTGCTTACATTCTTTTTTTTTTTTTTTTTTTTTTAGTGAGGCAATTGGGGTTAAGTGACTTGCCCAGGGTCACACAGCTAGTAAGTGTTAAGTGTCTGAGGTCGGATTTGAACTCAGGTATTCCTGACTCCAGGGCCGGTGCTCTATCCACTGCGCCATCTAGCTGCCCCTTTTGCTTACATTCTTTACACCATTTCTCATTCTTATGACAGCTGGTTCATGACCTCCTTTGTCCTTTGAATGATCCTCAATTTTAGCACCTCAAAATCATCATATACTATGAACATAGCTCCAATCGAAGTGTTTTGGAAGAAAGAAAAAGTACATATCACATTTCCCCCATGTCTTCAGGAAGCTTATTATCTATTTGGGGAGAAAAAAACCCTGTGCATTTCAAAATTTAACAAAGATTACAACAGAATCCTTGGAGCTGCTAATTGGATCCCAGAGCAAAACTCCTGGGTGAGTTTTTGCCACCTTGCCAGAGACTGGGGACTTATGTGGGAGGGTTTGCTGAGTGAGCTTCTTAGGAATTAGAGGATTAGCCATTTCTGCTGTTAGTTCATCAGGTTATTATCTTGTTAGGATTCTTGGTGTCTTAGATACAAGGGTCAGTGGCAGTTGCTTTCACTGTTGTGCATAATTTTTATTTTGGAGAGATTTGAGAGTTGGTTTTTTTTTGTTTTGTTTTGGTTTTTTTAGTGAGGCAATTGGGGTTAAGTGACTTGCCCAGGGTCACACAGCTAGTAAGCGTTAAGTGTCTGAGGCCCGATTTGAACTCAGGTACTCCTGATTCCAGGGCCGGTGCTTTATCCACTGCGCCACCTAGCTGCCCAATTTGAGAGGTCTTGAGGATAAGGGGAAATGTCTAGTCTGCCATCTTGCTGGTCATGTGACCTGGAAGTCTGGATCACAGATTTAGATTTGTAAGACTGAAAGTGCTGAGGGATAGGTCTGACTGACTTCACTGATGATTTCAGTTCAATGTTGGAATGAAACAAGACATTCATAGAACATCTTAAGAGTTAACAAAAGGTTTATTTAGCCACAGCAGGGTAAGGATATTCAGTAAGGATACAGAATTGATTCAGTTGGGCGCCATTCCTCTGACTCTGTGTTAGCTGTGCTGGTGCAGGGGATTACATAGGTAGCAAGTGTCTGAGGCCAGATTTGAACTCAAGAAGATGGGTCTTCCTGACTCCAGGCCTGGTTCTCTGTGCACCACGGTGCCACCTAGCTGTCAAAATAAGACTTAGTTCTTTATTAGTCATTGTCAAATGAGCAGAGAAGAGCAATAAGTACCTATATGTTTATATTTCACCCATATTTGTGCTCAAGTTCCACAAGATTGTGGAAAATGTAATGATCGTGTTGAAAAGATTGCAGTCCCTTTTTGTCAAAACACCTTTACTTGGAAACCTTGAATCTGAGTGTTTTTGACAACACGGGCATTTTGTCTTTGTGACTGTTTCTGTGGACGACAATTATCAGTAGCTGGTTAACCTTGTCTCTCTGCTATAGGAAAAATATTCCTTGTTCCATGTGTAGCTGGATAAAACTAATTAGGGTGTGCCCTGCTTGAATGCCAGAGGATTTCTCAGGCAATTTCAACAATCTGTTTTTCCCCTTTCATCATATCTACCTCCTCAGCAAGACAGGAAGAGAGAAGCTATCCTCTGTGATGAATACAAGGCATTTTTTTTTGCAGCCATATAGTCTATGAGTATTCTATACATGATGAAAATCTTCCAAAAGTATTGAATAGGTTCTATACTAACAGTGATTAATAATCGTTGGCATTCACACAGTGCTTTCAGTTTTATAGAGAGCTCTATATACATGTAAGGACCCCATGGGCTCATTTGATCATCCCCACAACCTTGTGAAATAGGGACTACAGGTGTCAACCCCTATTTTAGAGTTAATGAAACTGGAACTTAGAGAAATTAAGCAACTTGTCCAAAGATTCACATCTAAATAGGGGAGGGAAGGGAATAAGCATTTATTTAGCACCTACTATGTGCCAGACACTGTGCTAAGTGCTTTACAAATATCATCTCATTTAGTTCTCATCAGAGCCCTACGAGGTAGATACTGTTATTTATCCCCATCTTACTGTTGAGGAAACCCAGACAAACAGAAGTGAAGTGGCTTGCCCAGGTCACCCATGAATCAACATATGTGAAATGTATGATTTTAACATACATAAAACATATGAAATAGAGGGCAGTAGAAATAATGGACAATAAAATATGGAATAACTGTAGTTATGTTCCATACTATAGCACACAGATAACAAAAAGCAGCAAGGTGAAGTAGAAGGAGCACTAGATAGTCAGAAGGAAGGGAAAGTCATGCTGCCATACATTGGGCATATAATTTCTTTCCTCATCTGCAAAATGGGCATGAGAATAACCACCTTACAGGATCATTAGGACAAAAGTGCTTTGTAAAGTTTAAAGTGTTGTGCAAATGCAGCCTATTATTATTATCATTATTAGTAATAACAATAGTAATGGTGGCCATGGATAGATATTGGGATTATTAGGAAAAACTTCATGGAAATGGTGTGACTTGAAGGAGGCCTTGAAGGATTCTGAGAAAAGAGGACTTAATGGGGGCAAAGCTAGAGCTATAACCAAGGTGGGTGAACAGAGCTTTGGCCTAGGGTACCAACATCTACAGAGTGTTGACAGGATTTGCATCTATCCCCATAGCAGATATTAACAACTGAACTTAGCACCTAGGTTTCGTTGTTCAGTCATTTTCCCGTGGTGTCTGACTCTTTGTGACCCCATTTGGGATTTTCTTGGCAAAAATGCCTGGAGTGGTTTGCTGTTTCATTCTCCAGCTCATTTTACAGATGAGAAAACTGAAGCAAACGGGGATAAGTGACTTGCCCAGGGTCATACAGCTAGTAAATGTCTAAAGACAGATTTGAACTCAAAAACATAAGTCTTCCTAACTCCAGGCTCAGCACTCTATCTGCTGTGCTACCTAGCTACTCATCACCTAGGTAGCAAGACTAATTCAAGTAAAAAGATACTGGATGGTGTAATCACTCGCCCCCTTTACAGCACCACAGGAATGTTTTCCTTATCCCAGCCTCATTCCAATCTTTCCCCTAGTGACATCTTCCCCAACAGTGAGGCAAGGTCTTATCCAGGGGGCTCAGGGTCCTGGTGGCTTGGTGTGTCTCTCTTCTCCATAGGAATGTCCCATGGTCCAGAGTTTCTTACCCCATCAACTGTATTGGTCTTAAAGGACAGTTCTTTCATCCTTCTTGCCATGGATTCCAGAATATTAGTTATTACTTCTGTTCTGGGAGCAGAAGTAGAAAAGAAAAAAGAAAAGAAAAGAAAAGAAAAGAAAAGAAAAGAAAAGAAAAGAAAAGGAAAGGAAAGGAAAGGAAAGGAAAGGAAAGGAAAGGAAAGGAAAGGAAAGGAAACGAAAGAAAAGGAAAGGAAAGGAAAGGAAAGAAAAGAAATGAGGCAGGCAGTAGTACATAGTGGTTGGTAACAGTGAGGAGACCAGTTGTTCAGGGTCACACATTTATAGAGGGGCTGAATGGGAACTAGACTAAGTGAATGAAGCAAATCTGTATTTCAAGTAGTGGGTTGAGAAACCTGAATCTGAGGGATCGCTGACAAGAGGTCTTAAGATTCCAAGCAGGGGGAGTTCTACTTGTGGCCTTGTTGGCATTGAGCAGGATGGATGGAAGAGGAGAGATGGAAGATAGGGAGAAGTGTAGAAGTACTGGGACTAGATCTAGTTAGGAGTCTTCTCCAGTAATAAACATCTGAAAGAGAAGGGGTCTGGGTTAGGGTAATAGAAATGAGAATAGAGCAAGGGAAAAAGAGAGAATTAACAGGATCCATTTACAGATAGAATATAGAGGCTAAAGGAGAGAAAAGAGCCCAGGATGATGCTTGGTTTGAAGGCATAATAGTCAAAACCTTCGACTAACCAGTAAGGTGAAATTGAATAGGGAACAATGTAAAATCTTACCCTGGATTTCAGAGAATTGACTTCACAATTATAAGATGGGGAGACATGGTCAGATAGCTGTTTGAAAAAAAGATCTGGGGTATTTAGCAGATTGTAAACTGAGGCAGCAAGACTACATGGTGACCCAAGAAGTGAATACAATGTTGGTTACCATCCAAGAGGTGCAGCTGATAAGACAAGAGAGCTCCTACTCCCTATGTATGTTGCTCTGCTCATGTTCTTTTATGTTCTGTATGCCACCCTTTGTAAAGAACATTGATAACCTGGAGAGCATGGGGGGGAGACAGTCAGGATGGCTAGGGACTACATGAGGATCAGCTGAAAGGACTTGGGATGTTTAGCTGGCAGAAGAAAAGACTCCTGGCAGCCTGGATTGCTATCTTCTAGGACTTGAAAGACTGTCCTGTAGAAATGAGTTAAGATGTGTTCTACTTGGCCTCAAAGGGCAGGATGAGGTAGATATTGCTGGGTGGCCTGTTTGGCTTGATGTCCAGAAACATTTCCTAACAATTGGAGCTCTCCCAAAGGGTAATGGGCTACGTTGGGTGGGAGGGAGTTCTCCCTCATTAGACATATTCAAGCAAGGACTGGATGACCCCTTCTTGTAAATGTTTTACTGGAGGGTCTTGTTCAGCTTGTAGTCAGACTGGAGAAGCACTGAGGTCCCTTCCAGTGATAAGATTCTGTGATTTTGTGAATACATTTTTTTGGTATTTTTAGTAATTTCTAACTTCTGTGCCTAAAATGGTAGATGATAAAAATGAGAATTATTAATATTTGATCAATTAAGTGAATTTGCATCAATTTATTGATACATAAAAAGGGTGAGCTATAATATACACATATATACATGTATAATAGTGTGGGGCAGCTAGGTGGCACAGTGGAAAGGGTGCCAGGCTTGGTGTCAGGAAGACTCATCTTCTTGAGCTCAAATCTAGTCTCAGATACTTATTAGCTATGTGACCCTAGTAAAGTCACTTTACCCATTTTGACTCAGTTTCCTCATCTGTAAAATAAGCTGGAGAAGGAGATGGCAAACACTCTAGTATCTCTGTCAAGAAACCCCAAATGGGGTCACAAAGAGTCAGATACAACTGAATAACAACAATATAGATATGAAATATATAGATATTTTATATGTATGGTATATAATGTATAATTTATAATATATACACTCATATGTAGTATACATATTAGTTATATACAATGAAATGTATACTTATTTTGTTTATTTGTTTGTTTGGTATTTTTTTTGCAGGGCAATGGGGGTTAAGTGACTTGCCCAGGGTCACACAGCTAGTAAGTGTCAAGTGTCTGAGGCCGGATTTGAACTCAGGTACTCCTGAATCCAGGGCCAGTGCTCTATCCACTGCGCCACCTAGCCGCCCCCATGTATACTTATTTTGAACTTTATTATATATTTATTTAGCTCTTTAAATCAATTAAGAAGTGGCTGGTGGCACAGTGGATTGAGTACTAGGCCTGCAGTCAGGAGGACTCTGAGTTCAAATCCAACTTCATATATTTACTAGCTGTGTGACCCTGGGCAAGTCCCTCAATCTCAGTCTGCCTGTTTCCTTATCTGTAAAATGGAGATATAATAGCACCGACCTCCCAGAGTTATTATAAGGATCAAATGAGACAGTATTTGCAAAGTGCTTAACACAAAGCTGGGAACAGAGTAGACACTAATAAAACGCTCATTTCCTTCCCACTGTACTTCCTAATTCCCCTAGAGCCCTGTTAGATACACCTAAGAATTATGCATAATTGATTTGTCCAAATCAGAGTGCTTTCTGACTTTAAAGTAATTTCTTTATGAGGATGGATGGCATAAATGTTTGGTGGTACCCACCTTACTGGAAATCTGCTATCATAAGTGTGAGGCTTGTTATTGCTCTTTTTTGATGGTTTTGAAAAGTTGGCTTCATACTTTTTCATTAGAAAACAAGATTCTGTCATATTCCCAAACTTGCTCTTGGATGACAGACTGAACACCAGAGTATTTCACAATCATTTACTTGGAAAAAAGAATGACAAGCATCATATTTGTTAAAACACTTAAAAAAAAAAAACCTTGTATTGATTTGAATTGACTGTTAAAATAGAAATATTGACTTCTGACAGCTTGGCCAGAAATTAGATCTTAATTAACTTGAGACTGTCAACCTATAATCATGTTCTCTTTTGGATGGATGACCTCAGATTTGGCGATCGATAGCAAAGAAATTGAGTCATCTGGCAGATATTATCCTTGACAAGTTTTCAGATCCCCATGGTGGAACAGACTTCTCTAGAAATCTGAAATCAGTTGAATTTGAGTCATCTTTCCCAATGTTTTAGGTCTGCTTAAAGCTGTAACAGCCACTATTTTTATTGAGGCAAAAGCAGGTAGGGGAACATCTCTAGTGTTTGACCTGTGGGGGAATAAATGTACCCCAGAACTCCTGGAGATTTTAGCATGCTGCAAGTGGGAGAAATTCAAGGGAAAAAGGATGGTGGGGGGTAGAGGAAGAAAAAAGTGAAGATGGGAGATTTGTGATCAGGGAAGAGTTGGGTAGGGGAGGAAGGGGTAAGACTAGCGGTCAGGTTGTCAAAGATGCAAACATTCCTCCACTGCCAGGGTAAATCTGGGAATGGGCAGTGATCAATAACACCAGCAACAATCACTGTAGGGTGGGTAAGTAATGCTGTGACCCCATGAAGTTATTGTTAGCAGGGTGGCAATTATACAGCAAAGGAGACTTAGAAGGAATGAGAAGACCAGAAGGGGAGAACAAAGAGAATGCAGTGCGTTAGAAATCAAGGTAGGAAAGATGGTCAAAGGAAAGGGATAAGTCAATACTTGCAAAGAGGTCAAGAAGGCTGAGAAACAAGAAAAGGTCTTTAGATTGAATGGCCAAGAGGTCCCTGGTAATCTTGGAGAGAGCACTTTTAGTTCAGCAGTGGTATTGGAAGCCAGATAACAAAGAATGAGGGAATGAGAACATAATGAGGTTATGAAGAGGGAATGAACAGAGGTCATTTTTTCTAAGAGTTGGACTGTAAAGGAGAGAAGAACTATAGGATGGTAGGTTAAGGGAATAGTAGAGTTCCAGTGAAGATTTTTTTTAAGGATCAGGAGAAATCTGGGCATAGTTCTAGGCAGTTGAGAAAGAGAGACTGAAGGCGAAATAGAAGAAATTATTGAGGGGGCAAACAGGCAAGAGATGGAAGGAGTTGAGATCAAGACTACAGGTGGAGAAGTTAGCCTTTTCAAGTCACTTAATCTTTGTCTGCTTCAGTTTCCTCATCTGTCAAATGGGGATAATAACTGTACCCACCTCCCAGGCTTGTAAGGATAAAATGAAATATTAATTATAAAGGGCTGAGCCCAGTGCTTGGCACATTGGAAGAATGATATAAATGTTAGTTATCATTTTAAATAGTGATGCAAATTACTTTTATAGATTTATTTTGTATCCGACTTTGCTGAAACTATGATTCATCCAAATTAGTTTTTTTTCTCTTTTTGCAAAATCTCAGGGGTTTTCTAAGTAAACCATATAATTTTCTATTATCCTTTATATATATTTTTGCATATTGTCTCCTCCATTTGATTGTAAGCTAGGGCAGGGACTGTCATTTGTCTCTTTTTGTTTGTTCCTCACTTAGTAAAGTGGAATATAGTGAGTGCTTAATAAATGTTTTTTGATTGATTTCTGCAAATAGGGATGGTAGTGCCTCCTCGTTGCTGATACACACACGTGCATATTCTTTAGTTTCTTGCTCTTGTCTTTTTGTTACATTGATCATTTCTGTTACTGTCAACTAATAGTGGGGAGAAGAGGCACCCTTGGTTTAATCTTGAACTTAATTCCTTTGGAAATAATGATAGCTCTTGGTAACAGATAGGTGGTTTTGATCATCTCAAAGAAGGGCTCTTTCATTCCTAAGCTATTCAGGATGGTGAACATAAATGAATGTATTTTTTTATCCACCAATATAATCATGTGGTTTTTGTTATTTTTATGACTGATCATGTTAATTTACTTTCCTAATGTTAAAACATCCTTACATCAGTAATACAAAAATCCAACTTGATCAAAATGAATATTTTTTGCTATATTGATATAACCTCTTCAACAAAATGTTATTATTTTTGCAAAAATTTTCATTGTTATTTTTGGTCTATAATTTTCTCTCCCTGCTGTATTCTTCCCTTATTTAATATAATGAGATATTTGTAGAGTATTTTGCCAACCATGAAGAGCTATATAAATGCTAGCTATTATTATTATTTTGGGGAGGGTAAGAGGACCATATTTGTCACAAAAAAAGGAATTTGATACAGAGTATTTTCTTTCTTTAATACTAAGAACAATGTATGTATAACATACAATATATATGTATATATGTATATATACATACACAAATATGTGTGTATATATGCATATATGTGTGTGTATTTTACAACCCCCCCTCCCCCCACACACCCAGACAAATTTATATTGAGAAGCAGTGGAGTGTGGTGGCTAAAAAGCTGGTCTCAGAGAAAAAAAGACCAGGGTTCAGTAACCTCTTTCAAGTACATAGTTGTGTAACCCTGGGTGAGTCACAGCCTCTCTAAGGTTAAACTCGCTAAGACTGTAAGTTGAAGAAAAGGTGCTGATCTGCACGGATAGAGGGATTTTCCTCATCCAGAGTTCCCCATGCCAATGATAATATGTCTGGTTCAAAATAAAAATATGTATTATAGCTATGTCATATATTCATTAGCCACTCTAGAGTTCCATATGTTAGTGAAACTGTAGTTCCTGTCCCTATGCCTGTCCCACCCTTATTAATAATTATAGCATTTATGTAACAATTTATAAGCACTATCTCATTTTATTCTCTGGGTGGTAGGTGTTGTTATTCTTCTCATTTTATAGATGATAAAACTGAACCTGAGACAAATGAAATGACTTGCCCAGAGTCACATAGAAAGTGTCTGAGGCACATAGTAAGCACTTAATAAATGCTTCTTTTTTTTAAGAGCCCTGACCCCCCAGCCCCAGAGGACCCCTTAGAAAACTCACCAGAAATATTCTATAGAGATATTTGATGATCATGTATCAGGGACACTAATAAGGGGATATTAGAGGCAGTTCAGTAGGGGAGTATACAGAGCCTTGGATTTTGAGTGAAGAAGTTTTTTGTCATTGTTGTTCAGTCATTTCAGTTGTGTCCAATTCTTAGTGATTCCATTTGAGGCTTTCTTTTTTTAAAATAATAAATATTTTTGTTTATAGTTTTGAGTTCCAAATTTTATCTCTCCTCTTTCCTCCCCTTTCCTTGAGGTGGTAAACAATCAGATGTGAGTTATACATGTGCAATTATGTGAAACATTACCATATTAGTAATTTTGTATAAGAAAAATTTGAATAAAAGAAAAAATGAAAGTGTAAAATAGCATGCTTCAGTCTACGTTCAGTCAATATCAGTTCTTTCTTTAGAGGTGGATAGTATGTTTCATAATTATTCTTTGGGGATTGTCTTAGATCATCATATTGCTGAGAATAGTTAAGTCATTCACAGTTTTTTATCAAACAATATTGTTGTCACTATGCACAATGTTCTTTTGGTTCTGCTCACTTCAGTATATATCAGCTCATACAAGTCTTTCCAGGCTTTTCTGAAATCATCCTGTTTGTCATTTCATATAGCACAATAATATTCCATCACCATCATATACCACAGCTTGTTTAGCTATTCCCCAATTGATGGACATTCCTTTGATTTCCAATTATTAGCCACCACAAAAAGAGCTGCTATAAATATTTTTTGTACAAATAGGCCTTTTTCTCTTTTTTGGGATGTTTTTGAGATACAAACCTAGCAGTGGCATTGTTGGATCAAAGGGCATGAATAAGTTCTATAGGTCTTTGGGCATAGTTCCAAATTGCTCTCCCGAATGGTTGGATCTTTTCACAACTCCACCAACAGTGGATTAGCATCCCAGTTTTCCCACATCCCCTCCAATGTTATTTGGGGCTTTCTTGATAAAGATACTGGAGTGGTTTGCCTTTTCCTTCTCCAGCTCATTTTACAGATGAGAAACCAAGGCAAATAGGAGTAAATGATTTGCCCAGGATCATATAGTTAGTACGTGTCTGAGGCTACATTTCAAATCCCGCCTCAGACACTTCCTAGATTTGTGACCCCAGGCAAGTCATTTAACTTCTACTTGCCTCAGTTTCCTCACCTACAAAACAGTGATAATAATAGCACCTACTTCTGAGAATTGTCATGATGATCAAATAAGAGAATATTTGTAAAGTGGCCTTCTGACTAAATCCAGGGACTCTGAGTTCCTCTATAGCAGGCATTACTGCAAGATTTTGGACTAGACAACATCACAGGGCTGTCTCTGGTTCTCATTTCTAGCCTTTACTTGACTGCTAGTGGCTCTGGGATCTTATATACTCTGGCCATCTCCTAGTTCTGACCTCTTGATACACCTGTAGATTTGAGAGAAATTCGAGGCAAACCTACATAGATTGATGGTATTTGGTGACTGTTGGTAATTCTCATCTACTTGTTATTCATTTTTCATTTTGAAATGCAAAGATGTTACATTAAAGTAAAATGCAATCAACCCCTTTCTTGCTCCCCCACCCCCATTGGCCCCTCAAAAAAATTTTCCATAGCATAGAGAAATTAAATATTTTATCCCAAATCACTTCAGCTGCTTCAGTGATTCAGAGGCTTTCCCTTAAGGCGTTGGTTAGCATTTATACAGCACTTTAAAACTTGCGAAAGCACATTATATGTATTATCTCATTTGAGCCTTACAATAACCCTGGGAAGTAAATGCTTATTTTAGAGTTGAGGAAACTGAGGCTGAAAGATGTTAAATGGCTTGCCTAGGCTCACACAGCTAGGAGGAATCTGAGGTAGGATTTGAACTGGGGTCCTTCTGATGCTGTCTTAGCACTTTAGCCACTGTATCACTTAACTGCCTCCAACCCAGGAAAAGCAGACTGGCCAGCAATACTAAAGAAATGGGTCTTTTAAAAAAGGAATCTTTAAATTTAAAAAATTGCTTTTATTTTTTTGTTGTTTTTATATCACCTATGTTTCTTATTATAATTTTTCTCTCTACTTCTCCCAAAGAGTTTTCTTTTATAAAAAAGAATAAAAAAGAAACAAATTTAGGAAAGTTAACTAATATAGTAGAAAAATCTGACTTTCTATGCCATGGTCTATATTCACCATCCTTACCATAGCAGAGATGATGTGGGAGTACATTTTAACTCACCCAAGAGAAAGCATCCAGGTCTCATTTGAGACACTAGGGGCATGAGGAAGGGTGGAGATCAAGGGAACAGAATTTCAGGGCAAAGGTTCCATCTGGATCTCAGTCACTGGACAAACCGGGATATTCTGTTTCTCCATCAGTTTAGATTTAGGGCGCAATGATCTTAGGGCCCAGGTGGTAGGAGGAAGGGGACTAATAATTTTTTGAGAGGCCACCCTCCAGACTTGGCTCCTAGGTTCCCAGGCTCTTGTCACTGTGACCAGTATGGTGTGAGAATGCCCAGATCCCATCCCTCACAAAACAGAGTAGCCCAATGATATGGGTGAAGATCAGGGGTTTTAAAGGGAACACATATTATTTCTAGAATGTCTGACTGGCTTCCCACTTTTGAAGTCACAGGCACAAGGGGCTAGGAATTGGCCACATATCCTTCTGCTAAACCTTGGGGCATATGAGCTCTAGGAATAAAGTGTTCCAGAAAAGGACAGGGTCAAGGTTTCAAGTATAAGGAGCATGTGGAGGGTTGGAGAGGCATGTCTATGTGTTTAGAATAGACCATCTATTTCAAGAATGGCTAGATCCAGAAAACCATAGGGGTTTTCTATATAGATAGAGAAATAAAGTATTTATTACTATGTGCCAGGCACAGAGCTAGACACAGGGAATACAAATATAAAAGCAAAAAATGTAATCCATACCCTCAAGGAACTTTACATTCTAGTGTGAAGATAGTAGAAATGGGAGGTAGAGTGTGTCTAGGGGATGTTAGGACATATTGATGGCATGGTGGTCTGCTTACCTGAAATATAAGACAAAGAGCTCACCTGTGAGAGGTGGGGCACAGGGGAGCCAGGGATGGATCCAATCTTCCAGTGGGGGGTGGAAGTGGACAGAGAGTGTGGACATGGAGGGGGTGCATCAAGAAGAGGCAGTTTCTAAACAAATTCATTCTTCTAGTTAGGTATTCTTGGCCATGAAGACTTCAAAAATAACTGCACCTGTTTAAAATTAACCTGACACCCTTTCCTTTTGGTATGGGAAGAGTTGCATTAATATTTATCTTATTCAGATTTCAGCTGTTCTTGTTAAATATATTTTAGTCTCTCCATTTCTCCATTGGCTCTGAAAGCAGCTGCAATATACAGCCACATTTAAATAGGTGCATTTAGAAGAATTAAATCCCTAAACAGAATTTCATTTTTGACCAATTATCATGCAGCAAGCACACTAAAAAAGCCTTGGTAGGCAAAGGTTGGAAAATGGGAGAAAAAAAAAGAAATGTAAAATGTAGTCTCTGCTACAGCTTGTTCTGAGTGTGCCGCTTTAGATTTCTCATACTTATTTTAGCTAGTATTTAAGTTTCCCTGCACATTGTAAGGCAGATTTTGATAGACGGTGATTTCTTAGTGAGAAGATTTGTTTGGCTCACAGTTTTCTTTAATTTTTTTCTGTCAGAGGCCAGAACACACAGATTCAGGTCTGAGCACTGCATTTTGATGTAATTATTGCCTCTTTTTAGGTCTGTATCTTTTACTTATCTCCCCTTTATTAATTATTATTTCTGTTTTATAGCTTTTAAATCATGTGTTGAATAGTTTCACTTTTTTACACTTACTTATAATTTCACTGTGCCAAAATACTCGATCTATTTTTGTATAGGCACTATGTGTTTTTCAGCAATTCTTTAGCATTCCAGTTTAAAAGATGCAGAAAATTGTTCATATCAAACTTCTATCCATCAATACAAAGCACCTACTGTGTGTCAGGCTTATGATAAATGTTATCTGCTTAGTTATACATTTTCCTTTTTGCTTATCTTTCTTTTAGTTCTATTAAGCTCTGAGAGAAGAACATTAAAGTCTCCTACAATTATTATATTGCTATGTATTTTTGCAATTCAGTTACATTTTCCATTTTTGGATTTAGATGCTATGACACTTAGGGGGCAGCTAGGTGGCGCAGTGGATAAAGCATCGGCCCTGGATTCAGGAGTACCTGAGTTCAAATACAGCCTCAGACACTTGACACTTACTAGCTATGTGACCCTGGGCAAGTCACTTAACCCCCATTGCCCCACCAAAAAAAAAAAATAGATGCTATGACACTTAATGGCCATCACATTTGGAAAAGGTTGTAAATAAATATAGCCTGTTTGATTCAGCCCCTCAACTCTTGTGTGTCAAATATACCATAGAATCAATCACTTAATGAATAAACATTTATTGTCTGCTATGTGACTGGTGCTGTGCTAAGAGCTGGGGATATAAAAAGAGGTAAAAGCCAGTCCCCATCCTCAAGGAGTTTATGATCTAAAGATAGAGAACCAAATACTGACCAAGCAATTTAGGAAACAATTAACAGAAGAAAGGTCCTAGAATTAAGAGGGGTTGGAGAGTCTTAAGAGCAGTATCACTGATTTATAGAGAGAGGATCTAAGGTGTTGAGTCCAATCCATTCATTTAACTAATATGGAAACTGACAGGCAGTTAAGTGACTTGCCTGAGATCACAAAGGCAGTAAATATCTGAGTCAGAATTTGAACCCAGGCCCTCTGATTGTATCATGCTGTATCACTGATCTAAGTAACCCACAAACTCACAGTGAAATGTTGCTTGGCAATGAGCATGAGGTTGGAGGCATTTATTAAATGGAAGTGGGCAGATACTATAAAGGGCAGCTTGATAGATCTTGATAGATCACCGGAGTGTCAAGATTCACCTAGTAAGGGCAATATGTGTTTAATGGAGCCAGTGTCACCTGAAAGATGTGCAAGTTAAAAATGAGTTTCCTGGAGTTCCCTGGCTCTAGTCAACCCCATCCCAGTTCTTTTCATCTGGAGGCAGCCCAATAGTGCCCGTTAAGGACCTGTGTGCAAAACCAAAGTGGATGGGGAAAATATTGGTGATCTCAATTAATAATTTCCAAATAAAAGTGGAAACGAAGCCAAAAATGATCAAGAGTCCTTGAATGGTGTGTTGATTAGAAACTAATGCAACTCCTCATGGAGGGGATGAAACGCTGAGCGGCAGCAGCTGCTGGTAATCTGCTGTAAGTAATTGCCCAGGAGCCCCCAAGTTGAAGGAGTGCTTATTAAAAGAAGCTGCTTTCCTATCTGCTTGCAAGTTCAATTGAGTAATGGGCTCTCCATGAGGTCTGACATGGGCTAAATTATACACCTGATTTAAAAAACACTCTAGCCCAAAGAGCGCCTATTTTGCTCATCCATAAAATTTTTACTTTCTTCATTATTCTTTATAGCAGTGTATGGCATAATATCTATCAAATTAGGCTTTGAGGACATCTTCGAGGGGCACCCTGCTGACTAGCAACATGTGCTTAAGACCACTGCCGTGCTTTTAACTCCTTAAAAGCACCCCCCACCACTCCCCTGCCAGGCTCTCCAGCACATGCTCAAGGGAATGACTTTCTCTGAACTGGCCTGTGCCCCTACTTTCTATTGGGCATCCTGCTGGGAATTTGGACTTGGCTGGATAGTAATAATAACAACAACAACAATAACACATTTATATCATCCTATAAAGTTTGCAAAGCACTTTAAACATATCTTATCTGAGTCTTAAAACAGCCTTTCAGATACTTGAAAATAGATGTTGAGGCCCCACCCCCTTCTCTTCTACAGACTAAAAATATCCCCTGTTTTCTTTAATCCATCCTGAAATGACATGGCCTCAAGGTCCTTCACCATCCTGGTTGGCTGTCCTCTGGATGGCCTTCTAAAACTTTGTCAACCAAGTCTGAACACAGTAATCCAGATGAGGTCTGACAAGGGCAGAGTACAGATGCTATCATCTCCCTATACCTGGAAGGTATTCTCAGTGCAGCTCAAAATCATACATTTTAGCTTTTCTGGATGCCTCATCATATTGCTGCCATATTTAGCTTGTGGTCCACTGATACCCCTAGATCTTTTTGGGGGGGATGGGGGTAACTGTTATCTAACCTTGCCTCCTTCATCTTGTACTTACTGAAGTTTTCTTTTATTTTACTGTATTCAAGTGAAGACTGGAAGGAAAGTTTGAGCTAGAGATTTGGGAACCATCTACACAAAGGTTAGAGCAATGGAATTGAATGAGTCATCAAGAAAGAGAGTTTAGAGAGTAAGGAGAAGAGGACCTTGAATAAGGGGTGGAAAGAAGGGGCAGAGAAACAGCATCAAGAGAGGGAGGAGAGTGTAATTTTATAGAAGCCAAGGGAAGAGAAAGTTTAAAGACTAGCAGTTATTCAGTAATATCAGATACTGCAAAGAAAGTCAAGGCAGCTGAAGGCTGAGAAACAGATGTTTGATTTGGCTGTTGGAAAGTAGGATGATAGTTTCTTTCTGTTAGGGGTTGAAGCAAGGTTAGTGTGATTGAGGAGTCTGTAAACAGCAAAGGAAGTGGAGGCAGTAGACCAACTTCTGAAGAAGTTTGATATTGAAGGAATGGGGAGAGAGAGAGAGGGAGGGAGGGGAAGAGAGAGAGAGAGAGAGAGAGAGAGAGAGAGAGAGAGAGAGAGAGAGACAGAGAGACAGAGAGACAGAGAGAGACAGAGAGAGAGAGAGAGACAGAGAGACAGAGACAGAGAGACAGAGACAGAGAGAGAGAGAAAAAAGAGAAGAGATTAAAGAGAAGAAAAAGAAGAGAGAATGCTGAGAAAGGGGGAGGAGGAGAGTGTTTTTTGTTTATTTGTTTTGGGGTTTTTTGGTAGGCAGAAAGAGGAAGCTAACAGAGACAGAGAACTTAAAGATGCAAGAGAGAAGGGTAATTGCTAGAACAAGGGATTGGGGAAGGTGGGGCAAGAGGACAACATCAAGAGCACACGGTTATAGGTGGAAGAATTAATATTCCCAGTGGAGCATGCTCTCCAAGACCACTCCCAACCTTTCTCTTGAAAGGTTTCTCTTGAAGTGAACTGAACACCAACCCACCTTGTGCTCTACAGCGACACCTCGTGTTCCACTTGTAAATCAAGGACTCCAACTCATGCTCATGAGGATTCATAACAAATATCTTGCCAGCTCTACTTTGTGAACTTTTCCTAAGGTGTTTTCAAGAGTGGAAATTTCCTAGAGACGACAATTGAAATAAATTGCCGTAAACCTCTGTACAAAATGTTCTGACGAGCTTATTTCTGAGTATGACTTGCAAAATTGCAGAACGCAACTAAGGCATTGGTGGAGTCCTAGGGAAAGGGGGAGCTCATTTCTATCCCCTGGTAGAGGGATCTGGCCAATTTGGTTCCCCGGGCTTTTTATGCTGCCCGTAGGAATCTTTGGGTTTCTGAGCCCAGGATCTCACTTTGCACCCCTTATATCAGAAATCTTTGGAAGTAGTACCAAGGTGATCTTTGCAGGTGTACTCTTTTATCCCCTCCATCCAGCAAAGGAAATTTTTTCTGAATGAGAAAAATTAAGATACATTGGGTCAATGTATCTTATGCCACTTCCCTCTGGGACTGGGATTCATGTGGAATGTAGGTAGACACTGGTTCATTGTGTGTGTGTGTGTTTGGGGCAGGCAATGAGGGTTAAATGACTTGCCCAGGGTCACACAGCTTATAGGTGTCAAGTGTCTGAGGCCAGATTTGGACTCAGGTCCTCCTGAATCCAGGCCCCCACCCCCCCATTGTGTGTTTTTAATAATTAATTGAGCCAGTTTTGGCAGTATTCATATTATTATTTTATGAATATAATATATCAGTAAAGGATTGACCATGTGTCTCCTTAACTTCTCATGGTCTCAGGCTGTCACACCTACTGTCCTAAGAGGGAGGGCCAAGCCAAGAGCCTGCACCCAGAGAGAGCAAGATCGGTTTCTATTCCAATCTCCATCCTCTTATAGAGGTGGTCATTATACATTGATCAAAGCCAATTGGTTAGCATCATTCAATTCCATAGCCTGACATGACTTCAGGGTGGTCTAAATTAAAATGAATTCTACATCAAGGAAAAGACCCTCTCTGAAGTTCCTTAAGGCAAGTCCATTATCTGGGTGTGGTTCACTGAGCTAGACAAAAGAATCAATCTCCATTTCTTTTGTTCCCTTGAGTTTGTCCCAGATCCAGGAGACCAGGCCTTTCTGGGGGGTAGGGTGGGAGAAAGGACTAAGGAACTGATCCCTGGGTCCCCCCAAGAAATCCAATAGCAATAATTTTCTCACTATTGGAATGCCTCACCTCACATCAGGATACAGTAGAAAGAATCCCAGTCTTGGACTCTTAAGATCATAGATTTACAAGTCCAGAAGAACTCAGAGGCTTTCTAGTCTAATTCTTTTCCCCATCCCATTTTATAAATGAAACTAGACCCATGAAAGTAAAGTGACTTGTTAAAGGTTATCAAGGTGGTGTCACGGGTAGGACTTGAATGCAGATCCACCAACTCCAGCACCAGGGATCTTTCTATTGTCCTTAGTCCCCAATCGGTCTCCAGGTCACACCTCTAACATCTGGCTGGGAAAAATCTCTTCATAGTTCTAAGCCTTAGTTTCTTCATCTGTAAAATGAAAGTGATATATAATTATAATACTGTACAAATGATGGGGAATCTCAGGTGAAATAAAGTTTGTACAATGGCTCGCAATCATAAGAATGCCTATGTCAGGACAAGAGGAAATTGTGCACTAGCTCTTTTTTCTCTGTCCATGATTTAGTCAAGAGGAGCTAATGCAGAGGTCACTGTGAAGAGGCTACCATCCATTTAAAAAAGAAATGCCTTTAATTGAACAAAACATGGAGCTTTGGATCCAGACAACCAAAAGGCTGTCCCTTTTCAGCAAAGAAAGTGAGGACCGGCCAGCAATGACACTGAATCCCCTCCTTCCATGTTTCCCAACTTGCTGTGGAATGGAGCACTCCCCTAAAGGCCCCATGTACCCAGTGGGGGAGCAGCTATTTAATCATTCCATGCTGGGGCAACTTCCACAAACGATTGTCACTCTCCAGTTTACAAATCATGGAAATGTAAATTTAGAAACAGGATGGACCTTGGGGGTCATCTACTCCAATGCTCTTTGTTTACAGAGAAAGAACCTGAGGCTAGTAGAGCTTAAGTGGCTTCCCCAAGGTCACATAGGTAGTCAATGAAAAACAGGCATTAGAGCCCAGTGGGTAGTGCTGGATACCTATTACGTTAAGGTGAGAGGGGAGGTATGGTTGGCTAGAGAACCATCTCACTGCCAGAAACATCCAGATTCAAGTTTGGCCTCTGAAACACACTGGCTGTATCACTTTGGCTATTTAACCTCTAGGCAACTTTGTCACATTAAGTGACAGAGAAGGTGCTAATCTCTATTCGTAGAGGGAATTCCCTAAACCAATAAGATTGCAGGTTTAGCCCCTGTCCCTATGTACAAGGTACTTTTCTAGGCTCAAGTTATGGCCCCCAAACAAATATACAAACAAATGAATGAACTAATGAATGAATGAATGAAACAAAGGAATGAATGAATGAACAAAGAAAGAAATAAAAGCACAGGCTTTAAGGAGTTTACCTTCTACTGGAGGGATGGGACATGTTGTAGGGGCTGAAATTTAATATATGGAGCATTAACTGGGTGACTCGCCAAAATATTGGGGTCCTGGAAATAGTGAGGGACCTCTAATTTCAAAGTTCCCTCCCTTCCAAACTGCCTTTTTAGATATTTCTCCCAGGCCAATAAGAAAGGAGCCTTACAGCTTTTTTTCCACAAAAGGATCAGATTTTATTACTTGGGAATTAATTAAGCAACAAAGGTGAAAATAATAAAAAATCAAAGATAAGGAAATAGGGAAAAAGAAATACAGATAAATCCTCCTAACTCTAACCTAAGTCTATACAATCCCCAGATTGTTTCCAATTAAGCTAATTCAAAGGAATGCACTCACCACACCTGGAAAGTCTCCTAGCTTTCTTACATCACCAGGAAAAACAGAAGAGAGAGAGAGAGAGAGAGAGAGAGAGAGAGAGAGAGAGAGAGAGAGAGAGAGAGAGAGAGAGAGAGAGAGAGAGAGAGAGAGAGAGAGAGAGAGAGAGAGAGAGAGAGAGAGAGCAGGCTAGTGCGTGAGTGTTCTCAAAGTGACTACTCACCTCCCCTCAGTGAGAGTTCAATCTCCCTCCCCCAAAAGGGGAGGTCCTTCAAAAACTGCCTATGGAGAGAGTTCTCCTTCTGACCTCAGTGGCATAAGTAACTTCAGGGTGGGTTAGGTGTGACCCCTCCCAAATGAGTCAGCTAAATTCCAATAATTTTTACCACAAATAACTTTGACCACAATGTACATACATTTTAAGCACGGTAGAAGAAATTGAGGAAGGAATAAGCACTAACAACTGGCAGAGGAATCAGAGAAGGCTTCATGGAAGAGGTGCTACCTGGGCTGGGTCTTAGAGGAAGGTAAGGATTTCCAGACAAAAAGAACAGGAGGGAGTACATTTCAGGCATGGGGGATGTCTTGTGCAAATACATAGAGGCAGGAGATTAATGGTCAAGTTTTGAAAACAACCATAAAAATAGTTCATTTGAGTCATAGTTTGTGAAGGAATCCTTTGAAATAAGCCTGGAAGGGTAGGCTAAGGAGTTAGTATTCTATCTTATGGGAGATTGGGAGCCAGTGATGTGTTGTGAGTAGGGAGGTGACATAGACCTCTGTCTTTGGAAGATTGTTTGGATAGTTGTGTGGAGGGGGCATTGTAGAGGGGAAGGAGTAACAGTAGGGGCAGCTAGGTGGCACAGTGGTTAGAGCATCAGTCCTGGAATCAGAAGGGTCTGAGTTAAAATCTGACCACAGACACTCATTAGCTGTGTGACGCTGGGCAAGTCACTTAATCCCAATTACTTCCCCCCAAAATGTTTAGAATCAGGAAGAACAAATTGGAAGTTGTTTTAATAGACCAGGTGAGAGGTGATGAGGGTCATCTGCCCCATGGATGATGCATGCCTGTGATGAGGACTTGAACCAGATTGGTGAATGTGTGAATAGAGAGAAAGAAGAAGAAATGTAAGATATTGTGAAAAGGGAATAGATAACGTAAGGATTACTACATGATAATTTTGTTGTATATTTGAAAGAAATAGCAAGTTCTGCTTAGTAGATTTGCAGTTTCAATCATCTTTTTAATTGTACTATGTCATGGAAATGTTTGTTTTATTCCATACATATTTATTAATGTAAAAAAAAGGAAAAAAAGAAAAAGAATAGATAAAATTTGACAACTGACTAGAAATGGTATGGAGGGAGAAGAGTCAAAGATGACCCCAAGACTGTAAATGTCAGTGAATGGCAGGATAGTGATGCCATCCATAGAAATAGAGAAATTTGGAGGAGGCACAGATTTATGGAAAAAGGAAAAGAGTGTAGTCTTCTTTGGACATGTTATAGCTGGAGATTAGCTGGAGGTGTGCAGTGGGCTCAGGAGAAGAACAAGACTTGGATATATAGGTCTGGGAGTCATCTACAGGAAGATGACAAGAGCACCATGGCCATTGATGAGGACACCTATTGAGAGAGAGGATGTAGAGAGAATAGAGAAGGCCTGGAACAAGAGCTTTGTGATCTTCCTACACTAAGGAATGATGATCCAGATATGGCTACTGAGAAGGGGCACTTAGGTAGAAGGAGAATTAGAGAGAGCAGCGTTATGACAGCCATGGATGGGTTCAAGTCCTGTCTCCACCACAGACAAGTTGTATGGCCATAGGTAAGTCTCTTAATTTCTTGCTTCAATTCTGGAGCTTTAAATTAGACTAGTTGCTGATTCTTACTGGAGTAGAGAATATCCAGGAGGAAGGACTACCCAATAGCATATGAGACTACAGGGAGGTCAAGGAGGATGAGGTCTGAAAAAAGTGGTCACTGGGTTTAGTCGTGAAGAGACCATTGGTTACTTTGGAAGAAAGAAGTTTTAGTTCAGTCACAAGGGCAGAAGACACATTGCAAGGAAATGAAGAGTTAGTGGTTAGGAAGTAGAGGTGGTGAATAAAGGGAATACATAGATAAAGGAATGATATATGGGTCCATTCTCTATTGGCCAAAGTAAAGTTGAAACTAAGGTTAGGGTTAGATTGAGAATTAAACATTTATCAAGTATCTACTATGTGCTGGACACTGTGTAAAATTAAAGACTAAACTAATTTCTACTTTCAAGGACCTTACATATTAATGGAGGATATAAAAGTATTTACAGAGGAAATAGAAAATAAATATAAGGGAGTTTAGGACGGAAGGCTCTAGTAACTGGGGGAGTCAGGAAAGGCTTCATGGGGAGGTGGTACTTCCCTTCCCTTCCCTGCCCTTCCCTTCCCTGCCCTTCTCTTTTATCTTTCTGTCTTTCCCTAATAGTTTGGTGTGGAAGCTGATAAATCTTATGGTATCCTGAGTGTGGCTCTACAGTACTTGAATTGTTTCTTTCTGGCTGCTTGCAATATTTTCCCCTTGACCTGGGAGCTCTGGAATTTGGCTATAATATTCCTGGAAGTTTTCATTTTGGGATCTCTTTCAGGAGGTAATCAGTGGATTCTTTCAATTTCTATTTTACCTTTTGTTTCTAGAATATCAGGACAATTTTCCCTGACTATCTCTTGGAAGATGATGTCTAAGCTCTTGTTTTGATCATGGTTTTCAGGTAATCCAGTAATTTTCAAATTATCTCTCCTGGATCTATTTTTGAGGTCAGCTATTTTTCCAAGATGATATTTCACATTGCCCTCTATTTTTTATTCATTTGGATTTGCTTTATTGTGTCTTGGTTTCTCATTAAGTCACTAGCTTCCATTTGTTCAATCCTAACTCTTAGGCAATTGTTTTCTTCAGAGAGCTTTTCCATTTGGCTTTTAACTGTTGACTTTTTCCTCATGACTTTTCTGCATCACTTTCATTTTTTCCTCTACCTCTCTTACTTTATCTTCAAAGTCTTTTTTGAGTGCCTCTGTGGCCTGAGACCAATTCATATTTTTCCGGGAAGCTTTGGATGTAGGAGCCCTGAGGGTATGCCTCAATCTTCCTTGTCACTAAAGAAACTTTCTATGACCTGCATCTTTCTCTGTCTTCTCATCTTGCCCATCTTACTTGACTTTTACCTTCTTCTTAAAGTGGGGCACTGCTTCCAGGCTGCATTGTCCCAAGCTTCAGGGGGTCCCAGGTGGTATGGTTTAAGGTGTAATGATTGGAATGACGCCACCTACTGGAGACTTGCTGTGGAGAGCTCCACCATGAGGAAAATGCCTCAGAGGCATTGTGGCTTTTCCTTGGCGTCAGGAAATGACGTTTGCTCATGGGTGCTGTCTATCAAGTCTACCAGCCAATCAACTGGAGGAGCCTCTTATGGTCTGGGAGGAGACAGGAAGGAGGAAAGGGAGCCTGCGCAGAGAGCGCGGGCCTTTTTTTGGCTTCTGGACTTGATGGTGGTGGCGGCAGAGGACTTCACAGGAAATTTGAGGAAAGATAGGAATGCCAGGCTGTTAGAATTCTGTTCTCAATCTTTTTCTTTCTATTTTCCAATAAACCCTTAAAAACCTAAACTCGTTTTATCAGTGATTTTTTGTCAGTTTCCCCCAAACTGGGGGAACACATTAGAATCCACGTTTAGAATCTTAAATTACACAAAGGAGTGGCAGGTTCTTTGCTTGCTGGGCCTGTGCTCTGGTCTGTAAATAACCCCAAGCCTATCTGCTATGCAACCAGGAAATAAAATTTTGTTTCATTGGGTTAATAGCTCTGGCAAGCCTGCATCCCTCCCCTGCCTGGTCCACTACCACTCAAGATTGCTTCCTGGTTCTCAGCTGTGGTAGACCAACCAAATTCTACCTCAGCTCCAGCAGAGACCCCTGTATTTCCCCTCACCCCGGCCAACTGCTCAGCCCTCTCACCAGACTGTGAACTAAGTTCCAGAAGACATGGGTCCTGAAGCCGATTCAGAGGCTCTTGGGGTAAATTTCTCTGGTGGTCTGCCTGGGGCTGGATCTGCATCTGTGTGAACACAGGGTTGGGCTCTATCCCCACCCTGGTACAACAGACCCCTCCTGCCAAACTTCTAAGCCTTTTGTGGGTTCTGCAGCTCCAGGCATTGTCTTATGGCATTATTTGGAATTTTTTGGAGTGATTTTGTCAGTAGCTCTGAGAGCTTACTGCCTTTCCTCTGCCGTCTTGGCTCCACCCCCTTTCCCTAGTAGTTTGAAAGGTGGTATGAAGTAGTAAATAGAGATCCAGCTTTGGAGTCAGAATGACCTGGATTCAAGCACTGCCACAAGCAAGTTTTGTAACCCTGGGTATCCTTTGGTGCAGCTTTCTGGGAAAATACATTATAGATGACTTGGTGAGTTATATCGGTAGAAGGATCTTCCTTACTGGGAATCCACCCCCCTCCCCAATGCTGATGAAACCACAGTCTCTGACCTCTTTGCACAGTGCTTGCAATGTGGCAGGCACTAAATAAAAGCTTCTTGAATAGAGTGGAATGACTTGCCAGTTTTGTAAGGATGGGTTAAGAAAGAAATGCTACTACTATAAAGCTTGGCTGGTGAAATCCCCAATTCTCCATTGAAATGGAATTCTATAAGCAGCCTCACTCATATGCTGATGATGACTTATTTCCCATCAAGTGATAACTTCTGCTACCAAATAGTGACCATTGATGAGCACACTAATCTTTTGGCTCAGATTTCTTCCTTTACTTCCAAACAGCTTAAACTGTGGGCATGTCTGCTTTGCTTCCCATCCCAATGGAGCTGAAATGCCAGGGTGCAGAGCCTCTCATGCCAGATGATGGTGGCTATCATTTCCTTCTTTCTCTCCATGCTCAGCAGCCATGGAGGTGTAGCACAAGAATGCCATGTACATGTGTTTCCATGAATAGTGACTGATCAGATGGAGCCTTCACCAGCACCTGCTCCCAGACTGCTGATGGCTTGGTCACTGGCTTCCAAAGGCAGCAGCTTCCTTTAAGGTTCAAATTCTCTGTTCCCTCTCTACCTCCTTCCTCATCTCACAATGACAAGGAGCAAGAAGTGATGCACATCCCTTTTCTTTATCACATGTATTGGCTCAACCTCATCAAAAAAGGATCCCGGCGATTCTAAATATCTATAGGTTAATAGAGTCTATGGTACACTCCCAGAAAAAAGAATACACCACCATTCTTATCTCTGTCCTGGTCCCCAAGAGATTTTATGAATTCTGATTTTGAGTTTCTTTCCCACCGCTATACTTTTCAGTGTGTTGACCAACAAAAACAAAAGCAGCAAAAATAGACATTTGAGGGGAGTCCCTGTGGAGTAGGAAGTAGGGTACCAGACTTGAAATTCAGGGTTCAAATACTGTCTTTGATGCTTGTGATCTGTGTGACCATGGACAAATTACTTAATTTCCCCCAGCCCTCAGTTTCCCTATCGGTAAAATGGGGGTAATAATACCATGTACTTACCTCAGAAGGCTTGTCTCAATGAGACAAGTGTATATAAAGTGCTTTGCAAACCTTAAAGTACATGCTGGTTATTATTCGCCTAATCTATATATGTGCGCAAATACTTCTACATATATGTAAACTCATTCATGTGTATCCAGAGATGCAGATGACAAAATCCATACCTGCCCATCCTGTCTGACTCTTGGCCATGTTCTCCCATATTTTTGTCACATGGAGACATGGTGGCCTTTCCAGTTTGCTTTCTCTCACTTGACCTTACTGCTCCTTCAAGTTATTTTCCTATATCTCTCCTCCATTTCTCAGCTAAATGACTAGAAAAAAGCCAGCACTACCCTTACTGCCTCCATTTCCTCTTTCTCATTTACTTCTTCATTCTTTGAAATCTGCCTTTTGACCTCATCACTCAACTGAAATTGCTCCCTTCAAAGTTACCAGGGACCTCTTGACAGCTGAATCTGATGGTCCTTTTTTTTTTTTTTTGATCTGTGCTCATCCTTCTTGGCTTCTCTGTAGCATTTGACATTATTGACCATCCTCTCCTCCCAATACTTTTTTCCTATCTGGGTTTTCATGACACTGCCTTTTCTCAGTTTTCTTCATTCTTATCTCATTAATCCTTCTCAGTCTGTTTGGCCAGACTCTGTATCATGCCCTTTAACTGTAGCCCAAAGCTCTCTTCTGAACCCTTTCTTTTTCTTCTTTATATTCTCTTACTTGATACATTATCAGCTCCCATATATGTAGTAATTGTGTCTGCAGATGACATTTAGTCATACATACAACTTTATTCCCTCTCCTCAGCTCTGGTCCTGAATTACTACTTGTATATTGGTGAAATCAAGTTGTGTTTCTGATAGGCATCTGAAATTCAACATGACCAAAGCAGAACTTATCTTTCTCCCCAAACCTACTATTCTTTCAGCCTCTACCCCCATTCCTGTTTAGAATACCACTTTTTTCCCAGACACCCAGCCTTGGAATCATCTTCTGCTCCCCTTTCCCTCATTAGATACAATCAGTTGCCAAATCCTGTTCATTCTCTCTATACGACCTCTCTGAAATGATCCCTTTTCTTAATATTTATGCAGCGATCCCCTTAGTTCAGGTCTTCATTCTCTCACCTACACCATTGCAGTGTTCTCCTAGTTGGTCTCCCTGCTTCAAGTCTCTATCCTCTCCACTCTTCTCCACATTGTTGTCCAAGGGATTCTCCCAAAGGAGAGGTCTGGTCATGTCGTTCCCCTGCTTAAACAATTACCTCTAAGATAAAAGGAAAATTGTTCTCTTTGGCATATAAAGCCTTCGCAACCTCCTTCCAACCTCCTTTTTGGACCTTGCTTCCCCTTGCTCTTCTTCATGAGCTTTATGATCTGGCCAAGCTGACCTTGCTGTTCCTCGCTCATGACACACCATTCCTATCTCTATGCCACTGTGAAGGCTTTTCCACAAGCCTGCAATGCACACCCTTCTCCCCTCTGCCTCTTAGAATTTCCTTCTCTCCTTTCAGTTCAAGCATCACCTTCTACATGAAGGCTTTCTAATGCTTCCCCTCTCCCCCGCCACTCCTCCACTGCAGCTGCTAGTGCCTCCATCCCGAAAGACCAATTGATTTTAATATGCATGTTGTTTCTCCCCATAGAATTTAAGTTCCTTGTGGACAAGGAATATTTAATTTCATCTTTGTATCCCTGGCACCTAGCACAATCACACTATTCAATGCTTATTGGTTGACTGAAAATATCACTGAAACACACAGGCTGCCTGCCAAAAGAACTTTGCAGTTTCCCCAAAGTCACACGGCCCAGACTCCTCTTCCTGTTCAACTCCAGTCTCAACTCATTGTTCATTTTAAGAATCAATTCAAAGGGGCGGCTAGGTGGCGCAGTGGATAGAGCACCGGCCCTGGATTCAGGAGGACCTGAGTTCAAATCCGGCCTCGGACACTTAACACTTACTAGCTGTGTGACCCTGGGCAAGTCACTTAACCCCAATTGCCTCACTAAAAAAAAAGAATTAATTCAAGTTTTATGTTCTGATGGATAATATCAACTCTGACCAAATGACCAAAGGGTCACAGGGGTCAGGCAACCACCTATGAACTTTTTTTTTTAAATAGGGCAATGAGGGTTAAGTGACTTGCCCAGGACCACACAGCTAGTAAGTGTCAAGTGTCTGAGGCAGGATTTGAACTCAGGTCCTCCTGAATCCACAGCTAGTGCTTTATCCACTGCGCCACCCAGCTGCCCCCACCTATGAACTTTTAAAAAAACCCAGAGAGCTCACACAGGTTAACTCTAAAAATAAAGCAAAATAAAACCAAAGAGAGAGTGCTCATAAGCAAAAATTTTTCTTTATTCTGTTGGAGGAAGGAAATTAGACACATGTGCCAGGTCCCCCTGTACTAGATCTGCTTTAGTGTGGACAAATCTCAGTACTTGTACCAGTGGCTACACAGTGAACTGTAGCCCTGACTGTGGAGGAGTAACAACAACGAGACGTGTTTGATTCATGGCAGGACTTCATGACTGGAACATGGGTACTACAGGTGCTTGTCCTAGCTCAGAGACCACCCAGTGCTCGTGTAAAACAATTCTGGGGATTTCCTGTGTCTGACTTCATCCAGAGGGTGTGTGCAAAGGTTGTGATGCCAAGCTCAGGGCACAACTTGCTTGCTGGGCCTTAGCTTTGAAAAACAGGGGGTCTCCTAATAATAAAAAGAGATTAGTGAAAAGGGAGGGCTGGTCTTGACATGGAGATCCTGACATTTCCCCCTTTTGGCCAAATTTTCCCAATGAAGGAAAGGCAGGTATAAGCCAAGATGACACCACAGGCCATTTGGGCCAGGATGAGATGTGGAGTTGAGGGACAGCTGTAGGCTGACTTTAGGCATTAAAGTAGCAAATTTAACAATTAAGAACCCCCTCTCTCTTTCCCTTATCATAGTTTGTATAATAGATATTCTTAACTTTTCTCATATACCTAGTACCTATTAGCAGAGTACCTGGCATATATTAAGCACTTAACAAGTACTCCTTCCTTCCTTCCTTCTTTATTTGATCATTCTTTGATCAAACTCTTAAAGGAGTTTGGCTAATGTCTGTGTGTGTGTGTGTGTGTGTGTGTGTGTGTGTGTGTGAGAGAGAGAGAGAGAGAGAGAGAGAGAGAGAGAGAGAGAGAGAGAGAGAGAGAGAGAAATGTCAGCTTATATGGCATCTTGAAGTTTATAAAGCACTTCCCTCACAACAAAACAATGAAGTATGTAATGGAAGTGCATTGTGGGAGTGGAAAAAAGAACCGAGTCTGAAATCAGATAATACAGATTTGAATCTCCACTGTGCCTTTTAATGCCAGACACTGGGTGGATCACCCAAGTTAACTTCTCTGTGCCTTGATTTCCTCATCTGTCAAATGAAGAGGTTGGATTGGAGGTTGTGAGTGAAAAAAGTTTAAGAAGCCCTGGACTAGATGACCTTCTGGTTCTGGATCTGTGCTCCTTTGATCCTCCTAAGAGCTCTGGATTCAGAATCCAGGGACCTACATTTGAATCCTAGCTCTAACATTTATTATCATCTATGAAATAAGGAGATTGAACTTGATGACCCTTACTGCCCCTTCTATCCCCAAAACGATGAGTTTAAGGATCAGGGTCAATATTTAAACCTAATTTAGAGCTATAATTACTCACACACACG
Organism: Dromiciops gliroides; assembly: GCF_019393635.1. Lineage (NCBI taxonomy): Eukaryota > Metazoa > Chordata > Mammalia > Microbiotheria > Microbiotheriidae > Dromiciops > Dromiciops gliroides. Next base: position 42,596,293 of record NC_057863.1, read on the forward strand.
TATATGATATTCAAAATTGTTGAATGGGTGTGAAGCATCATAGTAACCCATAGTTTTGAAGATCAAATCTTAGAGATCATTTGAGGCAGCATTTTCATTTTATTGATGAGGAAACTGAGCCCTGAAGGGGATTAGCAATCTTGGCCATACACCCTAGTAGCAGCAGGGCCAGGACAACCACCTTGGTGTCCTGGGTCCCAGCCCAGTCCACTTCAGCAGGATCCCTCTTGTTGCATGTCAAGATCTTCATTTTGAATGGGAGACATCTTTCTGGGATACAAAAAAATCAACAAAAGACAAACATCCCAAGGGTTTGATTTCCTCTACCCAACCCTTATCAGGCCAGATGTTTTGCAACTTGAATAAACTGTGGAACTATTTCCTGAGCTTTTTATTTTGGCCATCAAATCACATCTCTTTACCACCTCCTACATCACTCTGAATTCTTGCCTGCTATTTGCTTGGGAGTTTTTGATTGCCTTTTTCTCCCTCTCTAGATTCATCATTTCATAGCATCTTAAAGCTGGAAGGGTTTGTAGAGAGTCTTTGTAGGCTCATCATGCATTTGTGAGATCTAGAATAGACATATATGTGCATGCATCTCTCAATATATCCTTCTCCCACTTCTCCACCCCACCACGTGCTGATTCAAAACTTCATCCTCTCTTGTTTCTGAATCTGTTCCAAGTCAAACCTCCCTGAGTTTGAATCTGAAAGCCTGCTCCTTGATGAACCTCTTAAAGAGATAACAGCTGCTTTTCTGGTTTTAGAAGGAAAGCTAAAATCATGTTAGAGAAGTAGGGGGTGGACCAAATAGATCAACACTTCAGTTGCTCCTAAAAGACATGAATATTTAAACAGAATACTTTTTTTTAAAGGGAAGGGATTAAAAAAGGCAACTACAAAATCTGTCAATTCCTTCTATAGTAAAAGCTGTTAGTTATTTTCTACCAAATTTTAGAAGAGGGAGGAGGAGGAGATGAGGTAAGGAAGAAAGAAAGGGCAAGGAAGAGAGAGGAAAGGAAATAGAGAGGAGGAAAGAAGGAAAAAAGAGAAAGAGGGAGGAAGGAATAGGACAGGAAGAAAGGGAAAGAAAAGACAGAAACAGTTACTGAGAGAAGCAGAAAGAGAGAAAAAGTGAGACAGAGACACAGAGAGACAGAGACACACACAGACAGAAAGACAGAAAGACAGAGAAAGACAGGGAGGGGGGGGGGAGAGAGAGAGAGAGAGAGAGAGAGAGAGAGAGAGAGAGAGAGAGAGAGAGAGAGTGAGAGTTGTGGACCCAGCATCTGCAGTGAGCTGGCCCCACACATCCTTGTAATTGGATGCTTTTCTCTTTTCCTCTGCTGTCTGCAAAAAAAGAAAAAGAAAAGAAAAGAAAAAACCCTTTAAAAACCCCCCAAAACCAGGGGGGGAAAGGCTCCTGCCTGCCGGTGCCTAGCCATTAAGAGGCAGTGGCTGCACCATACTGTGATTTGGGAGCTGAAGAAAATGGGCAGCCCTGCCTGCTATCTGATAAACAGGAACAGGAGTCAGTTTATTGCCCCAATCGTTCAATAATGGCGCTGATTATAAGGCTGCGAACGGCAGATGCCGTAATTGTCTGTCATAAATCTTAGTCATCGGTGACAGGCGCACAATACAAGAGAGCATCTGCTTGAGGGCAAATGACTTCTGATAAATATCAGCTCTGCTGAAATGTGCTTGGATGTGTCTCAATATTTTGGAGAGCCATTCATGTTGCTTCCACAAATGTGAAGTTATTATTGGTTTGTATTGATTTTGCCGCCCCCCCTTCTTCTTCCCTTTTTTTTTTTTTAAAGAGACAGAGAGTGACTCAAGGTTGAGTTGAATAGCATCTCAGCTCTTTATCTGATCTACTCATTTCTCTCAAATGCATGTTTGAGTGAAAAAAAATAATTGCACTTTTCCAGAAGATTGCTGCTCAGAAACACAGTCTGGGAAATTCGATATGCAGGCTGGCTTTACAAAAAAAAATCATAAAAGCCAACATTTGTGGAAGAAGGGAGGGAAAGCATTGGGGTTTTTAAAAAGGTTATTTTTTAAAAAAGGATTTTAAGTGCTTGAAACACCAATTACTAATGAGTTCCCACTATCTGAGGATGAATGGCATTCTTTTCCTTCTTGTCTATAAAAAATACTCAACACTGTCAGAAGAGTAAGGAAAGATTTGCCAGAACAATGGAAACAGGGTAACCAGGGTTTTTTAAAATAAATTTAAAAGGCTTTTTATTATCTTTGTCTATTTGAAGGTACTGTTTTCATGAGATTTCTCCCAGGCAGCTGCTTTTCATAAATATTTATTTTACATTTAATGTTAAATTGCCAAATCAAGGTCTACCTTATGGAAGGAGAATTTGGAGGTTGATACAAATGGGGGGAAAAAAGACAGAATCCCTGGGGTGGAAATTTAGGAGCTGCACAAATATATTTTGTACAAATCGTAAATACATGTGAGCTCACTTGGGGCCTTTGAGAGCTGTTTTCTGAGGCTCGTGATGCATTTTAGGTTTTCTATGGCTATATATGGTGGAGAAGATATCCACAGATAAGGAAAGGCAAAGAAAGTTAGTGTTCAGGTAGCATCCCTGGAGAGCCAGGAGAAGAGAGGGTCAGGACTGGTCCAAGGCTGGGCCCAAGCTCTAAGGGGATGATGAGAAGATGCTCCAGTGCAAGGGGGTGAGGGAGGAGAGGCTGGAGTAGAGAATATGATGAGACTCTGGAGTAGAAAGTTCAAACCAGAGTTTGATTGCTGTCTTCCTGTGTGGTCCAGCTTTTCTTTTGTGTATTCACATCACAAAGGGATTTAGGAGTACATTGAAAAAACTTGATATTTCATCCTTTCTCTGTTTTAGTGATGGAGGACCATGGAGAGATCATAGCTTTAACCCTGTCTAACCTTCTCATTCTACACATGAGGCCCTGGGAATGAATGTGGCTTGCCCAAGGTCACACACTGAATTGGTAGAAGAATTAGACAGGTCTGATGATTACTGGTCTAGGGTGGTGGCATACTGAAAAGTGTGCTGAATTTGGCATCATCAAACCTGGATTTGAATTTTGGCTCTACTACTTACTTCTTGTGCTTAAATCATTAGTAGGACAACTTACTTCTTGTGCCTTAGCTTTGTCCTATATAAAATTAGGGATTGGACTAGATCAGAAGAATCCTACTTGTGGTTCCCCAAAATGTCAATTGAAAAAAAGTTAACTTGAACAAACTTTAAAAAAAATGTAATTGGGAAATGTTTAACAAAATAAATAAAAATACAATATAACATAGATAATGTTAATTTGTAGTTTTCTAAGTCAATATGTGGCTCCAGGGATCAATTTCTATTTGAGTTTGACACCAGAAGACTACATGACTTGTGAGGTCCCTCTAGATCTCAATCTGTGATACTCTGATCACTTCTCTTTTCACTAAAACACATGATTGTGAAAATATATGTGACTGAAACAGACTTCTGAGGATTCTTAATGGTTAGAATCATCTTCATGAAAATAACAGTAAAGATGAACCTTTATAAGGTGCTTGCATGCATTTTCTTACTCCTTTGGTACTGAATTAGGGACCAGAAAATCTAGAGTCTAGTCTGGGCTCTGCCATTGCTAGCTCTGTGACTTTCAGAAAAATCACCAACTTTTGGGAGCTTTAACTTTCTCATCGGTAGAATTATCTGGGGATAATAATCTCTGCGTCTGGTTAATAATGATGGTGATTTCCCTCTCCTTCTCCCCCACTCCCATAATGTTGTGAGACCCAAATGGGAAAATGGGAGCCAAAGTGATTTTGTATTCCATAAGGTGCTGAAACAGTAAGATGCCTCATCAGGAAGCACGAGACCCTGTCTTACCCTGCTTTCTAGGTTAGTAGAAACAGAAGCTCTGGCTGGTGGTAAAAAGTTAGACAGGCCTAGAGGATGGTTACAATGTTGAATTACCTATGGATCAACCTAAGTGTGGTCAGAGAAGTTCCTCACCAGGTTATTTCAGGATGATATATGTTTTGCCTTCAGTACCTTTGAAGACCCTCTGCTAAGTCCCAGAGGGCTGCAATCCGCATTGTAAAGGAAGGGTGATCCACGTGTGGGTAAGAGAGTAGAAGGAGTACAGGTGTAACCTTTCTACAATGATGAGTTGGTTTTTCATGGGGTACTCAGAGTGGGTGATTCACAAGTCTGGTGTAGTAAAAAGGACTCTGCACTTGGCATGAGGACACCAACTTACTAGTTATATGACCAGTGAGTGAATTTCTTTAAGCATCAGTTTCTTAGTCTGCAAAATGGACATAATAAAACTTAGAATACGTAAACAATTTTTGTAGAATTATTAGCTCCCACTCATACTATATATATTTGTATCTATCTATCTTGCATGTACATATTTGTTTGCATTTTGTTTTTTCTCATTGGACTGTGGGCTCCTGGGTAGCAGGAGGCACTGTAGCTAGAGTGCTGGTCCTGGAATTAGGAAGTTCAAATCCAACCTCATACACTTCCTAGCTATGTGATTCTGGCTGAGTCAAATAATCTCAGTATGCCTCAGTTTCTTCAACTGTCATATGGGATAATAATAGCATCCACTTTACATGGTTGTTGTGAGGGTCAAATGAGATATTTATGAAGTGCTTAGTACAGTGCCCTGCACCTAAAAGGTGCTTTTCCCCTTCCTTCCCCACTTCCTTGAGGGCAGACATAATTTTGCCTTTTTTTTTTTTTTGCTTCTCCAGAGCTTACCGCAGGACTTGGCACATAGTAGGCACTTAATAAAAGTTTGTTGTTGTCTTTGATAGTGTTGATAAGTATTTATTGCACAGTGGATAAAGCACCGGCCTTGGATTCAGGAGTACCTGAGTTCAAATCCGGCCTCAGACACTTGACTTACTAGCTGTGTGACCCTGGGCAAGTCACTTAACCCCCATTGCCCAGAAAAAGAAAAAGAAAAGAAAAAGATAAGTATTTCTTGTTCCTGATTTCTTTCTCTGCCAAAAGGCTAGACAAGTTTTAGCACGGTTTCAGAGAACATTATGGTAAAGTTTTCCTGTCATGTCTTATACTGGTGATATTCTTGAGAAATAATTTTTGCTGGAGTAACCTCACCCCAGATATATCTTTGCTTGGCCAGGTCATATGGGCTTGTTAGCACATCTGAGGTGGTCAGGTCAGGTAGTAGGAACAAGAAGCTCCTCAGGGTCTTAGGAGGTCAAGTCTAGGGAAGCCAGCTAAGGCAACAGAGTTGACCTTTTCATGTCGAAGTAGAGAATGGGGTCAAATCCAGGGAAGTCGGGTAAGGCAAAGAATAGCAAGAAGCAATAGAGGCAAGGGGCCAATTCCAATGAGATTGCCTAAAAGAGGAAGGAGCAAGTAGATACAGAGGCAAAGAGTCACCTCCAGAGAAGCCCCCTAAACCCAGAAGAAGCCCCTAACCCCTGCCTGTCAAGGCAGGCCAGGGAACAGGTAGAGGAAGACGAGGGGCCAGCAGGCACATCAGTCCAGACAAGGTCCACAGTATAATAGGTCAGACACCAGGGATCAGAAACCCAAATTAGGAGAAAGGAGAACAAAGGAACGGGACCCAAAGAGGAAGCCACACCGTAGTTCTCTAAAAAAGTGCATTCACAGGGGCCAGTGTGTGTCTGTTGGGACCTCTTGAAGAATCATTAATTTGGGTTCAGTACCATAAAAGAGTGTCGGCGCTCAGTGCCTCTTGAAAGCAAGTTAGTTATATGTCATGCTTAAAAGGAACAGTTCCAAAATGTCCCCAGAAGATACTTTGTTTTGATCTTGTAGCCAGTTGAATTGAGCAATTGTCAGGTCATTATAGACTTGTAATGTAAATGCCTATAAAGAAGAGAGTTTTTCTTGCAGATCCGTACATGACCCTCATCGAGGTTTTGATGTGTGTGCCAAAAAAAAAAAAACGCGGCGCCTAAGAGCTGCTGCCTACTTGTAAGAGGGGATTTCATTTAGAAATACCACTAACTTTTCTTTTTTAATCTTACTAGGCTTCTACAGAGATAGCCAAGAGAGCCTTGTCAAATAGAGAGTGAGCTAGGGCCCTTGAGCTCTCTGAGATTTATTCATGCCTGTAATAGTTGTGATCCCCCTCCCACCCCTAACCCCAATCTGTAGCATGGGGTTTAGTTAGAGAGAAGGAACGCAGCTCTTTGGAAGAAAGGTTCTGTCTTAATTAGTGGAACCTTGTTAAAATGCTAGTGTGAGGGCCAGGATTAGCATCTGCTTCTTTCTCTAACCACGTAAGCCTTTGTAGGACCTTAGAGGCGAATCCTGCAGGACCTCATCTTTCTAGCTCTGGTCCTTCTCTTTGGAGAACACTGGGCACTCTTTCCAAGGCCATGTTAGGCCAGCAGAAATCCTATTACCCCATGGTTTCAAAATACTCTTTTTCCTGTCGATCAACATGCATTTATTAAGTGATTACGATGTGCAAGGGACTGTGCTAGGCACTAGGAATATAAAAGAAAGGGAAAAATAGTTACAGGGCATCTAATGACGTCTTGTTAGGTCTCCAGCAGTATGAATAACAAATCTTGTGAAGTAGTCGCATTATTGGATGCTCATGGAGCTGGAGCCAATGACTATATTTTACATAATTATATCTTTGAATACTGTAAATTCAAATACATGTGACTATATGTGTGTCTTAAATATACATGTGTATATATATATATAGTCAAATACACATATATATATATATGTAGACATATGTAGAGCAGTTAGGTGGCACAGTGAAGAGAGTGCTGCTCCTGGAGTCAGGAAAATATGAGTTCAAATCCAGCCTCAGACACTTACTAGCTGTGTGACCCATGACAAGTCAATTAATCCTGTTTGCTTCAGTTTCCTCATCTGTAAAATGAGATGGAGAAGGAAATGGCCAATCACTCCATTATCTTTGCCAAGAAAACCTGAAATGGGATCACTAAGAGTCAGACATAACCGAAATGACTGAACAACAAAATACATATATAACATATATACATGTACATACATATGTATATACTCACACACATGTGTATATAGGTACACACATATCTGTAATACTCAGAGAGTATGAGAGAGAGAGAGAGTTGGACTGAAGAAATATGAATAATTGACATCCTTATGGAGGCTGTGTGCAGTATGTTCTGTCCATAGAATTTATGTATGTCCAAATGCATCATTTTAGGTGTAACTTATAAGGAGGTAAGAATAGGTATGTCTAGAGTCTCCTTCCCCAATCCTTCTCCAATCCTTCTCCAAAGAAGACTGATTCCTTCCAGGGGTGGGGTGGAGAGGAGAAAGCTGAGGCCAGCAGCTGAATCCAAATTCACTGCTCAGTCATTATGCCACAGTGCCCCAGAAAGATACACTAAGTATGTTCTATGTTGAATTCCCTTAACCCAGAGAAGAGAAAAAAGGGCCTTAGTCAAATGCTTTATATTTCATAGGGTTTCCTGATCATATAGTAACTAAAAAGCCATCTCTTCTTTGGTCCTGTCATGGGTATCATTATACCCATTTTCCAGTTGAAAAAACAAATGATGAAGATCGCATCCTTTATTTGATATTGTCGTCTGTCCCCAGGATGGAATGCCTATCAGTCAGTCAATAAGCATTTTTCAAGTTCTTTCTATGTGACATGCATGATGCTCAGCACTGGGGAGACAAAGGAAGGCAAAAATCTGTGTAATGTTTGAAGAGCAGTCAGTCCTCATTCAGATGTGAAGTGATAAGGGTCAACACCAGAATGGTGGTGGTATTAGAGGAGAGAAAGGGGCATGTTCCGGAGATGTCATGAACATAAAATGGGCAGGTTTTGGAAGCAAATTGGATATGGGCAGTGGTGATGTTGGTGAGAGAAAATGAGGAGTCAAGGATGACATCTAGATTTCAAGCCTGAGTGACTAGGGGGATGGTGGTGTGCTTGGCAGGAATGAGGAAGTTATGAAGAGGGAAAGGTTTTGTTGGGGGGAGGGGGAAGATAATGACTTCTGAGTTTTAATCATGTTGAATTTCAGATGTCTATGGGACATCCAGTCAGCAGTTGGAGATGCGAGACTGTATGGAGGTCAGCAGAAAGATTAGAAGACTAGTATTGCTGCTTTGTAAAGTGGACAGGGATAAAATGTACCAGAATGGTAAGAAGGGGCCAGGTTGTGAAGGACTCTAAATGCTAAATGGAGGAATGTTGTTGAGAAAACATACCAGGCCTTCTGTATTTGGAGAGATTCCATTGAATCAGGAATGAGCATAATGATCTTACCAACTTGCCCTTACAAAATATTTTATTTACTGATAGGAATAACCGAGCTGTTGACCACCAAACCTCAGGCAGGGAGCTTAACAGATATGGTTGCAGGAAATGAGGATTCCTCCCTCTTCCTCCCATCATGACCACATCCTTTTCTGAGTCAGTCATCTCATCCATCTAGCCAAGGGTTCTTCTCCCCATGACAAGGATAATGAGGGATGTGAGAAGGGAGAAACTGGTTAGTGACCCATACAAATTTCCCTTAATAGCCCTACTATGGGGGAGGGAAGAGAGTGAGTGAAAAGTGATATAACTCAGAGAGCATTTATCAAGTGCCTAATATGTTCTGGGCTCTGTGATAAATCAGGGAATGCAAAGACAAAAGCAGCCTTCAACAGGATTACATTCTACTGCAGAAAATACAATTAGCCTTACAAAGTGATTTCAGTCAGGAGAGTGCAATAAAAACAACCACTAGGTGATGCCATGGTGCACAGAGCACCTAGCCTGGAGTCAGGATGGCCAGAGTCCAATTCCAGCCTAAGGCACTTCCAAGCTGTGTGACCCTGGGCAAGAAACTTCACCTCCATCTACCTCAGTTTCCTTATCTGTCCAAGGGGATAACAATACCACCTATCTCACAATGTTGTTATGAGGATAAAATGAGGTAATATTTATAAAGCACTTTGCAAAACTTAAAGTGGTTTATAAATTATAGCTCTCATCCTCCTCCTCCTTCTTGCTGCATATTCAGTGTAAGAGGAGATATCATATTTTGATCTCTCCAATGGTATGCAGCATAGAACATACAATTGGTTCTGATTGAAGGGATATGTCTCATGAATAAATGAACATTTTGGCTGGCTTTTGAAAGGTGAAGGTGATGTGAGGGGATGAGCATTCAAGATAGAAAAATTGGAGTCATAAAAGTATAGAATTGGTCTAAGGAATAGTGAATATTCCAGTTTGATTGATATGGGACTTTATATCTATCAACTAGGATGAGGGAGCCCCCTCTGAAATGTTAGCAGTAGTTTTAAGACCAATGAAAGTCAGTACTTTTATACAAGTAGGGAGTCAATTTATGGGATTTTTTTTTTAATCTCAAGGGAGCAGTAAGAGTTGAGACTAGAAAACAGATCCAAGAAACTTTTGCCATAATGCCTGCTCTCCAGCCTTCACTTCCTTCTTGACCGTGGGTTTCTGTTCCTATAACTGGGTTCTCATTGGTAGAAATTCAGTACTCATGTTGTTCCTGGTCTCAGGTCTACTATACTGCCTCCCAGATATTCCCCTACCATTATGCCTCTTAGCTACTGTCTTTTGCACTCCAACCCTAGCTCTGAGAACAATAACTGAGTCAATGCTACCATTCCAAGAAAGGATATGTCAGTTATTTTTCCTATGGCTCCAATTACCATCCTTCTGACTTCCTTGTTCAAAACACTACTTCCTGGCCACCACCCCTCTAAATACATTTTCTTCTCTTATTGAAATGTAAGCTCTTTGAGGGTAGGGACTGCTTTGTGTTAAGGGCTAAAATTCTAGCTAAACTGTCTAAAATATCTAATGAGTGGTCGCCAATAAATTATAAGCTTTAGCAAGAGTTAGACTTTTAAGCATTTATTAAGGAGAATACAAATTTGGTAAAGAGAGAGAAAGGCCTACATTCATCTATCTATTAAAGGGAGAGCACGTTTCTAGCTCCGCTCTCCACCAGAGTCCAAAGGAAAAGAGAGCCTGAGACAGAGGGCCAGTCTCTTCCTTCTTCCTCCCACTACCCAACGTCACTTCCTGATGCCAAAGAAAAGACTCCTGGTCTTGCCCTCAAAGACCTTCGCTTCATGGGTGGAACTCTTCTACAGTAAGTCTCCAGCAGGTGGTGTCATTCCAATCGTTTGCTTGCTTATATTTGTATAACCAGTACTTAGCATAATGTCTGGAACATAGGAAATGCTTAGTAATAAATATAAAATATAAATGTAAATATAAATATTTTTCATCCATTCATTCTTTATCAAAAACAGGGAGTTCTTCATGTTTTGTCCTTATATCCCTAGTACCTATCACAGTGCTTGGGACCTAGTTGGTGCTTAATCATTGCTGGTTAATGAATCAATTTGTATTCTCAGCACAGTGTCTTACACAGTAGGTACCTAACATATATCTATCAAATGGAATCGGAATGACTAGGGCTCTCCATCTCTCCTAGTGGACTGTAATAATACTTTGATAGATTGTGGCCACATTAATGTTGATTCTACTTCCACTAGGCAGAACTGATCCACATCTTTTCATATGGTACGGTTCTTTTCCATGCCCTTACATTTCTCCTCATATCTCTTGTGCCTTCCCTCAATCCAATTCATAATAGATTCCCAATAACTGTTGAGCTAAAATGAATAAAAATAATTTCAATTTTCCACTATTCAATTCTGACTCCAGGTCAGTGTTCACCTATTGTGTCTGTCCAAGATAAATGTTCTAATGGACATCCCCATTCAGCTGTATGGAATTACTGGGCAATATGCACTCTTTATCCACTTGGTTTTTCCTATGTGGATTGTTAAACTAATCTCTTTTGAATGGCCATGAATTTTATCAAGGAGGTCCTGTAGTATTATGGAACATGATGCCATTAGTATAATTATATCCATAACAGAAGAACTTGAATAACCTTATCATTTCTAGGGGATCCCTCTTCCATTTTCCATTGACGAAATCTATCTTTGATAAATATACATATATAATCCATACACACACATACATTTTGTTTTTGTTCAATCATTTTAAGTTGTGTCCAACTCCTTGTGACCTCATTTGGGGCTTTCTTGACAAAGATACTTGAGTGGTTTGCCATTTCCTTTTCCAGCTCATTTTACCGATGAGGAAACTGAGGCAAACAGGATTAAATGACTTGCCCAAGATCACTTAGCTATATTTGAATTGAGGAAGATGAGTCTTCCTGACTATAGGCCTGGTACTCCATCCACTGCCCCACTTAACTGACCCCCAGATAGATGGATGGATGGATGGATAGTACGCATGTAATTTAATATTATATACCCACATATGTATGTAAATATACATATGTGTATACACACATATACATATATCACCTTGTTTTATGCATCCACACAGTTCTATTCCAGTGTCTCACCATGTCACGGAAGTGACCTTGGATTCTGAAAGACTTTGCCATCAAAATTCAAGTTTGGGGAGATTCCGCCAAGGTTGAAGTGATTTAAGTATGGTCCTGGTAACAGTCCGAAGATCAATCTAGCTAATCAGTCACTCAATCAGCATTAATTAAGTGCCTACTCTGTACCAGGCACTGTGCTAAATGATGGGATTACGAAGAAAGATAAAAACACAAAATTGGTATTTGGCCTCTTTGGGCTTGCATTCTATTGAGGGAGAAAACGTGTAAGTGAATAAGGGCGAGATACGTGCAGAGTAGGAGAAAGTAGACTTAGTGGGGAAGCCTCTAGCAGCTTGTGGGGACTGGGAAGGACATTGTTTGAGCTGAGTCCTAAGGAAACCAGGGATGTCAAGAGGTGGTAGCTTCTCACTAGCAGGGTGGTCACTAGATGGCAAGTTTTTTGACTGTGCCAAACCAATCCAACACTACAAGAACTGAAATTCCTGGAAGGGCCAGAATTACTCTCAGATAGTGTCATATCATGTAGTTGGACTTCACTCTTCCTCCTCTTTGCCAATGACTCTGTACTGCAAGGGGATTAGTCAAAACATCTTCTTTGTTACTAAGGGGGCAGCTAGGTGGCACAGTGGATAAAGCACCAGCCCTGAATTCAGGAGGACTTGAGTTCAAATATGACCTCAGATAGTTGACATTTACTAGCCGTGTGACCCAGGGCAAGTCACTTAACCCTCATTGCCCTGCAAAAAAAAGAAAAAAGAAAGAATGGAGGTTGGTACAGAAAAATCACAGAGACTTGTAGTCTATTACTCCTGTCTTTGGATAAGGAATCGATAAGTCTCAGAAACTGGAAAAACCGTGATTTTTGTTTGTCCTTTACTGGAATGCTTTGAATGTTGCTTGCTTTCTTTAGCAAGTTGTTATTCCACCTAATTTCTACCACACAATGGCATTGCCCACAAAATGATCATGTGCAATTCATGGAGTAATTCACGGTTCAACACGAATCCTTGTTTTTGAGTTATTTACGAGGTTTGTTGTATGCTGCCATTACCGATTACTCCCTGTAATAGCATTAATTCCAAATTAGGCTCCCTCACCCAAGTTAGCCAACAGGACATAATCACTGTTAAAGGTTTTATCCACCCTTGTGGTTCAGCTGTGTGTCACTGATCTATGGCACAACTCTGTGAAGATTTGCAATAGAAAGTGCTTTATTTAAAAGTGTGTTACTGCTTAGAAAATCTTCTCTGAAGAGTATTGGGGCTTAGAAAATCATTAGTACTTGAATAAGACTAGTTGAACTTATTAATTTGGTCTTCATGAAGCCAAAAGCCATATCTTCTAGCCTGGACCACTGAAAAGGCCTTCCTACATCCAAGTCTCCCTTCTCCCTCCTCTGTCCCTCCAATATCTTATTATAGGGGGAAAACAACAGAAGTAGAAGAGAGAGGCTCCAACCTCAGTCCTTTAGTTGATTGATTTTGCAGCTCCTTACCTCTCCCTGGACCTCAGTTTCCTCGTCTGAAGAATGAAGACTAGATCTCAGGTCTGTTGCGAATCGCATTTGGATCTCAAGTGGACTTTACCCTCGTTTTGTAGGTGAGGAAACAGAGGTGATTGAATAGAGGGAAAAAACTAGCGGTTGGGGAATCAGTAGAGGCTTCATGCAAGAGGGCTCATTTGAGTGAGCTTTGGAGGCTAGCGGTTCTAAAGCGGTGGAAGTGAAGAAGCAGTGGTTCCAGAGGTGGGAGATAGCCTGTACAAAAGCATGGGAGATGAGAGGTGGGATGTTGTCTCCGAAGAACAGAAAGTCAATCTGTTGTCCAGTCCATAGACTGCACAAAACTTAGTAACATGTAATAAATCTGGAAGGCTGGAGCCTTTCAGTGACTAAAACAAATTGTATTTGATTCCAGAGGCTACAGGGTGACAAAGGGGCTTCTTGAGCAGGCTAGTGACATGGTCTGACCTGTGCACTAGCAGTGGAGGGGCTAAAATTCTAGCTATACTATCTAAAATCTAATGAGTGGTCACCAATCAATTAAAAGCTTTAACAAGAGTATTTAAGTGTTTAAGTATTTATTAAAGAGCATTAGGATAAGAAAGAAAGGTAAAAATCTAACTATTTCTAAGAGACCCCATCATCCGACCCACCATGGTGAGGTCAGGAACAAAAAAGGACCCACCGCCTCCTGTGAAGCCTGGTACTCTATCCACTGCTCCACTTAACTGACCCCCAGATAGATAGATAGATGGGAATACCCCCCCACCACACAAAAACACACAGCTCCTAGCTAATTGGCTGGCAGCTTTGATAGACAGCACCCATGAGCAAATGTTACTTCCTGATGCCAAGGACCTGACCGAATGACTTGCCCTCAGACACCTTCTCCTCATGGCAGAGCTTTCCTATAGTCACTCTCCAGCAGGTGGTGTCACTCCAATCATTACAGTAGTGATATCTCTTAGAGTACAAAGTCAAGAGGGGAGAGATTGAAGGCAGAAAAACAAATTAGAAAGGAGAAAACAAACATTTATTAAGTGCCCACTATATACCAGGTACTGTGCTAACTGCTTTACAAATATCTCATTTGAAGGCTATGCAACAGTCAAAGCAAGAGATGATATGTCAAGAAGAGCTGGATTCAGTCCCTCTGAAGTCTCTCATTCCCTGTGTTCCTTGTTTCCTCATCTATAAAATGGGGGCTAATAATACTGAAACATTTAATTCACAGGGTTGATCTGAAATAAAGGACCTTAAGAACCAAAAAGGACAATGGAAACATTGGTTATTATTATTGTTAATTAAATGCTATTCATATAACAAAATATTATCAACAATTATTTACTATATTTGACAATATTTAATTTCAATAATTAAATAATATTCAATTTATTTAATATTACCAATAAGTTATATCATGTGATAATATTATTAATGTTATTGTTGTTATTAATTACAACAGCATCTACCTGCATTTGACCAAGAGAAGTACACGGCACATATCATTTTTTCATTTTACACAAAGCATATTGGTTCCTGCTCAGACTTTCATTTGGATCTGCAGATGTCTTGTAAGAAATCCATAACTGGAGGGCTATAGCCCACAGTCTGGGAACCCCCAAAGAGCTTGTGTTTATAGTCAGAATCACTTCATCATCATTCAGTACTCATAAAATATGTGTAGTGTCTGATTAAGCCTGAGACAAGCCTGGTCATCTACTCTTTACTCATGGACTCATTAACTTCATCTCAGTCATTTCTGCCTCAGCACCAGCCCAGCCTACCCATGGAACACCTGGGCATCTAATAGGGCTGATGGCAGTCCTTCCTACGTCTATTTCCTGGTTCTTTTCTACTTATTTATTTTTTGTATAGATTTGTGATTTCATTAGGGAACTGCCAGTGAGGAAGTTTCTATTATTACTAATTGTCATCCTGGGTAAGTCACAAACTCTCGTATCCTGTTTGCTTATTTGTAAAGTGGAGATAATGTTGTGACAATCAAATGAGTTAATACTCTTTGAAAACCTTAAGCTGCTATATAAATTCTAGCTACGGTTATGTTACTCTAATCATAGTAGTATTTTACATTATAACTTGCATTTATTAAAGACTTTTCTTGGGGAGGGGGGAGAAGAGAGTAGGGTATAGATCTGTGATTCTGACATTATAGGAATTCCCAGTGTGAAATCTCCCTCTTTTAATATTGAGTCTTGGAGTTTGGACTTTCTTGTAGAAAATCACCAGAGATTGACATGATTAAAGTCGTTTTAGAAAGATCTAACTCAATTAAGCAATCGACATGCGTTTATTAAATACCTGTTGTGTTCCAGGCATGGTGCTAGGCGTTAATGATCCAAATACAAAAAACAAACAAACAAAAAAGGAAGCAACTCTGCTTTCTCTTCTTTCTTTCTTTCTTTCTTTTTTTTTTTTGCGGGGCAATGAGGATTAAGTGACTTGCTCAGGGTCACACAGCTAGTAAGTGTCAAGTGTCTGAGGCTGGATTTGAACTCAGGTCCTCCTGAATCCAGGGCCGGTGCTTTATCCACTGTGCCACCTAGCTGCCCCCACAACTCTGTGCTTTCAAGGAGCTTGTTTTTCGATGCCAGCAGAATGCAAATTTTGAGACTCATCTTAAATTTACTTCTTAGGGAGTTGCCTGTGAGACTAGTCCAAGGTGATGCAACCAGTCTGCATCAAGGCAATAACTGAATGGAGGTCTTCCTCATGCCATGTTGGCTCTCTTACTCCATGCTGTCTCATCATTCCTGGTTGGGAACTAGAAAGGTTATAGGACTGAGGAGTAAGGAGGATCAGCTGGTAGGAGGAATTCGAGGAACTAAGAGCAGGGTGACATGGTTATTATGGCAGACTGCTGCCATCTGTTGCAAGCTTTTTAGAGATTTTGAGATCTAGTAAAAAAAACATTTCCTAGGAATGAATATCTATCTTAGTGCCTGGCGAGGGAAGCAGCTAGATTGGAGAATGTGACCAGAGAGAAGGCAGATCCTGACAAAATTCTCCAAACAATCTCACAATCTTCCCCTGCTCCCTCCCCAGATGTTTTCCACCCCAATCCTTTCTTTCCTTCCTTCTTTCCTTCCTTCCTTCCTTTTTTCTTTCTCTCTCTTCCTCCCTCCCCTTCCTCCCTTTCTTCCTCTCCCTTCCTTCCTTCTTCCCTCCCTCCCTCTCTTCATTCATTTGTTCATTCCTTTCTTTCTTTTTCTTTCTCTCTCCCTCCCTTCCTTTCTTCCTCTCTCTCTTCCTTCCTTCCTCACTCCCTTCCTCTCTTCCTTTCTTCCCTTCTCTCTTTTCCTTCGTTCCTTCCTTCCCTTCAATTTACTCAGGCCAGTATTGAGATCTTTATATACATGGCACACAATTTTACTTTTATTCTGCTTTCTGACTTATTCTTTAATGTTCCCTTCTTTCCTTTTTTCCATTCAAGTCTTTAAAAGAGTTTTCTTGCAATTAATCTCCTTCATTTCTTTTTCTCTAGACCCATTTTCACTGTCCCAACAGCAACTTTCTTCACTTTTCTGGCCCATACCAATGTCAGTCATCTTCCTAAATGAGCAGTTTATGCTCACACCATGCCCCATACCACCCCCTTAAAAATTCGAATATATCCCTATCGCCTGCAGAATAAGAGGTGACAAATTGGGAGCCCCCAAACACTGGCCCCTCCCATCTCTTCAGCCTTATGCCCTTGACTTCTCACTGCTCCAATCAAACTGATCAAGTCATCATCATCTAATCACACTCAGAAGTTTAGTTTCTTTCCTCTAATTCTTTGATCATGTTCTCCTTTGCCTGCCATGCTCTTCCTATGGCACCTCTCTTTGCTTAGGGCCCAATTCTCCCTCCTCCAGGAAGCGTCAGTGATTACTCCCACTTTCAAGGATAATTCCCTCATCTGAAGATCTCCAGAACAAGTGGCATTTATTTAAGACTTGTCACCTATGTTGTTATTTTTCTCTTTGTGTATATACCCTGTCTCAACAAGGAAATTAAACATCTTGATTCAAGAGATGTGAGTTATGATTTTCTTTTGATTTTTGCTAATAACCCATGTTTATACGGTATTATAAGGTTTACAAAGCTCTGACTTCACAGTGACCTTGTGGGTTAAGCAGTACAAGTAGCATTACTCCTGTTTTAAAGAGGGGCAAACTGAGTCTACTTAATGTTTTTTATCTGAGCCTCACAACACTACTATGAAATATGTTTGGTTATTATCTCATTTTACAAATGAAGAAACTGAGGCTAAGGGGAGTGAAGTGACTAGCCCATGGTCATACAGCCAGTGCACATCAGAAGCAGGATTTGACCCTAGTTCTCCGAGATCCAAAATCTCACTTCTTCATCTACTACTCTGGTTTGTAGGCTCTAGTCATGGATATTAATAGCTATACCCAAGGGTGTGCAGGGGAAAAAATATGCCTGCACACACACACACACACACACACACACACATACACACACACACACACACTCTTAAATTTAATTTGCATTTTTAACACTTTCTTAAGTCTAGACAGCAAGAAAACAATAAATCAAGGCCTGATTTGTAGCTTTTGCTGATTTCGGAGGTATAAATGCTTACAATGACAATTTAGCAGATCAGCTGACAGATGGTTCAAGTTGGCCCCAGCCAACTCCTGCCTCCAGTCCTCACTAACTGTTTAATCTTGGAAAAGTGACTTCACTTCCTTGGCCCTAAGTTTCCTCATCTGTAAAATGGGGATAATAACTCCAGGGGTTGTTGTGAGGATCAAATGAGATGCAGTTTATAAAGTGCTTACCACAGCGCACAGTAGGTGTGTTATGAATGTTAGTTCTCATCATTGTCATCATTTTTGGAGCAGGTAACCTCTGGGGTCCCATCCCGCTCTATGACTATGATCCAATATCCCAAGTCACGTCCCATCCTTGAGCCTCAGTTCCCTCATCTGTAAAAAGAGGGGTTTGGATGGCCTCTGGTGGCTTTTCCAGCTCTAGCTCTATGATCCTGAGTGCCTTTCAGTCTTGGGTCCTCAGTGTCCTCATCTGTAAAATGTATATATCACCTCTGAAGTTCAGAAGGGCTCTTGTTGTTAGGAATCCTTTTTTCCCTGGCCATGGGTGTGGGCATAGGCCGAATGCTTCCTCCCCAGCAGTGATGCATGGGACTTAAGGCAGCAACAGCAAACTCAGGGGCAGGGGAAGAGTCAATTAGCTCAGCTGGGTCAAGAAGCCAAGCTCTTGCTTCCTGGACCACCAGGCTGCTACCCCCTTCCCTTCTGCATGCCCCTTGAAGATCCCACAGCAGCTTTTCCTGCTTCTTCCTTACAAAGTGATTTAATTCTTGATGATGACTATGGTGATGATGGATAGATCTTTTTACAGTGTGCAAAGTGCCATATATATGTGTGTGTGTGTGTGTGTGTGTGTGTGTGTGTGTGTGTGTGTGTATGTGTGTGTATGTGTGTACATATGTATATGTGTATGTATATGTGTATACATATGTATATGTGTATGTATGTGTGTATATATATATATATATATATATTTATATGAATGATCTTATAAACCATAGTTTCTTAACCTGGGGTTCAGCAGGTTTTAAAAAATATATTGATAGCCATATTTCAACGTAATTGAATTCCTTTGTAAATCCCTAAAAATTTTATTCTGAGAAGGGGTTCATAGGATTCACCAAATTGCCAAAGGGGTACATGATATACCAACATATGAAATACTCCTCTAATTGGATCCTTACAACTGTCCTGTGAGCATGGTGCTATTAAATATTATCCCCATTTTGGAGATGAAGAAAGTGAGTCAGACAGAGGTGAAGTGATTTACTTAGGGCCACACAATTAGGGAATAATATTATTAGTACAGGGAATTCCCCAGGGAGGAAATTCTCTTCACCTTTGCAGATTAATCACTGCCCTGAAATTTATAATCTTAGAAAACTGCCTAGTGACACTGAGGGATTAAGTGATTTGCTTAGGGCCACATAGTAAGTTTGTGTTAGAGGGGCCTCATCTTCCTAACTCCCAGGCCACCACTTTACCCCTTACACAAAAGTCCCTATCATAACAATGGTAATGTCTTCCTCTGACACTGCCTCTCACCTGGACTATTGTAATAGTTTGTGGTTTGATCTCTAAGCCTCAAGTCTCCCCCAACTCCAATCCATTTTCCACTCAGTTGTCAAATTGATCTTCCTTAAATGCAAGTCTGCCCCTGTCTCCCAACTATTCAATCAACTCCAATAGTTCCTTTTTATTTCTAGGATCAAATATAAAATCCCCCATTGGGCTTCAGCCCTTCATAACCCAAACTCCTCTTACCTTTCCAGCCTTCTTATCCCTTGTCCCCAACACATACTCTTTGATCCAGTGACTCTGGTCTCTTGGCTATCCCACAAATTGGACACTCTCATTTCCTAACTCTGGGCATTTTCATTGGCTATACCCCACGCCTGAAACTTTCTCCCTCCTCATTTCCATCTCTTGGTTTCTTTTATGACTCAGCTAAAATTCTACCTTATTCAAGAAACTTTTCCCAGTCCTCCTTGATCTTAGGGCCTTCCCTCTATGATCATCTTCAATTTGTCTAATATTTATCATGGTTGTACATATTTATTTGCATGTTGTCTTCCCTACTAAGCTATCAGCTCCTTGACAGTAATGACAGTTATTTTTTGCCTTTCTTTATTTGCCTTTGTTATTGTTCACTTGTTTTAATCTGACTCTTCATGGCCCCATTTGGGGTTTTCTTGGCAAAGGTCCTGGATTGGTTTTCCTTTTCCTTCTTTAGCTCATTTTTTAGTTGAGGAAATGGAGGCAAACAGGGTTAAGTGACTTGCCCAGGGTCCCAAAGCTAGTAAATGTCTGTGGCCAGATTTGAACTCATGAAGATGAATTTTCCTGACTCTAGGCCTGGCACTCCATTCACTATACCACCTAGGTACTTAACAAATGCTTGTTGACTTAATTTGAAAGAATATTAGTGTTAACACCTTTTCAGTACCCTTACAAGTTGGCCAATCAAGTTGTTGATTCACTTGACTTTCTAGTCCAATCACTCTTGACAAATTACTGGGGTGTTTTAACACTAGCTCTGAGTAGATGCTAAATAGTTACTAAGGCATTTATTGTTTAGGAATGTTTAGGTGAAAAGGGGTTTATGTGTGTGCCTTTTCTTGGGGAATTCCCTAAGTTTTTTTCATAAAAAATAGATTTTTACCATATAAATTTTTTTCCTTAAAGACTTTTTTTGGTAGGATGGATTTTGTATCTGTTGTGAGCTAATGCTGTATATACAAAATCATTTCGGGAAGAGAATGCCAACAGCTTAGGGGATTAGGGGGGAAAGGGCAGGTTGAAGAGGAACCTGTGAGCTGAGCTCTGAATGCCATTAGGCATTCTGAGAAGTTGAGGTGATGAGGGAGTGCATTCCAGGAATGGAGAACAGACTGCAAGGTGCCCATAGGGAGCAGCTGCAGTGTAATGTACTGGTAAGTGAATATCTCCTTTGACTGGAAGGTAGAAGGTATAAAGGGGGACAGATGTGAAATGAGTCTTTGTTAACACTGACCTCATTATTTCTTGGTGACAGCAGAGTACATGTTTAGGTGATGTTGGGAAAGCAGTCTCCAAGTTTTCTGTGGGAAGGAATTACCTTTTTATTCCCCCAAAGCTTTGAGATGACGGGGTGGAATAATAGAAAGAAGAGTGAGTTGGAGGGATTGATCATGAAGTCCTTTAGCAGAATCAGGGGTTACTGAGCTAATGACGGTGAAGTACAAGACTGGATTTGAGGGGGTCACCGTAAACCTTTGTAGGCTGGGATGGAAAGGCTGTTTATATTCATATCTTCTATGATGAAGCTAGGTGGCACGTGGATAGAGGTGCTGAGTCTGGAGTCAGACAGACCTGAGTTCAAATCCAGCCTCATATACTTCTGAACTGTATAACCCAGGGCAAGCCATTTAACTTCTGATTGCCTCAGTTTCCTCATACATAAAAGAAGGGTAATAATAAAACCTACCTCAGCAATTGTTGTGAGGATGAAATGAGATAATGTTTCTTTTGTTTTGTTTTGATTTTTTTTAGTGAGGCAATTGGGGTTAAGTGACTTGCCCAGGGTCACACAGCTAGTAAGTGTTAAGTGTCTGAGGCTGGATTTGAACTCAGGTACTCCTGACTCCAGGGCCGGTGCTCTATCCACTGCGCCATCTAGCTGCCCCGAGATAATGTTTGTAAAACACTTGGCACAATGCTTGGCACATAATTGATGCTTAGTAATTGTTTGTTCTTTTCCTCCCTTCCCTCTGTCCCAAGGAAGGGCTTATGAAAGCAGCTACTCTTCACAAATATTCTTTTAATGCTGACCAATTGATTTAATCCTAACCAAATAATTAGGTTGCATATCTATGGTGAATGGATAAACTGGCAAAATGAGGAACACAAAATGTAAACGGTAATGACTCAAGGGAGAATCACATGTTACAGCAGAGATCATGCATTCTATTCAGTGCTTGTCCACTTGGCAGGAGCCTTCTCATATCCACTGTGCACCTCTCCATTGACTTCTGTGAATTATTTATTTTTAGCTCTTCAGTGACCATTGTATTCCATGTGTCACAACCATATGACAGTGTTAGCACTGGGCTGTTTCTTTCATGCAAACATGGAGTCAGTAAGGAAGTTTGCAATTTCTCAAAAAGCAATCCAGTTCATTCTCTTTTTCTATGTTGTACTGTCTGTCCCAGATGTATATACTGTTGAACAAAGTCTAACCAAATGTGTGTTGGAATCTGGACAGTAAACATGCTTCATCCACTTGTTCTTTCCTATGTAGATGGTTAGACCAACTACTTTTGGTGATTGTTGATCTTTTTCAATACAATGCAAATGGGAACACCAGGAAATTATCACTGTATATACAGAATCCTTTTTCCACTTGGATTTATTTTGTTTCTCCTCCATTGCTGTGACAATAAACTTTTGTAGATATCCATCTACCTTGCCTGAGGTTTATTATCGGAGGGTCATTGGACAAAATTGTTTTAGATGTTATATTTTCCAAGTAATCTTGAATAATTTTGATGTTTTGGTATTTGGGTAGAAGATGCATTGTTGTAAAAGCTCTTATAAGGCAGCAGTTCTATTGAATCAAATACTTTTTTCCTTCTCTTTTGGTAATCAATGAACAGTAAGGACAATGACATCTTATGGTCCTTAAATCTTTCAGTTACTTGTAAAAAGATGTGAACCAATTTTGAATATTGTTTGTGAAAGCCTTCTTGTTCTTTGTTAATACTTTCAATGGCAATGTCCATGGTTTGTGTATAGATAACTCTCACAAAGATTTTGTATTTGTGAGAAAGTAGGCTAAGCATGATATTTATTGATATCCTCTCAAGTCACATTTTCTTTTCATATTAATAAGGTCTAAAAAAAAACAAAAAAATGAGGTCTGAGACTTTTTTGACTTCTCTGATAACTTCTTTTTCTTCAGATACCTTGTATATCATTCCCTTGAAGCCTTCATGGTTGTATCGTCTCTGGAATAAATCTCTCTATATACTTCTTACATTTTGGCTACTTTTCCCACCTCTCTATTCTTTAGTGACATTTCTACCTCCTTAATAAGCACTGTTAAGACTGCTGTTGGGGTGCAAGTGTGGTGGTTCTACCAAACTTGATAGAGAAAATAGTTTGTTAAAGTGGATTTTTAAAATCTCTTTCATTTTTCTTTATGTGGTCCTTCTATTTTCATCCTTGAATGGCCTTGGGATGACTCCTTAGTTGGATATCTTGCTGAAATTGAAAGAAAAAAAATCTGTTTTTACCCTCCACTACTTTTCTATGTCTTATGAGATACTACCTAACAGGCCAATGACTTTATATTCTAACCCAGTGTTGTGTTTGGCAGCCGTCTCTCCAGTCAGTGAATAACTCTGCTGACTAAGGCATTTCCTGTCCTTTTTTGGTCTTCTGGTTGTGGTAATTGATTTACATTTACATTGGTTAATTTTCTGAATGAAGATATAATTAGTGTCAATATACTTTCTGTTCCCTATTTCCCATTTTTGATTTTTCAGTTACTTGTTTAAATAGTTCAGGGTTTAGTTATATGTCATATCTTGCTATCTGGCTTCTGACTTCATCCTGAAATTTCTTCCCCTTAAGTTACCCGTGAGCTTGTTGCCAAATCTAATGGCCTTTTTCACTCTCCACCTTTCTTGACTTTTCTGTAGCCTTTAACACTGTGTATTACCTTCTCTTCATGGATATCTTTCCTCTGTTTTCAAAGTGGTCTGATCCAGGCAGTTTGATTTCTGCTCCCTGCCTCCAAACTTTCTGACAAGCCCTGGTCTGAGCTCTGAAAATTCCTGAGCTGAGTCTGGATCTGAGCAATGTTTATGGACTTGCCCTAGTTAGAGTTCCAGTAGACTCCCGTTTGACTCAGCTGTTATCTGCCAGCAGGAAAACGCTGCTGGTTCAGAAGAATAGAACGATATGCTCCCTCTGGTCTGGGATTCTTGCCATAGTTATCACACTAAAGGTTTCAGAGTGCCCTTGAGATTGGAATTGAGAATCCATTCCAAAACTACCTAACCACTACTTCCTTTGAATTTGCTCCTTACTTGGTTACACAGCCTAGGGCCAAAGATTGTTGCTTACTCTGGAACTCTACCAGGCTCCTCCCCAGTCTGCCCTCGATCTGTGAACTGGAACTCAGTAATGTGCAGCAGATCTTCCTATTCCTCCACCTTACATAAGTGTAGGCTCATCTATGCTGGATTTTGGATCTCTTCTTGTTCTGGTGCATAGCCATTCAGGGATAGTGTAGATAGTTTAGTGGATAAAATACTAGTCTTGGAATCAAAAGATCTTGGTTTAAATCTGGTCTCAGGTGCTTATTAGCTAAGTAATCTTGAGGAAGTCATTTTTGCTTGCTTTAGTTTCCTCAACTGTACCATGAGGATCTTAGCACCTATCTCCTAGGGTTGTTTTGAGGATTAAAAGAGATAATATTTATAATGTACTTAGTATAATGCCTGATAAATGGTAGGTAAAAAGTGCTTAATATATCCTTCCCTTCCTCCCTCCCTCCCTTCCTTCCTTTTTTGTTTCATTTTCTCCTTGTGCTAGAATGTTCGATGTGATCTTTCTTGACTAGACCCCACCCACAGTGCCTACAGACCTCTCTGTCTCCCTATGCTGAAAAAATGACTCAATGGGACTTTTTATCTTGTCTTTCTCAAATAGGACTAGCTCTGATGTATTTTCTAGATCTGTTTGGATGAGTTATAGGGTGGAACTTAGTTGTACTTCTTTATACTGCACAATCTTGGCAGTTCACCTCCTTTTAGTTTTCTCAATATCTAAGGGATATAAAAATCTTCTGAGCCAGGTGATTTGAATTCATAAAGCAGCCAGATACTCTATTACTGTTTCATTGCTATCTTTGATATGACCTCCTTATTGATAATTTTTATTCTCCATTTAAACTCATTCACCTTTGCAGGGAAAACAGAATGAAAATAAGAGTTTAACAACTGCTTTCTTCCTGTTGTCAGTTATCAACCTCCCATTCATGCCAATCAAAGATCCCACCCCTTCTTTGATTCTTTCTTCCAATGTAGGTTAAAAAAACAAAAACAAACCAAACCCTCTCTTTTGTTCTTAGTTTCCCTTGCTGACTTTAGCTCATTCTGACCTTTAGTAGTCTTGCCAGTATTTTTGCATTTTATATGTGCTTATATTTATCTTTTGTTACCTGACCTTGTTTCCCCTTATTTTAATATATCTTTCCATATTTACTTTAAAATATTTATATATTTTTTCCATATATATTTTTACAATCTAGGTTGGTGAGTTCCCTGTGCATCCACATTTCTCTCTTCATTCAAATCCCATTTTCCCTCATCTGTAATTTTTTCTCTTAATATCTTCAGAATTTCCTTCTAGAGCATCTCCCATCCCTTCTGAGCTAAATCCCCATGGAGAATTTTACTCTGTGGGATCTTACATGTCATTCCTCTACTTCCTTTGAAATCTGCTTTCCCCCAATCTGAGCTGCATGTCAAATTGTGCACAGATAACCTCTCCCATGTCACAAACACTAGGATGGATTTTTTTTTTCTTGACCTCTTGTAGGAGTTCCTGTGAACCAACCTACTACTGCTTAGCTGTAATTTCCTTCTTTTCTGGTTTGATTTTTATCAAAAAAAACCATCAAGATTGATATGATTCAGCTCCTCCAGCTGTTTTGTTATTGCTTTGAGTCAAATTAAAAATCTATTCACAGTCTAAAAACGATGTGATTCTTAGAGCTCTCATCTTGTGAGAGCATATGGACAAGAATTGTACAGGAAGAGATATGACAAGAAAAAGAAGGAGCATTTATATGTCACTTTAAGGCTTACAGAATGCTCAACAAATATTATATCTTTTATCTTCACAATAACCCTGGGAGGTAGGTACTGTTATTATTTTTATTTTACAGGTAGGGAAAGTGAGTCATATAGAGGATAAGTGATTGTCCCAGGATCACATACTCACATACCTAGTAAGTGACTGAGGTAGAATTTGGACTTAGTTCATCCTGGCTTATGATTCTATCTATTGTATCACCTAGTTGCCTCTAGGTAGTATAAATAAATTGTTCTCCCTACCATTTAAAAGTGATTAATCTACCAAAGAATAGAAAATTTTATAAACCAATTCTAAGATGTATTCATCTTCTTCCTCTAGTCCCATTGTACAGGGCTCTGAACATAGTTATGGTTGATAAAAAGGTTTTTTTAGTTGAATTTTGAAAACTCCTCCCTTACTATCTTTTTTTGACGGGGTGCAGGTCAGACCTGTGATTTCAGCCATGTCGGTAATTTCTAGAGTGTATACTCATTTCGTTGATGAAATTCGACCACTCATTTGTAGCTAGAAGTCTACGAGCAACACTCAGTTGTGACTTGATTGTGTTCATGCAGCTAGTATGTGTCAGAGGAAGTATTCTAAGGCCAGCAATCTGTCTGCTAGGTCATATTGCCTCTCATGTACCCTGATGTCACCATTTTGACAGAAATAATGTGCTAAAGCCTATTAGCTCTGCTAAAAGTTGGCCCACCCTAGGGGCAGCTAGGTGGCGCCATGGATACAGCACTGGCCCTGGATTCAGGAGTACCTGAGTTCAAATCCGGCCTCAGACACTTGACAGGTACTAGCTGTGTGACCCTAGGCAAATCACTTAACCCCCATTGCCCTGCAAAAAAAAAAAATTAGCCAACCCCATTATTGATGGACTTGACCAGACATTTCAGCTATACTGGCCAAAGTGCTTAGGTGTTTAATGCCATTACAAAGTAGATATCACTTTTTTTTCAGTGAAGAGGAAGCATTCTGAGCCTCCCCTCAGGAGAAAGGTTAAATTTCAATGGCTGTCCACTTTTTGCATTCTAATTTTAGAAGAGGAAAGATGTTCATATGTCATTCTGAGCTTCCCCACACATCTTAAAAAATCTAGGTTTGCAGGACAACCACAAATATAGTTTCTTTTTATTTTTGGTGATTAAATTTTTTTTACATTACCTTCATTTTTGAATGTACTCCCTCTCACCCATTCAACCAGCCCCCTGCCATTGTAACCAAGAATAAAATGAGAAAAATAAAATAACCAGTCTAACAAAAGTAACCAATGAATTGAGTCTGACATATTTGAATGTTTTATACCTTTACTTCCCCACTTCTGCAAAGACAGGAGAAAGGGGCATCTTCTCTTCCCTGGGACCATTCTTAGTCCTTAAAATGATTTATTACTCGGATTTTGTTTTGTTTTATTTTTGGTTCTTTTCCATATCCATTGAATTATTCCGTTTATTTCACTCTCTATCAATGCATGCAAATCTTCCTTTGTTTCTCTTAATTCCATAGTCATCATTTCTTCTGGCACAGTCATATTCCATCACATTCATGAACTACACTTTATTTATTATCCTTTTCCCAGTCAGTAAATGTCAACTTTGTTTCTTGTTAATTGCTGCTATCACACAGAGAACAGATTAGATGGAATTCAGCCATGGAGGATGTAGGGAAGGACAGGAAGTGAGCCTGATGATAGGGTGTGGCTGGGTTGGGATCTGCACAGAGGAAGGGAAAATCCACTTGGATAGGATCTGCTGAAAGGAGTTCTCTTCCATATCTAAAAAGCCACAATTCCATAAGAAAATCACATTGCAATCTAAGTTCTTTCTACATAGACTCTGGCACAATAGAGGCATTGAGTTTTGTCTATTTGAGTGATTTTCATAAGAGGGAATAGAAAAACACGTTCTTTTTTGCTTAGCAACAGCCTTTCTCCACCTTCAGATTTGCAGTAGGAAAATGAGTCTTGCATTTTGGGGAGGCAGCACACGGCATTAGAAGAGGTGAAAGCTTGGGAACAGAGGTCAGAGGTTTTACATCCCATATCTGCTACTTGCCACCCATGTGGCCTCAGGTAGGTCACTCTCCCACTTTTGAAATCATTTTCCTCATCTGTAAACTGAGAAAAGTTAATGGATCTTCAAGATCCTTAATGACTCCAAATGTGATAATTCTATGACCTCTACTCACCTGTCTCCTGGTCCAATGTTCTCTCCACCCTCTCACACATAGTGCTCTTATGTTGGGGCATAAACAGTGCTATATCTGGGCTCTTTCTTTTTCAGAGGGAAAAGTGGGATTTGCTGAAACAGCAGATGCTCTTACTCTTTACTCAGACAATGATCCCACAAATCTCCCTCCCCTTTAAATAGAACAACATGGAGAGCACTTCCTGCCTTTGTATGGAGGCCTCTATTTGGAGTTGGAGCACATGCAGCATAGTGCAGGAAATTATAGATGATGATGACAAACTTTGATTACCTCAGGTTATTAGAAAAAGCCCTCCAGGGCTCTCCTGAAGCCCTTTACTAATTCATCCTCCACCCACAGGAATGTGTGCATGTTGCTGACATACTATGGGAGCTGTAGAATTACTCTGTTCCTGTAAATAGCCTTGTGCCTGCTGTGTCTGGGGGCTGGATATACTGGGAGGTAGTCCTAAGGTATGACTTTATCTCAGTATTTGTCAGGTGCTTATTATTTGAATACTGGTGTTCTGAGCTGGATACTTCCTGCTATAGGAGAGAAATGTTATGTAATGTGTGTATGCATGCATACAACAGAACACACAACACATGCATAAACACAATATAGACACAGAAACATGTGTACATAAATATGTTAAGATGTATATATCACCATCTCCATATATATACACACATACAACATACACATGTACACACATATGCACACACATATACATATGCACACATATACAAGACACATACACACATATACACACATATGCATATTCACATATACACATACCCATACATATACATACATACATACATGTGTGTATACCTACATGAATACATGTATACATACACATATCCATGACCATAGCATCTCCTGACTAGTGTTAAGGCATTCTTTATGGCAGGAATTATGACACTGTGAAAACAATTTTGTGAGGGGTACAGTATTTCCACACTTGAATTAAATATAGGACATTGGTAAATTCATATTCTTTCTCTGTCTCTGCCTCTTTCTGTCTCTGTCTCTCTCTCCTTCCCTCCCTCTTTCTCTTTCTCTCCTCTCCTCTCTCCTTTGTCTCTCCTTCCCTCCTCTTTTTGTCTCTCTCTGTGTCCATCTCTTCCTCCATTCCAGTTCCATTCCTTTCCAAAACTGGTCCTGGCTTCTGTACTCTGACTGCCCTTTCACTGACCTATAGGCCTTCAGCTTCTATGCATCCTCTGACTTTCTAGGACCAGTAATTTCCCTGAGACAACATAGACCTGCCATTAGCTGTAAGATTACAAATTCAGATTTGAAATGTTCCTTGCTCATTTGTCAATGGCTATTATTTGAATGACATGGAAGAGCAGGGGATGTCCGAATAATAATACCTATATCTGTTAGGGCAGCATCTTCTCCAGGGTGATATTGCTTTGAGTTTCACTGTTGACATTACACCTTGAATGCATGGTCTTGATGTCAAACTGTCTGGTTTTACTGGTGGAAGGAGCAGCAGTTCATTTGAAATTATTTTTGAAAATACCAGTGGTGATGGAGGCTATGGGAAAAGAATTAGGTTGTACTTCATTGGTTTAGAATGTTATGATTTGGATGGGATGTCTTTGTATTGTAAAATTACATTTCTTTTTGAAGGATTCTTGGTGTTTCACTCTCAGAAAAATGATTTCAATGAGTTTTTCCTTTGTTTTCAGTACATGAAGTTTTAAGTATGCCATGAGGGTAATAGGACCAACTTTAATAATTGAAAAAAAAATTTAATTGTGGAAAAAAGTTTCACAATATAATTGTGGACATATAGAGATCTAGCACCCCCTAGTGTATTAAAAGCCCCCAAAAGGTTGAATCCAGCATTTAATAAGCTAATCAACAGAACCACAAAAGCGGGTCTTGATGGACATGCCTTTGGAGTTGTTCCTAGCACTGTGAATGTCTCCTTTGTTTATAACAAGACCGGAATTTGCAAAAGTTCTTGAAAAGGTCTTGATTTCTAATTATCCTAAGGGAACTGAAAGGATGGCATTCCCATTTGGAATTTTAAAACTGGGATTTAACTCATCACTGGAGCTGGAATGATTGGTAATATTTTTAAGACTATATCATACAAAAATAAAAATAAAAAAAGGAATTCGTGGTCACATAGCTAATCTTCTAAATTCCATCTTTCCAAAGAAATCAGTGACACACTTAATTGTTTATGGAAGCCTTTTAAAAGGAAAGTGTTTAGTGAGATTTTTTTTTCTCCTTCTGGTAGCTGTTATACTGTATGTTGCCTAATGAAACCATAAACTGAAAATTATAGCTTCATTCTAGGGAGTGAGAAGACTTATTCCAACAGATGGCATCAAAACACCGGTCTAAACTGTATGATTGCTGATTGTTAATTGCATCTGTAAAACAATCCTTTTAAACAGAGTAATGCATTTTATCATACAGATTATAGTGGTACGCTTTGGGGTTTATCTATGTGTGTTAACATTTTCTGCTCCAGTGTAAGACTTAACGTTTGCATAATTATCAGATTAAACAACACTGACTCAATCATTTTTTTAAAAAACGAGGACAAGAGAGATGTGGAACTATGGATCACAGTTGGTTTTTTTTTGGGGGGGGGAAAGAGAGGGAAGAGAAATTCTGTATGACGAATGTTTGGTTTCTTATTAAGTTATATGAAACAAGAGGAATTGACTACAGAGACTGTCCAGAACATTAAGATGATTGAAACATTTTAAGAGATTTTGAATTGTTGATAAATCGTTACAGTTGAATATATTCATTCATGTAGTTTTCTTATATCCCTTGTGGATAAAAATATTGATAATTGATGTGGGTATTTATCTGAAATGGAATGATATGAGCCAAATTTGAAGAAAGGTTTATTCTCTAGGTATTCTGGATACAAGGCTAACTGGTTATCGTTCTAGGATAATTTCACTGAAGCTCTGCTTTGGACTTTGGGGGTGACGTGGGGTGGGGGTCGGCTTGGTGATCTCTTGAAGCTGTTTCTAGGTCTAGGATTCTAGCTTTTATATTGTCTAAGCAACTTGGGACTCACAGACTAGATTTTTCTTTGGCATTTTACCCAAGGCAATCTAGAATTAAAAGCCTCCATTAAATTGAGTAAAAATCAATTCAGTAGCTATCTGGTCAATGTAACAAGCATTTATTAAACACTTAACTATAAAGCATCTCATAAGGTAGTATTGTGTTCAGACCACTGGACTGGGGTGCTTGAGGAGGCATAGAGTTTAGATAGTACTTTGCCTTGTTATCATAGAGATTACAGTTTGGTAACATACAGAAATAATATAAAACTTGCAAAAGGACATTAGAGAGATGCAAATAAAGTACACAGTGAAGTCCAAGAAGTGGGGGAAAGGAACAGTGTTAACTTGGAGAAATGGGGGTGTGTGAGGTCAGGGGAAGCCTCATGGTATCATGTGGATTAGACTCTAAAGGAGGATTAGATAATTCAAAAGTCCAGACCTGTTAATATAATCCAGGTCTGAAGTGATAAGGGGCTAAAAGAAGAGAAGGCTAGGTTCTTAACCTTCCTAAAGCTCACCATAACAACAGGAGTCATCTCAGATAGCATTTAACAGAAATGTTCAGCATCCATTGACCCTGAAGACAAAGGGACATCACCAACTCTAGGGTGATTTTTCAACCTTGACCCCAGAGAGAGGAGACATGACCTTACAGGGTCAACCCATTCTCTTGGCTGCCTTTGTTCAAAGGTTGGCATACCAACAGAACCCACTGACATCCAAAGAGAGAGGACTGAAGGTTAAACCAATACATTGAGCTACCTTGAGTCAAATAAAGTCCTTTTTGTCTTCTCCTTCTCCCTGAATAGTGTTGGCATTTGAAGAGTGGTGAATACCTAGCGAACATCAAACACCAATCTGAACACTCTTCCCAAATTCCTTGACTGTATGCTGTTCTAGAAATGGGCAGAGGTGCTGAACCAGGACTAGCTAGTCAGCTAGCCTAACTAGCCTTTTAGTAACTGTACCTTTTGTGTTGGCTAATAGGGAGAATAGAGAGGGAAGGACATGTATAAGAGAGGTTTGAAACCATAAGTGAACATGGACTTGGTGAATAAGGGGATAAAGCCATGAAGGAGACAGCCAATTTTACCTTTTCCCCTTCCAAAGTATCTCTTTTATCTATCTCTTCCCTTCTCACAGTGCACATAAACATGACCTTAGTTTAGGCCTTCATCACCTCTTGACTGTAAGGTTGTAATAATATTCTAATAGGTTTCCCTGCCTCAAGTGTCTCCCCATACCAATCCATCCTCCCAGCTGTCAAAGTGATTTCCTTTTAGTGAAGATCTGATTATGCCATTACCCTACTCAATAGATTCCAGTGCCTTCCTCTTACCCTTCACATCCTGGCCCCAATATTGTTTTCCCCTTCATTCTATTTTTTCTTTCCTTCCCATACTCTGTGGTCCAGGGAGACTGGCCTTCTCTCTGCCTTTTTACAAGCCCCTCCATCTCTGTGTTTTCACTGATTCCCATGTCTAGAAGGCACTCTCCCTCCCATCTTTCCCTCACAGACCCACTTGTTTTCAAGACTCAGCTCAGAATCACTTTCTGTCAGAAGCCTTTGCTGATTCTCCTTTTCCTGACTGCTGGTGTTCTCAGAACCTCCCTAATTTCTCTCCCTTCCTAACTACTTTATTCTCTCTCTCTCTCTCTCTCTCTCTCTCTCTCTCTCTCTCTCTCTCTCTCTCTCTCTCTCTCTCTCTCCTTCCAATAATATGTTAACTGATTGATTATTGGATGAAGATTTCACATTTAGACTTCCAATAGCTAAGTCATTGTTTATAGACAACCTAAAATTTTGTGCTTCTTGTCTTGTATCACTTGACATGACAAAATGCATTTGAACTGAGGCAGAATATTTAAAATTGATTAAGGTTTAGATTTTTAACAACATGAGTAACTAACTTATGGAAGAGGATGAGACAAAGGAAGTGAAGGTCAGGATTTTATTTCTGTATATACAGGGGTATGCATATAGGAGGCACTCAGCCATTTAAAATTGTCATTGGATATGCTAGCTAAAGTTAATATGTATACTGGGGTTAAAATAAAATGCTTCTTGGTTTTTAAGTCAGATTTTTATTCTGTTGGGGATAAATGATAGGGCATAGGGATCTCATTGATATAGGTAACTCCTTTGTGAGGTCGCCACTTTATCTGCCTAGAACATTAAGGACTTCTGAATAATTCTGAGGATGCATTATTCAATATTAGGGTGGGGATAGAGAGCAATATTATTATTTTGCCCTATTCTCCCCCCCAAAATAATTTGAAAATAAAACCTTTGTCATCATCATCATCTTCATCACCATCATAGTCACTGATAGTTGAGTCAGGAAGACCTTGGTCCAAATATCAACTATGCTACTACTCTGTAGATTAAGTGATTTGGGGCAAGGCACTTAACCCCTCTAACCTTTTGTAAAATGGTGTCAATAATATCCACATTACCTATGTCCTCCACTAGTTGTGCGAATCAAAGGAGATAACCTATGGAAAGTGTTTTACAAACTTTAACATACTCTGTTGGGATTGGAGGAAGCAGGACCCTAGAGGCCCAGAGACATAGAGTTAGTGGGCAGCAGAGTGGAGATTTTTGTGCATCTCCTGACTATCAGTCAAGTTTTCTTTCCAAGATGCTCAACGCACCCCCCCCCCCCGCCCGCCCCTTACAAAGCATGTCTTATTGTAATGTATGGTGTTAGCACCCAACCCAGAAAACACACCTAATCTATTTTGAAGACAGAAGATTTTATGTTGTTGAATTTGAACACGGGTTTGATTAGTATTTTGAAATAGAATTAAGATAAATGAGAGTCACAAACATCTTTATTACAAAGTAGAAAAAAAGTGTAGCTCAGGACCAGGGCCTTATGCTTAATGTCTCCTATAATACACATTTTCTTTATTACATTCTTTAAGAACATAAGTGGTTGAAGCCTTTAAAAAAGCGTGTAAGACAATTGACTAATTAGGAAAAAGGGAAAAAAAGCAATATTTGTTTTACTTGCAGCCTGGAAAATAATGCTTCACATGAATACATAACTTACTTGGAATGATCTGTTGTGAAAGAACCTCTCAAATCTCTTAAATGTCAAAAATTAAGCACATATGTAAATGTAAATATAAGCTATCATCGTCCATTGCCTTGTCTCGGAGCCTACATCCTGCCTCCCTTCAAGATCATTCCACCTGCATTTGAGCATGATTCTGGCTAAAAAAAATATATAGATTTGATTATCTGGCAATCCTGGCAGGGTAGAAGGTCTATTGTTTGTTAAAGGTCAGACCTTAGTTAACTTTGGGTTCTAACTTATTTACTCCTTTAATGGTGTTACAAGTGAGCCCTGATATTGACATCTACAACTAAATTATGAATAAGGGGATTAAATATGCATGTTAATGAAATAATAATGATCATAGTAATAATTAACATTTATATAGCTCTTACTATGTGCCAGGTGCTGTGCTAACAGCTTTATGATTATCATCTTGTTTGATCCTCACAATAAAAGGTGCTATTATTATCCTCATTTTACTGAAGAGGAAGCTGAGGCAAACAGAGAATAAATGGCTTGCCCATGGTCACAGAGCTAACAAATATCTGAGGCTGGATTTGAATTTAGGTCTTCCTGACTCTCGGCCAAGTGCTCTATCCATTGTGTCACCCAGCTCCCTAGGTGAAAGAGGTCTGTCTTTTTCAACAATTGTCTTAGCAGGGCAGTTCCTGGTTGTTATTCTTATTCATTCTCCCCATGCAGAAACATGCTATTTCACATTGCATCCATCCATTCATATAGGTCTTCTCAGGGTTCTCTGAATTTCTGCTAATCATGATTCCTTAATGCTCAATAACTGGACCTTGAATTCTCATATCATCTTTTCCCTAGCCATTATGCAATCTGTGGGCATTTACTTTATTTCTAGTTCTTTGCCACTACAAAGAGTGCTGCTGTAAGTAGTTTTGTATTTTTTGAACCTTTGTTTCTGGCTTGGTGACTGAGATCACCAAGTCAAAGACTACAGAGAGTTTTATCACATTTCTTACATAATTACAAACTGATGCCCAGAACAATTGGACCAATTCACAGCTCTGCCATGGGGTATTATTGAGCCTGTCTTCCCACAGTCTTTCCAATGTTGACCGTTCCCAATTTTTGTCATCTTTTCCAATTTGTAGGTTATGAGATGAATTTGTGACCTTTTCTTAATGAGAAATAGTGTTGCTGGCACAGCCTGACTGAAGTCCAACTTTGTTTTCTTACCCATCGCCTTTTGCTTACCTTGGAAATCTCTTTCTTTGATGTATAAACTGTTTTGTTAGCTGAGGACAGCAGAAGTGGTTCTGCTGGTCATCCTTGAACTTAACAACTGTGATAAAGTCTTTGCCCTTGGAATCATCTTTTACCCATTTTAACAAATTTAAGAATCTTCTCATTTTCAGGGCTTGGGACAAAGGCTGTTTTTAAAATTTTCATTTTCCTGGGAACAACATTGGTAATTCAGTCATGTAGGGGGAGGGCAGGTTAGTAATCCTGGTTATCATGATTTGTTGTCCTGCAGATACGGATGCAGTTTTGAAAACTTATCCAATCCCTGCCTTCGTTCAATCACGACTACACTTTGTGCCTCTTATGGCACTTATAATATTCTACCTTGTTTTATATTTATCTACACATACATCTTTGGTTCCCTACTAGATTGTAAAATCCTTTGAGGGAAGATAATGTTTTAATTTTAAAAAAATAGCCCCCTCCACAACCCCAGCACTTAGCAATACTCTGGAATATAGTAATGCTCAATAAATCTGTTCAAATAATGTCTATTGAAAAAATGGATGGATGGTTGTAAGGATAAATGAATCTTGGTGCAATGGATTCCAAGTCAGAAGATCTGGGCTCAAGAATCTGGCCCTGATAATTATTGCTTGTGTGAGGTTTGGTCAGTTACTTTACCATTGTGTTCCATGGTCTCTTCATCTGCAAAATAAGAGGGTTGGACCAGACGACCTGTAAGATTCCTTCATCTTCACAGTCTGGGCTCATGTTGCTTTTCTTTATTTGTAGAGTCAATGATTCATGATACCAGGGTTAGATTTTTTATCATGGTATGCAATGACTAGTCTTTCCAACATTCTGGATTTACATCAGATTCCTAAATAGCACAAGGGTTATCCTGTGGCTGTTCAATAACTATGGAAACTCTTATCTATCAACCAAGAGACATGGATTAAGTGCCTATTTTGTGTCAGGTACTGTGCTAGGTTTTGGGAATAAAAAGACAAAAAAATGAAACAATCCCTGCTTTCAGGGAGCTCTATTATTAAACTCTATTGGGGGAGAGCTTGTGTGTGTCACACAACACACACACACACACACACACATATATATATATAATTTTAATAATAATAATAGCCAACATTTTCATAATGCTCTAAGGTTTGCAAATCACTTTATACATGTCATCCTATTTTATCCTCACAACAGCCTTAGGAGGTAGATGCTATTCTTATTCCTATTTTACATATGGAGAAACTGAGGCATACAAAGATTAAATGTTTTGCCCAAGGCCACACAACTAAATGGCATAATGGAGAGAGTACTGGAACTGGAGTCATAAATCCTCTATAAAGTTTAGGTATCTAGGATAGTAGAAACCCCAAGAAACTGAGATGGAAGTCATTGTAAGAGAGAGTGTGAGACTTTGGATAACTTGACTTGGAGTCAAGTAGACCTAGATTCAAATCTTGCTTTTAATAAGGCAAGAAGTGATCCTGTGCAAGTCATTTAGCTTCTACTAATTTTCAGTTTTCTCATCTAGAAAAGGTTATTCCGAGGATCAAATATGTGTAAAGCACTCTGTAAACCTTAGAGTGACATAAACATGACAATGATGATGATGATGCCAAAACCATCTCCTCACAATCAGAATAATTTGTTTCAAGAACAGTTATTAACTATGTTATTAACAGAAAAAATGTGCTGTTGTAGGTAGATCAGTGGAGTTTGAATACCTGGATTGTAATCCTGACTGACATACACATATATATATATACATATACATATATATATATACATACATATATATATACACATACATACATATATATGTGTGTGTGTGTATATATATATATATATATATACACACACACACACACACATATATATATATATATATATATATATATATAAAACATGTGAGAAAAATCTGTTTATTACCTGTAACCCTATCTCTTTATCTGGACCTCAGTTTCCACAACCATAGATTTATAGGGATGGACCAGGTGATCTATAGGGTCTCTCTCACTTTAAAATATATAATCCAAGGAGCATCTGATCCTGTAAACTTTAAGTCTCCATCAAGCAATGAAATCATAGAAAACAACCACTTCACCTAAATGATCTAACCCTACAGTTGGTACCCATTTACTGAAAATGGGTATTCCCTTTATGGACAGTTAATCTGAATGTAGAACAGGAGAAAAGCAGTGAGGGAGGTGGCACAGTGAGGAGATGACCTTTGCCATTTCCTGTTACTCTGCCTTTGTTGGTATAAATGCAGTCCACATATTAACTGCACCATAAGAAGGGATAGACGTGTATTTGTCTCACAGTCAACCAGGGCTTAAAGGCTCCTTTTTGAAAAGTTGCTAGAGAGTCCCCATTTTGGACCTCTCCATTGGGTTTATTCTGTGATATGGTCAGAAATAACTAAATTTCTTTGTCCTATATTTAAACATCATCAGAAAATATGTCACTTTTGTTCATACTAGGTTGGGCTATGAGTCAGAAATTCATATATCATTATCAGTCTCCAAGTCAGACTTGTTGTCAGACCCTTGCCTTGTCTTTGAAATAGGTAAATGGTGATTGTCTTCAAGGGGGCATTATGGGTCATTGGTGGGGAAATCAAGACCCTTGTCTCAGATTTGTCAAGAATTACCTACAGAAGGCAGATTCAGAAAAACCTGGACAGACTTACATGAATTGATGCTGAGTGAAATGAGCAGAACCAGGAGAGCATTGTACACAGTATAAACAACATTGTGTGATGATCAACTGTGGTAGACTTAACTCTTCTCAGCAATACTATGATCCAAGATAATTCCAAAAGATTCATGATGGAAAATGCTCTCCACATCCAGAAAAAAAGAACTGGAATCAGGATGCAGATTGAACCATACTGTTTCTACTTTTTTCTTTTTTGAGGTTTTTCCCTTTTGTTCTGATTCTTCTTCCACAACATGACTAATGCAGAAATATGTTTAATAGTATTGTACATATATAACCTATATCAGATTGATTTCTGTCTTGGGAAGGGACGGAGGGAGAAAAATTTGGAACTAGAAATCTTATAAAAACAAATGTTGGAAACTATCTTCACATGTAACTGGAAAATAATAAAATAATTTTATGATTAAAAAAAAAGAATTACCTGTAGAGTGTTGGGAAACTTCTGCCACTTTCTTTGGCCTTCTCTACAAAATGAGCAGGGCTGAGCTAGTTTAATCTCCAAGATATTTTATTGGGAAATGATCTCGTTATAGATGGTTTGGGGTATGTTATATATTCGTTTGAAGGCAATGTTATGAAGTATATCTTTAACTTAAGAGTAAGGATACTGGGGGCAGCTAGGTGGCGCAGTGGATAGAGCACCAGCCCTGGAGTCAGGAGTACCTGAGTTCAAATCCAGCCTCAGACACTTAACACTTAATAGCTGTGTGACCCTGGGCAAGTCACTTAACCCCAATTGCCTCACTGAAAAAAAAAAAGAGTAAGGATACTGGCTCACATTAGGATTGTGAAAAGCTGTAAAATTCTGGAAAATATAATTAAAGGGATAGTTTATGAGCATTTAGAAAAGGAAGCAATGATGAATGAGGAATGAATGAAAAAATATTTATTAAACACTTATCAAATACTTTCTTATTAAGTAATGGATACAAATGGAAATATATATATATATATATAGGGGGCAGCTAGGTGGTGCACTGGATAGAGCACCAACCCTAGATTCAGGAGGACCTGAATTCAAATCTGGCCTCAGACACTTGACACGTAGTAGCTGTGTGACCTTGGGCAATTCACTTAACCTTCATTACCCCACTATATATCTAGATATCTAGATCTAGATATATAGTCCCTGTTCTCAAGGAACTCATGTTGTAATAAAGGAGACAAAACATATAGAGGCAGCCAGGTGGTGTATTGGTTAAAGTACTGAGCCTGGAGTGAGGAAGACTTGAGTTCAAATGTAACCTTTACTAGCTGTGTGACCCTGGGCAAATCATTTAACCTCTGTTTTACTTAGTTTCCTCAACTGTAAAATGGGGATCATAATACCTACTTCCTAGGGTTGTTATGAGGATAAAATGAGATAATTTTAAAGCCCTTAGTACATGCCTGGCACATAGTAGGTATTTGATAAATAATTATCCCCTTCCTTTTTGCTATAAGTCAGATGGAAAAGCCCTGTGGTCCCTAGGGTACCACAAGAAACATTTAATAATACATATTTCATGTTATTTTTTACTGGTGGAACCATATCTATTTCTGATGTTTAACTGTTTGGCAGATCCAAAGATTTTGTTGGTGAGAACTTTCATTTCTAGATTTTCAGTATCTGTCCATCCTGTTGATATGCAAACAGGAAGTAGTTTAATAAATGCTTGCTTGCTGTGGCCTGGCTTGAAAGCTAGAAGAGTTGTGGCCAGCTCTTTAACTCTTCACCAGGTATTCATCCTTCCTTCCTTCCTTCCTTCCTTCCTTCCTTCCTTCCTTCCTTCCTTCCTTCCTTCCTTCCTTCCTTCCTTCCTTCCTTCCTTTCTCTTTCTCTTTCTTTTTTCTTTCCTTCTCTCTTTTCTTTCTCTCCTTTCTTTCTGTCTTCTACCCTTTCTCCCTTTTTCCCCTGATGAATTGTATATTCATTCCTTGTTCTTAGTTTTTGGCTTTTTCTGTTTCAGAGATTCCTCTCATTTATCTGTTACTCAGCCTTTGAGAAGCTTAAGTAACTTGGATGCTTTTGCTCCTATTTCCTGTGGAAGGTTGTGTGATACCTTGTGAAGCATGAGTGGAATTAGTCCTGGACTTAGAGTAAGAAGATCTGGGTTTGAGTTTCAGTTCTGATACTGCAAAATTGGATAATAGTATTTGTACTATCTACATCCAGAGTCATAATTAAGGAAGGGCAGCCTGGGCTTTTCCTTGACCCTGACCTACAGGGTTGGGTACATTATAGATTGCATAGGTCAGTTGTCTCCAAAGCGGGTGCTATGGCCTCCTGGCTGGACAAGACTTGACCCCATGAAATATGTGAAACCAACCAGAGGATGGGAAGATGGGTTGCATGCCATCCTGTCTGTGATACCTAGCCATAGAACTTATCTCCAACACAATAATACCTAATGCTGTTTCCTAACACTCCCCCATTCTGGCCTCTCCCTCTGATGGGCAAGTTCCAAATTTTCCAACCCATCTCAACCAACATAGCCCCATCAGGGCAAAATTATATTTTAAACAATACCCAGGCACCATTAACTTGTGAGATCATCAAGGGTAGGGATAGTCTCTTGCCCTTCTTTGTATCTTCAAGACTCAGTTCAGTACCTGGTACATAGTGTATTGACAACAGCAGGAGTTGTATAGATGATGATAGGAAAATCACTTTGTGAGTGTTACCTTGTCCATTTTGAGTGGGACAGAATAATTCCCGTAGGATGAGCTGACTTGGATAGGTTTTGATATCCTTTGCAGATCTCTTTACATTATTTATAACTTACCCTTTATCAAAACTTCCCAATTTCTCTTGTGGGCACTACCATGTGCCTAGTGACTTCCAATATTAATGTCATCTTCAACCCCTTAGTTCCCCTCACTCCTCCCCATATCCTTTCATTGATCAAATCTTACCATTTTTTACCTCTACATGATCTCTTCATTCTATCTCCTCTCTGCTCATCAAGCCACCACTCTTGTTCAGACCCTTATCACCTTTCATCTCAACTATTGCACCATCCTCTCAATTTGTCTACTTACCTTAAATCTCTCCCAAATCTGGTCCATCCAAATCCAGTCCACAGGTGCAAAATTGATTTTCTCAGAGTGCAGGTTAGACTGTGTCATTACCATACTCCATAAACTCCAGTGGCTCCAAGTTGACTTTAGGATAAAATATTATTCATCTTTTCCTTACTTATCCTTTAAAAATGTATACTTTTTCTATATTTTGTTAATGTACATAATTATTTGTATATGATATGATGATGTTTGGTTGTGGTGGATTATATAGATGATGGTCAAGAGCTGGAAGACACCTTGAAGGCAGTTCTGTCTAACAACTCTCATTTTATAGATGAGGACATTGAGACTCAGGAAAACTGAGTAATCTGCAAGAAGTAAAATTCAGAACCCAGGTTTTCTGACCTCAGAGCCAGTGTTCTTGAACCCGTGGCATATTAGTTTCATAATTACTCATCAACCTTTCATAATTACTCATTAACTTTTACTCTGAATGTGAGCTATTTCCAATAATAGCTTACCTTTACAAAGCATTTTAAGGTTTGCAAAATACTTTTGTATACTTTATCCCCTTTGATTCTCATAAGAGCCTTGTGAGGTTAGCTACTATCTCCCTTTTTTACAGATGAAGAAACCAAGGGTCAGAGAGATTATATAGTTTGTCCAGGGCCACAAAATTGGTAAACATCAGAGGCTTGATTTTTACTGAATGCTCTCCTGACCATAGTCTAATGTTTTGTCCACTATAGCATGCTGCGTTGGCATGCTCTCTCTAAGTACCCCAAAGGATTGAACTACTCGTTTTATTTATATTTCAAAAGATGAGGAAACAGTCCTAAAAACCCCTATCACTTCTCTCTCCTGGGTCCCATATTTATTTATTTATTTGCTTGTTTATTTATTTATTTGTTAGTTAGTTAGTTTTGTGGGGCAGTGAGGGTTAAGTTATACATGTGTAGTCATGCAAAACATTTCTACATTAGTCAGATTGTGAAAGAAAACAGACAAAAACTTTAGAAAAAGGAACTAACAAAAAAAATTATGCTTCAATCTGAATTCAGATACCATCAGTTCTTTCTTGTAGATGGATTCCATTTTTCATAAGTGGTCCATGGATCTTCTTAATTGAACCTTAATATTGAAAAAAATGACATTACTTTTTAGTTTTAAGTAGAATAAAATTCCCAGTAACTCAAAACATAGGGGACTTAGGAAAATCAGACTTTGAGTTAACCTGGTTTAAATTCTGTGATTTTTTTTCTTAGTTGATAATAAGTTGATTGGTCAGCTAGCTTTGAGTGGGTTCCTACTGTGTGTAGATAATTTTTAACTAGATTTTGAAAGATGTCAAGCTAACAGAGGCATAGAAATCACTAAAAGATCAATAAGTTTTTTTTTTTGTTTGATAAAGCTCTATTAGAATAAATTTATAAGATGAAGTCTCCACTTTCCTCATTACTTTTTGTTTAGTTCTGGGGGAGGGGGAACATCTATATGTCTACAGGAATTTAAGAATGTGGATGTCTAGTCAAGTGAAAATTCTAATTAACAGAGCAATATTATTATATGTGCCATACAGGATTACCACAATCCTCCCAAATTGCTTCAGTGATTTTGATGTATCTCTGATATCTTTGTGTTCTCTCTACATGTTCAGATCATAACCTATTCATGTCATCTTATCTCATGCAACTCCATTTTCTCCCATAAAATACACTCAATG
Organism: Dromiciops gliroides; assembly: GCF_019393635.1. NCBI lineage: Eukaryota > Metazoa > Chordata > Mammalia > Microbiotheria > Microbiotheriidae > Dromiciops > Dromiciops gliroides. The sequence continues at coordinate 42,638,656 of NC_057863.1, forward strand.
TGTTAAAGACCTTCACCTAAGTATTTTAATATTAGGTCTCAGACACTTCCTAGCTGTCACTTAAGGCAAGTCACTTAGCTCTGTTTGCCTCAGTTTCCTCATCTGTCAACTGAGTTAAAGAAGGAGATGGCAAAGCACTCCAATATCTTTGTCAAGAGGACCTCAAATGGGGTCACAAAGAGTTTGACATGACTGAAATGACTCAACAGCAACAAAATATGTCTGAAGTACTCAGGGTATCTCTTTGGTACTCCTTGTTCTTGATATGGGACTGTCAAGCCTCCTGAAGGGTTTTTTTAATGATGTCTTTTATGACACTTCTTGAAGTTATCAGCTAAAAACTTTTAGCATAATAAAATAGGATTGACCTAAAAACCATATTCAATATAACTTATCCTTTACTTTCATAATTCAGAAGGTACTTCTAGTGGTTTAGGACCAACACTGGGGATGGAATGAATGAGATTACCTGTGTCTATCATTACCCTAATTGCCACCAGCCTTTGAAGATGGTCACCCTTGATGGCTGCAAAGTTTTAAAGTGATTATTTTGGTCTGTTCAAAAATAACACCACTGAGAATGGAAGAAATTGTATGAACATTGTACGGTTAATAGAAGACTTTACTTGGAATCAGGAAGATCTGGGTTCAAACTCTGCCTCTGACCCTTCATCATGGGCAACTAACTTACTTTACATTTCTGAGTGTGTTTCTTCAATTGTAAAATGGGAGTAGCAGTATTTGTAGTAGTAACCTCCGAGGGCCATTGTGAAACTCCGACTGAGAAAATATGTGTAAAATGCTTGGAAAACCTTAAAGTGGTTTCTGTCACTTATTATCTTTATGACATTATTAAATTGTGAAAAACATGAGGTTTTTGGAACTTTTTGAGGGTTTGAATTCTGGATAACAAATAATAACAATGTCAGTTCCTATAATAATGATGACGACAACGACGATGATGATAGTCCCTTAACTATTAGTAGTAATGATAGCATTAGTCCCTTGATGATTGATAACTAAAATGTTAGTCCCTTTACTATTAATAATAACAATATTAGTCCCTTTAATAATAATAATAAGTTAGTCCCTGGACTAGTAATAATAACATTAGTCCTTGAGTTTTTTCTTTTTTTTTTTTTATTTGCGTGGGGCAATGAGGGTTAAGTGACTTGACCAGGATCACACAGCTAGTGTCAAGTGTCTGAGGCTGGATTTGAACTCAGATTCTCCTGAATTCAAGGCCAGTGCTTTATCCACTATGCCACCTAGCTGCCCCCTTGAGTTTTAATAATAATAATGTTAGTCCCTTGACTTTTAATAATAATAACAACAATGTTAGACCCTTGACTATTAATAATGATAAAATGAATCCTTTGGTATTTAATGATAATAACAATGTTGGTCCCTTGATTTTTAAAATTATAGTAATGATGTTAGTCCCTTAAATAACAATAATAACAATGTTAGTCCCTTAACTAGTAATAGTAATGTTAGTCCCTTGAATAATAACAATATTAGTCCCTTGACTAATAATAATAACATCAATGTTAGTCCCTTGAATAATGATAATGATAATAATAATAATAAATAACAATCTTAGTTCCTTAACCATTAAGTATTAAAGAACAATAGTTGACTAACAATGATTGTTTTGGGACTGTTTTTATCTGAACTCCCTCAAAGATAAAATGAGAAGCATGGCAGCAATAATAATGAGAGCTGACCTTTCTATAGCACTTGGGCCTCTCATAGTATTAGAGGAGGCTGTGCTGCTATAACCTCATCCATAGATGTGAAATGAAAACCCAAGTTTGTGGCATTACCGCCATGTTTCTGTAGCTTGTCACCACAGGAGCCTCTCAATCTCTGAATATTTGCTTGGAGAGTGACAGTGCATGAAGCCTGTGAAAATTTCTTTTGTCATCCATCCTAAACTGTGTCCCAAGGGTACAAGGGAGCAGTGGATTATGTTTGTATAGTGAATTCAGGTTACACAGTGCCTTTCATACATCATCTTATTTGAAGTTCAGAAACATGAGTGGATGAATAAAGCATTTATTAAGTGCTTGCTGTGTGCCAAGCATTGTGCTAACAGAATAGTACAAATGGAACAAAGATGAATACAAAAGGCAGACAGTCCCTGCTCTCAAGGAGTTCACATTCCAATGGGGGAGATAACATACAAGGAAGATTTCATCTGCAAGTCAGGTGGAAAAACCTCGTGATCTTTAGCATACAGAGACAATGCAGAATTTTATGTCTTGAATTGAATATAATTATTTAATGTCACTTAAGCCCAAGGCTCCTGAATTCAGGGCCCTGTGCCATCCTCATCAGCATTTGAGGAAAGATGGTGATTAGGGTGGTTGTGATGCTGGTTTGAATTGCCTGGACCATGCTGCCTCCTGCCTCTTCCTCAGGGTGCCTGGATGCTACTGCCAGGCTGACTTGCCTACCCAAAGTGTGGCAGTTGGTTGACAGTTGGTAGGGATGGCTGGCCCCTTCTCCATAGGAGTTGCTTCCCTTGATGATGGTTGTAAAAACTGGCCTTGAAGAGGGATTGGTGGTCTGGGAGTTACAGCCGCTCCCAGGGCTCCTGCGACTGTCTGTTGGTGGCAGATGGTCAGCAGTTGCTGCTTGCGGTGATGGGGAAGGTGGGCCCCTTCTCTACAATGATTTCTCCCCTCAATAATGTCTCTGGGGTCTGTGCTGGAAGCAGATTTGGTGGTTTAGGTAACACAGCTATTCCCAAGGCTCTTGGACTCAGGGTCCTAGGCTATTCTCATCAAAGTCTCTGAGGTAGGAAGGGCCAATATTCTGATCTCCTTTTCATTGATAAGGAAACAGACAAGTGAAATGAGTCATTTCAACAAAATGATTTTTAAAATTCAATTAAACTAAATTCATTCATTCATTCATTTGTTCGTTTATTTTTGTGGGGCAATGAGGGTTAAGTGACTTGCTCAGGGTCACACAGCTAATAAGTGTCAAGTATCTGAGGCCACATTTGAACTTAGGTCCTCCTGAATCTAGGGCTAGTGATTTATCCACTGTGCCACCTAGCTGCTCCCAACAAAATGATTTTTGCTGAAAGTCACATAATAGGTGGAAGGGAGGACAAATCCATTTCTCATCACATTACACCAGGCTTTCCCTTTAACATTCCAGGCAAACAACAGGTATTTGTTAAGCACCGTCTAAGTGCATCATCTCATTTGATGTAGTCCTTGGGAATATATAAGTTTATTTTGATTGCCTTCTATTGGATCTTAGATATTTACCCTTTCTCCTTCCCCCCCCCCGCCCCCTTCCAAGGAAATTGCCTAAATGATTTTATTGTATGAGTTTTTTTTTTTAATGACAAATTTTGTCCCAAATGGCTTCATATCTTGCTTCTAAAAATGTTTTATTGATGCCTTTAGTTTTTTAAATCAGCTTCATTTCTAGACACTGATCTACCATGCCTAGAGTCCATGCTGGGATGTGACCAAGTGACTACATCAGATGATATATTTAACACTTGACCACCAAAGTCCCCCACCTCTCTTAAGAGAGAAGAGAAGGTGTTCTCTTAGAGGCAGCTGGTGGTGCTGTGGAAAGATCACTGGTCTTGGGGTCAGAAAGACCCATCTGTTCTCATGCTGGATTTGTGATGTGTCACTTAACCACTGTTTGCCTCAGTTTCTTCATTTGTAAACCTTCCAAATTTGTTGTGAGGATCAAATGAGATAATAATTGTCAAGTGTTTAGCACATAGTAAACCCTAGATAAATGTTATCTATGATTATTATTCTATTTATCATGCCACAGTTTATTCAGACATTCCCTAACCCATGGGGACCTATTTTTCCTTGGTGATCAAAAAAAAATTATGCTTTGTTTTCTTCATTTTTGAAATAGAATCAGGTTGGTTTTTGCTCTATTGGCAGCAGAAATAAGAGCTTTAAAAAAAGAGATATGAAAAAAAGAGAGATGCTAAGTTTGGTATTGTGACTGAAGGTTTTAGGTGTTAGGACAACACAGTAAGTAGATTCCAAGTGGCATGAGCAATGTAATCCCCAAAGAGCCCAGAATTCTTTGGATGTGGCAGCTCAGTTTCCCAAGTGCTTCTCAATAGGTTTGAGGAGAAGTTATGAAAATAAGCCACTGAATATCATCCTTGAGCATTTAGAAAGTATTGGTGAATACGAAGTTCTGAATGTGACTTAGCCTTGTACTAGTTGATTAAGGGCCTGTGTGGGAAAGTCTCGTGTTTGAAAGCATTGTCTGAACTCAGGTTAAGTTACATGCAATTTCCCAAGTGCCCATTCTTGATGTTTTTATATTTTGATCACTAAAAAGGTCTTGATTTCATTTCTCTAAAAGGAAAATTTGCATCAGTTACTGAATAGCCTCTGTGGTAGACTTAAATGCTTGAAAAGTATGTATAAACAAAGCCCAGAGGGAGAAAATGGTCAAGTTTTAAAATGAATACTGTTCATTTGGAGCTTTAAAGGGTCTGGCTTATTCAAGGCTGGACTGTGCGTTCAAATGTTTCTGATGTATTCGGACAAAACCTTGTTAACATTATTGTAGGCTGTGAATAAGTATTAATAATACAGAGATTGAACTAGAGGGGCCCTCCAGATTCTGGCTCCCTAGTCCTCAGAGGATGCTGTTGTTTCTGGGCATTCAGCATTGTGGTGAATTCTTTAAGTGTTTATGAAAAATGCTAGAGGTAAAGGTAGGGGATCAGAAAAAATGCTGCTGCATTTTTTTGTCCAGACCAATTTGTCAGGTACTGAACATAGTTTGTCTTTGTTCTTATTCACGAAAACCTTGGGAAACAAAGGGAAGGCTGCCATTAAAAAAAACAAAACAACAACATCTGGGAAGAACAATGTGTCTGACCTTCGTCTTACAAGCAAAATGTTCCAGTGGATGACCAAAGTCCACATCACTGGCTTTGGTGTCAGAAAGTATGGAGTTGAATCCAGGCAGTGCCACTTATGGGTCATGAAGCCCCTTTTCCTCTCTGAGCCTCAGTTTCCTTATCTGTAAAATGGGGACACTAATATTTGGACCACCTGTTTCATCGAGAGAGGGGGTGGCTGTGAAGGAAGGCAGTTTTGTGAATTCTAAAGCTCTATGAAAATGGGAATTATGATGATGAGCCAGGCTTCCTAACACTTAGTAAACCTGTTCATGAAGCTCTGTGATAGCTAGGCTTGATGTTGGCATGCCAACATGCTGAAGCCTCTGAGAGTATTCACCCATCCATCAAGATGGGAGTACAATCACTCCTGTTATTTGCACCCAGCAGGTGATTGGGTGTACTTACCAGCTCTTTCTGCTTCAGCTCCAGGCTTTTGGGACCAGGAAGGGAAGGGTTCAGTTCTCTCTCTTCAGTTCAAAAAGATAGATGTAAATAACTCAAAGGGATTCGACCTAGGCCATTGAAACGTAATATTCATTGAAAGTAGTCCCTATGAAATCATTTGCTGTTTTTATACAATATTCAACTTCCTTTTTTCTTGTGCATTACAATATACTATTGTGTTTATGCTCAATTATCAACAATAGAAGCTAGTCCAGAAGGAGAGAGCAAAGGAACTGATTAAATTTAAGTCATAAGACCCTTTAAAAGGAAAAAAAAAAAAAAAAGATTTCTTATTGCATCTGGCCTAATGGGATGAATGGCATATTCCAAGTACTGCTTTCTATAAAATCCATTCTCCAGAATGCTAATTAATTCCCCAAATCTTCATTTCCTCAGTCGAAAGTGAGCCTGAGCATAAATGGTAAGGGGAGGAAAGCTTGGATTTCTCCATTGGTGCCAGCTTTTTGTTCCGACTGTCCGGGGCGTCTGAAATCAGCGGAATAATTTCAGGATGGTAGATCCTGAAACAACTCATTTTTCTTTCCTGTAATCGGTGTGACTTCAAAATGCCGACCCAGCACAAAGTGCCAGTCCCCATAATTTGTTGGCAAGTATAAAAAGGAGAAAGGAAATTATTTCCCAGAGCGTGTGAATCAGCCCAGCTTTGCCAGAGATTTTTCTGTCATGAACAGCCTGAGGGCTTCTGCCTATCTGAGCTTTATTTGACAATTACCACTTGCCAGTGTAATTAAATGATAATTTATAAATACTGAGAAAGCATTATGGGGAAGAGCAAATAGGTGCTTATCAGAGCAGTGAATAAAGTTGATCTTCTCCAGTGGCAATTTTCCTCTCTTATCCGGGTTGTTAACTGGTCTCTCATTTTGTCATCTTTGGTTCTGATATTTGTTGGACTGATAATATCTGCCTACCCATATGACCTTTTTTTTTTCTTAGTGAAAAATAAAAGCATTCTACCCCCACCCCAATAATTTTTTTTACACACTGTATACTTACAAAACATGAATCATTCTTCCCACCCCAAGGTAATCATAATGGCTTGGATTCTCCATCCTTTTAAAATGACCTCCCAAACCAACGGCAGCTCCTCTTGGCATTCTCGTATCTCCCTCTCCCATTATAAGTTTTCACTCTATGATGCTTTTTTTGTTTTCTTTTAAAATCATCTTTTTAATCACCTGGCCTTTGCCTTTAATTACATTTCCCTGGGCCTCTTCTTCAGCTTTTCAGCCTATCAGGAGATTTGTATAAGGAAAAGGAAAGCAAAAATGTGTGTTGGGGTCTGCCGGCAAAGGAGGGCCTCCTAACCTCACACAGATAAGAATGATACTTTATATTCAATACAGAAATGCTGTCATGTTCCTTCTGGATTAAAAAAAATTCCCCAAAGGAGAATTCTGTAGTACTGAAATCTTTTGTCCTATCAGTGTTTCTTCTCTGGATTCCTGGCCCATTGTCAACATTAGGCTGATTTCTGTAGAAGCTGCAACTGGAATATGGACAGAAACACAGATTGCTCCTGGAGATTCTAGATAAAGCAGAGAGAGAGAGGACAAACCTTGATTGGAATGGAAACAAACCAGTCAAATAGCAAAAAAAAAAAAAAAAAAAAGAATTTGCACACATTTAGAAAAGCTGATTTAAGGAAGGCAAAGAAAGGGTTGGGGCAAACCAGGGCATATTTAATGGGTTAGGAGTCCATGCTGGTGGTGGGGGTATTGTTTTAATTTTTTGAACCATTGTAAAATTAAGTAATCTTAGCAACTTGTGATCAGGGCAGGACTGCTTCAAGGGAACAGTAAGGGAATGGTTTTACCAGGGGCCAGGAAAGAAAAAAAAGGCCTTCAGTGTTTAAGGTTGTCAATTCCTCATTTTATTCCATTCTTAGGCCTAATAAATAGTAATTATTTGCTTTTTTCATAGTTGAAAAATTATCTTTTGTATTCAAATATTTAAATAGACTGCACTGTCATTGGGGGCATAAAAATTCCTAATGTCAAAAGAGATTTTTGTACGGGAGAATAATTTGAAAGTGGTGGATTAGTTTCCACCTTTTGAAACACAGTGCTTTCTGTAATCTTCAAACATTATTTAGGATAATGGAAGCCATCATCCCAGTTCTCAAATGTTAGCACTTCCATTAGAATTTACCGCTACCTCTTATTTTTTATATTAAAATACAAGGCTTAAAAGGTATTATCTTACTAAAGGGGGGGGGCAATTGGAGAGATGATTTGATTGAATAAAGGAAAAAGCTGTACAGACCTTTTAAGATCAAGGATGTATTGATGGAAAGCTATCATTAGAGACAATTAATGTTCTCCAAGGGAAGAAATTGATTATGGGCAGAGATGGACCCTAAGGAGCAGATATGTCTTAATGCTCCAAGGCCTTAAGGATTATATGTTTCGTTCACAGCATCTGAATTTTAACCCCTTGTAGGAAGTAGAACACTGCCTACCTCTTGCAGAAGAGCATGTGATAAATTTTTGAAAAATGGATTTTCCTTATAAAAGGCTATTGATGCCCACTGGCCTTTGATTCTTTAAAGGTTACTCATGCAATTAAATTTCTAGTGCCCTTTCTTTATTCCATTCTTTAGATTAGGTCTAGGCACAACTACACAAAAGAAACTAGATATTGACTGCGAGTCTTCAGCATGGTGGAGGTGTGGTAATGACCAATGATTGTGGTTCAGGAGGTACATTCATGAGAAGTCACTGAACTGGATGTCTGCTGCAATTAAGTTTTTGAAAAACATGTCCTTTGAACTCTGTCTTCCCTGTGCAGCTTGTAGGGACTATTTGCTATTTTGTTAGCAAGGACCTGGTACTTAGTAAGGTGGTAACCCTATTGTGAACACTTCACAGAAAAGGTGACTTTTCTGATTTTTTCCTTTGGGAAAATTCCATGTGGGTTGGTTTAGGATTTGAATAGATTCCTTTAAATCACTAACTAATCCTTTTATAGCTCTATATCTCTATCGCTATCTCTCTATCTCTCTGGGTCTATTTCTATCTTTCTATATCCATATATCTATATACACATGTACATATATATATATGAATATCCATATATATTTCTTTGCATATGTATGTTTATGTATAAATCCACACATATGTATATATAAGCATATTTATCTATACACATGCACTGATTTTAATATATACACTTATACATAATATACTTTTATAGAAAATGATTAGGATATTTTTCCCCACTAGGGAGATCTTGTGCGTTATAAGAACCCAGATCAATGTTCTTATCCATTTGTGGGTCCTAGTCTGTGTCCTTACCTCTAGCCCTGAACCATCCCTATGGAGACTGTTTGACTGGCCTCATAACTTTCAGGGAACACCACAGTGGCCCTTTGGGAGAGTGACAAATTTTTATTTGTTGCTGCCTGGCCAGGGTATCAGTTTGAATACGAGTGGTTCTCGAGGACAAAGGACCATTTTCCTTCAGTGTAGCCCGTCGTGTCTGGCATCTACTAGGCATTTATTAAATGCCTGTTGAGTTGAACTGTAAAGCAGTATTTTATGGAATCTACGGGTCTGTGTATGTCTGTGAGTATGTATGTATACCTTATAACATAGTTATGAAGTCATTTGTGGAGTGGCCTCTTTGTTATTTAAACAAAAGAAATTGAGACATTGGCTCAGAGAAGGTAAATACTATGACTTACTCCCGTTTCTTTGTCTCTTTGATCAAATGCAGGATTAGGGCCCTAGGCTGAGGCACTAGTGCAGGGGAAAGAAGAGGAGTCAGGGGACCTCATTTCTAGTTCTGACTTTGACACTTTTGCAGGGCACGATCTCACACAAAGGCATCCACTTCTGGGCCTCAGTTTCCCCATCTGTACACCAGAGCTGAGGGGGTGGACTGGATTCCCTCTAAGTTCCTTCTTAGCTGTGACTCTCTAGGTTCTTAGTTCATTGCTTTAAGTGGTTTTAAATTACAATTTACCAACTGAAAGATGACTTAGTTTTTTGTAAGATGGGCATCTAGTAAAATAAATTTGGAAATAACGAAGTTGAAGAAAGAGAGACAAATAGTCCTAGTGTACATTAAGTTTTATATATCACCAAAGTCTTTTAGCATCACCTCAGCTCTTGGCAAGGACTCCCTCTCGAGTATCTGCCATTGGTCCGAATCCAGGCATATCCATTTTGGTGACCATTTCCTTGAAGTTAAGTATGTTCACATACGAGAAAACTCTTTCACAATAGTTTGTCTGCCTTTCCTCCTGTCCAAGAAAAACAAATTCCAAAAGACTGGATGCAGGTGGTATCATGGCGAATGGCTGTCTTTGAGTATTTGAAGGGCCATCTTGTTCTGTTTGGCCCTTGAGGGCAGAACCGGGGGCACTGGGTAGGAACTGCAGAGAGGCAGCTTTGGGCTTGATGTCCTGAAAAGCTTCCCAACAATTAAGAGCTATCATATGGGGAACGAGCTCTTGGAGGGATGTCCCTTCTTGCTGGATTTCTTTAACTAAAGGTTGGATGGCCACTTGTCAGATATGTTGTAGAGATACAAGTGGGACTAAATGACCTTTGAGGACCTTCCAACTATGAAATTCTTTGATTCCGCTACTTTATTTACTCTGAGAAAAGTCAGAAGGAAAGAGGCAAGTATCCTATTCAGTATTTGGTCCCTTGACCCGTGGAATCTCAACATTTATTTATATTTTACAGGAATCATATTCAGCTCCATGCAGGAGAGCTCTATGTGGTCATTGACCTTCATTTCTTCGGTATTTAGTTGGTTATCTTCCTTGTAATTTCATTTTGGTATGAAATCCTCATGCCTCCCCCATACCCCCCATTGCCTGCTGAGAGTGGCCAATCTCAGTGAAGGCAGAGAAAAAGAATCCTGGATGTGGAATAAGGAAATCTGAGGTCCACTTCTATCTATTCTGTGTGACACTGGGCAATTCACTGGCTCCCTACATTTAGTTTCCTTATGTGTTAAATGAGGGGGTGGGACAGGGTAATTTCTAAGGTTCCTTACAGCTTTAATATCTAATGTTCTATATTTATTATTAATAGTAGTATACTATACTAGTATATCATTGCTATTATATTATTATAAATATAGTGAATAATATTATTAGAATAATATTTACTCACTGGCATCCCTTAAGAGTAGAACAGAAGTTCTGAGATTTGGCTGCTTTTTATGGTTAGGGTCAGTTATCTGTTGCCTAAAAAAACACCTCACAGAAGTGGGGTAGGGCACCAAAAAAGAAGCCCGCTTCCTTTTGGACTTTATATTTGGTAATAAGGCCTGGCTCAGTGCCTTATACAAACAAAACACACGATTAAGATTTATTAAAGAATATTTCCTAGCTGAGGTGTGGGTCACCTCTCTTACTAAGGTCTGACTTAAGAAAAACTATTATCTATCAACCTAAGTTACCAATAAAAGACATCTTCAATAAGGTGATTATTAGAGAGGTGAATCATAGAAGAAATGTTTTGCATTAATTTGGCTACACAATGAACAGGTAGTCAAACTTACCCAAGTAGATGTGGGTGGGAAATAACAAAGACATTGGACTAGATACCAACCCCTTCCTTGCCTCTGCTGGGCATGAAGTACTTAATACTTGAAGGATCTGGGGTTTTATTACTCGGGGTACTCTTCACTGGCTCCACTTACAACTCTTCTGTACCTTTCAGGGATCTTTCATGAGCTGCTGGGGCCAAAATCGTCTTCGTTTTGGTGGCCAAATTTTTGGTGATGGGGCTCTCCAAACATAGCAAGGCTGGTCAGAATTTGGGTACACATAAAGGGATCTGTCCAGTTCAATATATGACAAATACTTTTTTTTTTGAAAGGCCTGTATAATTTTTCTAGAAGGATGCTGAAAGGATGTGGTAAGTTGTCATGAACAGGATGCTGTACCCGGGAGAGTCTTGGGTTTGATACAGACACCCTCTCTGTCACCATGGGCAAGTTGCTTAATCTCTTGGAGCCCTAGTTTCATCACTTTGTTCAACAGGGATGCTGGGGCAGCTAGATAGCACAGTGGATAGAGCATGTGCCCTGGAGTCAGGAGGACCTGAGTTCAAATCTGACCTCAGACACTTGACACTTACTAGCTGTGTGACCCTGGGCAAGTCACTTAACCCCAATTGCCTCACCCAAAAAACAAACAAAACAAACAAACAAAAAACCCCGCCAGAGATGCTACTCCCTACCTCACAGGGTTAGTGTGAGGCACAAGAAAGATAATGTATTTAAAGAGCTTTGCCAAACCTCAAGGGGCTCTGTAAATACCAGTGGTTTGGTTTGTTTGGTTTGGGGTCAGAATCTGGTGAGGAAACTCACTATCAATGCAATTGAGTAACTGTGTTGCAAGTTTTAGCCTTGGACAGTTCCCTGAGAAGTTGTGACTCCCCTAAATACACATAACTAGGCCACACTGATGCTATGGGTGAGCAATATTATTAAAAGGAGCACTGAATGTCAAGGAAAAGAAAGAAAATGAGGTATCTGGGGGAAGGAGGTGTCTTCAATCAATAAGCACTTATTAAACTAAACAGTGTACTAGATGCTCTGTATACAAAGATAAAAATGAAGCAGTCTCTCCCCTCAGAAGGATTACATTCTATCTGGAGATAGAAGACATACACATATAAGTAGCATAAATATATAAAAGATAATGGAGGTGGATCAAGAAAGGTCTCTTGAATTTGTGCTCAGCTTTGAAGGAAACTAGGGGTTCTAAGACATGATGGTGAGGTGGGAGAACATTCCCTTTCTGGGAGCAAAGCTATGTAAATGGGAGATGAAATCTTGTGTGGGAAAAACAGCCAGAAGGTCAGTCTGGTTAGACCAAAGAAGGCATACAGGGAAGTCATTCCTATTGAGACTGGAAAGGTTGGTTGGAATTAAGTCGGGAAGGACTTTTAAATGACAAAGGAATTTTTTTTTTTTAATTGGATCCCAGAAATAAAAGAGAGCTCAAAATGGGTGTGTCTGGCAATATGGAGTTCCACTTTTGCCTTATAGATATTATTTACATAAATTGTCATATAAAGAGCTCAACTTTTGTGTAAGTGCCACATTCTAGTTATCTAAGAGGCAAGGGCCTCTTAATAAGAGATATTTGGGCAAAGACAGCTTTCACCTGTATTATTTTTTCAAGCTGTGAGCACTCTTTAATTACAAGGTAAAACACACACACACACACACACACATACACAGCACAGTTAAGATTGGTAACATATGTTGTTGTCAGTATGTACTTAGCACCTGCAGAAATGAGTGAGGAAAATGTGACAGCAGAGAGGTGGAACACCCACTGGGTTGACTGTGAACACTGTCAACAAATTTTACTTTGTTAATTTTTTCTTATTAAAAAAATTTCAAGGAAAGAATTTAATAGCGCAGGTGTTCCAAGCCCTGCAGCCGAATGATAGAATGAAGGAGGAGGAGGTTAGAAACCCCTTAGGATGAAAGCCACTCTCCGGGTCGGGAGCCTTTCAAAGCATGCTCTCTTCCTTGGCTATTCACTTTGAAACCAAGATGGAGCTGTCTCTGGTTCTCAGAGTGGAGAACCTGCCAACTGCTGACCTTCAGGCGTGAGGGGAGGGGTCGATACCACAGAGGACAGGCAGACATGGTCAGTGTTCTAGAAGGCAGCATTCTCTAGATGAGATACGATTTCTGGGATCACTTTGAAGCAAGTGTAACTTGGGAGCAATTAATTGTTTGTCATTATGGTCCCTTCCAAATCCAAGACTCAGCCCTGAATAATAGCAAGGGCTCTGGAAATGAGGGGACCTGGCTTTAGTCTCAGCTTTCTCACTTATTAGCTATGCGACCCTCCCCTTTCTAGTCATCAGTTCCCTTATTGATCTCTCAAGTCTCTTCCAGCTGTCATGTTCTTTGGGACCTTCATCTGACTTGTGAGTTTTGCTGGAATCAAATGTATTAGCAAAAAGGAAGCATTTCATTCCTTGGAAATAGCATCCCTCCCTTCTTCACAGATCATAATTCTGAACCCACAGAAGGAACTCAGAAAATATTTTCTGATTGATGCCATCATCGACAGTTTATATGGTTAGCTCTCTGCTTGGAAAATAGTCATCTGAACCCTATGTCATGTCTGTACTCCCCGTGTACCCTCCCCTCCATGTGAATATTTCAAGTTGCTTTGAATTTATCAGTGATGATTTCACACAAATATTATTTTATAGATGTTTTCTTTTTTAATTTAGGAAATATTTTAATTTTTTTCAACCTCAAGCAAAAGGTCTTAAACTAAAGCCTTTTGAAAAAAAAAAGCTTAAAAATTCCTTTAAAATTCTTTTTAGCATTTCCCACTCTCTTTCCTTATCTTCCTATCTTTAATTTTTCAGTTTGTCACTTTGTAGATTGAGATTCACAAATCAAATATACAGCAAGTGGCCTAGCATGAAGGGACACATGAAGTGGATGGGAAATATCTCCCTCTCCCCCCAACCCCCATCCAGAATCTTGTCACAGGGCTCCAAATTAAGTCACAGCTCAGGCGCATTTACAGTTTCACAGCTGAAGGGAGATCCTGGAAATGACACGCTTTACACCTCCTAGATGAGGCTCTGGAGTGAGAAAGCTCTTCACTCCGGTCCCAGAGGGACTATCATTGTAACAAGAATCTGTTTTCGGTAATCACTGACAGTGTTGACAGGATGTTCAAAACCATCTGCTTGAGGGCAAGTGTTAACTCTATCAAATCCTCATATTTTAAGCACACTGATTCCTGCACCCAAGAGGCCTTAGGTTGGCCCACACTTTTCCTTGGCTCTGACTTAGCTTGCTGTCATCTCATAACCAACTAAGGCTGGGCTCAAGTAAAAATGAGTGGAATAAGATCATTCTAATTAAGAAATCAGCGAAGCTCTTTCAGCTAGCTCCAAGGGTCTTCGGCTCTTGTCATGGAAGCTCTATTCTCCAACCATCCATGTTTACCTTTACATTTATTTTTTAGGTTTTTTTGACAAAGGGCAATTGCCCCTAACACCCCTGCTTCAGATGCTATGTCCTGTCCACATACAAGTACACCTCTCTCTCTCTCTCTCTCTCTCTCTCTCTCTCTCTCTCTCTCTCTCTCCCTCTCCCTCTCCCCACATATACACTTGCATAAATATGTATATGTAAATAATATATGCATTTATATATTATATATAATATATATTTGGCAAGATATTTTGATTTGACATACATATATAAAGTATATACAAATATACTTTATATATTTTATGTATTATATTCATGTGTCATACAAAGTATTTGATATATAACATATTATAATATATATTTTATATCACATATTTTGCATATGTAAAATATATCCGTATATACTTCAGAGATATGTATGTCAAATCAAAATCTCTTGCTAAATTCAGCTACTCGTTTAATCAGAGAGCTAACAATCAGCTGGTTGATTTTTTTTTAGCACACTTCACTTAATTCAAATTACCTGCTTTCTAGCAGGCATATAATTGGTTAAACTGGGTAGCATATTTATCTACTATTAATATATCTTTTGTGATACGAGTGTTATAAGGTACAAGAAGGAGGTTAAAAGCAATGGGAATGCTACAAAGCCATCAGCAGCACATTTCAAACAAAAACCAAGCCCCGGCACCTGAAAACAGGGCCTCCCGAAGGGAAGGCCAATTTGAATGTAAAAAGATGTGGCTTGTGCCATGTCCCCATTTACAGCTCTTTAAGGACCGGGGTGGGAAGGAAAGGCTACAAAATAGGGCCCTTGAGGGGAGATTTTCCCTATCTCCAGGTTTCTCATAGATGGAATATCAAAAAGAGAGGCTTAGCACCAGAAATATTGACCTCTTGATGATGAAAGCTTTGGCCAAGGAAAACACTCAGGAACCGGATTCTTCATCTAAAAAGGTCCTTGGTCCTTTCTTCCACACTGACAGTACAGAATGGTGGAAAGGAGACAGAAAAGGAAAGAATCGTAGCTTTTAGAGATCCTGCATTAGTTTAATTGGTGGCATTTAAAATAGGCAATGACTGCGTTGATATGGGAGAGATGTGATCAATCCTGTCATTGAGAGTCTCACTTTAGATTCTTGGAACACATGAGTGAAAAGGCTAGATGACCACCAGAGTATGTAGAGAATGTTGTTGTTCAGTTGTTGTTGGGCTAGATGGAGATATTATATGAATTCTTGTACTGTGCTATCACAGAGAGATTATGATGGTCCCTTGGTAGAAGTCCTCTATTAAGGAGAATTACCCAAACTCCATTGTACTCACCCCATTAAGTCCATGCATCCCTAAAGAGTTAGGGGAAATGGTTTGCTGAGATTTTCACCCTAAGTAAGAGGTTATTTGGCTTTTGTAAAAACTAAAAAGGGGTAACAGAGATTACTACAACTTTAGTGGGGGTCACTACAATCAAGTCATAACTAATTGGGCTTTTTCATTTTTAATATGGTCATTGGAACGTTAGATCAGGAGAATGCTGCATAGTGTCTTTCTGCATTTTAGCAATGAACTAGACAGGATCTCATTATATCCTTGTGGAAAAAGAGAAAGGTTAAATGCATAATCATGTGGGTAGGTAGACATGAGTGACCGAATTAAAAAATGATCCTTCTATGTCATCCAGTATGAAAATACAGTGGAAAGAGTAGGAGATTTGAAGTCAAAGGTCTTGAGTTCAAATTCCAGTTTCATTACTTAGTACCTTTGCGATGTTGAGCAGGTCATTTCATTTCGTAAGGCCTGAGTTTTCGGTAAAATAGGGTGATTGTATCTGATGAATTCTGAGGTCCTTTCCAGTTCTAAGTTTATAATCCTGTGGCCAGAAAAAAAATATTTCTCTTGGAGTACCACAGTGCTCTCTATCTTTTGGCATTGTCTCTTGAACATTATTATATGTAACTTGTATTACACCATAAAAGGAATAATTAGCAAATTTGTAAACAACAGAAAATTTACGGGTGCACTTGCTTTCCTGCTTTGTTAAAAGGCCATAAACTTAGGGTTAAAAAGCACCTGCATGGTCATTTATTTCAGTCTTCTGATTTTACAGATAAGAAAACTGCGGAACAGAGCTGGTCAGTGATGTGTCCAAGGGCACAAAGATAGTAAGTGGCAGAGCTGGATTTTTGAACTCAAGTCTTCTGATTTTAAACCCAGTTGCTTTTCCAATGTACCACATTGACTTGTGTGTGAGAATGTATCTTTATGTATGTGTGAGTGTATTTATGTGCAGAGCCCCTTATATACGTGAGCAAGCCCCCCAAAAATGTGTATATGGGCATGTATATGGATTTTAACGAAGGGAAGAGAGTGGAGTCTACAAATTATAGACTGGTGAACTTGATTTTGAGTTGTGGTAAAATTCTACAATGGTTTAAGGGATGCTTTTGGATTATCCAGTAAGGGACATTAGCATACTGTTAGATCAACCTGCATTTGGAATTAGAGGAGTTGCATTGAAATATTCTCTCTCCTACTTATTAACTATGTGACCTTAAGCAAATCTCTCCCTGCCTCTCCCTTTACATACAAAATGGGGGGTTTATAATAAATGATCCCTTTGGTTTTCTCTCTCCCCAAATCCAAAATCCTTGGATGCTTGAGTGGTGATCATGAAGAGATAGTGTGTTTCATTAAAATCAGCTCACTTCCTTTTTTGACAGGTGACAGCGGATCAAGATAATATGGTAGACCAATGTGTCTCGATTCCAGCAAAGAATCAGTAATAGTCTTTCATGCTTTTCTTGTGGAAAAGATGGAGATATGTTGTCTAAATGATAGCTGGTGGATGACATAGTAGTTTCATAACAATTCAGTTTGGCAAGCATTCAGTAAGCATTCGCAAGGTCCAAGCTAAATCACGCGATACAAAGATGGAAATGAAAAACATGCAAAGTGCTCAGTGCCCTCCAGGAGTTTATGTAGTAGGTAGTTAATACATGCCTGTTGGTTGTTTGTAGGGGATACAATATGGAAACGGATAAGTGAATATGGGATAATTTGAAATTTTCTCTTTAGAAGGGAGGGACACAAATAGCTAGGGGGAATTAGAAAAAGGCTTTAAGAAAAGGTGGCTCATGAGTTGATCATAGGCTGAAGATAGAGATTTAAGAGGTAGTGATAAAGAAGTGCATTCTATCAAGGCATGGGGAATTGCATTCCAGATATGGAAGTATAATGATAATACAATAGCAAATATTTATATAGCATTTTAAGGGCTATAAAGCATTTTACATATATTCTCATTTGATCCTCATGAAAACCCTATTATTCATATTTTATTGATGAAGAAATTGAGTTAAGTGACTTGGTCCAAGGTTATTTTAACTTTGTTTGAGGGAGGATTTGGACTCATTCTTCTTGCCGTCCATGTTCAACACTCTATTCATTGTACCTATCCTAGCTGTGTTTCATAATAGGGGACAGAAGTTATCCAGTTTTAGTTGGTAGTGTATGTATGAAAGAAAGCAATGGTTTATAAATCTGCAAAGGTAGTTGAAACTAAACAAAGGAATTTGAATGACTGTATCTTTTTGAACAATACCATTGTCATATTTGTGCTTTAAGAAGATTGTTTTGCCAACTGTGTGGAGGAGAGATTGTACAAAACTGGGTGTTTTTACCATCAGAAGATCACATAGGAATCTAAATGAACAAAAATTAAAAAAAACATTCTATACAAATAGAGACAGTCAAAAAATTGAAGAAATATTAATTGTTTATGGGTAGGCTGAGCCAATATAATAAAATGACAATGCTATCTAAACTAATTATTCAGTGCCATGCCAATCAAACTAGCAAATAATTACAGTTAGGTATCTAGAAAAAATAATAACCAAATTAATTTGAAGGACAAAAGATCAAGAATATCAAGAGAATCGATAAAAAAATGGGAAGGGGCCTAACAGTACAAGGATCTTCAAACTATATTACAAAGTCATAGTCATCAAAACAATTTGGCACTGGGTAAGAAATAGAGAGATTGATTAGTGGAGCAGATTAGGTACACAAAATACAGAAGTAAAGGAATGTAGTAGCCTATTTTGACAAACCTAAAGAATCTCCTTATTGGAGCATGAACTCAGTATTGAACCAAAATTGATGGGGGAAACTGGAAAGTAGTGTGACAGAAACTAGGTATAGAGAAATAAATGCTCTAAATCACTAATTAGAGAAAAGTAGATTTAAACAATTCAGATTCCAAGTCAAGCCCTACAGAAAAGGAAAGTTGACAAAAAGGAGAATGACAAATACTGGAAGGGCTATAGGAGAACAGTGACTGCCATACAGAGTAAAGTGCATAATAAACTGTCTATTTATTGGTAGATTCTAGATACTATCATTATATTAATGCATAATATTTTATTTTGTTTTTTAGAAGTCACCCCATATTGTCAACTAACCTTTCAGTATACTGATTCTTCCCTTCCCCATCTTTTTGGGGTTTTTTGTTTATTTGTTTTTTGCCTAGGGTCACACAGCTAGTAAGTGTCAAGTGTCTGAGGCTGGATTTGAACTCAGGTCCTCCTCAATCCAGGGCTGGTGCTCTATCCACTGTGCCACCTAGCTGCCCCCATTCCCCATCTTTTTAAATCAGAAAATATTGTCATTGCTTCTTTCCCCATCCTGTACTGATACAGTGAATATACCTAAGGGCATGCATGGTACAGTGGGAAATGGTCTGAATTTGGAACATGAGAACTAGATTTCAAATCTTGGCTCTGTTAGCTGTGTAACTTTAAGGAAGTCACTTCTCCCTCCACCTCAGTTCCCTCATCTGTAAAAATGAGGGGTTTGGATTTTTTAAGACCCCTTCCAGCTTTAAACTTATAACATTAATATTTTAATCATCATTGAATTTCATCTTATTTTCTATCCATTATTTAATCCTTTTTCAATTCTGATTCTATAATCCATTATAGACCATTAGAATAGGAAAGATCCTCAGGACCATTTAGTCAAAACTATACCTGACCATGGATTCCAACTACAACATGTCCAACAAGGGGTTATTCGACTTTTGCATGATACCATTAGTCGGAGGTATCCATAGCTCCTCAAAGCAGTGTGCTAAATTTTGTTATTGTTATTCAGACATTTTAATTGTCTGACTCTTTTGTGACCCTATTTGGGGTTTTCTTGGCAAAGATACTGGAGTGGTTTGGCATTTCCTTCTCTATTCCATTTTACAGATTAGGAAACTGAGAAAAACAGGATTAAGTGACTTGCCTATGGTCACATATCTAGTAAGTGTCTGAGACCAGATTTGAACTCAGGAAAGTTAGTCTTCCTGACTCAGAGACCTGGCACTCTATGCACTGTGCCCCTCCATTTTGGAATAGGTCTAATTGTTAATAAATTATTCCTGACATCAAGCCTATATCTAGCTCTCTACTACTTATAACCACAGCTCCTAGATCTGTCCTCTAGGATCAACCAATAAGAGGCTAATTCATCTTCCACATAACAGCCTTAAACACCCTTAAAGATGGGTATCATATACTTCATAAGCCTTCTTTTAACCTAGCTAAAAATTCCCATTTTTTATCCTGTCAACAGATGACCTGAACTTTAGTACCTTCACCGATATGATCCTTATCTTCTGAATGTATCCCTCCTTGGGAACATCTTTCTTAAAATGTAGGACCCAAAAATGAACCCAGTACCCTGGATGTGTTCTCTTATGATATTTTACTCATTATTCTTGTCTGTGGTTATCTTTTCTGGACTCTCTGATATCCTACATTAACTATCCCAAAATGCTAGCTATCCCTCTCTAGTGATGTCATCCAAATTAATAAGGAATTATTAGTGACCTCTCATCAGTCCCCATTTCCTGCTAATTCTGTCTCCACACCATCCTTTACATTGTTTATTTCCATCCTCTCCACTGCCCTGGTGCAAACATTCAACACCTCTCTCCTAAAATACTGTAAAAGTTTCTCAATTGATCTTCCTGATGTACAACTACTAGTTGGACAAAATGGTTTCTAATAATTGCTTTAATTTCTTGTGTAAGGGTTATGCATTTTCATTTCTGATGCTGGTAATTTGCTTTTCTTTCTTTGTAAAAAATCAAATTAGTCAATTGTTTGTCTCTGTTTTTTCATAAATCCAAATTGTGGTTTTACTTGTTCAATTTTTTAAACTTTCAATTTTTCACTTTAAAAAATTTAATCTTTTAATTTTAAGATTTATATTTTGGTATTAATTGGGAATTTTAATTTGTTCTTGTTCTATTTTTTTAAAGTTACATACCCAATTCAACATCTGATCTTTCTCTTTTTTATTGATGTATACATTTAGTGATATAGTTTCTCTTAACTATTACTTTAGTAACATCTCAAAAATTTTGGTATATTATTTCATTGTAATTATCTTTAATAAAATTATTGTTTCTATGATTTGTTTTTCAACCCACTCATTCTTTAGAATTAGATTATTTGGTTCCCAATGAATTGTTAATTTATGCTTCAAAGACCCTTTATTGAATTGTAATTTTTCATTTCATTATGGTCCTGAAATTATATATTTAATATTTCTGCTTTTCTGCATTTGTTTGTGAGGTTTTTATGTGGTCAATTTTTATGAAGGTGCCATGTATGGCTGAGGAAGAGGTATACTTCTTTCTGTTCCCATCCAATATTCTCCAGATGTCTATCATACAGAATTTTTCTAAAATTCTATTCATATCTTTAACTTCTTTATTGTTTATTTTATGATTTGTCTAGTTCCAAGAGGAGTGAATCGAGGTCCTCAACCACTACAATTTTACTATTTCCTTCTGTAACTCACTGAACTTTTCCTTCAATAATTTGGATGCTGTGCAATTGCGTGTATATATTTTCAGCATGATATTATCTATATTGAGTATTATTAATTTAGCCAAATTTAGCCTTTATATCTTTTAATTAGGAATATTTTTGGTTTTGTTTTGTATGAAATTGTGCTTGCTACTCTTACCTTTTTTTTACTTCAGCTGAAGCACAAGATTCTGCTTTAGCCCCTTATTTTAATTAAATCTTTGTATGTCTTTTTCTTTCAAGTGTGTTTCTTGCAAAGAGACATATTTGTTGGATTCTGGTTTCTAATCCATTCTGCTAACATCTTCTGTTTTATGTATGAGTTCATCCCATTCACCTTTACCTAGTTGTGATTGTTAACTGTGTATTTCCCTCCATCTTTTGTTTATCCTTTACGTGTCTCCTCTTTAAATGTCTGTTTTACTTCTGACCACTGTCTCCTTCAATCTACTCTTCCTCTTATCACATCCCCACCTTTTTCTTAGCCCTTTACCCATCTAATTCCTAGTTGGTTAACATGAATTTCTGTACCCATCTCCCTGTGTGTGTTTATATTATATAGAATATATGTGCATATATGTATTTATATATACATATGTATAATGTTTTAAAATGCATAAAATAAAATCACACAGGAATATAAAGGAAATTACAAATTGTAAATACAAATGTATTTTTCTCACAGCCAAGTTCATGGACCCGCAGAAAATTATTTACAGATGCCTTCCATGGATGTCAGATTAAGAACCCTTGTTGTCATATATTTACCTTTATTGGTCTTTCTTGACTCTTTTATTCATATTTCACAGATTCTCAAGCTTTGATATTTTCATCAGGAATGCTTGAAAATCCTCTACTTCATCAAAGATCCATTTTTGTTCAGTAGGATTATATTTATTTTTATTGGTTAAGGCATTCTTGGCTGAAAATCTTTTTATATTGTATCTTAGACTATTGTATTCCAGGCCCTTCTATTTTTTAAAGCGGTTGCTGCCAAGGCTTGCATGATCCTTACTGTGGTTCCTTAGTATTTAAATTCTTTTCATCTGTTTACTTGCAGTGTTTTTTACTTTAGCTTGGAAACTATTAATTTTTGCTATCATATTTCTGAGAGTTTTCATTTTGGGGTTTCTTTTAAGAAATGACTAGTAAAGTCTTTCTTTTCTTTTTACTTTAACCTTTTATTCTAATAAGTCTGGGAAGTTTTCATTTATGAATTCTTGAAACACAGTATCTAGGGTTGTGGTGTTTTTTTGGAGAGGGCAGGTTTTCAGTAGTCTGATGATTCTTAGATTATTTCTCCTTCATTTGTTTTCTAGGAGACTTATTTTCAATTGGAGGTACCTTGTATTTTCTTTTTTGTGGTTTTTATTTTGTTATATTTCTTGTCATCTCTTAGAAGCATTGAGTTCTATTTGTTCTATTCTAATTTTCAGGGAGCTAATCACCTGGGTAAGATTTTGCACCTTCTTATGCGTTTTCCTTCCAATTCTTTTCTCCAGTGCTCTGAATTTTCCTCATCTTTAGGTGCGAAAGGTAATTCCTTCCTTGTTTTTCTAATTTTCTTTATTTCTATGACCTCTGTCCATTTGGAGCTCTCTATTTCTTAATCCTTATTTGGTTTTGTGCTCTTTTATTGTATGTTTTTGGAAGCTAGGATGAACATGGCATATTTTTACTGGATGAGATTTAGTCAATAAGGACGTCAAATAACTAAGAAGGGAAAGTTGAACTATCCCTTTAAATTCTCTATGAGGGAAAATATCTTAATAGCCTCAGGGTGTGTGTAATGTGTTATCCTTGCTCTTGGTAGATATTTCTAGAGTGCAGAGAAATGTTAGCTTTTCTGTTTCATTTACTTGGCTAAGCACTGTCTTCTGCGTTATTTGCCTCTTCTAGCTGCCTCAGTGAATTGTCCCTGTTGTAGGGCTGCTCCTCTGCATGTTTTCTTAGTGTCTCTTCTTTTTTTCCAGATGCATCTGTTAACCTCCCCCGCTGTTCCTTCCACTTCCTTAGTTCAGGGACAGAGAGGGGGAATGATTCCAGCAGCTAAACAGCTTGGATGCAGAGAGAATATTTAAATGTATTCTCAGTTTGCTATGATTCCCTGTCACCTCATGGCAGGCTGTTAGATTAATTGAGACAGCTCTATGCTTTCTTTGGCTGGTGGGTACAATTCAAGGGATTTTGATAACTGGTGGCCAACCCCTAGAGTAGGCTGGATTATCTGTGGGGGGAGGAGGAAATATAAACTGTTTTCTTACCAGCCATAGCTACCTTTTGCTACTTTCAATTCTGCTATCACAGAAACTTGGCTTTTTGAAGGACTGCAATCATCATTTAGTCCAATCAGCTTTGCTGTTGCAGATAACCTGAGACCACGACCTGGAGGAACTTTTATCTGGAACTCCACCCTCCAGACTGGTGATTGCTCCTCTTGGAACATTATTTGAGGAATACCTCAACCATACCTGATTTTACCCTTGCTCTCTGACCATTTCTTTCTCAGCCTCCTGACCAACAGTCTCGCCACTCTGAGATTAGCCTTTCCTTCTCTCCCTCCTTCAGTTCTGAAACCATGAAGCATGATCAAGGAAACTCCGACACTAATCCTGGATATGGTGTGTCAATATGCTCTTTTTGGGTATCATGCTCTATCCCTGTAATTTTCCAATCTAAAGTAACTTTCTAGGCCACCAATCACCCATGTGTGGTCTCTTCCATTAAGATGTAAGCTCCTTGGGCAGTTAGGTGGCACAGTGGATAAAGCACCAGCCCTGGATTCAGGAGGACCTGAGTTCAAATATGACCTCAGACACTTGACACTTATTAGCTGTGTGACCCTGAGCAAGTCACTTAACAAGGATTGCCCTGCAAAAACAAAATAAAACAAAAAAAGGTGTATGCTCCTTGAGGGCAGGGACTTTCTTTGAGTTTGTATTTGTCTTTTTAGCACTTAACACAGAGCTTAGCACATAGCGAATACTCATTTTTTCATTAATTAGTTATTTATTTATTTTGTCCATCCATCCCTACATAACTGTAGAGTGTTTATCCAGCTTTTGTTAAAGACCTCCAATGAAGAGGAATCTACAGGATCCTGAGGCAGATCATTTCACTTTTTGATAGCTCTTATAGTTAGGAAATTTTCCTTGACATTAAACCTAAATCTACTTCTTTGTTATACATACCTTTCCACGTCCTTACTGAGTGTTTTCATTGGTTTTCCCTCTGTCTGGAGCCCTCTCCTGCCTCATCTCTGCCTCCCGCCTTCCCTGACTTCCTTCACATCTCAGCTGAAGTCTCACCTTCTGCAAGAAGCATTTCCCAGCTCTCCTTAATCTTTGTACCTTCCTTTTGAAACTACACCCAATTTATCATGCAATTTTTTTGTTTGTACATAGTTGTTTGAAAGCTTATTAGAATATGAGCTCCTTGAGAAGAGGGACTTTTTTTTACTATTCTCTGTATCCCCAGAGTTTAGCATTGTGCCTGACATGTGATAGGTGCTTAATAGATGCTAGTTGATTTGACTTGACAAGTGCTCAATAAATGCTTGCTGCCTGCCTGACCCTCTCTCTTCTACTCAGAGATGCATAAATGGGAAAGATTTTGCGTGATGTGCATCAGCTGTGAGTTACTTGTGCTGTTGCCATGACCAGTTGACTGTGATCTGTGCTCCAGGTGTTGTCTGGTATTCCTTGTAGAAAAGAAGGTAAGGGGACTTGAAGACCATCTATTCTCATGGTTATGGAGAATGAAGTAGGGTTTTTAAGAATGGAAGAATGATTTAAGTCCAGAGAGCAGTAAAAGGAGAAGGAACAACTAAAAAAAAAGCCAGAAGGAAATCTGCATCAGGAGGTTTGAATGAGGAATATGATGCAGATGAGAAAGAAATTCACGAAGCAGGAGGAAGAATGTGGGACAGGGACAGGGTGGCCAGATTTGGAATCAGAGAACCTAGGCTTGAATCCCAGATTTCCCACTTAATTGCTTGTGTGAATGTGGGCAAATCCCTTTACCTTTCCGGGCCTCCATTTACTTCTCCGTAAGATGAAGGAGTTGGACTATGTGACCTCTTAGATCCTTCCCAGCTCTAAAAGTATGATTCCATGTCTACGAGCAATGACAAGAACAATGAAAGCTAACATTTTATACACCAGTACGTTTTGCCTGCATTCCCAAAGTTGTGTCCATAGGATTTTACTCTTGAGTAAGAAGGTCAGCATGTGGTCCAAACAAAACAAAACTATTCTTTACAAGAAGTAAGCCATTCTGGTATTGCTTCTAACTCAGAATAAGCTTTGGGAAGAATTAGATGACTTCCCAGCCCTTCGCGTCAAACAGTTACAGTTTGCAAATATTTTCAACTCACATGTGAATCAACACAGACTGTCATGGGAAAAGACAAAGCTGCTTGCGTTGTCAGTGATCATCCAAACACATCATTAACCCAGTGGTGATTCTGGAGACCCCACTGTAACTGTCTGTGGATGCTGCAAAAGAGGGGGAGGCAGCAGTCGAAAGAACATTTTCACAGGTTGAAAATCTAAATTCTGGTCTGGCTAACTGAAAGAGCTCAGGATGTTTGGCCTTGTACTTACTTCCTGCTAACTGAAAGGCTCAGAGTCGCTCTACACACACAGATATACATATATAAAGGATGCACGCACATTCATATACATGCATGGGTATGTATTTTTGCATGTATTTTGCATGTATCTAGCTATTAAGTATAGCATAAAAACACAACTATGTATATAATATAGTGTATATATGTTTATGTGTGTATACAAACATACTGTATATGTAATACATGTTTGTGTGTGTTATGCATAATACACTCACACATGCATATATGTATGGACTTGTGTTGGAAATTCATTGATGTAGGGAGCTTGGAAACTCCTCCCTTGGATACCAATAACTCATCTCTAACTTCAAGAATTTTAGACTTGCCAAAGACATGAGAGGTTAAGGGATTAGACCATGGTGGCACATCTAGTACTTGTCAGATGAGGGACTTCTTTACTCTAGCCATATCATGTCATCTCCTCTACCATGTAGCTTTCATAATAATTAAACCAAAGAGGAATTCTGTTTCAAGAAATTTATCTGAAAGCAAACTGACCCTGTCTTCTTAAAAAAAAAAACACCCAAATCCCTCAAGAACAATTTAAATGGTGGGCATTTTTGCATCAGGTTGCAAAGTCATTTGTGAAGTGTTTAATTAAACCTACTTTGATTAAAAAAAAACTGTGGCCTTAAGTATGTGTTGAATTTGTGATAGTCTGGGGCTGCTGGTAGTCTTGATAGATTTTCATTTGGATTTCCAGGAGGATAGGGTCTTATGTGTAGAATTGAGATGGGGAAGGAATCAGGAATAAAAATTGCAAAAGAACTCCATTTTCTTAAATTAAATAGTCCAGATGCTGCTAAGATATATCTGTAGGAGGCATTAAGCCTGGGAGAGAAATGTTAGGGAAACCTGGCAAAGAAATTGTCTTCTAATTCTTCCTGCATCCAATTGGTCATAGGTCATCAATTTTCAAAACAGATTTTAAAATCTGCATCTTAACGTAGTTACCCTCTTTTCTTCCAACCCCTTGTTTTGATATGCCAGAATGATAATTAAATGAGTCCCTCTCATTTCATCTGAATTATTTAAATCTTTTTTCTTCTTTTTTTCCAGAGGGGTTTTTGAGAGTTTTAATAAGGCATAAAAGCCATTTCTTTGGCTGGGTTTATGAAGCACGTTATTTATGGAGCTAACGTGTTGACACAGTATATACTGGGAAAATGAGGACTAATAAGGTTAATTGTCCCATGAACCTTCCTCTGTCGTGTGCAGTCTGCAGGCTTTGATTGTTCCTCTAGGGGAAACTCTGCCCAGATGGCATTTTCTGCAAGGCCCTGACCCACAAGAGTCCTGGGGAGATGGAGAACAAGGTGCATCTCCACACGCTAATTAATTTA
Source organism: Dromiciops gliroides (assembly GCF_019393635.1). Taxonomy (NCBI): domain Eukaryota; kingdom Metazoa; phylum Chordata; class Mammalia; order Microbiotheria; family Microbiotheriidae; genus Dromiciops; species Dromiciops gliroides. Next base: position 42,665,824 of record NC_057863.1, read on the forward strand.
CCATTAGAGCACCTGTTCCAGAATAGATAGAACTGGAAAGGAAAACAGTCCCTGGGCACAGTGGTCGGCCCGCTGGTAAATGGATTTGAGCTGATTATATTAAGCGGATGCTTTGATCATCTAAAGGCGTTAAAATGGAAATATGTTTTTGCTGGCTGTTGGCCTCTGAGAGGGTGTCGTTTGTATTATTATATTATAACTGATCTGTAATGAAAAGGCTGTTTGGAAGCTGTCACATCCTCTTTTAAAAATGGGCTGAATATACATTACATATATTATGCTCACATCCATATATCGAAGCTGTATCTATTTTTTCCCTATCTGCAATCCCAAAACATGAGTATTCATGACCAGGCATTAAAAAAACAACCCAACTTCTGTTTTAATGTCTCCACTTATTTTCTGGAAACCTTAACACCATGACAAATTTCTTTTTTGCTAGAACTTTGGATTAATTTTGTGTGTCATCACAAAACCAGGCCTTAATCAGCTGAAATATATTAGTGGATAACCTGATGAGCTTCTTGGAATGAAATTCAGGTAAAGCCCTGTTATCTGGCTATGGTGACTAGTTACCATCCCTAGTAAATCCTTGCACAAACAGCTCTGGCTTGTAAATGGATTTTACAGTGTGTGTCTGCCTGCACCCAATTCCAGTTTATGGCTACTTGGCTTCCAAGAAGAATTAGAAGTCTTTTCCCTCAGTTATTGGCACATGCAAGGTTTTAGGCAACACCAACACTTGGCATAGACTTGATTAGACAAGCATGGCAGATAGTCATGGGCCTCTGCCTATTTCAGGGTTGAAACAGGACCCATCATTTCCCCGGGGGGTGATTGTTCCTTTCTTTATTTAAAAAAAGGGAAGGAGAAAGCAATATACTAAGCTACTTGTTACTTAGCATGGCCAGGAATGTCGATGCCTGTAGCTGTTTGATATGAAGTGAAAAGTCTTTAAACATTTCTACCATTTTTCTCCCAGGGAAATTGATAGGACAGGAATTTGACATATGTTTTTTAGTTTTGTCATTAGCGGTGAAGTTTTGATGTAGCTGCTAAGTGCTAAGAAAAAGGATCCAAGGCAAAAGTCTCCTTCTGTGGTGAGGACAGGAAAGGACAACCACAAACTCTTTCTAGAGTCTCCAACAACCCAGACTCTGCTCAAGGATTGTTGATTCATAAAACTCAATCCAAACCTTTATTAAAAGCTCACTAGGTGGGGCAGCTAGGTGGCTCAGGGGATAGAGCATCAGCCCTGGAGTCAGGAGGACCTGAGTTCAAATCCAGCCTCAGACACTTAACACTTACTAGGTGTGTGACCCTGGGCAAGTCACTTAACTCCAATTGCCTCACCAAAAAAAGAAAAAAGAAAACGAAAAAGAAAGCTCAGTAGGTGTCAGGCATTATACTTACGCTTGGAAAACAGAAATAAAAATGACAGTGTCTGATTTCAAGGAGTTGACATTGTGCTGGGGGTGGATAGGGCAGTGGTGATGATATCCATGTATGCAGATAAGTGAAGATGAGGCAGTGATGGATAGTCTTCCATTCCACAGATTACAGAATATCTATCTCCAAGTACTTTGAGATCTCCCTGTAAATCAAGACTTGGTTAATTAGCATCTTCTTATGACCTCTTCTTATCTTTAGAAGGCTGTAGACTGTGTGGATGTGTTGGTGGCAGGGAGGGAGAAAGTCGCAAAAATTCCAAGTTCTGTCTGGTCCTTGCCCTCAGGAACACAGGGACATGCATGCTGGTATGGCAGAGGATGGGATACTTTTTAGTCTTTGTGAAAATTGCTGTCAGTGAATCTGAAAGGTAAATAGCCAGAACTATGATTAAGGTAGAGTAAAGGAAGCTTTCTCTGTGATACAGAATTTTAAGGGTGGCAAATGTAAGGCCCTCAAAAGCACTTGGAGTCTTGTGGAAACATAGACCACAGTAGACCCTAACCCTTACTTTCTTTCATTGAAATAGGAAGCTACCATATAGTGGTCTGGGATGACCTTCTCCCTGGTCCTGCGTTTCTCAAATAATGACTCCTTCATTTCTCTTTCCCTGGGTTCCTTTGTGGTTCTTGCCTCAGCCACAAAAATTTGTAATTCTATTTTCTGAGCAGAGTAGAAGAAAGAGCACAATCTATAGTTGCAAGGTATTTTCTTCTCTTTAAAACTCGTCTTTTATGCCCCCAAGCTCATTCTTTCCACTCTAGCCCAAGTTATTCTTCTTTGTCCCTTTCTTGCTAATTGTCACTTCATTTGTTCCTATCATCTCCTCCACTCTGAATGCTCTGCCTACTCTCCACTGATTCATGGGCTTTTATTCACCTTCTCCAGGAAGCCTTTCTTGATGAATCTCATTCCCCCTTTGATCACTCCTGTCTTTTCCATTCCCTTAATCATATGTCCAAAATCTCTTGTGTGCCGATGTTGTTTTGCCCTTGTTGACATTATTTTATAATCGAGCTCTGGTGTCTAGTGCGTGCTTGAAGTATGCACATAATTATAAAAGGGACTACTTCTTCCTCATTCTCTTGTACCTCAGGTACCTTACATGTAAAATGAGGGATTTGGGCCAGATGGTCTCCATAAGACCCTTTGCCACTCTGAAATCCTCCAAATAGGTCATTTGTCAAATAATGTGGGAACTGATTAAGAGCAGTGAGGAAGAAGGATTTTTAATTCCTGCTCCCTACCTCACTTGCATATTTTAAGTTCTGCTATTTTAAAATTTAAGGGCCCAGGTAATCAAAACTTAGAAATCTAGCATTAGTGATGATTTTAGAAATAATTGAGTTCAACCTCTGCCAAAAATATGGATTGGGGTTGAGGGGTAGGGAGGCTGAGGCGAGATAGTTGTGGTGGTGGTGGTATTCTTTAATTTTCTACTTAATTACCTCTAATGACAAGGAACTCCCTACCTTATCAGGCAGCCCATTTGGGATGGTCCTAATAATTAGAAAAGTCGTTCTTATATTGAGACAAAATCTACTGCCATCTAACTTCTATTCATGGGACTTAGCTCTTCCCTCTGGACCCAGTGGGGTGGGGGAGGGAGAGAGGTTTAATCCCTTTTCCACCTGACAATCTTTCAAATACTCAAGCGCCGTCTCGGTCTTCTTTTCTGAGCACTAAATATGACTGGCTTCTCTGTTTTTTCCTTGTATAAACAAAACTAAGTAACAGTGACCAATATATGTTCTTCCTGGGTGCCTCTTTTTTCTCATTCTGCATTCTTTCCATTTCAGCTCCTTTGCCACGGGCAGCCTCATGATTAACCATCGGAGGGTAGGGATGCTAAGGCCACTGAGGAAAAGGGTTAATTTCATTTGCTTTCCAACTTTGACTATTAACGAAGTAGCAGGTGAAGCCTTGAAAAGGCAAAAGAGAATTTTAAAAAAGAGGGTGAAGGGACTTAGGTGATTTAAAAGTGGGGCTTTTACATTGAGAAGACCTTGGGAAAAAACAGTATTTATACAAAAAGCAATTTACTTTGCCCGTAATTTCCTGTTTTTCCTTCACTATTATTACAGGTATTTGTGCTTGAGTCAGAATTCTCTTTCTAGCAGCTTTTGCAATGAAATCATATTCTTGTGTTTAGGACATTATGGTTTGTGGCCATGAAAGGGAAGTGATTGTCATGTCACAAACACATTTAGCAGGATGACCTTGATCTAGGATCAAGTGGGTGGAGAGTAAGAGAACAGCGGCAAACAGCTCTTGTTTAAGCAGAAGGAGCTTTTCTTATGATTAGCTATACAGTAATGGCAAAGTAAATGCTCAGAAACATGTGGCAAGCTTAATGGATTTCTATCTGACTTAGAGATTTTGAAGAGTTTTCCAAAGTTATCATCATCTCCCATTTTCAGAGAGAATGGATGTTACTGTCTGAGCAGGAAGCCAGCTGTGTTCATGTAAATGGGCCTTGTTCCTGGGGATAACAAAGGTTTCTTAGGTTCGCTTTGGACATTTTGGAAGACCGTATCAAATATTTTCAGGGAAAGTATTTGCTTATCTGTGTGTGTGGTGTAGCCATCTAATAGAATGTAAGCTTCTTGAGGACAAGAAATATTTCTTTTCTTTGTATCCCTGGTTCTGGGCACAATGCCTTGCATATAGTTGGTTGCTAATAAACTTTTGAAAGTTACTTTACAAGGAATTATTTGCTGGTTGGAATTCATTTTCAATTAGTGTTTAAAATTAAGGACTTGATCTAGTTGTGGTGGTTAGTATACTTGAAAGATAGCAAAGGCACTAGGCCTTAGAGACATTTCATGTGTCTTCAAGGTAGCATGAATTAAGCCTGGGAGAAGGATGAAGAAGCCAAGATCAATTCAGGGCAATTTAAATCCAAATTCAACCCAATTCACAAGACCTTTATTGAGTGACTACTATAAGTCATGCACTGGGGATATACAGACAATGGCAAAAATATTCACAGGCCTCAAGGAACCCATATTCCTCTGGGGGAAATAACATGTGCATAGATTAGAAAATACTTGTCGATTTGACAAAAGAGAAACCACTAATAACCAAGGGGATCAGGAAAAGATCCCCATTGAAGATGGCACGGGAGCTATGCCTGGAAAGAAATTCAGAATTTGAAGACATGGAATGAAGATAGAGTTCGTTTTAGGCTAAGGTAACTGCATGTGCAGAGAGACATGGAGATGGGGGATAGAAAGGGCTGACTTTTGTGAGGGGGGTTGGGAGGGGGAGGAGACAGAGAGACAGAGCAGTTCTAGTGAGCTAGTTCGGAATATGGAATGTGTCACGGGGAATAATGGGAAATAAGTTGGGAAGGTAGTTGGGAGGACTTTAAATACCAAAATGCATCTTTGTTTATAATTCCAGAGGTAATCTGAAACCACTAAAGGTTTTTGAACAGGGCGATGATATGCTTTGGAAGATTATTGTGGTAGATATGTGGAAGATGGGTTGGAGAGGAGAGAGAGCCCAGAAACAGGGAGACCAGTTGGGAGGCTATTACAGCAGTGCAGGCAAAATGTATTTAAGGGTCTATACTAGCATGATGGGCATCTGAGTGGAGCAAAGGGGACAGATAGGATGTTATAGAAGCAGAGAATCAACAACTTGGTTAGAGGAGACTATTTTTTGAGGGAGAATGGACTAAATAATCAATAAAGCCATGTTAGTGAAAAAACTAGAGTCCCTACGGAAAAGTGATTGTATATTGGGTTTGATAGTTAGTGAGACATTGAGGGTGATGCTGAAGGCACCACCATCTTGCCAGTCACCAGATTCACAACACCAGTTGAAACAGGGATGTTTCAACAAGGGGTATGTTTAAAGGAAAAGAGAATGAGTTCTATTTTTGGACATTTTGATTTTGCTATGTCAATGGATATTCTGGTAGAGATATCTAGTCTCATTCAAGGGTCAGAAAACTACAGTTAAAGGGCAAAATGTGGACCAATTGTTTTAAAATTTAAAAAATACAGTAAAACTTTATTTTAAAAATGTAAAAACAATTTTTAGCTTTCAGGGCCTGACTTGGCCTACTAGCAGGTCAGGGTCATGGTTTCCTGACCCCTGATCTAGTAGACTGGTTGGCAATTGTGAGAATGGAGTTTGGTAGAGATTAGGACTGGATATGTATATTTGGGAGTTATGTGTGTAAAGGTTTTAACTGAGCCCTTGAGAGTGGATGAGATCAGTGAGAAGAGAGAATGTGTAGACAAGAGATTTCGTTCTTAGGAATAACATAGTAGCTATGGGCAAGAATATTAAGAGGTACCTCGTGGAAGGATTAGATTTGTTTTGCTTGGTTCCAAAAGTCAGAACTAGGAGAAACGATTGATGTTTCAGAGAGACAGATTTAAAGTTGATGCAAGGAAAAACTTCATAATCATTAGAGAGGAAATGTATACTGGATAGAGAACTGGCCTTAAATTCAGGAAAACCCAGGTCCTGACATCTATTGTTTAATTTATGATCAAATTATTTAACCAGTCAAGGTCCCCGGGAAACTCTCCAAGACTGCAGAACAGGTACCAATCTGCATTAGGAGAGGGAGCTCCTCACCAGGAAATTTGGTATACTTTAAAGAGGCCCTAGAGGAGAGCCTTGGGGCTATCTATGTTCACTGGTAATCACAGAACTCCCAAAGTTGGAAGCCTGGGGGCGGCTAGGTGGCGCAGTGGATAGAGCACCGGTCCTGGATTCAGGAGGACCTGAGTTCAAATCCGGCCTCAGACACTTAACACTTACTAGCTGTGTGACCCTGGGCAAGTCACTTAACCCCCAATTGCCTCACCAAAAAAAAAAAAAAAAGTTGGAAGCCTTCTCAGTGGCCATCTAGACCAGAGGGCGGCTAGGTGGTACAGTGGCTAGAGCACTGGGAATAGAACCAGGAAAACCTGAGTTCAAATCTGACCTCAGACACTAGCTGTGTGACCCTGAGCAAGTTGCTTAACCTTGTTTGTCTCAGTTTCCTTGTCTGTAAAATGAACTGGAGAAGGAAATGGCAAACCACTCCAGTATCTTTGCCAAGAAAACCCCAAATGGAGTCATGAAGAGTCATATATGACTGAAAGGACTGAACAGCTCTAAATCCCTGACCCTATGAGTGCTATCCCTGTTTCTTTTTTAAACATTTTTTTTGGTTGGGAAGTTAATATCGCCTTAAAAATTGGATACGCTTGATTTAATATTTTAGTAGATCTCGAATTTCTTTGGTATGGCTCCTCCCTCCTTTAATGTAGATTGCAATCCTTCCCGTGTCTCAGTAGCAAGCCATCATGAGTTGCTGTGGCCTAGGGGCTAGAGGGCTGCACTCAGAGTCAACAAGGACTTGGGTTTGAATCCCATCTAGGATGAATATTAGCTATGCGATCATTTAACCTCTCTGAGCCTCAATTTTTTTCTTCTGTAAAATGGGGATGATAATATTTATGGTGCTTATCTCATGGGGTCCAGTGGCTCAACCAGAATGTTATATATAAAGTGTTTTGTGAACCGTAAAAGATCATAGAGATATCAAGCTATTGTTATTATATCATTATTTTTTTCAGTCATCACCTACTTAAGTGATGTGCTTTTCCAAACTTTGCTAGGTTAGCCTGGTCCTTGAATGATGGGACTGTTCTAGAAGCCCTTCCACCTCACACTCCACCAGCACTGCCTTCCAGAGGCAAATTGTCCTTATCACGATGAGTTATGGAAGGAGAGTATTAGTGAGGGAGTCAAGAAATGAACCAACAAGTTTAAATCATTAAGAACCATGAGTATTTGGGGAACTGTAACTTTGGGAAGGTTTTCCAAAGCCTGTAGAATGAAAGGATCATCTTCAGTGTTATAATCTGAAAATTCATGTGCAAAGACACACATTGCTTTATTTTTTTTAGGAGAATAAGAGTTAAAGTTTATTCTCAGTTACTTCTGCTAGTGAGCAACAACAAAGCAGAGGAGGGCTGTTCATTTGGGCCCCAGCCACCTGCATCATAAGACCAGGCAGTGTGGGGGGCTATTGCTTGATTAGTTCTCAATGGATAACTTTCAATCTCTGCAGTCACCACTTTAGATAAGAACATTTTGGTTGGAATTGATTTGTATTGTGTTTGTTTATTTTGCCAATCATAAGCTATTTGCTGAACACCCTCAGACCAGTGTATCTTATCATCAAATTTGCCGGTAGAGCAGGCTTTTGCAAATTAGTTATGTGGGGACTGTATTTGTTTTTTTTTTCATTATTATTAACGTGGCTTTGCTGATTAGCTGGTCTATTTGTCCTCCAACATGGTGCTATGGTGCCAAAACTCAGACAGCTTTCTAAAGAAACCACTTGTCATTATCTAGGAATTAATAAGTAACACTAGCAGAGAGGAGCTGATTTCCTGGGTTCTAACCTAGGAAAAGTGGACAATGTGGGTGTTGGGGCCAGGGTGAAGTGAGATGATTCTGGACATACACAGGTCTGCTGGCCTGCAGCTGGGTCTCATTGGCATCACTGCTGTTTTACAGGGTGAAGACCACTTTTAATTGTACATTCCTAGCTTCCAAAACATTCCCTTCTCAGCATGTAAAGTTTATGCCTCCTTGACCCTCCAAAGATGCCTTTTCTCATCATGGATGGGATTATGGTATATCCTCTGAAGTTAATTATGCCACACCACTCTTCAGAGACCTTCCATGCTTCCTGAATAAGGTCCAGAGTCCTCAGCCTGGCATGGCAGCTCTCTGTAATCTGCTTCTAAACTGCCTTTCCTGTCTTGTTTCCTGCTGCACTACTCCTTGAGCATGCCCACCCAAACCAAATTGGCATTCTCATCACATCCAGAGTACTGTCTGCCTTGCCCTTTGGAGTATCTATCTTTGCTTTTGCTTGGAGCTAATGTTTTTCCTTACTCTCCTTCCTTCATCCAAATCCTGACTCTTCATCTCAACCTGTTTCAAATTCTTATTCCTTGTCAATTATTCTAGATTAAAATTATATTTCCTGGATAGGAAGTAGTGATGTCTGTCCCACTCATTTGCCATTTGATCATATATTATATATACTTCAAAAGATTTGATTGGCATGGACATTCTCTCCACTGATGCATTTCACAAGCCTTCTAAAACATTAGTATATTGTATCTCTGTTCATTGGTTTTGGTTGCCAAAAAGTCTATTAGCTTATATCCCCACAACAATAACTTGTAAAGTTTCAACCAAGGGGCAGTGATTGGTCTTTGCCCTGGATTAGACCACTTTGGGAGCACAGAATGCTTTGGGGACCAGCCTGAACTATTTCTAAGATCCTGGAATAACACAGCTTTCAGCACCCCAAGAAAGCAATAGATGGACCAGCCCAGACATTTCCTTTAGATGTACACAGAACTTGGACCTAATACTAAGTCTGAAGTTAGCAAATGAGCTGGAAGAATGATGAAATTAAAAAAGAATCCCATTATAAAAAGCTGTTATGATGACAGGAATGCTTAAGACATAAACCAAAAAGAAGAATATCACTCCAAACCATCTACAAGTAAATCCTCAAATGAAAAATGTATTTTGGGCACAAGTTCAACTAAGAATTAAAAATATTTTTAAATGAAATTATAGCTCTAGAGGGAAAAGATGTAAAAGAAATGAGCTGTGGAAGAAAGAATTAGAAAGAGAATGAGCAGTTTGGTACACAAGGCACAAAACCTTACCCAGGCAACAAACTCCTGAAAATTAGTATATACTAAATAGAAGTTAATGACTCCATGAGACAGATATTAAAACAAAATTTAAAAAATTAAAAATGGAAGAAAATTTAAATTATTTCATAGAAAAGCCAAACAAACCAATTGACCTATAAAACAAATCAAGAAGAAAATAAGTTAAGAATCACTGAAGGATGGGGACAGCTAGGTGGTGCAGTGGATAAAGCACCAGCCCTGGATTCAGGAGGACCTGTGTTCAAATTTGGTCTCAGACACTTGAGACTTGCTAGCTGTGTGACCCTAGGCAAATCACTTAACCCTCATTGCCCCACAATAAAAGCCCCCAAAACAACAACAACAAAAAAAGAATCATTGAAGGACTATATGAAAGAAATGTCCAAAACAGAGCCTAGACAACATATTTCAAGACATCTTAAAAGAAAACTACCCGGATCTTTTAGAACCAGAAATACAGGGGGAAATAAAAGGAATCTATGAGTCATTTCCTGAAACAAATTCCCAAATGAAAACTTCCAGGAGTTTTCTAGGTACTTTCCAACTCAAAGAAAAAATACTTGTAAGCAGCCAAAAACAAAACAAAAAACCCAAAAAACCCCAAAAGTAAAACAACAAAACAATGACAACAACAATCTCAACTAGTGAAGAAATGTAATCAAGATGGCACCTGATGACTAATACAGCAACCATAAGTATAAAGAAGTAGAGAGCTTGGAATATTATATTCCAGAAGAAGGCAATGGATTATAGTTTTATAGCCAAAAATAACTTACCCAGCAAAACTGGATGTGATTATACAGAGGAAAATATGGATCTTTGATGAAATAGAAGACTCACAGGAATTCCTGATGAAAATACCAGAACTGTATGGAAACTTTGAAGTGCAAACACAGTTGTCAAGAAAAATACAAAAAAAGGTAAACATGAGAAAACAGTTATAAGAGACTAATGAAGGATAAATTGCATTTATTATAATATGGGGAAATGATATATGTGTGCTCCATGGACTCTTTCACCATCAGGGGTCATAGAGGGAGTCTAATTAAATAGAAGGCCTAGGAATGGTTCTATTATGTCATGATGATCTTAAAAGAAGAACAGAAAAAATAGGAAGAGGAGTACACTAGCAGAGGAAGGAATAGATTGTCTAGGGGAAATTATCCTATATAATCAGAGTGTGCAAGTAGTCATCTGCACAAACAAGAAGGAAGGGGTAGAGGGAACAGCGTACACTTGAACACTTGTACGCTTCTCATCTGAACTGGACAAAGGAAGGAAAATATACACCAAATCTGGGTATACAAATACATTTCACTGAAAAGGGAAATAGGAGAGAAAGGGGGAAGGGAGAAGGGCAATTTGAAAGAGGGTATGTTAAGGGAGGTTATTAGTCCTAAGCAAAACAAGCTCTAAGTATGTAGAAAGCTATTTATGGCTGTCTTTGTGGTGGCCAAGAATTTGAAAAAGAAGTGGGGGATGTTTGAATAAGTTATGACATATAAATGACATAAACTACTATTGTGCTAGATATAAGGAATGATGAAGGGACTGATTTCAGAGAAACCCAGGAAGATTTATATGAACTTATGCAAAGTGAAGTGAGCAGAACCAAGAAAAGTGGTTTTACTATGACAATAATATTGTAAAGACACACAAGCCTGAAAGACTTTGGAATTCTGATCAGTATAATAATCAGCCATGATTTTAGAGGACTAGTGATGAAAATGCTACTCACCTCCTGATAAAGAACTGGAAGACTCAGAGGGCAAAATGAGGCACATATGCATGTGTGCATGCACCTGCCCCCACACAGTTCTGTTTGGGAAATTATCAATGGGGAAATGTGTTTTGCCTGACTAGACATGTTTGTAACAGGGGTTTTGCTTTTCTTCCTTTTTCAATTGGGGTACAGTGACAAGAGAAGAGATGATATTTTTGCTTATTTAATTTTTTTTAAATGGTTATATTACTTGTACTTCAAGATCTTATATGGAAGAAAACTCACTATCTACTGAGACAGTCCATGCTATGTTTGTTTGATTGTTTGCTTGCTTGCTTGTATGTTTGGACTTCTCTCATCATTGATTAAAATCTGTTCTTTGGAACTTTCACCCACTGTTCCTACTTCTGCTTTTGGTTAAATAGAACAAGTCTAACCCTTTCCTACATAGCAATCCTTCAAATACATGAAGACAGCCATCACATATTTCCTCAGTTTTCTCTGGGCTATATGTTTAAACACTATTATTTAAATGTTTGCTGTATATGTCTTGCTTTGTTTCACCAATGACATTTCCATTTCCATCAAGCTCTCTGACTTATCCTTCTAACAGCCACACACATATAGGTAGTCAATAAATGTTTATGAAATGAACAATTGAAATGAATAAAGGCTGTTTTTTTAAAATGAGAGAGTCCTAGGCATCTTGCACGCTGTTCCCATAGTTTTAGAGAATTATTGATTGTCTCTTAGTGACACCTAGATGTCTCTTGATAGGAAGAGAAAAGTTGATGCTCATTTACCTCTCCATCTGTCATGTGTCTCACTTGCATTTCACCTCAAACTAAGAAGTGTTGTGGTATGATAGAATGAATGCTAGACTTGGAATCAGGAGATCTGGGTCTCCTGGCTCTGGTTCTTACTAGTTATGTGATTGTGGACATGTCATTTAATATCCAGGAGCCTCAATTTCCTTACCTATAAGATAGGAATGATGCAAAATGCTTATAATATTTTATATTAAAATTTTTACAGGGCAGCTAGGTGACGCAGTGGATAAAGCACTGGCCTTGGATTCAGGAGGACCTGGGTTCAAATCCAGCCTCAGACATTTAACACTTAACTAGCTGTGTGACCCTGGGCAAGTCACTTAACCCTCATTGCCCTGCAAAAAACCAAAAACAAAACAAGATTTTTACAGGAAAAATAATTTTTAAGATGGGAATGTGATATTTTCATTCCATAAAATTGTTTTGATAGAAAGGGTTTTGTAAACTATGAAAATCCAGAAATGCATTGCTATTCTATGCTATTGAGATAGAGGGTACATTTATCCACAGAAAGACAAAACAAAATCATAGACTATTAGAGATCATGTTAAGTCAAGTTAACAAGCATTCATTAAGTGCTATGTGCCAGGCACTGTGTTAAGCCCTACGGATACAAAGAAAGGCAAACAATTCCTACACTCAAGAAATCAAAAAAATTACATGGAAGTCACATTCTAATGGGAGAGACAACATTTAAATAGCTATGTATGTATGTGCAAGATCTATTATTTATCTATCTTTCATCTATCTATTATCTGTCATCTATATCTACTATTTATCCATGTCTGTCTGTCTGTCTGTCTGTCTGTCTGTATCTATCTATCTATCTATCTATCTATCTATCTATCTATCTATCTATCTATCTATCTATCTATCTATCATCTACCCTTCTATTGGGTAAACTGGAAGTAACCGTAAAGGAAAGGTAGCCAGTAGCATTAAGGAGTACTGGGAAAATCTAGCAGAAAATGGGAGTTTATCAGATATTTGAATGAAGTCAAAGAAACCAGGAGAGAGATGAAGAGGGAGAGTGTTCTAGCCATGGGAGACAGATGGTGAAAAGGTATGGAGCTGGTAGTTGGAATGATGTGTGTGAGGAACAGTAATGAGACCAGTATCACTATATTATTTGGAAAGGAATAAAGTTTAAGACTATAGAGGCCAAGTTGTGGAGGACTTTAAAAACGAAATAGAGCATTTTATGTTTGATGCTAGAGGATAGAAAACACTGGTGTTTATTGAGTAGGAGAATGCACTTTAAGAAAATCATTTTGACAGCTGAGTGGAGGATGGACTATAATGGGGAAAGACTTGAGGAATCAAGACCAACTAAGAGATGATTTCACTAGTTTAGACATGAGAAAAGGTGGGCTTGCATTGAGCTGGTGGCTGTCAGTGGAGAGAATGGGGAATATATAAATGATATTGTGAAGAGAAAATAGACAGCACTTGACTATGTGGAATGAAAGAGAGTGAAGCACTGAGGATGAAACGTGGGCTGTGAGGCTGGGTGACTGGGGGGATGGTGGTATCCTTGACAGTGATAGGGAAATTCATCAAAAGGAGGGTTTTAATTTTTTTTGGGGGGGGGAATAATGAGTTCAGTTTTGGACATGTTGAATTCAAGATATCTATGGGACATCAAGCTTGGGATGTCCAACAGGCAGTTGGATATAGGAGAACATGTAACCCAACTCCCTCATTTTACAGATGAGGAAACTAAGACCCCACTTGCCATATTTCAACAAAAGTGTGGTTTGGAGATGATACCATAACCCAGTTGTCCTGACTCCCACCCAGAGCACTTTTCTTGGCCCTGCCATGAAGTACACATTGCACACATGGTTTCCTCTTCCTACCTGATGTATCTGTGGCTACAAAAGCACAGATAAGAGTCTGCTGCTTCTGCTGTTTCTGAGCTTTGCTATCCCAGGAAATAAATTTTAATAAACACTTCCCTATCTTAGTTTGTCTAACCATGTGTTATTCATTAAAAGCCCATTTAATAGAAAGAAACAACTTGAATGGGGGTGGGGAAAGGAAAGTGTTCCTTTCCTTTTTTCCAAGCTGCCTTTCGTGCAGGTGGAGTTCTGTAGGATTCCCCTCTTCTGAAGCCCATCTGGGATGTTAGTTTAGCTCTATTGATGTTTAAGACTCCGTCTTTCATCATAACCACATGCCAAGACAATAAGCAATTGAACCACATGTTTTGCCTTTTTAAAAAGGTGTAATCTCCTTCTGAAGTGTAGAAATGTTTAGCAGGGTTTTTCTAATTTGTCTGTCATCACACCATGCAGGCTAGGTTCCAAGCCCTGACGGCTGACAGTGGTATCTCTTTATCGCCGTCTTTTTGATGAACACCTGTTTCTAGCATACAAATGTATCTGCTGAGATGCAAAATTAAAATAATTTCAACAGTGTAAGAATAATTAGGAACCTTTTTTAAGGTCCACCTGTTCCAAATATCAAAATAACATCTTTGATTTTTTTCATATTTTTATTAGGACATATTCCCTATCCCGGGTATATATTTTATTATAGAATGGAATACTATGTTGTATAATATTTTACATTTGTACTTTGATATTCCATTAGGTAAGAAAAAATCCTTTTTAGATATTCCTGGTGACTAAAAAAGATGGCTAAAATGAACTTTGTGTTCATCTTTTATTTTGTGTATGAAGCTTCAGAAACTTTCAATTTTAAAGAAGGAAACTTTCTAAGTGCTACATTTTTCATAATTTTACATATCTACTTTGTTTAAGTTTTGAATATCTATAGATATAATTTGACCCTGCTTAATTCACATAAGTGTCTTCAACAACTCACTTGGGCTGATCTGCTAAATCGTAGATGGTCTGAGTTGGTGAAAGGAGATTTCCATCCTCACCCCAGGAGTTCTTCATATAGAATCTCAGATCCTTTTTTGCATATAACCTTCTTGAAAATCTGTAATTTTATGACAAAAATATTTTATGTATATTCTGATGTACCACTTGCTCCCCCAAGAAATTTCTTTACAGACATATAGAAATTTCTTTTTAGGTTGAAAAGTTTCAAGATTGAAAAATCATTTTTATTTTTCATAGGTGCCTATAACTGATTTAATCAATGTAGGCATCTCCCTCCATCTATTCAGATAGGCAGATCTCTGTATATAGTTTATAAGCTTAGAGAATTTCTCAGGGCTTTTGGGGGGGTGGTGGTTCAGTGACCTGATTATAGTCATATAACTAGTATGTGTCAGAGCTCAGAATTTGAATTCAAATCAGATCATCCGATCTCTCTCTCCATGTATCTCTATGCATACATATACACCCATATGTATATAACTACAAGAAAGAAATGTATTTTTAAAAATATTTGTAATATTTTGCTATGTCCTTGGTTTTGAAAAGTTGAGTATATTTAGAGTTTCAACAATCAAATATTAGTTCCTATATTTATTGATATATTGCTGGTTATGTCCCATAATACATTAGCTCTTGATTGCAGCACCAAAAAGAAAAAGCACATGTTGCTTGTTTGTTTGTTTTTGCTTTTGCTTGGCAATGAGGGTTAAGTGACTTGCTAGTGTCAAGTGTCTGAGGTGGAATTTGAACTCAGGTCCTTCTGAATACAGAGCCAGTGTTTTATCTACTGTGCCACCTAGCTGCCCCCAAAAAAGGACATGTTACAAGGAAGTTAATCTCCTTAAAAAAGACCAGCATTTACAAATCCAAAGATTAGAACAAGTTATGTCATCAGATAATAAACTAAGAACCCCACTGGTACATATTCTCCTCTTTTGAACGTGAGAAAGCTAGAATTCTAGGTGTCCCCCATCCAAAAGCCCCCAAACAATCCATAACCCCAAACAAATTATTACCTGCAAAAAATAAACTACCAGTTGCTTAGTTCTTAAACAAAAAGCTATAGGTACCTATAACTCATTGCCCAGGCTTGGGGCAATAATCTTTTTTTTTTTTTTTTTTTTTTGGTGAGGCAATTGGGGTTAAGTGACTTGCCCAGGGTCAAACAGCTAGTGTCAAGTGTCTGAGGCCAGATTTGAACTCAGGTCCTCCTGACTCCAGGGCCAGTGTTCTATGTACTGCACCACCTAGCTGCCCCCAGAGCAATGTTCTTTTTACAAAGCTAATTACCCAGATTAATCCACACCAAAGTATTAGTGATAAATATGGTTTTATAATTAAAATCTAATTTAAAAAATCTTTCATCTACATTTAGTGACTCAATATCACAGATTTCTCATAAGATGAAATTGAAGGTGTCTAAATTAAATAAACAGACATTTCAGCTTGGGCGAATAAAGTACCTACTCTGAAATCAAACCAAACTCTTGTCAGATCTGGATACTTACCCTTTAAGGATTATTTGAAGCTCACTTAAAGAATAAGGCTTTAGTCATTATAAGCATGATTAGGGTTATAATTGTGGTGGATGTGTCAGGAGGGATTTGAAAACATTTTTCTTCCTTAATAGAAACAACCCATGGCCCAACTGTGTGATCTTATGTAAGGTATCTTCCTCTTCTGGGTCTGTGATTTCTCATCTTTAAAATAGGGACAATAATTCCTGTATTTCCTGGATCATGGAGGTGATTCCAAAGAAATCCACTTATTAACTGTAAGGTGTTATTTGTTCTGTGAATCTGTAATTCATAGAGACCTTATGGGCTAGGAACAATCCATTTACCAAAGGTTAGAATGGAATTAAGGACAGTAGCCAGAATTGAGACATTATTACTTCCTAAGAGTACGAATTTGGTTAATTCATATTAGTAATGACTCACTTTTATATAGTGTTCTAAATTTATAAAGATCTTTCCTCCTGAGGTGCCCAAAACTCTTTCCTACCTTGAAGTAGGTATGCAAGTATGATTTCCCCTATTTTATAGAGGAAACAGAGTCAGAGAGGGAAAGTTACTTACTCAAGGTCACACAGCTAGTTAGTCACAGAAGGGAGGTGGTGGTGAACTGGTTCTCTCTTGCTCTTTCTAATATTCCAAAGATTTGAACTATTTTGTGATTTTTAGGTTGAAAAGTTTCAGGATTGAAGAATCATTTTTATTTTTATAGGTGCCTATAACTCATTTAATCGATGTAGGCACCTCCCTCCATTTATTCAGATAGGCAGTTCTCTGTATATACTTTATAGGCTTAGAGAATTGCTCAGGGCTTTGGGGAGGGGGTGGTTAAATAACCTGACTATAGTCATATAGCTTATATGTGTTAGAGCTCAGAAGTTGAATTCAAATCTCCTTTCTTTATGGAAAATAAGGATAACAATAGTACCTATGTTACAAGGTTGCTGTGAGGATGAAATGAAATCATGCATACAAAGTACCATATAAATGCATGACGATATGTGACTCTAAGGTTCACCCGCTATCCACTATGGCAAGCTGCTTCTCCAAACCTCATGATGATTGTAAAATACCCATAAGTTTCATGAAACTTCTTTAGCTTCATAGGAGGATTGCTTTGATACTTAGAGTTGAATCCTTATGAAGTCTTCCAGATTTTCTAACTAACTAAAACACTTGCCCCTGGAATGGGGAAGCCTCTGTTGATATAAATCTAAAGAGCATAGTAGTAAGTAATAGTAGTGGTGGTAGTAGTAGTGGTTGTTGTAGTGTTACAGCACAATTGACACAGAAAATACTCAGCCAGGTACTCGAGGTGGAGAGAGAGGGAGAGAGAGAGAGGGAGAGAGAGAGAGAGAGAGAGAGAGAGAGAGAGAGAGAGAGAGAGAGAGAGAGAGTGAGAGTGAGTGAGTTTATTACAGGCAGATTCAAGGGGAGGATTTCATCCCTCCAACAATGAGCAATGAGTCTTATCACCCACCTGGTTATATACAAAAAGAGTAGGTGTGGTATAGTGGCAAATTTATCAAACAAAGATGAGATCAGTTATTCGCTGAACAAAGGATGCATAGTGGTGCCTAGTGGTTAGGGGAGGCCTGGCGTTGCAGTTGGGATACCGTTAAGGGAGGGTTAAGGGAGACTTGGCATTGCAGCTGGGGTACTTCAAGGCCAGAGCCTGTCTGAGACAGACAAGGTCGGAAAGCAGAGATTGTGCAGCTGCATCTTGGAACCAGCCAGGCCAGGGTCTGTTTGAGATAGCCAAGATCAGAGGCTATGTGATTTTCTATATCAGTAGTAGTAGTGGTGGTGGTGGTGGTGGTGGTGGTGTTTAGTTATTCAGTTGTATTAGACTTTTCATGACCCTGTGGACCATACTTCTTATTTAAGATACAAAAGTGGTTTGCCATTTCCTTCTCCAAAAAGTACTAGTAACTAGCATTTAGATGGTGTTAGGCAGAGTTCTTAGTAAGAGTACACCATCTTTCATGTTAATTGAAATTGGCAGAGCAGCATCTACTCCACTAAAAAATGCGGATGCAAGATGGCCCCATTGGGGCTGAGCAAAATGAAAGCATTTGGAAACAGTTGGCCTAGATCATTCTTACTGAAATATCTGAGAAAAGAGGACTGCTATTCTTTTGTGAAGTGTTTTTTGGCCATTGTATGTCTACACTGCCTCTATTTTCTAAATATTCGATTACCTTTTTACCCCTAACTCCCTATTCTGCATTTTCTGGATGCCTTCCCACTCTCCTCCCATCCTACTCCTTGTTTCATTTTTGAAATATAATCAACAGTCCTTTCCATGGAACAGAGTGGTTTTTTTTTGGGGGGGGTGGTAAGGGGGAGGCACTTTTTTTATTCCTTCCTTCCTACAGGAAAGCAGAGAAGCAGATTCCTTCTAGAACATGTCTTTCTTTTCCCCGTAAGTAGCCTAAGGATATGCATGGTCTTCCCTTTGGTTCCTACTTCTATCCCACCCCCTTTATCTGAGATAGCAGATTTGCCTGAAGCAACCATAGTCTAAACCATCTGGCTCTAGTTATGCTGCTTGGCTTTCTAGCTTAGCTAGCATTTATGGTACTGTTGATTTAGATTGTTGTCTACTGTTTTAAGAGCTTATATACTCTATTAATGAAAAAAAAAATCACAGCCATGAGAGTCTCTTCTCATCTTCAGATTGTGGGTACCCTGGTTTTGTGAACAGAACTAAATCTCTGACTTGGTTGAATTTTTTGTATTTCTAGCTAGTTATTGGAGTCCTCCATTTACCCTCTTCAGCACAGGATTAATGTATAGACATGCAGCGTTAAGGATTTATGATCAATCATAGATTTTAGGCCAAGGTGAAAACACATTAAATCCAAAATTATAAATAGACTTAAAGAAAAGAAACAAAGAAAGTAATGCCTGCTGGTTTGCCAGTGGTGATAGAAGCAGAGAAGAAGAGGGAGAGAAAGCCCTTCACTCATTCTAGAAGTCTCTCAAAGAAAATCACCTACTTCTCAGCCAGGGATTTACTAGGTGGCAGTGGATTGGCTGTCAATATAGTAGTAAGTAGCAGGGGAGGGATTTGGACACAGGCTCCCAGACTTCAAATCTAGTGCTCTTTCTGTTATTTTATTGAACTACATCTGACATTGTGCAGACATAATTCAAAGACCTAGATTCCAATTTTGCCTCAGCTACTTAATACTTGTGTGACCCTGGGTAGGTAACAACCTCTCTGGGTCTGTTTGGTCTTTAGTAATGTGAGAGAATTGGACTAAATTACTGTGAGAGTCCCTTCCAAAAATGCACAGGCCTCTGAAGTTTTATTTGTGACTTTATGCCTCTCATCAATCAGGGATGAATTGATCGGCTCTGACTGTTGTGGGTTGGGGCCACCTATTGATGGTAGCCTCTTATGGGGGTCACTTAGTCATATCCCTTTCCCCTCACCCTCTAGCCCCTATTAACCTGTTTTGGAGGATAGCCTAGAGAGCATCTGAGCTAAGAGAAGACTTGGATTCCAGAGAATAAAATCCTATACATGTGAATAGTCTCCTCCACTTCGTTACTGCAGTCATTGGTGGCTGCTTTCATGTATTTCCATCCACTCAGCCTGAAAAGAGAGTTCTGGATTCAAACATCTGAAATATGGCCAATTTGAGAAAATAAAGAGGGTGATTTTTAGGCAGTGTCAAATTCAGGGTTCCTTTCTCTCGGTCCCAATCTCAAAAGTTCCTGGCCCCAGCCTTATAAAGAGACTAAGGTGAATTCCTGGGCAATACCTGTCTCTTGGGGGAGACAAGACTTGTGCATATGCCCCAGATTAGGAAGAGCAAGAAGGGAACAAGCCCATGTTATGGGTGATCTAAATACTTGGGCTCTGGGCTCTGGCCTCTGCTACTTCTGTGATATTCAGATAATGCAGGTCTGATGGCTAGGTCATCCCTTTGCAGAAATCCCACATTAGTTTCCATTCTGAGGAGAGTACAAACTATAGGATGGTCCTATGAGTCTTGGGGTCTCTATAGGGCTCTGGGTGAAGCATGGGATTTGCTGAAGAATTAAGAAAATTACATCTCTTATTTATTTTCTGTTGAGGAGTCCTTAATTTTGTACAAGAAAACTTGAATGAAAGAAAAAAATGAAAGTAAAAATAGCATGTTTCAGTCTGTGTTTCATCAATATTAGTTCTTTCTTTGGAGGTGGATAGTATATTTCATCATTAGTCCTTTGGGGTTGTCTTGGATCGTTGTATTGTTGAGACTGGTTAAGTCATTCACAGTTCTTCATCAAACAATATGGCTGTCACTGTGCACAATGTTCTCCTGGTTCTGCTCATTTCACTATACATCAGTTCATAAAAAGTCTTTCCAGGTCTTTCTGAAATCATCCTACTTGTCATTTCTTATAGCACAATAATATTCTGTCGTAATCATAAACCACACCTTGTTTAGCCATTCCCAAATTGATAAGCATTCCTTTGATTTCCAGTTCTTAGCCACCACAAAAAGGGTTGCTATAAATATTTTTGTGCAAATAGGACTTTTACTCTTTTGGGGGATGTTTTTGCTATATAAACCTAGCAGAGGTATTGCTGGATAAAAGGGTATGCACAGTTTTATAGCCCTTTGGGCATAATTCCAAATTGTTCTACAGAATGGTTGGATCGGTTCACAACTCTACCAAGAGTAATCCAGTGAATTTTCAAGAACAGTATGCTCCCTTTCACCAGATTGACAATATTGTTGGGTATTGGTTGTTTTTTTTTCTACTTAAAATTGTGCTTACTTAAATTTTAATCACTAGTATTTCTGTAAATGTGACTAGTGAGACAAATAACCCCTTTTACCTTTTAGGTGATTTTTCACGACCTAGTATTTAATTTTTTTTTTTCTGCTTCCCATCTACTGGTAGTTCAGATTTTATTTTCTTAAACTCTTCCTAATGGCATGTTTTCCAAGTCTTTTGTCATTATTACTACTCTTTGGATTCTTTCCAAATTAGCAATATATGTTTTATAGAAGGAGCCCCAAATTGCATGCAGTATTCCAGACATAGCTCCAGCAATCTACTATATAATGGGATAATTACTTTACATGTGAGACTTGGTGACACCCAAATGGAATTGTAGGCGTTCTCTCCCACTTTTTCTTCTCTTAGTATGAAGTATACTAAAAAAAGATCATATCTTTTTAATCAGAGGAGACTTAATGAGGAAAAGTTCTTCTTAGTAACAAATTAAAGCAATGACAAAATACTGATAATTATCCCAAAGTTTCCTACTTCTGTGGGAAAATACTAAGGGTGATGATAACTGATTAATGAAAAACAATTTTCCCCATCCAGGCGGAAGTTTCAAGTACCAATCAAATGTTTTATTTCAATTAATGCTACTTTTATGAAGAGAGAGAGCAAACAGTGGAAATATTAAACGAATGATCATAGAACAGTATCCTTTCAGCACCAGGAATGGAGTGGAGTACTTAACATTTCCTTCATTTAATTTCATCAAATGCTCATTATGTGTCTAGTACAAGCTGGGGACTGTCCTTGGCTGGAAAACTATATATGAAAAAGCTACCCCCTAAAATCCCCCCCCAAATGGCATTGGACCGCTTATATTACTCCAGAGAGATAATAATGATAATATCATTTAGAGCAGTAGATATGATAGCAAAGCAGGGGTGATGAAGCAGGACTAAAACATCATTCTTATAGTTACTAGTCTCCCAAGCCCAGCGCTGGGGCCATTTTTACATCTCTTGCAGTGATGGTACCTTCCTGCCCAAGGTAACAGTTGATTTCACAGATTTCACATTTACCAAGAAATGACCCAAGTCATCAGTGTGGTGCTGGCTATTTGCCCTTGCCTTGTTTCTTCATTCTGTGTGGCAGTTATCATAGTATAAAGTTCACTGGCTAAAGCATCAGGAGATGTGAACTCTAGTACCTGCCTCACCCCTTACTGAGGTTGCCACTTACTAGCCATGTGATAGGGTAAATCATTTAACCGGAAAACCTCTAAGATCCCTTTCCAGCTTCAACATTCTGTGATTTCTCTAATATATGTATGCTGAAACTATTCTTTACTGATGTCTAATGTTGTACATTCAATAATATGAAACTGATAAATAACAGTGTGTCAACTCCTTGACAGCTTAGCAAATACTCATTTATTCAGTATCAGTAAAGATTTATGCTAGATCAATAATGAAAAGCAAAGATTGTATTTACTTACTAATTATATAGCCATTGGGGGATGGATGGGAGAGGTGGCCACTTTTAAGATTTTTATGTTTGACTTTTTTTTTTCATTTTTAAAGCTCTGGACCTTCTACCCCCAAAAGAATGTTGTACTCAGATCCTCCCTTCTAATGGTTCTTATGGTCAAGAAAAACATAGAGGAAACCTAGATTCATCTAAATGTTTAATTAAGCCTTTAGCACCAACTAAGGGGCAGCTAGGTTGTGCCATCATGCACAGAGTACTGGGCATGGAGTCAGGAAGATTAATCTGGCCTCAGACATTTACTGGCTGTGTCACCCTGGTCAAGTCAATTAACTATTTGCCTCAGTTTCTTCATCTTTAAAATGATCCGGAGAAGTAAATGGCAAAGCACTCCAGTGTCTTTGCTCAGAAAACCCCAAATGAGGTCACAAAGAGTCAGACACAACTGAAAAACAATATAAGCCAAATACCAGCTAAAAATTTAAGGAAAATTACTTGTTTAGTTCATTGATCTTTCAGTCACTTCCCAGTGGGTTATTGGGTTTGAAGTCATCTGGGTTCAAATTCTGCCTGTGGAATGGACTAGCCATGTGTTATAATATCATAAATTTAGAACTGATAAGGGGCCCAAGAGAACATCAAATTCAACTCCTTCATGTTACAGGTGAGGGAACTGAGAAATTAATTGACTTACTTGTTCAAGGTTTCATAAATAGTACTGTGAGCAGCAGAACTATTATTGCTAAAGTCACTTAATCTCTTCAATGTTATGGCCTTGTTATGTTATGCTCAATGTTATAGCATTCTGGAGAGTAATTTGGAACTATGGCCAAAGGGTTATGTGACTGTTCATACCTTTACCCAGTAATACCACTACTAGGTCTGTATCCTAAAGAGATCATAGAAGAGATAAATGACCCACGTGTACAAAAATATTTATAGCAAGCAGCTCTCTTTATGGTGGCAAAGAATTGGAAATTGGGGAAATGCCCATCAATTGGGGAATGGTTAAACAAGTTGTGGTATATGAATGTAATGGAATACTATTGTACTGTAAGAAACCCGGAGTAGGAGGATTTCAGAGAAACCTGGACTTATATGAACTGATGCTGAGTGAGATGAGCAAAACCAGAAGAACATTGTACACAGCAATAGCAACATTGTGTGATGATCAACTGTGGTAGACTTGGCTTTTCTTAGTAGTGCAATGATCCAAGACAACTCCAAAGGACTCATGAAGGAAAACGTTCTCCACATCTAGAAAAAAGAACTGTGGATCCTGAATGCAGATTGAACCATACAGTTTCTACTTTTTGGCTGTTTTTTTCTTTTCTGAGGTTTTTCCCTTGTGTCCTGATTCTTCTTTCACAATATGACTATTGTAGAAATATGTTTAATGTGAGTGTACATATATAACCTATATCAGATTGCTTTTCTTCTTGGGGAGGGGGAAGGGAAGGGATGGAGGGAGAACAATTTTGAACTAAAAATCCTATGAAAACAAATGTTGAAAACTATCTTTACATGTAACTAGAAAATAATATAATACTTTAAATATGTTATGACCTTTTGTTAACTCTTCTCCACAAATTTCTTTGTAAGACCATTGTTAACATCTTCCACATTCCGTTTTCCTTCCTTTAATGTATACATTCCTGATTCTGAGACTGGTTCTCTATCTACTATGCAATGCTACCCCTGACACATATGTGTCAGCCTGGGAAAGTCACTTAATCTTTGCCCCATGTAATTCTTAAAACTAATATAGAGATTGATCACCAATCTGCATCGTCTCTGTGCCTTTGCTTATGGGCTCTTTTTGCTTCAGATCTTACTTTTTTCAAAGATCAATTGAAGTACAATCACCTCCAGGAAACTTCTCCTGGCAACTCTAACTCTCATCAGTCTCAGGATTCCTGCCACATTGATAGTCTGTGTCATACAAATTGGCACATATTTTTGCATTGCCTCAAGATCATGGGTTTAGAATTGGAAGTGACCTGAAAGTCACCAGGTCCAACTTTCTTCTTTTCCAACTGAGGAAACCAAAGTTCAGAGAGTTTAAGTGACTCAGGATCACAGGTGTAGATCTGGAAGGGACCCAGAGAGCATTTCATCTAATCCTCATATTTTCCAGATGAGGAAAGGCTCACACAGACTATGGGCTTTGCCTAAGTTCACACAGGTAGAGAGAGTAGTTAGAGGCAGGATCTCCAAAATTACACAGTTGGCAAGTGGATGAGGCTGAGATTTAAATGTAGTCTTCAAAATCATAGAATCAGAGGATAGACTGAGATTTTGAAAGAGAGATCGGAGACCACCTAGTCTATCTCATACAAAGAATTTTCTTGACAACATACTCAGCAAATTGTCTTTAACTTTTGCCTTAAGACATTAAGCAAACAAGGACACACAGTATGCATCCTCAGCCAACCAATTTCAATTTTTTACAGCACTAAATTATTAGAAGATTTCCTTTCACACCAAGGTTAACCTTTCTTCACTTTCTACACTTTATGCCTAATTTTGTCCTTTAAAGCCTAGTGGAACTTTGAAAAAGAAGCTTATTTGTCCAAAAACCCTACAAAGCATAGAGAAGGGCTATTTTTTGTAATGTCATAAAAGCACTTATCTAAAACCCAAAGCTAGTATTATTTACAATTGTAATAATAGCAGGAATAAGCTGCTATTTTAGAAATGCTACCAAGACCAGAAAGATGAAAAACTAAAGACATAAATATGGACAAAACTATCTCTATTTGTGGTTGACACAATGATTTGCTTAGAAAACAATGGAGATGGAGGGTCTTATGTGAGCTGATGATGAGTGAGATGAGCAGAACCAGAAGAACATTCTACACAGTATCATCAACATTGAGTGTTGACCTACTGTGATGGACTATATTCTTCTCACCAATGCAATGGTACAGAAGAGTTCCAGGGAACTCATGATAGAAGAGGATCTCCAAATCCAAGAAAAAAAAAAAGAAAGAAAGAACTGTGGAGTATAGATGCTGATTGAACCATATTATTTCTTTTGTTTTGGGTGCTGTTGTTTTTTTTTTCTTTCTATTTTGAGGTTTTGCATCACTGCTCTGATTCTTTCTCTTGTAACAGGATTAATGCAGAAATAGGATTAATGTTATTATGTGTATATATATGTGTGTGTGTATATATATATATCTATATGTATATGTATAGAGATATATAGATATAACCTATATCAGATTACCTGCTGTCTAGGGGAGGGGGGAGAGAGGGGTGGGAGGGAGAAAAATCTGAAATTGTAAAGCATGTATAAACAAAAGTTGAGAACTATCTTTACATGTAATGGAAAAAATAAAATACCTCATACATTAAAAAAAAGAAAACAATGGAGAATCAATTATAAAACTAAATAATAACTTCAGCAAAGTAGCAGGATGTGATATAAATCTACCAAAATAAATAGTGATTTTATATAGCTATAACACAATCCACAAGTAATTAGGAGAAAGGGAAATTCCTTTCAAAATGCATTCCAAGTTCTCATTCAACTTTTTGGTAACCTTAGCATACTGTTGACTCATATTGATTTCAGTCCTCAAAAATCACCAGATTTCCTTTTATAGAACTTCTTTTTAGTCATATGTTACCCATCTTATACTTGTGCGGTTGGTTTTTTGAAGAGTAAGACTTTTTTCCCCTATTGAATTTCATTTCATTAGGTTTAATTCAGTGTTCTAGTCTATCAGCATGTATTTGGAACTATTTTTTTTATCCAGTGTATTAACTATACTTTTTTAAAACAGTTTTTTGTCCTCTGCAAAATGGATAAGAAACCATCAATGTCCATATAAGTGACAGATAAAAATCTCAGATCAGTTTACTCTATTCTCTTCAGTGACATCTGTGAAACATTCTCCCCTTGGTGCTATGTCATTCAATACATTTTTTTAAATCAGTGTTTTGGATAAAGACACAAATGACATAATTATCCAGTTTATGGGTGATGTAAAATTGTGGTAGATGATGAATATTTCTGAAATGATTCTATCAGTTTAGAATCATGGACTGAATTTTTAAAAGTTGAAACACAATAGAAAATTAATGTAAATTCTAGTGCTTGGGCTCAAAAAATCAACTTCATGCATTCATGATAAGGGACTCGTTAATGTTTAGACAATTGTTTATAAGAAAAGACTTTGGGGTAGTGACATGGGTGCCAAAAAGGGTTCTTAATTCACATGAAAAGCTATAGTTTCCATAAAGTCTAATTATTATGTATATACATTTATATATAAACTATATATTAAAATTTTATATATACATACATATAAAGACTTATTTACATATACACATACACATACATATACACATACACATACATATTCACATACAC
This sequence comes from Dromiciops gliroides, assembly GCF_019393635.1. Classification (NCBI taxonomy): domain Eukaryota; kingdom Metazoa; phylum Chordata; class Mammalia; order Microbiotheria; family Microbiotheriidae; genus Dromiciops; species Dromiciops gliroides. Next base: position 42,692,510 of record NC_057863.1, read on the forward strand.
ATACACATATACACATACACACATACACACATGCTTGCATGCACATTCTTTGCCCTGGTTAAAAGACATTCTTTTTTCAATTCTGGTCACCAAATTTAGGAAGAACATTGAAAATCTGATGCATATCTAGAGAAGCGTTGCAGAGAACAAGAATTCCATTAAATATAAGGAAAAATTTCCTAAATATTAAAGCTATCTCAAAGGGAAATAGAATATCGTAGGAGGTTGTAGGTTTCTTCTTACTGAGCAGAGGCTGGAAGATCAGTTGTTGGTGATGGTTGGAGAAGCAGTTATTCTTATTCAGATGTTAACTATATAGTAAGACATTCAAAATTGCAATTCTGAGTTTTGATAATTCTTCTTCCCTGACTCCTCTGCTACCACCATTTCCTTTAGGTTCTAGCCTCATTAGGACTCTAGCAAAACTATTGCTAGAGGTGTTCTTATCAGTTCAGTGTTTATTCAACTTTTAGATGTTTTGCTGTTGGTTTTCTTTTTTTTTCTCCTCTTTTTTACTTAATATTATTTTTCCAACTACATATATAGTTTTAAACATTCATTTTTATAAGATTTTGAGCTCCAAATTTTTCTCACTTCCTCCCCACCCCCCTTCCTTCCTCTCTAATACAGCAAGAAATCTGACATGGGTTATACATGTACAATCATGTTAAACAAAATTCCACATCAATCATGTTGGGAAAAAAGAATCAGAACAAAAGGAAAAAACCATGAGAAAGAAAAAAAGATGAAAAAATGAAATAGTATACTTTGATCTGCATTCAGACTCTATAGTTCTTTCTTTGGTGGTGGATAGCATTTTCTATCATAAGTCTTTTAGAATTGTCTTGGGGGGCAGCTAGGTGGCGCAGTGGCTAGAGCACCGACCCTGGAGTCAGGAGGACCTGAGTTCAATTCCGGCCTCAGACACTTGACACTTACTAGCTGTGTGACCCTGGGCAAGTCACTTAACCCCAATTGCCTCACCAAAAAAAAAAAAAAAAAGAATTGTCTTGGACCATTGTATTGTGGAGAAGAGCTAAGTCTATCATAGTTGATCATTATACAATGTTCCTGTTACTATGTATAATGTTCTCCTTGTTCTGCTCACTTCACTTAGAATCAGTTCATGTAACTCTTTACAGGTTTTTCCAAAATCAATCTGCTTATTATTTCTTATAGCACAATAGTATTCCATTATATTAATATACCATAACTTGTTCAGCCATTCCCCAAATGATAAACATCCCCTCAATTTCCAATTCTTTGCCACCACAAAAAGTTTGCTGTTAGTTTTCAGCTGCTTTGGGGGGTGGGGGAGCAGGGCAATGAGGGTTAAATGACTTGCCCAGGGTCACACAGCTAGTAAGTGTTAAGTGTCTGAGGCCAGATTTGAACTCAGGTCCTCCTGAATCCAGGGCCAGTGCTCTATCCACTGCACCACCTAGCCGCCCCCTGCTGTTAGTTGGAGCACTGATGGTGTTAAGGGACTTACTTGTGATCAAACACCTAATGTGTGTTAGAGGCATGATTCAAGCCCAGATCTTCTGACCCTAACTACTAAGGCCAGATTTCCCATCCCACCTCTCTCTCTATGTTCTCTTTCTTGTTGTAAAAAAATATTATCCAGAAAATAAACAAATTGAAGAGTTTATGGGTTGGTCATGTACAGGATAAAAGATAGATGATCCAAGTTCTGCATTGGCGTATGTAAAATGTTAATCTAAAACAAATTCATAGTCACAGGGTCATATATAGAGAACTAGAAAAAACTTGAAAGGTCATCTAATCCAACCCTCTTATTTTACAGATGTGACAACTGTGGTCTAGAGAGGTTATGTGAATTGCTTCAAGTCAGTAGTAAATCTTAAAGGCGAAATTTGAACCTATGCCCTCTGACTCCCAATTTAGCTTCTTCCTACTCCCATGCTGTTCCCCACTGACTTTCTAAGTGATAGCTCTGATTTTTGTATCTCCTTAGTTTCTGAATATATTCTTCTGTCCATTTCTATGCAGCACCCCCCACTAACATAGAAAAAAAAGGAAGGGGGAAAACAGTCAAGGAAAACTAACCAAGTTTGGTGGTATATAAAAAGTTTAATACCCATAGTCTTTGCAAAGAAAGGAGGTTCATTTTCTTATCACTTTTTCTGGGGCCAAGCTTGGTCATTATAAATATATAATATTAATTTTGCCTTTTGTTCTTTGCACTTATGTTGTTGTAATGATTATATATATTATTTTCCTTGTGTTTATTTCATTCTGCATCTATATATCTATATTTATCTTCCCATTTTTATCTGAATTCTTCATATTAATGGTTTCTTAAGTCACAGTAATATTTATCACATTGATGTGTTACAATTTATTTGGTCATTCCCCAATTAGTTGGTATCCATGAAGTATTAAAAGACAGGAGAAGGTTTCTAACTAATTGAGTAGCTCATTACAGAAGAATTGGAAAAAGAATCACATGGTGTATCAAGTCTTTGGAAGGGATGGGGATGAGGGAGGTGTGTACCTGTGGATGGAGGAACCACAATGATGAAAGACAACAGTAGTGAAGAAGTGAAGAGTTCTATATGGTGCCATGTAGTCTGGCTATGAGTTCAAAATTAGCAAATGTGGGTCTTCCTACCAGAAAGTTAATTTTGGCTTTTTAAAAAATTAATTTTGGACAATCCATGCTTATATACTTTTATTTCCAGAAAGATCTGAGTAATTACTGCTTCAGTTTGGTGCCTGAATTAAGAAGGATACAGGAATGGATGCTATTAGCACTGGGGGCATCTTTCTCCTCAGCTTTCACAATTGGGCTTTTTCTTCCTGATCTATGGGGCATCTGTCCAATCTTAACTTGCATGGCTTTTGATAAGCTTCAAGAAAGAGGGTTTCTCCCAGGGCTTCATCCATCGTGTCCAAAAAGGAATCCACAAAAGAATACAAAATGGAGATAGCATTGTTGCCTCATCTCCTCCCTCTGAGATAGGGCCACTGTGAATCCTTTAACGAACCCTGAACCTTTGACACTCTTTCACACACTCTGTTTTTCTCCTGAGGCAGAGAGATGAGGTCAAGAGTGACTTCCCCCCATCTGTTCTCCTGCTGAGTTGTTTCACGGGTCACGAATTAGCTAATCTGGGTCCTACAGATCGAAAGCAACCACGTGAGCCCAGCTCTCAGCAAGAACTGTAAGTGTTCTAACCCTGACAGATTTAAAAAAAAAATGATCAGGTGACCCCTCACTACTTTCTCAGGATTCTGTGATCTAAGCATATTTGTTTATAAAGAGGCACTCTAGAGAAAAGGTAGAGAAGTAAAGATGCAAGTGGTTGATGCAGATATGAATAGTTCCTGATGTGTGCCAGGGGCTAGAAATCATAGTTAAATGAGATGCCTGGGGTGGTGGTGGAAGGGGAAGGGGAGTGGAGGGAGGAAAGGGGAAACTATTATGAAGGTGAGAAAGGAACAGAAACCATCTCCTATGAGCTACTATGTGCTTAAGGATGCTTTGTTTTCTGGGAAATACTATGAGAAGGTTGTCAGGAAGGGAGTAAATAGGAAAATGACAAAGAGGGAGGTGTCAAAATGTAGGAAACAGGGGCAGCTAGGTGGCACAGTGGATAGAGCACTGGCCCTGGATTCAGGAGGACCTGAGTTCAAATCCAGCCTCAGACACTTGACACTTACTAGCTGTGTGACCCTGGGCAAGTCACTTAACCCCAATTGGCTCACTGAAAAAAAAAAGAAAGAAAAAAAATGTAGGAAACATATATAATATATATCTTTGTTGTTGTTCAGTCATTTTTCAGTCATGTCCAACTCTTCATGACCCCATTTGGGGTTTTCTTGGCATAGATACTGGAGTGGTTTACCATTTCCTTCTCCATGTCATTTTATAAGTGAAGAAACTGAGACAAACAGGGTTAAAGGACTTGACCAGGGTCACATAGCTAGTGTCTGAGGTCAGCTTTGAACTCAGAAAGGTGAGTCTTCTTGACTGCAGGCCCAGCACTCTATGCATAGCACCATCTATCTGCCCAGTGTGTGTCTTACTTAGCTTTATTGCTTATGAAATGTTTTGTGAAATATCCCTATCATATGCCTAAATGAGAAGGACATTACAACACAACTTGGATTGTGGCTAAGAAATGGCTTTAGGAATGAACTGTTCCTGTTTTAAGATTTAGATGCAGAAGAGACCTTATAGATCACCTAAGGGTTCAAGATGCTTGTGTTATGAGCAAGGAATCTCAGTCCCATAGACAAATGACTTCTCCAAAGTTATATAACTAGTGAGTGACAAAGTGAGGATTTGAAATTAGGTCTCTTTTTTTTGTTTTGTTTTGTTTTAGTGAGGCTATTGGGGTTAAGTGACTTGCCCAGGGTCACACAGCTAGTAAGTGTTAAGTGTCTGAGGCCTGATTTGAACTCAGGTACTCCTGACTCCAGGGCTGGTGCTCTATCCACTGCACCACCTAGCTGCCCCCTAGGTCTCTCTGTTTTAGTGTTTTGTTTTATTTTTTCCACCACACTCTCTCTTTCCCAATCTTTTTTTTGTCATTTAAGGCAAAATAGGAGTATAATTGCCTACCCTGCACTAAGAATTGGAACAATTTAATTTTTTTAGTAATGGTGTTGGGATCTATACCTGTGATTTCATTCATATTGGGAACTCTCAGTTTGGAAAGCAAGTACTCATCAAAAAACATTTTGTAAGTAATTTAGTTTGTGCCAGGCACTATGATAAGCACTGAGGATACCACGAAAACACAAAAGTAGTCCCTCCTCTCATGGAGCTTACATTCTAATATACATAAAAGATACATAGAGAAGAGAGAGAAAGTAAACTTAGGAGGGGAAGGCACTAGAAGCTGGAAGAGTAGGAAAGGTCCTTTGAAGAAGGTGGCATTTGTGCTAAGTCTTGAAGGGAGTCAAGGATTCTAAAGTGTGGATGTGATGAAGGAGAGCATTCCAGGAATGGGGTACTGCCAGTAAAAAAGGCATGAAGATGGGAGATAAGTATGTGTGAGAAATGGCAAGTGGGTCAGCAGGCTGGATTGTAGAGTATATAAGATGGAGTAATGTGTAAGACTGGGGACGGCTGGGTAGCACAGTGGATAGAGTATTGGGCCTGGAATTAGGAAGACTTGAATTCAAATCTGATCTCAGATACTTACTAGCTAATGTGACCCTGGGCAAGTCACTTAACCCTGTTTGACTGAGTTTCCTTATCTGTAATATGACCTAGAGAAGGAAATGGTACTTCAGTATCTTTGCTAAGAAAACTCCAAATGGGGTCATGAAGAGTTGGACATGACTGAAATGACTGACCAACAACAACAATGTGTAAAAACATTGGAAATATAGGAAGAGGTCAGATTGTGAAGACTTTAAAGTGCCAATCTGACCCTGCCTCACAATGTGGTTGTAAAGATTAAATAAGATATTTGTAAAAAGCACTTAGGAAAGTGCCTGACACATGGTAGGCTCTATAGAAATGCTTATCCTCTTTCTTAATTCCCTTCTTTGATTCTTCTCCTCACCCACTTCATGTGGGAGTAAATGTGATTAAAGTGGTTGCAAAGCTGGCTGACTGGGGGGCGAGGATGAATGGAAGTGCCTTTGACAGCAATAGGAAAATTCATGAGATGAGTGGATTTTTAGGGGGAAATAATGAGTTCTGGTTTAGAGACCTTGAGTCTGAGATGCCTATGGGGCATCCAGTTTGAAACATCCTAAAGCAATTGGTGACGCCAAACTGGAGGGCAGGAGAGTAACTAGGGCTAGATGTTTAGATCTAGGACTTACTTCCCTAGAAGACAATATTTGAACTCATGGGAGCCAAGTGAGAGAATGTAGGAATAAAAAAGAAGAGAGCTTAGGACAAAGCCTTCAAGGTACTCATATATGGTAGGTGTGTCATGGAGTAGGCTAAGAAAGAGCAGTTGATATAGGTAAAAGAACCAAGACAGAGGTATGTCATGAAAACCTAGAGAGGAGAGAATAACCAGGAGAAGAAAATGATTGACAATGTAAAAGGATTCAGACATATTAAGATGAGGATTGTAAAAAGGCCATTAGATATGGCAATTAAGAAGTCAGTGGTAATTTTAGGGGACAGGGTTTCAGTTCAATGAGATTAGAAGCCAAACAGTTGAAGGCTTAGAAGAAAGTGAGAGGAAAAGAAGTGAAAGCCCCTAGGATAGTTGACTTTTTCAAGGAGTTTAAGTGAAAAGGGGAGGAAAGGGATAGGATAATAATTATTGGAGATTGTAAAGAATTGTTTTTTTTAGAATGGGAAAGACTTGGACATGTTTGTGGTCATTAAGAAAGATTCTAGTGTATAGAGTAAGATTAAATATTAGAGCATGGGGATAATTGTGGGGACAATATGCTGGAGAGGACTGGAAGAGATGACATCAAAAATACATGTAGAAGAATTGGCTTTGACAAAGAGAAGGGACATTTCTTCATCAAGAGATTGGGGTGTCAAGATAATGGAATGTGAAAGATGAGATTTAGCAGATACTCAGGGGCCCACCTGGAGATTACTAGATTGTAAGCACATCTGGCTGGTACTTAAGGGTACTTAAGAAGCTAAAAACTTTGAACTTTACATCGAGACCACTTTTGGGTCCAGTGAACCAATGAATTTGAATGACACTAGCCAATCAGCTTGAAGAACCTCCCATTTCTGGGAGGGGAACATGAAGCAGGAATCAGACTCTGGAGAGAGTCTTCTCCCTCTTTTGGCTGGAGAGATTGGCATGGTGGCAGGACTTCACAGGGGAGTTTAGGAAGGAGAGGATTTCAGGCTATAAGAAATCTGTTCTCCATCTTTCTCTTTCTTTTACTATCTTTCAATAAACCCTTTAAAAACCTAAACTCATTTATCAGTGATTTTAGTCAGTTTCCCCCCAAAACTGGGGAGACAGATTAGAATTTTAAATTACACATTGGAGAGGACATGATAGTTGGGGACATTGTTAAGGGGATATGATATTAGGAGAAGAGATTATTGAGCTTTCGGTGAATTGCTTCAATTTTTTAGGTAAAATATAAGACATCAACTAAGAGGGTAGATGAGAGGATGTGTTGGGAGGCTCGAGGAGAGAAGAGAAGATTTGGAACTTCTCTGAATGAAATAGAAGAGTACTAGAAGTAATAAAAGTATATAGTAATAGAAGAATAGTAATAGAAGAATACTTCAAGAGAAGTAAAAAGATTGCTTTGTTGCAGTGAGAACCCAGTTATTGTTCAATCATTTGGGTCTGACTCTTTGTGACTCCACTTGGTGTTTTCTTGGCAAAGATACTGGAGTGGTTTGCTATTTTCTTCTCTAGTTTATTTTAGAGATGAGGAAACTGAGGCAACCTGGGTTAAGTGATTTTCCCAGGGTCACACAGGTAGTATGTTTCTGAAGTCAGATTTGAACTCAGAAACATGAGTTTTCCTGACTCCAGGCCCAGCACTCTATCCGTTGTACCACCTAGCTGTCCCTAGTTGGGATTAGACAGCCTAAATCTATAGTGTCCAATTTCCCCGCATCCCTTCCAATATTTGTCATTTTCCTCATGATATTAGCCAAATCTGATAGGTATGAGGAGGTACCTCAGAGTTGTTTTAATTTGCATTTCTTTAGTCCATAGTGATTGAGTATTTTTATATGCCTATAGATAGTTTAGATTTCATCTGAAAACTGCCTGTTCATATCTTTGGACCATTTATCAATTAGGGAATCACTTGTATTCTTATAAATTTGACTCAGTTCTTTATGTAGTTGAGAAATGAGGCCTTTGTCTGAGAAACTTGCTGTAAAACTCCCCCTTCCCCCAGTTTTCTGCTTTCCTTTAAATTATGCCTGCATTGGTTTTGTTTGTGCAAAACCTTTTACATTTATTATAATCAAAACTATCCATTTTATACCCTCTCTGTCTCTTGTTTGGTCATAAATTCTTCCCTTATCTATAGATCTGATAAGTAAACTAGTTCATGTTCCCCTAATTTGCTTATAATATCATATTTTATGCCTAAATCATGTACCCATTTTGACCTTAGTCTGGTATATGAAGTGAGATGTTGCTCTATCCTTAGTTTCTGCCAAACTGCTTTCCAACTTTCCCACCAGGGTTTTGTTGTTGTTGTTTCCTTTGTTTGTTTTTGTGGGGCAATGAGGGTTAAGTGTCAAGTGTTTGAGGCTGGATTTGAACTCAGGTCCTCCTGAATTTGGGGCTGGCACTTTACCCACTGTGTCACCTAGCTGCCCCATTTCCCAGCAGTTTTTGTCAAAGAGTGAGTTTGTCCCCAGAGCTGTGATCTTTCAGTTTATCAAACAATAAGAATACTAATGTCATTTGCTGTTGTGTATTGTGTATCTAATCTATTCCACTGATTCACCACTCTATCTCTTTCCAGATGAGATCAGATAGCCTAAATTTGTAGTGGACTCAGTCAACACAGTTGTGTAATTCCCTCTCCATTCAATAGCCACTGGAGCAAATGAGGTAGATGGTAGGAAATGAGTAATCCATGATTGGCTTCTAGAAATGCATAATTTGCAATAGGAGAGAGGAGCAAGTGATGCAACTATTGTAGAGTTGAACTGGTTGACCAAGAGGTCTCCTTCTCAGGAAGGAGAATATAAATAGAGAATGCATGATACTTTGGAAAAGCACTGAGGGTTAGAGGGATTAGAGGCCATGGTAAAGGTTGAAGGGGGTAATAAGTCATAGAAAGAAAAAGGGACATTAAGAGATTATGATTGGGGCAGCTAGGTGGCACAGTGGATAGAGCGCCAGCCCTGGATTCAGGAGTACCTTAGTTCAAATCCAACCTCAGACACTTAACACTTACTAGCTGTGTGACCCTGGGCAAGTCGCTTAACCCCAATTGCCTCACCCAGAGAAAAAAACAACAACACACACACACACAAACCAAAAACAAAACAAAAAAAAGAGATTATGATTAAACATAGGAATTTCAATGATCTTGAACAGGGAAGTGGAATCCTTGGAAACAATTCTGAAGATCATGGGTATGACCATCCTTGTGAATATCTGAGATGAAGTGGAGAGGTCAATAATGTGCATTAAGTAGATTGAGGACCTGAGAAGTTTACATATCTGAGGGAACACTAACATGTATGTTCAAGTCCCCTAGTAATGAGAGCAAAAAATGGAGCAGAGGAGGAAGACTTCAAACCTGGCACTATAATTTTTGCAGAAAGAGGGATAACATCCTAGAGAATAGTAGATATTATTCACCAAGATCTGGATTAGGTGGATATAAATTTGGATAGGGCAAGCCTCAATGAAGTGACATGGGCTGAGTAATGGTGGTAGAGGGAGGAGTATGGAAGTAGCAAAATGGGAGAAACATTGGAGTATTCCAACTTCCAATGAGGGTGGTATATAGCCAGTCCTGGAAAAAGGTGACAAAGAGTGACCTGAAAAGACTTGTTATCAGGAGGGAGGCAAGTGCAATTTAGTGTCAGAAAATGGAAGGTCTGAGTGAAGAAGAGGTTGAAAGTGAAAAGAAGTTTATTAATTATGTAATGGGAGTCCCAAGGGGACTCTTGCCACTGATGTAAATCTGCAACTTCACCACTTAGAGTCTTAGTGAGCTGCCTGGGTAATGGGAAGGTAAACGAATTGCCTAGGGTCACATAGTTAGCCTGTATATTTGTCAAAAAGCAGGGCTTTGAGCCTAGGTCTTACTAACTCCCAAGCCAGTTCTCTGGTCATTCAGTTTACAACAGCTTTATTTACAATAAAGTTACCGGAAAAAAAAATCATTTTAAATTGTATTCACATATCCTATTGCCAAACATAAATATCAAGTTGAGGTAACAAAAAGCAAGATGCAATAATAAGTAAGTATGTACTGGAAGAACTTCCAAACTCAAGTTAATAAATAACAGAGGGCCTCAAAAACCTATTGAAGATTAGAAAAGTCAGACCCCTTAAACTGTCATTCTGTTCTTGGTTCCTTTTTATACATTATATTTTACTCTGATGACATCTAAACGGGCATACTCAAGGTGTGGAAATTATCATCAAACCATTATTGAATACCTACTGTGTGCTTGGGGGCTGGCTGGGGATTTAGGTGAGATATGGCTCTGACCTTAAGGAATTCATTGGGGAGGCAAGGCATATAGAAGTTTGACATTTACAAAGCTCTTTAAAAATATCATCTCATTTGAGCCTTACAATTAGGTATGAGGTGTATGTTTCTATTATCTCAATTTTACAGTTGAGAAAACTGAGGCTTAGAGGTTAAGTGATTTGTCGAGAGTTACACAATTTATGTGTTTGAGGTAGAATTAGGACTCAGGATTTGTTTAGTATTCTATTCATTATAAGCTTGATGAAAAGAAGTAGTGTTTGTAAGTTAGGAACTTTTCATTGGAATTGTCACTTTGACCCTATTTTTTGACCTTGGGCAAATCATCACAATTCAGCTCCCTCATCTGTAAAATGGGAATAATGACATTTGCATGACTTTTCTCCACAGTGTTCTTGTGAGGAAGGAACTGTACATACAAATTCAAAGAATGAAACTTCTCAAGGAGTTTTCATTCTAATGGGGAAGACATTAAGTATATATAAAAATGTGTTCGGCATAAATAAAAAGGTATTAAACACACATGCATAAAAACAGTTAAATAGGCAGAAAGTTGGGAGGGAAGGCATTAGGGGGAGTGTGGGTTAGGAAAGAGTTCATGCAAAAATCATTCTTGAGTTGCTTCTTAAAGGAAGAGAAGAACTATTGAGGCAGAGGTAAGAAATAAACTCATTCCAGACAAAGAAGATAGAGTACCATGTGTGAGAACAGAATGCTAGAGTGGGAGAATTGGAAGAGAAATCAGAGTTTATTCTAATTTAACCTGTACTGAGCAGGGATCCTTTCTAGAACACCTCTAAGATGAAGTCTTAAAGATCCATTTTAAGCTACAGTCATGGATAGGCATCCACTTTCCTAGGAATGGTTTATTCTACTTTTGGAGAACTCTAAGTTGTAGGAAGGTTTTCCTTATATGTGGAAGCATGATTTGACATTTTAATACCTAATCATCTGTGATCATGTCTTGTGACTACATCATATGAAGCTGGTGGGGTTGGGAGTGGGGAACAAATTCCTCTATCTCTTATGCTTAAATTAAGGTGAAATATACCACTAACACTTTCATATTTTGCTCCTCACTCTGCCTTCTAAGACTAAACAGAATAAGTTTTCAAACGACCGCCCTCCTTTCAAATACATGAAGACATGATCATGTCCCCATTCAGTCTTCTCTTCTGTAGGCTAAATATTCCCAGTTTGTTCAACCTATCCATGTATCTGGTAATCATCTGCCAAGAGATGATAATTGAATCCAAGAGAGTTCTTAAGTTTTACAAAATTGCTCATTTTTATAATATCAATGTTGTTGTACAAATGGAAACTCGGTCTTCTTATTTTACTCTGCATCAGTCCAAACTAATCTTCCTAGGTTTCTCTGAAACCATCTCTTCAATTCTTACAACATAATAGTATTTCAATACATTCATATGCCATAATTTAGTCAGTCCTTACCCAACCGACGGTCACTATATTAGCTTCCAATTCCAATTTTTGTACAAAGAGGATATTTCCCTCTTTCTTTGAAGTCTTTAGACTACATGCTTACTAGTGATATTGATGGGTAAAAAGAGTGCTATGTACAGTTTAGTCATTTGGGGGGCATGGCTCCAAATTGCTTTCCAGAATGGTTGTATAATTCATAGCTTCATCAATGTGTGAGTTTTCCAATATTTGTTATTTTTCTTTTTGATCAATTCTGCTAATTTCAGAGTGTAAAGTAGAACCTTAAAGCTACTTTAATTCACATTTCTCTAATTATTAGTGATTTGAAGCATTTTTAATATGGCTCTAGATAGCTTATATTTCTTCCCTTGAGTGCTACTTGTTCATATCATTTGACCATATACCAATTGGGAAATGTCTCTTATTGCTATAAATGTGAATTAGATCCTTAAATATTTTGGAAATGAGATTTTTATCAGAGTAGCTTGCAAAGATATTTCCCAGTTAACTATTTTCCTTCTCATTTTAAAACCCTTTACAACCTGATTCCAACCTACCTGTCTAGCCTTGTTACATATAACTCTCCTTCCTTGTATGGTATCACAATGGCCTCCTAATTGATCTCTCTGACTTTAGGCTCTCCCTACTCTGTATAGCTTATCTTCTACACAGCTGCCAAAACGATTTTCCTTAAGGGGAGGAAATAATTGCGTTAGCTAGATATTTAGCTCAAAAATTGGCTTTTACATATGTATATGTAACTCTTGAGTGCTAGAAAGTAGTGCAAAGGAAGCCTACTGGTTCTGGCTCTCCTTGACATGAGAACCTGATTTATCTGGGTGTTTGTTAACCAAAAGCCAGCTATGTCCATGGAGTTTAATAGTCATTATGGACGATGGAAAAATTTCTAAGGTAGTGACTTTCTGTCCCTGCATCTAAATTCAGTTCAATTCAGTAAACCTTTTTTTAAGCATTTACAGTCTATAAGTTACTGTATTAAGTTCTTGGGACACAGAAATAGATGCATAGTCCCTATTTCCAATATGGCAAAGGTCACGCGCACAGAGAACAGTAATAAAAGGAAGAGAGTGATAAATGCAAAGGAGATATCAAGGCAATATTCTATGAAAAATTTGATAAGAGAAAGATTATTTCAATTGGAGATAGAAGTGGAGTTCAGGGATGGCCCAATCTTTACCTTTAAGGTTGTAATGAACATATATCCCTTCTAGAGATGAATATTTTTCAGAAATTTAGAAATAAAGGTAGATGTTAGGAATTAGGAAAAGCAGGGAATTTTTTTTTCTTAAAAAACAAGTGAGGGGCAGCTAGGTGGTGCAATGGATAGAGCACTGGCCCTGGATTCAGGAGGACCTGAGTTCAAATCTGGCCTCAGACACTTAACACTTACTAGCTGTGTGACCCTGCGCAAGTCACTTAACCACAATTGCCTCACCAAAACAACAACAACAAAAAAACAAAAACAAAAACAAAAAAGTGAATATATATGTGTAGGTGACACAGTGGATAGAGTGCTAGGCCTGAAGTCAGGAAGACTCATCTTCTTGAGTTCAAATCTAGCCTCTGACACTGACTAGCTGTGTGATCCTGGGCAAGTCACATAACCTTGCTTGCCTCATTTTCCTCATCTGTAAAATGAGCTAGAGAAGGAAATAGCAAACTGTTCCAGTACTTTTTGCAAGGAGAACCCCAAATGTCACAAAGAGTTGGACATGACTAAAAAATGACTGAACAATAATAATAACTGTCTTTGTGTGTGTGTGTGTGTAGTTGTTGTGGCATGGGGGCAGGGATAATGGGAAAGTAATTGGCTTTACTTAGAAAAGCTTCGGTTACAATCGTAGCTCAGCTTACAGTTAAGTTGCTTCATATATCTTGATATCACATGTAAAATGGGGATGGGGGTGGGGGAGAGGTTATATTCCATGATCTTCAAGGTCTCTTCTATCAATCAGTTTATCAACCAACATTTATTAAGCCTTGAGGATATGAAGACAAAAGCAAAACAACTTTTTCAGTCAATACTTATAAATATTTTTAAATTTTTGTTATAAAGACTACAATGTCAAATGTTGAAAGCTATCTGTACATGTAACTGGAAAATAATAAAATACTTTTATTTTTAAAAAGACTATAATGTAACTTGGGTTTTGTCCATTAATGAGAAGCAAGCAAAATTTTGAGAACAGAACAAACCATTTACATTAGAGTAAAAAAAAAGGAAGTCATCATGTGTTCTGGACAGTCCCCTCTGTGATGTCAAGCAGATGAAGAAAGCATTCATTTTCCAAAAAGGAGATGAGGAATAAACAAAGCGAAAACATGGAGCATCATACAACTGGCTTCTTTTTCAGAGCTCTGCTTTTGAGAATTTTTTACTTGTGATTTAAAAAAACCTTTTCATTCTAATATATTTCTTATATGTGAAATCTGCCTAGATTCAGAAAAGCTTTCTTAACTTTTCACACTTTAGTTTGTTTCTTGATTTGGTGGATTTTGAAATTCTTCTTCTTCTTCTTCTTCATCATTATCATCTCTCATCTCCTCTTCTGTCAATAAAGTTCAGGTAGAAATGGTCTAAGGACAAGTCATTTAGACTCAACCTTATTTATTCTTTTTATTTAATGTTCTTTGGATTATTGCTCAGGTGAATAAAATGTTTTTAATGCATCAATAAGAATATTTTCATGTCAGCTCATTTTGGGGAGATTCAGGGAAAGGATCTTTGGGACACCTCCAGTAATAAACGGGATGGTAGGAATGATAAGAACCTCATCCTGTTCCCATAGTGTTAGATGCAGTAGTGGGTCAGACTATATTTTGAGAGCTTTTCATTACTTACATTTTCTTTAGAAATGTTGAGTTTTGGGGTATGACAGAATGATTTTTTGAAAAAGAATTTCTAAATCATTTTGTATTGTCCAGGCATTTGTGGCTAACCTTCCTATCTGTAATGACGCTGATTTAGTTCCACTAAAGTTTCTTTCAGATGTGGTGGAATATGGTACATCTTCAGATATTTGGGACAAAAATGAACGTCAGACTCAGGAAACATGGCAGTAAGACCTTTGCATAACACTGACCACATCTCCATCTCACTTGTCCAGAATACTTTACTTTTGGCTATATTTGAAAAAAAGCAACTGTGCTCAATCACTGTTGAGAATATGATTTGGGAACCCAAGGTCACTCATATTGAACATTATAGTCGTGCAATAGAGGAAAATATCAGTAGAGGCTATAGTCATTTTATATACAATAGGCAGAGTGTAAAGAATGCTGGGTTTCTAGAAAGACAACCTGAATTCAAACCCTTGTTTTTGCTAATTCATATTTTTGCAACCTTGGGCAAATCACCTAACCTCTCTGGGGCTAGGTGACCTTTAAGGGTCCTTGCAACGCTACTTCTAGTATTGTATGAGCTATGATTCTCTGATCCTTGTAGCATCTGAGAACAAATTGTTGGGCTTAGTATTCAAGGTTAATCAAATATTTAAATTATTACCATTTCCAAATGGAACTGGTGCTAAATTCATGAATGGCTACCTCTGTCATTTTTACTTATCTTGCTTCTCTCTTCCAGGCATATTTTTAGAAACCTGAAATATTCTTTTACTCTACATAGCCTAACTTCTTATCAAGTGCCCGGATGATGGCTGTCACCATTTATGCCCACTGATTAGGTGTCTTCAGAATTCTAAAATAACCAGTTGAAAAGTGAAGATTTCATGTAGTCAACTGACAGTTCTTGTCCACAATCACAAAGAACCAATTTGATTTTTTCTCCATTCAGGAGATTTGTAGACAACTCTTTCAAGGAATTTGGTTGAGAAAGAGACGAGATATAAGATATTAAGTTTGAAGAGATGCTAAAGATCTAACTTACAAAAGGTCTGCTGTCCATGGAAGATGTGATATCTGATCTTGTTCAGTTTCAGGTGTGCATCAACTCTGCCCTAGATATTTCAAACCTCTCTTCTCTCCACAACTTCCCATGTCATTTTATCACCTACTCCCATGTTCCTTCTGAGGACCTCATCTCATTACTAAGAAAAACAAGACCATTTGATGTGTTCTCTCTTTTCCTATTTTCTTCATCTAAAACCCCTTAGACATCATCTCCTATTCTCTTGTCTCTTAGCCCAGTATATAAACCAGGCCCCTTATCTTGCCAAGGTCAATCCCTCTACATGTGCATTTGATCCTAACCTTTCTCATCTTCTCCAGCAAAGCACAATCACCCCTTATAGCTCTTATATTGTCAACCTCTTCTTATTAACTGGTTCCTTTCTTACTGTCTTCAAACATCTCCAAGGCTCTCTTATCCTTAAAAAATCTTCCCTAGACCTTACCATTCCTTCATACTTATCATCTTATATATCTTTTTTTCTCAGCCAAATTCCTTGAAAGAACTGTCTACATTCACTGCCTTATTTCCTCTGCATTCTTTTGCAATATGGCTTTCAACCCAATCAGATAACCAGAATTGCTCTCTCTAAAGGTACTAACGATTAATAAAAAAGAGCATAATTAGCAAAAATTTATTTTTCTTTTTCCCATCTCCATTAAAAATGATTTAAAAACCCCAAACTCTTTGTAAGAAATAGGAATTGCCAAACAGAACAAATTTCTACATTAGCCATGTCAAGAAAATATATGTCTCAGTCTGCATTGCTAAATCTATTACTTCTCTGACAAGAAATCAGTAGCATGTTTCATTAGTGGTCCACTGGAATTGTGCTTGGTCATTGTGCTGATCAAAGTTCTTAAGGTTTTCCAAGTCGTTTTTTATGTTTACAACATTGTTGTTACTGTTGGAATCGGGTCCTGGTTCTGTTCACTTCATTTTTCATCAGTTCACACAGATCTTCCCAGGTTTCTCTGAAACCATTCCCATCATCATTTCTTACAGCACAATAATATATCATGATTTGTTCAGACATTCCCCAACTGCCTGGCATTCCTTTAGTTTCCAGTTCTTTATTGCCACAAAAAAAAGACTGCCATAAACACTTTTGTGCTTCGGTCTTTTTCTTCTTTTTTGGTCTCTTTGGAGTAAATGCTTAGTAGTGGCATTGCTGGGTCAAAGGTTATATGCAGTTTAGTAATTTTTTGGAGAATAATTCCAAATTGCTTTCCAGAATTGCTATACTATTTCACAGCTTCACCAACAGAGCATTGATGTGCCTGGTTATCTACAGCCCCTCCAAAATTTACTGTTTTCCTTCTTTATCAACTTTGCTAATCTGATGGGTCAGAGGTAGAAGCTCAGCATTTCTTTAATTTGAATTTCTCTAATTATCAGGGATTTGGAGCATTTTTCATATCACTCATGATAACTTGGATTTCTAATAATTTCTTTAATCGCCAAATTTGATGCAATTTTCTTGGTTCTAATCCTTCTTGACTCTTCTGCTGCCTTTGGCACCTTTTCGTATCCTTTCTTTCTGGATGCTCTCTCCCTTGGGGATTTTAATGACTTTCCTCTCTCCTGTTTCTCCTCCTATCTATCTGACCACTCTTTCTCAGTCTCCTATCCTGGATCTCTCTCCATACCATGCCCCCTAGCTATGGGTGTTCTCTAAAGTTATTCCTGAGCCTTCTTTTCTTCCGCTATGCTCTGTCTCTCTCTCAATAACTTCATTAGTTCATATAGCTTTAGCTATTCTCTCAATAAAGACAACTTGCTGACCTATTGAAGATGATGATGATGATAACAAACAACTAGCATTTATATGGCACTTTACAAAGTGCTTCACATATGCCAACTCATTAGATACTCAAAACAACATTGTAAGGTAGGTGCAATTATTGTCTCCAACTTTATAGATGAGGAGAACTGAGGCTTAGAGAGGTTAAGGGACTTGCTTAAGGTCATACGACTAGCAAATATCTGAGTCAGGATTTGAACTAAAGTCTTCCTGACCCCGGGTCTCATATCCTAGCTTTACTCCACTAGCCCAGTCTCTCCCTTGAGGTCCAATTCTGGATTACTATGTGCCTATGGACTCTATATCCTGGAGAAATTCAGCAAGTCTAAAGTGAAATTTATAATATTTCCTCCCCATATTTTCCCCTCTTTCAACCTTCCACATTTCTTTCTTTCTTTCTTTCTTTCTTTCTTTTTTTTGGTCGGGCAATGAGGATTAAGTGACTTGCCCAGGGTCACAGAGCTAGTAAATGTCAAGTGCCTGAGGCTGGATTTGAACTCAGGTCCTCCTGAATCCAGGGCTGGTGCTTTATCCACTACACCACCTAGCTGCCTCGAGAAAGTAACTATTATTCTTTTTCTTGGGGGGGGGGCAATGAGGGTTAAGTGACTTGCCCAGGGTCACACAGCTAGTAGTTGTCAAGTGTCTGAGGTCAGACTTGAACTCAGGTCCTCCTGAATCCAGGGCCAGTGCTTTATCCACTGCACCACCTAGTTGCCCCCTCTTCCGCATTTCTTTTGAAGGTGCCATTATCTTGGTATTATCTTGGATTCTCCCTCACCCCACATATCCTAAATTTTACTATTTTTACCTTCAAGACATCTCTTGCATATGACCTCTGTTTACCATTTTACTAGCTAATATTTTAGTTAACTGAAGTTTAACCAATTTTAGTTAAGACTCTCAAAAATTTCTGCCTAAGAGAATCAACTAAAAAACTAATTGGAACAATTAAGGACTTTAGCAAAGTTGTAGGATATAAAGTAAATCCACATAAATCATCAGCATTTCTATAGATGACCAACAAAGCTCAGCAGCAAGAGACAGAGATATTCCATTTAAAATAGGCAATGTAAAATATTTGGGAGTCTACCTGCCAAGACAAACCCAGGAATTCTACGAACACAATTACAAAATACTTTTCACACAAATAAAATCAGATCCAAATAACTGAACAAATATCAACTGCTCATGAATAGGTTGAACTAATATAATAAAAATGACAATTCTACCTAAATTACTTATTCAGTGCCATACTAATCAGACTACCTAAAAATTATTTTATAGAGCTAAAAAATTATAAAATTCATCTGGAAGAACAAAAGGTCAAGAATATCAAGGGAACTAATGAAAAAGAAATGCACAGGAAGGTGGGCTAGCCATACCAAATCTGAAGCTATACTATAAAGCAACAGTCATCAAAACTATTTGGTATTGGCTAAGAAATAGAGTCGTGGATCAATGGAATAGGTTAGGCACAGGAAATAGAGTAGTAAATTACTATAGTAATCTGCTGTTTGATAAATCCAAAGATTCCAGCTTCTGGGATAAAAAATCACTATTTCACAAAAATTGCAGGGAAAACTGGAAGATGGTATGGCAGAAACTAGGTGTAGACCAACATCTTATACCATATACCAAAATAAGGTCAAAATGGGTGCATGATTTAGATATAAAGGGTGTTACTATAGGCAAATTAGGAGAGGAAGGAATAGTTTACTTTTCAGACCTATGAAGAGAAGAACAATTTATGACCAAACAAGAGATAGAGAATATTACAAAATGCAAAATGGATTTGTACAAACAGAAGCAATGCAGCCAAAATTAGAAGAGGGACAGAAAGATGGGAAACAATTTTTAGAGACAGTATTTCTGATAAAGGCCTCATTTCTAAAATATATAGGGAACTAAATCAAATTTATAAGAATGTAAATCATTCCCCAATTGAGAAATGGTCAAAGGATATGAACAGGCAGTTTTCAGATGAAGAAATCAAAGCTATCTATTGCCATATGAAAAAATGCTCTAAATTACTATAGATTATAGAAATGCAAATTAAAACAACTCTGAGGTACCGCCTCACACCTATCAGATTGGCTAATATGACCAAAAAAAAGGAAAATAATAAATGTTGGAGAAGCTGTGGAAAAATTGGAACACTAATGCATTGGTGGTGGAGTTGTGAACCGATCCAACCATTCTGCAGAGCAGTTTGGAACTATGACCAAAGGGCGATGGCACTGTGTATACCAGTAATACCACTACTAGGTCTGTATCCCAAAGGGATCACAAAAAAGGGAAAAGGACCCACATGTACAAAAATATAGCAACTCTCTTTGTGGTAGCAAAGAATTGGAAATCAAGGGAATTCCCATCAATTGGGGAATGGCTGAACAAGTTGTGGTATATGAATGTAATGGAATACTATTGTGCTATAAGAAATGATGAGCAGGCAGATTTTAGAAAAACTTGGAAATACTTAAATGGATTGATGCTGAGTGAAGTGAGCAGAACCAGGAGAACATTGTACACAGTAACCGTAATATTGTGTGATGATCAAGTTTGACAGACTTAGCTCGTCTCAGCAATACAATGATCCAAGACAATTCCAAAGGACTCATGATGAAAAATGCTCTCCATATCCAAAAAACTCCCCCAAACCCAAAAAGAACCATGGAATCTGAATTCAGATTGAACCACACTGTTTCTATTTTGTTTTTGGTTTTTTTGAGTTTTTTCTTTTGCTCTGATTCTTCTGTCACAACAAGACTAATGCAGAAATATGTTTAATGTGATTGTACGTGTATAAACCACATCAGATTTCTTTCTGTCTTGCAGAGAGAGTTGGGAAGGGAGGAAGAAAAATTTGGAACTCAGAAGGTTGTAAAAAATGTTGAAAACTACCTTAACATGTAACTGGAAAATAATAAAATATTTTTATGATTTAAAAAAAACAAACAAAATAACTTTTCTCCCTAGATTATTGCAAAAGCCTTTCAATTGCTCTCCCTAACTCAAGACTTTCCCTACTCCAGTCCATCCTACAAACTCCTTTCCAAAAAATTTTCATTAAGTACTGATCTGATCATGTGACTTCCCTTCTCAGTTAACTCCATTAGTTATTATTTCTTTCTTTCCTTTTTTTTCTTTCTTTTTTTTTAGTGAGGCAATTGGGGTTAAGTGACTTGCCCAGGGTCACACAGCTAGTAAGTGTCAAGTGTCTGAGGCCGGATTTGAACCCAGGTACTCCTGACTCCAGGGCCGGCGCTTATAAAGCTTATACTCAACATTATTTTTCAGCTCATTTGAGACATTAGCAATTATTGATGAGAGAGTGACATGGTGTGATCTCTTCCCACTCCAATCCATCAGTCCATACAGTTGCCAAAATAATTAGAGAGGAAAGAAGAGAAGATCGGAAAGAAGGAATGGAGGATGGGAGGGGAGAAGAAATGATAGGAGAAACAAAGGAAAGGAAAGAGGATGGGATATAAGGAGGAAGGAAAGAAGGAAGGAAGGGATGGAGGGAAGAAGAAATAATAGGAAGAACAAAGGAATGAAGAGAGAGAAGGGAGGAAGAGAGGGAAGATGAGAGGATGGGAAGTAGGGAGGAAGGAAGGAAGCAGAGAAGGAAGGAAAGAAACGTGTTAAGCACCTACTATATGACAAGCACTGTGCTAAGCACTTTACAAATATCTCATTTGATCTTCACAACTCTGGAAAGTAGATGGTATTATCTTGAAGGGTTAAGCCTTTAAACTAAACAAAACAAAAACAAAAAACCCATCAGTCAGACCCGACTATGTTGTTGTGAGTACACACTGGCTTCTTTAGGCAGGGAAGGACATGAGGTATGTAGCAATGGGTTGTGGAGATGGGGGAAGAGGGTGTGTAGAAGGGATGAGGAGAAGCTGTCAGCCTAATGTTAAAAATTCATCCTCGTCTTCCGAAGTGGAGAATTTGCTGTAGATCACCAGGAGTTGTCTTTTTTAGAATTTGCAGCTTTTGTGGGGGAATTTAAAAATAGGGTCTGAATTTAGGACCTTAAATTGGGATTGTAACATGGAAAAAAGAGGCAGCCAGGCACAGTGCCTTGAAGAGGTATTCTAAGCAGGGAAGGAATTATAAAACCAAACAAAAAACATTCCCTTCCCCCATACATATTTCAGAATCTTAGCCTCTGCACTCTAGTCTCCTTTCCTCTGCTTCTTCCTACACACACACACACACACACACACACACACACACACAGGCACGCACACATACACACCCTTCTTTCTCTCTCTTTCTTTCTCTTCAAACTTCAAGGT
This sequence comes from Dromiciops gliroides, assembly GCF_019393635.1. Classification (NCBI taxonomy): domain Eukaryota; kingdom Metazoa; phylum Chordata; class Mammalia; order Microbiotheria; family Microbiotheriidae; genus Dromiciops; species Dromiciops gliroides. The sequence goes on from NC_057863.1 coordinate 42,714,120, forward strand.
GACCTCCTCCTTGTGATGGGTAAATGATCTGTGGGAGGGACCACCCGGCTTGGGCTCCTGTGCTCTGAGTGTTGCCCTGGGCCCAGGCAGTTCAGGAAGGCCCCCTGTTTGGAACGCTTTGTACTTTCTGTCGCAATTGTTCTTCTAGTGCGAGATGAAAAACATAGAGGGAACAATAGAGCTGTGTGAGATTTGAAATATCTGAATCCATAATAATTCCCCTCAGCTTTCAGGAAAGCTAAAAAGTAAATAGCACCCCACCCCCCTTCAGAATTTGTGAGCCAAAAATCTTCTATCCCTTTGGATGCTTTCTCCTCTTCTTCGGGTTTTATATTATCTGTATGTTGGGCCATCAAGAAGCATTTAATTATACCCCAACCTAAGAAATCTGGTGGGAGGAATGGGGGTCATGCTCCACTCAGAGTCAGTTTGGGGCTAGAGATTGTTCTTTTACTCTGCTGATTTCATTCTTAGCTCATCTTTTCCCACCTATTTTGTCCTCTCTTTAGCATAACATTTTTTTGCATGTGTATTTGAGTGTGTATGTGGAAATGGGCCCTTTCATTTGCTTTTCTTTTTCATACTTAACCGTGGGCCCTTCCTCCCCCCTACCCCCAACCTCTTCTGAGGTACAAGAAGGCCCCTCATGGAAGAAAGAAAAACTGTTAGGCTCAGGAAGTAATTACTCACAATTGGCTTTTTTTTTTTTTTTTTGGCAATACAAGTCCAAGTCCCATTAATGAGACCCCATTTATACTGGAAGATACTTCCCGAGAAAGTAAGATAAAACATGCTCCATTTTCATCCAAAGATTCTCTCTAGAAAGGCACCGTGTGCTTAATTTGAATACGATTTATCCTGTGAATCTGTTGTATCTTACAGATTTCAAGAAAGTACCCCGTTATTCCCATCATGGGCAGACAGCATCTCTTTAATTTTTTTCCAATAATATTGCAGTACTTCAGTCCTCATTTTAAAGGTAGATGGATTTTTTTCCCCCTCATAAAGAAGAACATTGTGGAGGGGAAAACGCTGGATGTGATTTCAAAAAATGTCAAAATATGTCAAACGCAGATACCACTCAAGGGTTTCATTAACTGAAGCTTTGGTGATAAGTGTCATCTTGTCAAAGACCCACCCATCTCTTCCGATACATTACCAAATGTACTAATTTCCTTGCTGAGCTTGATGTTTATTGTATGGCTGAAATTGAAAATGGTCCGTAATGGAGTGAGCTTCAGTCCAAGACCAATTCTGAATCTAAATTACTTGCTTCTTTCAATAGCATCGACAGAGGAGAGCTTTATGCACCTTGTACCTAATCAACCCTCACTGTGACCCTAAATTCAGCAGTCTTCAGAGATTAATAATAAAATCCTCAGCTCAAACAATTATTTGCCCGAACAAGTTGCCCATTTCTTATGCTGAGAACGAGAGAATGTGACATTATTTTTTTTAAAAGCTCTGCATGTTGTGGCCCACCACTTATTTTTGATCTCTGACCCCCCGATGCCGGCTGATTGCAAAACCCCACATGATTTCCTTGCGTTTTGGGGGGTGACCTGAGGGGAGCGAGATTTCTTTGTTAGCATTTTAGCATACGGGTTATCATTCCACTTACCTAATTTTTTTTTCATGAAGTCAAACAGATGTAGTTACACATCACATCTATATCCATGCCTGAAATAGAGAGTGAAAAATCCTACTAAGAAAGGAAATATTTCTGTCTTTGGCTCATTCTGTGCTTGACAGTCTTCAGAAAATTAAAACAATTCTCTGGAGAATTTGGATACATTAGAAGAACCCAAACGAGAAACTTGCATTACATGACACTTCATCAGGAGAATCAGTCCATAAATGGCTGTTACTTTTGTAAGATTTTTCTCTCTTCTCCTCAGCAGAATGGCTCTGTCCCTACAGGGGAATACTCTACCTGGGCCATCACAGTCTCATTTTATTATTTCCTTAGTGAAAAATATTCCTCCGATCTATACCAGTTCTAACAGTTCTTTGCCGGAATCATCATTTTCATTATCATTATCTAATATTCATTGAGGACTATGCTCATTATGGTCTGTGCATGGTCCCTGCTCACTGAAATTTATTTTAGGCCTAAAAATGTGAAGGAAGCATTCAGATTTCTTTGGCCCATCCAGTAATTTAGCAGAAGGACAGTTTGGAACTGTTCAGAGGACAGTGTTTGCATGGTGATAGCTTTTGAGGAGAGTTAGGAGAGCAGGGGTGAGCTGCCACCCATGGAAACGAGAAAATTTTAATGATCTTAAAAGCACAATCGAACTGTTCTGAAATGTTGTAGGAATGAATGTTAGCTAGCATGAATGCTGACTTTATCTGTTAGATACATTTTGAGATGACAGTTTTATTTGCATACTGAATCTGGTAGAGTATTTGGCTCACTCCTAGAGCCACTGCACACGGGGCCAATGGATTCTTAAAATGTAGCTGATTTTCCCCCCTGCCTGGGGAGGGAAAGACTGCCCGAGGACCACTGTGGCCGATGATAGAATAAGAGCTTTGCCAAAGCATCCTGAGAGCTTACCGCCCTTTCTGTGTATGCTTATGGCTGGGGGCGCTGACCGCCATCCAAATATTGATCTGATAATTTGTCTGCTGAGGTGGCAAGTGCACATTGTTGTAGGGCAAGAAGGGGAGAAAAGGCAAAATTAGGTTAGCTTCCAAGTGTTTGAATCAAGGGACGCTTATGTCGACGAGGGTCAGCATACACAACAGTCTCTGTGTGGAGATTTTTAACAGACCATAGATAGAGGATGAAGACAACCAGGTGGTTTTTCTGTCCTACTTCCTTTGGAAATTACTTCACGCTTTGCACAGAATGAGCCCAACCTCTTCATCGCTTCACCAAGTGTGATTTAGGCTACCAAGGCCCCAGAGTGTTGGGCCACCAGAGTACATTTGGGTATTAGTGCTTAGTGTCAGTGAAATGGTTAATTAATTCTTCTGAGGCGGTTACAAGAGAAACTAATACTGTTTTTTCACACGCAAAACATAACAGGGAGATGATTCATTCTGCTATGTCTAGTAACAGCAACAGGGATATTGAGCATTTACTCTGTACTGAATTGCTTCCCCTGTACAGGAACAGTTTACAGCCGATAGTTTATCAAGAATTCAGCAGAGATCACTGTTTTGCTTCACCTAGACTTTGTGTGATATGAGTATGGCTTTTAGGAACTAAGGCATCAAAGGAGACCTGTCAGGCTAAACCATCAGTGATCCTTTCTCCTTTTCCAAGTCCTCTTTAAAAATACCATTAAAGAAATCATCTCATAAGGGTTAGGTAAAAGATGCCCTATATTATTACCAGCTCTAGGAACAGACTGAATGGGAGGCAATATGTCATATATAAGATTTCCAGAATATTCCCATATGTTTCCTGAGTTTAAAATCCTTCCTGAGAGATAGAATACTGTGACAAATTCAGCTGCTGTTGTTGACATAATTCTCAGTGCTCCAATGGATCTGTGAGCTTTTCAATATGAGTACTCCATTCAACAATGAAGATCATCAGCCATCCATCCCCATACTTGACCATTCCTTGTGACTCTTCTTCATATCTGATATTAATTTCCCCTTCTTATTATCTCATTCTCCTTCTAAAATTCTAGCTATAAATTTGACATAGGGGACCTACCTAATGTGCTAGACATACAGTTCTCCTTAAATCACAATGATACCAATGAAGATGACTAGCCCACTGTGTAATGGAAAGCCTGCTGGATTTAAAATCACAGGGTCTGGATTCACATACCAGTTCTGTTGCCTAATACCTGTATGACCCTGAGAAAATCACTTATCTTCTCCAGGCTTGTTTCTTTATCTCTAAAATGAGAACATCAGATTAGGTGATATCTAAGAATGTTCTCGGCTCTGTCTTTGATCCTCTGATCTTTTTTGATCATGCATTTCTTGGATGATATGATTGTCCTTTCAGAATTCCATTTGTATAATGTGGCACAAAATGCCTATGTCCCACCACGTGTCTTTCCATTGCCACTTATGTAATCCTTAAATTTCAGATCTTTAGAGACCGTGATTTTCTATGGTTTCTATGTATTTAGCATCATCCAGAGAACACTTGTGTCATACTTGGTCATTGTGTTGATCTTATGTTTATCCAAGTAATCTTTATAGTGTTGTTATTATATAGCTGTTCTCCTGCTTCTGCTTACTTCTCTCTAACATCAGTTCAAATGTGTCTTCCCAGGTTTTTCTAAAAGCTTCCATTTCACCACTTATTATAACTCAATAATATCCAATACATTCACATGCTATGATTTGTTTAGCTATCTCCTAATTGATGGGTTTGGCAGCTACATGACAGCTAGATGGTGCAGTAGATAAAGCACCAAGCGTGGAGTTAAGAAGATCTGAGTTCGAATCTGGCCTTAGACATGTAATACCTGTGGGACCCTGGGCAAGTCACTTAATCCTGTTTGCCTCAATTTCCTCGTCTGTAAAATGAACAGGAGAAGGAAATGTCAAACCACTACAGTATCTTTGCCAAGAAAATCCCAAATGGGGTCACAAAGTGTTGGACATGACTGAAACAATTCAACAACAATAATTGATGGATTGAGGTCCCAATTTTTTGCTTTAACAAATGGAAGTATTAGAAATAATTTATACATATGAATCCCTTTTTCTTTGCCCTCTTTGGGGTGTAGACCTAGTGAGTGGTATAATTGTGATAAAGAGTAGGCTTCATTTAGTGTCTCTTAGGGCATAATTCAAATTGCTATAGCAATTCACAGCTCCACCCAAAGACCCACTCAACATTTGTCATTTTCCTTTTTTTAAAAAATCAAATTTGCCAATCTCATAGATGCAATGTAGAAGCTAAAAGTTCCTTTAATTTGTATTTCTCTAACTACTAGTGATTTTCAGTATTATTTATATGGCAATAAGATAGCTTGAAATTCTTCCCTGGAGAACTGCTTGTTCATATCTTTTGACCATTTTGCAATTTTGGAATGGCTCCTTTTAAAAATAAATTTAGTTAATCTTTATAACTAAGAAATGAGACCTTTATCAGGGAAACTTGCTGCAAAGATTTTTTTCCCCAGCTACCATTTTCCTTATAATTTTGGCTACGTTGGTCTTGTTTGAGCAAAAGGTTTTATATTTTACATAATGAAAACTGTGCATTTCATCTTCTATGATCCTCTTTATCCCTTTTTTGATCATGAACTCTTCCCCTGCCTATAAATATAAAAGAGTTTATTTCTTGTTCCTCTTATTTACTTTTCCCCTATTTTTTAATATTTTAATCACTATCTTTTATATTTTACAACACCAGAATTTCTAACAGTATGCTTCACCTTCCTCTCTTGGAAGGAGGCATACTGCGTAGCAAATAATACTTTTTAAAGAAAAAAGAATAGAAAAAATCAGCAAAAACTGATAAAATATTGGAATATTTTGAAGACATATGTCATGTGCCACACCTAATGCACCTTCCAAACCATGAGAAAAGGAGTGGGGATATTTCTCATATCTCTTCTTCAGGTTCAAACTTATTCTTTGTAATTTTGCAACATTTACTTTTGATTGGTTTTTTCCATTTATATTATTTTAGTCATTGTTTTCTTGGCTATGCTTACTTCAATCTGTATCAGATCATATAAATCTTTCCATGTCTTTATTAATCATTAATCATTATAATTATATTTAATAATTAATCATTAAAAATTTTTGACATTTATTAGAGCATGGTAATATTCCATTAATTGACATACCACAAGATGATTAGCCATTCCTCAGTCAATAGACATTTACTTTATTTCCAGTTCTTGCTATGACAAAGTGCTGCTAAACCTTTGGTGAATATGGAGTCTTATGTTTTTGTCATTCAGCCCCTTGGTATATATGCTTAGCATATGTAATCTCTAGGCCAAGTAGAATGGACATTTTAGTCACTTTATTTGCATAGTTCCAAATTGGTTTCCAAAATGGTTGCACTGATTCACAGTTCCACCAAAAATGCACTAGTACTATATTCATTTCTTCCCACAACCTTTCCAACATTGACTATTTCTACCTTTTTTTATCTTTGTAAGTTTATTGTCTAGGAGATTTTGACTCACAATTATCTTTATTGTTAGTGTTTTGAATCATTCTTAGTTATTAATAGTTTGCAATTATTCTTTTTAGACCTATTTGTTTTCATAATTTTATCATTTGTCTATCAAAGAATGGCTTTTGTTTATATATCTTAATATCAAATTCTTTTCTGAGGGAATTGCTTCAAAGATTTCTCTCCCTCTCCCCCCCCACCCCATTCAGCAGTTCCTTTCTTATCTTAGATGCATTAATTTAGTTTGTGTAGAAGCTTTATATTTTCATGTAATCAAAGTTGCCTCTTATCTTTTGTAATTGCATCTATCTTTTGTTTATTTAATAATACATCTACTACTCATGCCTGTGAAAGGTCTATTATCTGCTTCTTTAAAACATTTTTGTGTTGTGATCTTTAACATTAAGATCACAAATCTATTAGAATTTTTTCCCACAACATGGCACAGAGTATTCTTCTAAATCTAATTTCTTCCAGACTTTCCTATTTTCCCATAAGTTTTTAATCATGTAGGAAAGTTTTTTATGTAATTTATGTTTTCTGCTTTATTGAACACTGTGTTATTGAGGTCCATTGTGTCTGATTATCTGTTGTCTTCCCTGTTCCACTGACTTTTCTTTTTTAAAGCAATAACTAGATGGTTTTCATGACTGCTGCTTTAAATTTTAATTTGAAATCTAGAAGTGCTATTCCTCTTTAATGCCTACTTTTTAATCATAATTTTCCTTAATATTCTGGATTTTAAAAAAAAACAAATTTTATTTTCTCCCAAGTTCTGTAAAAATATCACTTTGGTAGTTTGATGAGCATAGCATTAAAATTGTAAAATAACTTTAGTTGTATTGTCATTTTTATTATATTGGTACAGCCTACCCATGAGCACTGAATGTTCTTCCAGTTTTTTTAATTGTCCTTTTTTTCATTTAAGGAGCACTTTTTAATTGAATCTATAGAAGTAGGTAGAATTGCTTTGTAGATTGATCCCCAAATATTTTATGTGTGTTATAGTTGCTTTGAATGGGATTTCTATTAACACAGTTTTTTGTTATTATTATATTTAAATACAATTGGTTTTTGAAGGTTTATATTTTAGCCTGCAACTTTGATAAAACTATTAATTATCTCAATTAATGTCTTTACTAATTGACTCAGATTTTCTAAATAGAGTGTCATGACATTAGCAAAAGGAGATAGCTTTATTTTCTATTTTGCTTTTCTATATATGTTTAGTTTCTTGGTTTTGTCTTATTGTTAGTATTTCTAGGACTATATAAAATAATAGCATGGACAGTTGGCATCTGCACTTTACTCCTGTATTTATTGGGAAAGTTTCTAGTGTATCCCCATTGCTTGTGATGCATGCTTTTAGTTTAAGATAGATTCTTTTTTTTCATGATATTTAAAAGGTCCCTGTATCTATGGCTATACTTTTTAGGGTTTTTAACCATTTAGGTGTTGTATTTTGTCAAAGGCTTTTTATATACTTATTAAGATAATAATGCGATTTGGAGTATTACGATTTTTAATATGGTTAATTGTGTCATCCTTGCCTCCTGTATAAATTCATCTTGGTCATAATGATTTCATGTGTGAATTACTATAGTCTTCTTGACAAGATTTTATTTTAAAATATTGAATCAATATTCATTAGTAATATTAGCCTATAGTTCTTTATTCTTTCCTGGTTTAGTTATCAGGTACATGCTAATTTCAAAAAAGTGATATCGGTTTTATAATTTTAAAAATTGCATATTCAGTCCATTAATCCTCTCCTTTCCTAATTTTTTAATATTTTCTTTTAGAGATATAATTTCCTCTCTGAGAATTATTTTTGCTACATCTAGAAATATAAAAAATTTAAAATCCTTATTTTTTTTTGCATTCTTTCACAATATTCCAGTCCTTTTATTGCGTGTTTGTCTTTGTTTTTTAGGTATATGTGTTGTAACACATTGTTAATTTTGTTTTCTTATCTAATTAGTCACTCTTGTTTTTATTAGAATGTCTAATCCATTCACACTTAAACTTAAGAGTTAGACTTTTATTTTCCTTTATTTTTCTTTATATACATATAGACATGTATATTTCTTTTGTATCATTATGTTTTGTTGGGATAGAAGTAATTTTTTCTTTTACTATTTCCATTTTCTCCTCTTTTTTCCAGATTGTCCACTTTTTTGCATTAGTAAAAATTATTATTATTAAAAGCACTTATGTAACCTTAATTGTGCCAAAGCACTTTTCAAATATTATCTCATTTTACCTTCATCCTAACCCTGATTGCTAGGTGTTATTATTCCTATGAAACTTGCCCAAGATCACCCAGCTAGTAAATAAATATCAAAGGTGACTGCTGAACTCCTGAATCTGGGTCCAGTGCTCTATACACTCTGCCACCAGCTGCCAATCAATTGTTCTTTCTTTTGTTTCTTTGGTAAAACTCCCCACCAGTCATCATTAATTCAAATTTTTCTATTCTAACAACTATATCTACTATGTAGACCATGAATCTTTCATGATTCTTATTTCTTTCTTCACCCATTCAATAACATCCTGAACTGGTTCCATGCTGTGTTCCTTACTTCTCACTCTGAGCTCTGTGATGGTGCAGCACTGACTGATGCCCCAGTTAGGGCAAGCTTCTATTTTCCTATACTTCTATCTCCTTATCAGGGGGTTAGCAGGTAGAGACTATAGTAACAGGAAGTCTCTGCTGCAGTGTCTTAGTGGATCCCAGGGTACAAGCATGTTAGTTTCCATTTTACAGTCCTTACAGAATATGGGGACTAGTGAAGGAGGAGGGTGCCAAGTAAACATGTTCGAGGATTAAAAATTACACTTTTTTTGCTGTTAATGCTTTACTTTGTTACCTTATCTTCTTTAGTGTCTTAGACTGTGGAGACAGCTGTGATTGCTTTGCCTCTTGGGTATAATTCTAATTTTGGAAAGTTTTAAAAGGTTGAGAGGTTTGGAAAAATATCTAATCCTCAAATTTGTTTGTCATATGACTCTTCTAATTTACATGTCATGTCACCTTTTATTGCTAAATCATGTATTTCTATAAAATTTATCTTTGTATGTGGTATGAAATATTGGTCTTTACCTAATATCTGCCAGCTTTCTTTCCAGTTATCTCCAGTTTTTGTCATAGTGCGATTTTACCCCAGAAACTGGGTTCTTTGAGTTTAGCAAACACCATGCTACTCTATGTTTGTATATTTTTGTATCCTGTATACTTAATCAGATCTTCTGGTGGACCTTTCTAGTTTTGTTGTTGTTGTTTAGTTGTTCAGTCATGTCCAACTCTTCATAAGCCTGTGGATGATATAATGCCAATACTAGCCCATGGGATTTTCTTGACAATGATAAGAGAGTGGTTTGCCATTTCCTTTTCTAGTGGATTAAGGCAAACAGAGGTTAAGTGACTTTCCCAGGGTCACAGAGCTATTAAGTGTCTGAGACACATTTGAAGTCAGGTCTTCCTGACTCCAGGCCTAGCGCTTTAAGCCCTGAGCCTCTTAGCTGCCTCAGGGCCTATTCTTTTTTAACCAGTGCAAGTCTTCTTGATGATTTCTATTCACTAGTATAGTTTAAAATTTGGCATTGTTAGGCCTCCTCTTTCCCCAGTCTTTTTCATTACTCCTCTTGATTTTCTTGACCTTTTTTCTTTCCTTCTTTCTTCATTATTATTTTTTTCTAGATTGGTATGGCACTGAATAAGTACATTAGTTTAAGTAGCATTGTCATTTTATCATATTCACATAGTCTATTAATTGACAATGAATATCTGTCTAATTATTCATATCTGCTTGTATTCTATAGTGTTTTGTAGTTATATTCAGGTAATTCTTGCATATTTCATGATGCCTCTAATCCCAAATATTTTATAAGTTATGCATTTATATTGTAACGATTGGAATGATGCCACCTGCTGGAGACTTACTGCCATGAAGTGAAAGTCTCTGAGGGCAAGACCATGTGTCTTTGGCGTCAGGAAGTGACCTTTGCTTGTGGGAGGAAGAAGGGGGAGGCTGGCGCTCTGACTCTCTCTCTTTCATGTGGACTCTGGTGGAGAGTAGAGCTAGGAATGCTCTCTACCTTTAATAGATAGATGAATCAGGCCTTTCTCTCTCCCTTTACCAAATTCTTATTCTCCTTAATAATTGCTTAAAAGTCTAATTCTTGCTAAAGCTTATAATTTATTGGCGACCACTCATTAGATATTTTAGCCATATAGCTAGAATTTTAGCCCTTACAATATTGAGTATATTTTCTCTATATACATAGTTCTTCCTATTGGTTTTGTTGATAACAAAGTTCTAATAATTTATGACGATTTATCTTATATTCTACAATTTCACTAAAGTAATTGTTTCAGTTAATTTTTCTTTTTTCCCATTTATTTAGAATTTAATTTTTTTCCAAAATTACATGTAAAAACAATTTTTGACATTAATTTTAAAAACTTTCTATTCCAAATTCTCTTCCTCCCTCCCTCCTTTCCCACCCTCCTTAAGAATGCAAGCAATTCAATATAAGTTATACATGTGTAGTTTTGCAAATCATTTACATGTTAGTCAGGTTGTAATAGAAAACAGACAAAAAACTTTAGAAAAGGAAACTAAGAAAAATTAGAGTTCAATCTATATTCAGACACCATCGGTTCTTTCTCTGGAAATGGACTGCATTTTTCATAAGTCCTTCCTGGATCATTGTATTGCTGAAAATAGTTAAATTATTCACAGCTAATCATTTTACAATATTGCTGTTACTTTGTACACCATACATTTCACTTTGCATCAGCTCATGTAAGTCTTTCCAGGGTTTTCTGATAGCATCCTTTTCATCATTTCTTATAGCACAATAGTGTTCCATCATAATCTCATCCCATAATTTGTTCTGCCATTCCCCATTGATGGGCATCTCCTCAATTTTGAATTCAACTTTTTGTTTTTTATCCCTTTTTGGATACTGACCTAGTAGTAGTATTACTAGGTCAAAAAGTATGCATGGTTTTATAGCCCTTTGGCTGTCATTCCAAATTGGTTTACAGAATGTTTTAATGAGTTTACAACTTCACCAAGAGTGCTTTAATGTCTTATTTTCCCCATATCCCCTACAA